>NC_044601.1:45255375-45855375 GCF_901933205.1 Camarhynchus parvulus
GCATATGCCTTATCTACCTCAATTCTTGGGTAGACAAGTCACTAAAATAAAGCAATTCTATTACTTTTAGCAGTTTCCAAACTGCTGTGTGTGCTAACCCAACAGTAGCAGGATGTGAATATCAAGTTTTATAGACAAAAACTTAAATGTTTGAGTGGTCATCTTCCAAGCGTTGGTTTCATATGAATTTGTCACTAATGTTCCTCATTGTTGGTAACAGAATTATGTTGGATTTGTTACTGTCCAGCCAACTTTTAAACTTCTGACAGTAAACTGAAAAGGAATTGCAGCTGTTTACACAGCTAGGCAGCAACACATTCTCTTCTTATTAGCATGTGGTAGATGAGCAGCCGGAGTGGGAGGACTTAGATTAGTAGTTACATTATGCCAAAAACAAGCTTAGTTTCACTTTTTTACAGACATTTTATGTCAGATTTTCCTGAACCCTTCTTCAAGTAATTGGAGAATGACATTTTCTGCTTTTTCATATAAATAGATGTATTCTAATGTGGAACTTCTACTTCCCTGGAGAAATCTAGAGCTTTGGATCTGTAGGACAACTTAACCTTTACTTGTTTGGTTTCTAAACAGGGTTGGTCTAGAACACCAGAAGTATTATTTAAAATGTATTTTTGAGATATTTTGGAGAAGTAGGCATTCTTCAAATATGTAAATCCATCAGATGGCTATTTAGAATAAAAATTGAGTATTTTGGCTTTTCTCTTATTCATTTGTTAATGATGTGTTCATAGCCTTATGACCTCTGATTTTTGCCAAAATTTGGCTATAATCTAAGGAAAAACTAATAGCTTTTGGAAATTGCTTGAAACTGTTCATTCTTCAGTTTTATGCCTTATGATGACTTGGGTTAACAAGGGTAGATTTGCAACTCCCCTTTTCCAAGATGTTGCAGTAAACTATGATGTTTGTGGAATAAATACTTTCTGATGGCATTGCTTCCTAAAACTTTATGCTTCTCCTACATGTGCAAATCTTGCCTTACTGCAAAGAGAAAAACTGCTGCAGTGCAGTTGAGCAGCAGGGTTTCATGCAGTGAAACACAGGTGCAGTATGTTGATTTGTAGAGATTGTAAAGTAGTTATACAGCCTTTAGGATTAGAGTTCGTGAGAACTACTTAAGCTTTATCTTGTAATTTTTTTTTTGCAAAGGGTACTGCCCGCAGAAAGAAGAAGGTTGTTCACAGAACAGCTACAGCAGATGATAAAAAACTTCAGTTTTCATTGAAGAAACTGGGAGTCAACAATATTTCTGGAATTGAAGAGGTAATTGCTTCAAAGGAAAAAAATATATATTTAAATAGAAAATAGAAATAGTATTATAGAAAATAGAAAATGTATTAAATAGAATATGCATTAAAATCAATTTTCTGGTAAGTAACATAGCTCCTAAACTTGCCTGTAAATGATCAATAGGTCTTCCTGAAGCTTTAAGAATTTTTATTTCCTGTTAAATTGAAAAATCCTGTTCAACTGCTTCAAATACTGGATTTTTTTTTTCTTGCAGGTAAACATGTTTACCAATCAAGGAACAGTCATTCACTTCAATAACCCAAAAGTTCAGGCATCTCTGGCTGCTAACACTTTCACTATCACCGGCCATGCTGAGACAAAGCAGCTGACAGAAATGCTGCCTAGCATCCTAAACCAGCTCGGAGCTGACAGTCTGACCAGCCTCAGGAGATTGGCAGAAGCCCTACCCAAGCAATGTAGGTTGAAACTTCAGTGTGTTTCATGCTGGCAGCTGACATGAAGCTTGTTTCTGTAGCAGCAGTGACATTCCCTGCGCTCTTGTTGTCTGCAGGCATGTTATAAAATCCTTGTAAAGAAACCACTTTCAAATCAATTTTATTTATAGCTCAAACCCCATGGCAAGCATGACTCAGTAAAGCGAAGTCACCTGTCTGTGTGTCTTGTAGCTGGGTTAGCACTGGAAAATTGTAGCCAGACTTGATTTTCTGGTACTTTCCTTCTCGATATGGCTGCCATATTTTGACATATCTTGTTCATTATAGCTGGGTGAATTAATTACTCTGTAAGTGTTAGGTTTTAGAGAAGGATAAACTTGAGTATATCTCTTGACACTTGGAATGGAAGTGTAAGTAATGGGGAGAGGGACATAACAGATATCTCGTGATTGCATTTCTCCCTCACAGGTGTGGTAAAAGTATTTCTCCATGGGCTTTTTGGTAACTAGGAAGAAATTACAGGGTATTTATAAGGAAGTACATTATAATTTCAGTATGTGTAAAACAGTATAGAGAACAGGACTGATACAAGCATTAAGCTAGATATACCAACTTTCTATTCCATACTTTAGATAGTGAAAAAGTATGAGCATTTGTTCCTTCTAAAACTGGGAAAAGTATAGTAAGGACTTAAATATGTAGTGTTTGATAAAGGTGCTGCTGCGACAGGATGAAAATCAGGAGTGAAAGACTTGTTGACACTGGGAACATTCCTCGTGTCCTGTGTGTACAGTCTTCCTACTTCCTGAAATATCTTAAGCCCATTTCTTTAAATATATGGAACAGCCTGAACATGATAAAAATGAGATAAAATCATTGTGTCTGATCTTTGGCAGTTGTAATTTGATTAATTTATTATTCTTCCTCTGCTTTGTTGCCAAAGCAGCCTCTATTTACATTCCTAAAATTGATGGTGCCCTCCTGGCAACTTACCAATGAAAAAAATTTTGCTAGAAGTGGTCCTCAAGATATGGAGTAAAATGTTCTTTATCATGATCCTCAGATCCTTTCTTCTAATATCACCTGTGTGATAGTAATTGAACTTGAAAAGAGTACTTGGAAGGATTTAGGATGATTGCTGAAGTTCTGTTTTCTGATAACAGTGAGAAGTCAGTTATAAGAGGCTATATACTAAGCTAAATTGTGGAGTTTTAGAAGGAGGGAAGCTTGTTTGAAGTGATTACTCTTTATGTTCTAATAGATGGCTATTTCTTTCCACTAAGAGTGGATGCCAGAACTAGTTGCACAAAACTTTCTATTCAGCATTGTCAGCTAGGTTTGGAAGCCTAACATCAATGAATGAAGCATCTGTGATGATTGCAGATGCTAAGGTAAACTTGGACTGGTCTTGGGGATGAGAGAAAATGCAGGTAATTTAGGACAAAATAACATGGTTTGCTTTTCAAATGTTTTTAATGTTAAGATGCACTTAAGATTTAACAACTTTCTGCTTCTTAAAAAAAACAAATGAAGGTCAGTGATGTCCTTGTCCCTAGAACAAAGTTTATTTATCAGTTCTGGTTCTCTAGAAATTAATGTACAGATCTAGTAAGAAACCATATTTTTCCTCACGCTTTTCTTAAAAACTGAGAAGGATTAATTAGAATAATGCTAAGGTAGTAGAGAGTAAGAGACATTGTGACAGTACAGCTAAGAATAGTTGTAGAGTAGTGGCACAGGCACCTGAGATACCTGTTAGTAGCATTATACTTCTACCCACTTCAGCAGATGCTCACTGGTCTGCTACAATGGAGCTGGTTAAATCTCACTACCTCTGTCAAATGCAATAGGAGTGGTTAAAGAAATTGCTGAGTCAGCAAACATGTGGACTAGAACACTAGGTCACCTAAAGAGTGTAAAATTGTGCATCCAGTTCCATATTCCTCTGACTTTGCCAGGGAACAGTAATACCTTTTAAGTACTTCTACTTGTGTCTGCCTGCAACTTGACAATTAACACCTCAGCTTTCTTTGGATGTGTGGGATAATAAGATCCTTTCTAGTCCTTAAAACTTGGTGATGTAAAATACATAGATTTAAGAGCCATGTGGTAGTCCATAAACTATCCTACTTCTAGGAAAAACTGGTAAAATCCATCTCCACTTGTATTTGGAAGTTATTGTTGTGGAGGTACTCAATATATACGTACAAGATGGTGACTAGTATGCTGTTTAGCATGCATCTTCTAATTTTACTACTGGGCTGTTTGAGCATTATCAGTAAAAAAGGGAATGCAAACTTCAGACATTAGATGAAGAGTTTTATTTACAAAACTGGATAAAGCATTGCCGCTTAGCCCAGAATCTTTGATAATGGTTTCAATAAACACAAAGCTAAACAATAACTCAAAATGCCTATGATGAGCTTGAATGAAGCTTTTGAACTACTTGCTCTTGCAGCTGTGGATGGAAAAGCACCACTTGCCACTGGTGAAGATGATGACGATGAAGTTCCAGGTGAGAACAAACATGAAGGGGAGGAGAAGGAAGTTAATTTTGCTGGGAGATCTTACACATAGCATAAGATCAGACCAGGGATAGTAAGAATGATGTCTAGTGACTTGTTGTCACAGAATTTCTGTGGGCAGATTATTTCATTAATTTCAGATACTATGAGAGACTTCGCAGTTTAAGCTAGCATTTTGGTCCTGTGTTGAAGTGGTAGCTGCTACTAAGATAATTATTTAATATTTCATGAGAAACTACCTTGTCAGAATCACTGCCTTGTTGTTACAGTGAAGTTAAATGCTTTTAGAATTGTGCTTTTTAATGAACTGTCCAAAATTTCTTTGGTTGAGCAATATTTGCTCTGTATTTTACAAGCTGAAAGTTTTTATGGTAAAAACTTGACATGAAGTAGGACTTCGGAAAAAAATTCAAACCCAAAATGTTCGGAAAAAGGGGAAGTGGGTCAAACTTTTAATTCCAACAATCTTTTTCTAGATCTTGTTGAAAACTTCGATGAAGCTTCGAAGAATGAGGCAAACTGAACTGTCACCTCCTGAATAAAATTAAAACTTGAAAAAGCTATATGGAGCTGCTATTTTATATTGTGACTGCCTTGATTTATTTCCTGATGAGATCTCAAGATCTGTGATATTTGGAAACTCCTTGAATCTACAGCTCCTTAGTTACTGCTTGTACACTATTATTTTTGTGGCCCAATTGAACAAAACTATGCTTTGAAATAAGTCAGATTGCTAACAAATTTCTGCCTAGACACATTTTTTGAGTAACTTCTACAAGCAAACACTTACCTTTAATGAACTTTGGCATACAATAAAATTATAAAGCAAAGTTTCTGGTGTGACTTTTTGTCAGACAATCAGGGACAAAAATATTAAACAACAGGTCCTAAATATTAAACAATCTTAAAATGTTTTGCTTTTCTGCAGAGCATCCTCCTTTTGCAGTGTTAAAAAGCTGGCTCCTGAAAAAAACTTTCCATGCATAATGAAACCTTTTGGACTTAATTGGTGAATTTCTGGCATTGCAGGTTAGAGCTACGTAGGCTATAAGTCAGTTTGTAACCTACTGGATTTAAGAAATAGAATTGTATTTTAGCAACAGTTAATGGTGGCTTAATCTAAAACAAAACTTGGAAGTCGAGGAAGAATTTTTACTTGCCAGCTGCTTGCTGCTGTTCTTCATGGCCTTGGGGAGCTACGTGTGAGTGTTAAATTTTTATCTTCAGTGAGTGTTTAATAGATATTTGCATGGTACAACTGTTTAATGGGTTAAACAATACCATTTTAATTTTACTTACCTGAAACCATCAGTTATATGGGGGAATGAAGTACGGAAAGGAGGAAAAGCATTAATAAAATTGATAATGGCTCTTAAGTGTATTTACCAGCTTCAGATCTATTAACTAATAATTTGAATGTTTCAGGAATGTGTTGTTTTTATTGCTTTTTGGGTTTTTTGTTGTGTTTCAGAGAAAAATATAACTTTTTAGGGCACAAGAAAGACATTTTTTATTCCAGTCTGACCTCTGTATAGCTGGAGTTTCCAAGGGTGAGAGCTAAATTTCATGTTTGTGAGTCATTGATATTAATGATAGATCAGAATCGTGCATGATTGAAGAGCACCCAGCTACTGGCCTCCTAAGGTTGTTTCTAGAGCAGATACTTCAAGAAGTGTAGATTCACCGTGACTTGCTGAGAATGAAATTCAAGGTAGGAGTTGCTGTACCCATAGCAAAGCTCTTCGTGTGCCTGGAAAAGGGTGGGTCTGTGTCTGACTTGCCAAGCATGTTTGTCATAGTGTACATTGGGAAACAGTGGATGAACTTGTTCAAGCCCTAGAACTCCTGTGGTTTGAGGTAAGACAGCAGACTAATGTGAGCATGGCATGGCTGAAGTTGGATGCAAGTGCTTTAGGTAACAATTTTAGAGCACTTGTCTTGGTTTAAAAGTACTTCAGCAGTGAACTGTGCTTGTACCATTGAATTAGCTTAAAAAGTGGATTCATTGAATTGCAGCAGTAAGGTAGAAAAACTAGGCCTGTGTGAGTTTGACTTTGAAATAAGGGTGGCAAATGTAATTGCTGTGAATAAGGGAAAAAACCAAATTCTGCAGAGCAACTTGCCAGACTTCCTGTGACTTGTTGAGTAAATAATTGACATGCTGGGTTTTTATGAGTGTGTTACCTGTTCTGTGATTCAGATATGCTAGTCCACATAAATTGTTCTAAGCCTTCGTAGCCCTTATGAAATACTTTCTACTGGTTTCTGTCTTATGAAGTAACTTTGGGCCTTGCTTAGATGTTACAGACAGTGTTAGCCTTTTTCCCTCTAACACATACATTTAGTACTTAAAAAATAAGATCCTCGCTAAAGCAGTGTCTTTGAAGTGCAATGTAAGTCTGTCTAATCTAGTGATCAACACCCATGTGACGTGCCTGTGGAAGTCTTTGTCTTTGTGCAAGGTGTGCTCCCAGTACTCTCCCAGTCAGGAAATACTGGCATAATCTGCATCTTCAGACTCAAACTGAGGATAAAGATATGAACAAACTATGTTCTTGACTATAGCAGAGTCTAAATGGAAGTAAAGTACCTATCTGGTAAGGTTATAATATTCTTCATGTGTAACTTAGTGTTCAGTCCTGGACTCAGTGGTGTGATTATTTTTCTCTCAGTAAGGAGTTTAGTTATGGTTTTCCTAATCTGTTTCTAATTACTAGAAACTGAGGATAGTTGTGCTGATGTTTCTCGTCAGATTGAACTTCTGGGTAACCATACTGTAATTATGCTATTACGGATTCATATCTAGTTTTACTCAAGGAAAATGGCTCTCCATTCCAAATACTTTGGACAATGGAGAAATGAAAACAAATGCCTGTGTTTCTACTGAGTTTTTTATTTTTAAAAGGCTAAAGGAATGTTCAAGTTCTGTCACATTAAGCTCTGAAATAGCTTAACTCAGTGCAGTGGTGGGTTCTAGTGAGGTTTTTCATAATGTTTGGAACAGATTTTTGGAAATATTTTCACATTAATCTTATGCTTTAAGGGCTTTGCAATGTTTTAAAATTAGTATATTCTAATATCAAAACCCAAACAACAGAAACCTTTTGGGAGATGGTGAAGCTGTGTGTTTTATTAGTGGTGTACATATGAAAAGCTTCTAACTATGGTTTTAAAGTAATACAGATTTTAAAGTTCTCAAAGTCACCTTGCATTATTATTACATGTTTGTTCTTATTATCAAAGGCTTATGAGTCTGTGGTTGTGTCTGTTAGAAAAGTAATAATTGAGAATTTAATGTAATTTGTAATGCATATTTAACATACATGACAAAGGAAGAACATGTTTAAAATGTTCACAGCTCAATACTTGAAATTTGAAATCAGTGCTTGTGTATCTTCTTATATTGGTTTGCCTGGAGTGTGGGGGAAGTTAAATGTAGTTGCCACCTCTGAAATTTTGTGCTGATACTGTGTTTTGTGGGTGAAACATCATACAGATAATTTACTTTTCCTCAAGTTGTCTACTGTATCTGCTGAAAACCTAACAGGCTATTCTCGCCTTTAAATGTGGGAATAGGTTTGAACAAGTTAGTAAACTGGAGAGTTAATATTCAACAGAGATATAGGGAAGTCCATGCTGATGATGACCAGATTACAGCCCCAAGTGACTGGCAAGTGACTGGCAAGATGATGGTATATGTAAAAAGGAGAGGTTTCTAAGCTGCGTATTTTAAAATATTAATAAGTACTCAGCTTGTCTTGCATTTAACTAATACATGCAATGTGGCTTCTAATTTTTCTGAGCTATTCTTTCTTAGTTTTCTATCATTTCATCCACATCTGTGAGAGTTGCTGAAAATGTTTTCTACTGGATATGATAGTTGTAAGATCCTGACCAGTAACAGAGATTGGACTCTGAGAGGAAGTCTTATTTTACAGAAAAAGGAGCTTATGGTGCAGCTGAGCCAAGCTTACTTAGCTTGGGTGTACTGTCTGTAGCATGAGGAAGTAACACAATTAGTTTGACTACGAGGTGAACTCACTGACTTTAAAGATGGATGAAGAGTGGATGTATATAGAAGCTCTGAGAATCAGGAGTATAACTATTTCTGTGTATTCTAATTGACTTTAAGCTGTGGTTTCTTCTAGGTAAGATGGTACCTACAGTTTCATCATGAAAGTTTTAACTGCTCTGCTAATACTCTGTCTTCATGTGTGGATTATCATTATAAAATAACGTTACTGAATAGAAGGAAGACATTTTATGTAATACTATTACTGTATTGTCTTACTGTAATCTGCTTTTTTTTAATAAGAGATTTAACGGATGTAATTTACATTGCATTTACATTGCACCTAAGGTATCCTGGTAGTAAAAAAAAGCCATTTGAACAATGTTTGTGTAATGCAGGGATTAGTAATACTTTAACAGATGAGTTACAGCCCTGTGTTTTGCATTGGTAGTGAATCCAAACAAATCAGAACAATTGTTGACCAATTAGTGTTGTAATGGTATAGGCTATAATCATTAGTGCCTATGTCTGTAACCTCTTGCATGGGTGGAAGGCAGAATTCTAGGATATCTTGCTGCTAATCAGATTGGTTGAAGCTCAGTTTGATAATGCAAAAGCTTTTGGTTGTGATACCCGTTAACCGAGATTTGAAACACGTCCTCACACAAGGATTTGATGTGTGCTGCAGGTTACTGGCAGATAAATGTGGAAGTATCTGCTGCACTTGAGATCCTTATTCTGCAATTCCATTGAACAATGCCTTTTTTTTTTCTTCTTTTCTGGAAAAATGTAGTAATGGGCTGTATCCTACTCCAAATTTTTAGGGCACACATGAAGTTAACATTCTCTATGTAAGTTGTACCTGAGTTAATAATGTCTGTAAGAATTATGCTGGAGTCTCAAAAATTTCAGCTCTGCATACCTGATAAGTATCCTGCTTCACAACTGACATGTAACTTGTGGCAAGTGTTTGCACCTGTGTGTTATCATTGGTTTAAAATGATGCAGTAAGATTAGCCAAGGTTTGAAGTTGTGGAAAGTATCAACTGAAACAGAGGGAGCTCGGGGTTTAAGCTGCCTCTTCGGGGACTGTGACTAGTCCTGCTATTCTTTCCTGTTACTTCCAGTAACTACATCAGGCAAATGCAGATGTAACTGAGTATAGTCAGAACTCTCAACAGTAGCATCTCTACAGTGAGCTGCTGTTTTGTGATGGATTTCTAGTAACTGTGTGTAAGCAAGACTACTGCCACCTTTGAGAATGCAACTGAGGTGTTCTGAGAGGGCTTCTTGCCCTATTGTGCCTGTAAAAAGAAAGATGGTTGGACGTGCCAAAATTTATGCTTGTGTGACATTGGTGTTTGACATAACGTCTGGGGTATAATACAGAGATTGTCACTAGTAGTCACAGTAGAGTAGAATGGTGTTAAAATGAATGGGGTGATGAATATGCTCCTTGTATCTTCAGTATAGTTGCCTCTGCAGAACTAGGAGGAATTAAAATTAATTTTCTTTAGATTATTATTCATTAGAGCCATGTAGGTGAGTAACATAGCCAGGATGTGCGGTGAGCAGACTTAAGCGGTTAGGAGCCATTTTTATAATACCTTTGCGTCTTAGACTCCTGCATTTGTGCTCGTTTCTAACATTGTTTGGCTTCACCTGTCCAGGTCAGTCATCTCATTTTGTTGCGTTAAATTTGTGGCATTCATCTGTCCCCAACAAGCATAAGCCTTATGTAAATATACGGTGAGGGTTATGTGAACATGTGTTTGAAGGATTCAAACCCAAACTAAGAATGAGGTGAAATGAAAAAATTGAACAATTGTGTCAGCAGAATGGCAGGTTTATTGGTCTGAGATGTCCATTACAAGTTTTTTTTCCAGGGAGAGTTGGTATTCAAAGCACCAGGGAGGAGTTAATTTGACAATTCCTTTTTTTCCCCTCCCAGCTGCTTTGCATCAGTTAGTGTTAGGAATCAGTAGTTACTACAGTTCTTTCTGGTTTAGGAAAGCTCCTAAACAGCGTGAAACCAGCATAGCCAGCTCATGTAGCTGGGGTTTGCCTTTAGCATATGTTGGGGGCAACATTTGGATAAACAATTCCCATGTACATCTGCAGCATTTCATGCTCCAGTAATTACTACCCGGGGGTGATGATCTTTAAGATTTTTTGGGGGGGGTGTGCTTGGGGGTGGGTATGTTTTTACTGTGTAGAAGCTAGCCTAGCTTACAGATCTCAGGATTCACTGAGTCATCATCTTCCACCAGCATACAAAATTCAGATTTGCTCAGATGTGACCTTGTGCACGTATACACTGGTGTCTGGGCTGACCTCTGTCAGGATCTGTATTCTAGATGGATTGTCATTCTGCTTAAGTGCATCAGCCCTTTACAACAGACCCTTTACTCACGTTATATTTGTTCCTCATATTTTAGCATTCTCCTATTTTAATAATTTGTACCTTGGAAATAGGTGATTATTTATTTCAAAACCTGTTTTTACTCCTGATTATGTCCCACCTTGGGAACTCTCTGTTTTCATCAGGATATACAGTATACAAGGCTTCAAGGATGCACAGAAACATTTTTCTGGGTTGCTGTGGACCTTCTGGAAACAGTTTTGTGTGAACAGAAAATCATAATGCTTCTAAACAAAAGCCTTTTTGGAGACAATGGTGGTGTTGTTATGCCTGTGATTTTACCATATATTTGGGATAGATTATACCACGGTTGCTGAGTAGATAAGCAAGCTATTTTTGTGATACATTTTCAGAAACAATTGTGTTGAATCCCTTGGATTGTAACATTTAAGACAGTCTAGATGCAGTCTGGTGGCTACAAAAGTGGGATGGAACCATCTATGTGGTTTAGCTAAAGCTTGTCTGTTTTTCCATGGTGCTAGAAGCCTGAATAAGTACTGGCACATCAAATATGCCTGCAGACTACACATCATTCAGTGTCCTTTAACTGACAACAATACACAAGGTTGAGTACAGGCATTGGATAGTATGATAGGTCCTTCTAAAATGCTTGGCAATGGTATATACTAGAATTGGTGTGACAGTGATGCTGTTCTGTGAGCTTCACTGTTTATGACATAGAAATGCTGATGTGCTAGAAAATTTTGTAGGCTGTGAAAAGCATGTGATGTGATTGTACTTGCTATGCTTTGATTTCAGTGCTAAAGTGCATGTTCAGTTGATTTACATAACAAATCAAAACAGTATCTCCCACAATGCAGGTCAGGATGTTTTTTCACAGGATTATTTAGGGATTACTTTGGTTTATTCTTGCAGGAAAAGGTTGAGCCATACAGTGCAGTCCCACAGCTGTAATCCACCTTGTTGCTGTGTCCAGTTTACATCTTCCTTTCTGTTGGGGTTTGCAACCTTCCCTGCTGATTTCTGCGTACATGGTTGGCCTCATCACTGCTCATCTGCAGAAGATGGACTGACATGCTTTACAGTCCTGTATGCCTGGAGAGTTGCTAGCTTAATTTGGTGACAAATAACCCTCAACAGAAAGATCTATTCAGATGTCATTCCTAGGACTATAATAATATATAACCCCTAACAATATCTTTGATCTTTAAAGTTCCAAGTGACTGGATTCCTAATTCACCCAGTTATACATTCATTGCCAGATGGAGCAGTGTACTTCCTGAAAGCATTATGTGCTGCACAGCAGGAGGTGCATGCAAGCGGAACTGCTATAACAGTACTAATGATGATCATTCTAGTGATGGGCAGTGTCTGCACTCCAGTGATTTATACTGTTGTTGTAAAGGAAAAAGGTTTGGTCCACAGTCTTCAGGAAAAACTACTGGAATGCCCCTAACATTAGCTTACTAGTTAAAAATGCAGAACGTATTTGAGTCTTTCATTTCAGTAAATCCAGTCTGTCTTTTTTTTTTTTCCCCCTATCCTTCATTCCTTCCAGAGAATACGGAGTTACATCTGGTTGATGCTAGGTGTAGGCTAGAGCTGTGAATGTAAACTGCTTAGCCAAAACAAGTCACCTAGAATTAAGATAAACTTTCACGGTTGCTGTACTTCTGACATTTTTTGTTCCAAATGTTATAAAACAGTTGCGGAAGATGAGTAATAGTTCTGGCATTAGTTTACATCTGTTTCCTCAGGCTGAGCTAAGCATCATCATCAAGGTTTAAAGAAGCAAGATTCAAGATTACTTAAAGGAAGATTGTAGGACCAAGGCACGATGAAGTTGCTCTGGAAATGCAAAACTGGCGCATGCTGTAAATAAAAGTTTGTCTTGTGTTGTTTCTCAGCTAAGAGTAAGGTCCAGTGGCTGATTTTCATCTTGGAGCTGTGCAACATTATTTCTTACTGCAGGAATACTGGTGGGTTAACAGCTTGGGGGGGAAGAAAAAGTGTCATGGGGCACTTCATCATGGCCCTGGGACAGAGTTTTCCTCTAGTGCCACAGTGAGGAGCCAAAATCATCTCCTGTGGATCATGGAAAAGGTGAAGAGCAGAGGCCCATCTTCCATCACTTGGCTTCCTGCTGTGGGCACCTGCTCCCTGTGTGGCATAAGGAAGTGTATGATACAGACTTTTTTTTTTTTAATGCCAAGGAAAAGCCCACAGGAGGGCTGAAGGGAGATTATGCTCTACCCTGGGAAGGTCTGGCAGGAGGTTGCTGCTTTCTGTAACTGTCTCAGAAATACAAGTGGGGAATTCAAAGTACAAGACAGATGAACAAAGAAGGCAACAGAGTGGAACTAGTAACAGCCCCAGGGAAAACCAGAGCAGACAGGGAAGAGTGTTACAAAGTGCTCATCAAATTTACATGCAAATAGTAATGCTAACATTGTACATGATTGACCAGAATACCCTGCAAAGTCAAACGGGAATGAATAAGACAAAGACTTTGTGCAGTTCTGAAGCATTTGGCTGTTACTACTACATGAAACTGCTGGCAGTCTGCTTTGTGAGCAGAGTTCATGACATCTGTGTTTACATGTTGCACGTTGAATTTGGCAAAAAATAGTTAATCAGGAAAAGCAATTTATTTTATAGAGATCTTAATACTATGAAAGAGTGCATACTGTCATTCAAGTTCAAATTTAAAAGATGAAAAATTTCTGTAAGAAATTACATTGGCTAGAGCTTTTGGTAAAAACTTTGGATAAAATCAGCTTGTAATTAAGATTCTGACTGCAGAATTTTCAAACTCCTCTGTCCTGTGACAAGGAAACACTTTGGACCCACAGGTGTGGTTCCAAGGTAAGTCTGTCTTAGTGTCTTCTCACTGCCATCAGAGGCTACAGAAATCATTGACTAGAATGAAATCAGAAGACTGACCTTTCAAAACACTTAACCAGTGCTGAAGTTCCCACCACTTACAATTTTTGCCACTATAAACAAAGGAAAATGAATACTGAGAAGTATTTACCCAAGAAAAACAAAAATTCATTGTTGTGCCTCAGAGAAATACGAAGTATGTGGAGTGAAGCATGCTGTTAATATTGCATAATCACCAGTTGTCTATGCCTTTTACATAGGGATTTTTTTCCTGTGAGTAAGGCTTTTTCTTTGCATAGATTTTTTTTTTCCGCTGTTTGCTAACTCTTGACTAAATTTTCCTCAGGGTGTCTGGATCATAGCTTATGAAATAGTGCTGGTTGGTCCCTGCAAGGTCCTCAGAAGAGCCATGGAAAACTTCAATTCCATGTTCCCTTAGCAGCATAATGTTACATAGTAGAAAGGGCATATGATGCAGGAAACAGCTTCTTAAAAACTATCATCTTCACCTTTGTACTCGCTCTTGTGGGAGGTGTTGTGATGACTATCTGACAATTGCTTGAAATTCTGCAGCAAAAAGATGGAAGAAATTTAAATTGCATTGCCTTAATCTACATTCTTCTTATATGTCTTCATATGTAATTAAAAAATGCATTTTTCTGGGATATGTTTTGAGGCAGTAGCTAAGAATTAGTCAGTTTTATTTCCTATATGTTATCTCATTGCTGACTGAAATTCAAGACAAAATACAGAGCAGATATTGAAGGTTCATTATTTGGAACAAGTGCTTTCCTGTAACACAAATAATACAGGAAAAGGAAAATCTGTTCTTTAAGCATACTGATGTAGTTTTGTCTATACACGAGATGTCTTGCAATTTAAGAAAAAATGGCTCAGGCTATGGTATCTCAAGGAAACACAATTTGCCCTTTATTTACATTACTTTTCAACAAATGTGGGAATTCAGGATTTGATTTTACACAGAACATTAAATCTCAGTATTTTTAATATGCAACTTTACAGTAATTGGCACTTCATCTTATTTTACTTTAAAATTACTTACAAGATACATTTTTCTGGATTTTTGATTATGAAACATTTTTTCTCTCTTACTTCCAAGGCATGTCAGATTCTTTCATCTGATTTAATCATGCCTGAGGCAATAAAACTTACGTAAACGCTACGTAAGAATACAGGTGTCAAAGCCTGGGGGACAGATAATGGAGCAAAGATTTCACCAACACCTGCAAGGTCAGTTACATTTTTTTTCTTCACTTCCCCTAAGGCTGATTCCATTGCAGATTTCAGTGTCTTGAAAGAAATGCATCTCTGCACTGGCTCTTCGCACCACCTTTCAGAGGTTAATTCTGATACAGAGTACACCTTCCATGTACCACAGATGTTTTGGTACATGGAAACATGTCAGAAGAGTCAGAGGGTTTAATCCATGGAGGTTTGGAATTTTTTTCTACATTTTCCCCTTTTGTATATTCAATCACTTTGTTATTTCAAGGTTAGCATTTTTAATTCATTATTTCTCTGGCTCTGACTCACAGAGCTTGGCTGGATTGTTCTCCAGCCTTATAGTGCCTTTCGTCAGAATCACAGTGCATATTCTTTAAATAGTGCTCATTTTCTTTGTGTATGGATTTACTTTCGAATAGAAAAAAATTAGCACAGTAGAGACACTATACAAGAAATATAGGAACTTGGAGGTTGGGCTCACTACCCACGGACTGGGGAAGAAAGGCAGGGATTAATGGTGTATGGATGTCAGTAGATGCCAGACCTCTAGTGGGCACAATGGAGAAATGCTTGGAAGCATGAACATTATATGGGGGAAAATTTTATGTGCTGTTGGGGGAGAGCTGCTGAAAAGTCTCTTTCAAAAGCTTATCTGTTATTTGTACAAAACTGTTATGTCCCATCATTCATTGTAGCTTTGAGTAAGTGCAGAAGTCCCAGAAAATCAGTTAACATTGTCTGATTTTTTTCAACTAATTTCAAAATCTTAACTGCTGTTTTGACTGAACAGCTGTACTAGGACATGCCCCAGAATGGAGACAAGAGGCTGGAGAGCCGCCCTGCAGAAAGAGATGTGAGGGTTTGGATTGGAGACAAGTTGAACATGGTCATCAGTGCTCTAGCAGCCAGGAGGGCCACCCTGGGGGCATCAGGCACAACATGGCCAGCTGCGCAAGGGAGGGGATTGTGCTCTGCACTGCATTGGGGCAGCCTCACCCCGAGCGCTGGGGGCAATTCTGGGTGCCAAAGTAAAAGTGAGGTATAAAACTATTGGGGAGTGTCCGAAGGAAGGCCATGAGGATGGTGAAGGGTCTTGAGAGGAAAGCGGTATGAAGAGCAGCTGATATCACTTGGTCTGTTAATTCTGGAGGAGTCTGAGGTGACCTTATGGCAGCCTACAGCTTCCTCATAAGACGAAGTGGAGAGGCAAGCACTGATCTTCCCTCTGGTAACTAGAGTTTGGACATTAGGAGGTGGATTGAAACTGCATCAGGGAAAAGTTCAGACTGAACATGAGGGAAAGGCTCTTTATTAAGAGTGGTTGATCACTGAACAGGTTCCTAGGAAAATGGTCTCCAAGCCTGTCAGTATTCAAGGAGTGTCTGGGTGATGCTTAGTGATATGCTTTAGTCTGAGGTAGTCACAGAATATCTCAAGTTGGAGGGGACCCATAGGGATTGTGCTGCAAGGAGCAGGGAATGTGACTCAATGATCTGTATTGTCCCTTTCAACTTGAAATATTCTATGATCCAAAGAACTACAATGGCTGAAGAAGGCTGTAGTGCAGGAGGTTGTGGCTTTTCATTGCATACAGCTGATACCTGCTTCCAGCCACTGCATGAAGGATATTTAGGAGCTCGGAGTTCTGTACTAGCAATTAGAGTTTCTTGTAATGAGGAAATTTCAATCTACAATGTGTTGGCCTAGTTGTTCCGGGATTAACAGTGGAAGGCAGGAGGAAAGAAGTCAGGTACTGTCAGTGTTCCCACAGAAACCACACACTGCTCATTAAGACTCTCTTCCCCCTATGGCAAACTAGAGAGAATTGGAGGCATGCCAAGCTGTGTGATCAGCAAGACTCACATACTCCATGCAGCTTTGGTGGCATGCCATGTAGGAGGGACTTCCCCTTTGAACATCCATCCCAGCACTGGCAGTCAGGGTGCCAGAAGACTGTGAACATCAGTTTAACCAATGGACATCTGAATTGCAACAATCAAGTCTTGTCACTGGGTTCATCGTGATAATACCTTTCTACTCTTATAATTTCTTTCTCATTATTTTCCTTACATATTTTCTTAAGTGTTACTTTTATGCTTTTATATTATTACCATGGATAACAACAACCAAAATGGCTATATACATCCTCTCCATTGCAACCAAATTGTTCTAAGGCAAACTCTACACACACACGCATATGCACATATATATAAAACCACCAATCATTCAGTGTGTTTTCACTCTGTTATAGATACATATTATAATACTGGCTTTTTGCAAATACTAAAATGGATTCTATATGTGTGGTGTTAAAGTAACTTTGTTATATAGTTTTTATTTCTGTTGTTAATTAAGCCTAGACATAGTAGTGAAATCAATTATATAAGTATGCTTGCGTTAAAATGCCTGCTTGGATGGGATAACATCCAATGAACATAGGAAGAGGACACCTGCTACAGATAGGCCAACAATCAGCACTCACCATCTGAAGACAGGTGAACCAAGGCCCAAAACCTGGAGGTGATAAGAATGGACTAAAACCACAACCAAGGAATATGCATGCTCTAAAAAGGTGGATCCAAGAAGATTTGCTAAATAGTTTTTGGAACGTGTAAACTAGTTTGGGGAAAAGTTTACTATGCATAAGGGTCTATGAATATGCAACAGGCTGATGTAAGGGAAAAGGTATTTAAGGGGTGTCTCTGAAGATAAGTGTGCTCTTGGGCCGAGATGCACCCAGCTGTAATAACCTTTGCTCTATGGTCCTTGTCTCCTATTATCCTTTATTAAACTTTTTAAATTTTCACAGGAGAGTGAACATGTTTTTCACACTGAGCATAGTCTATAGGGATTTGAGTAATGACCAGATAGATCCTTTTGGGTGGAGTAGAGTGTGTGAAAAACATGTTCACTCTCCTGTGAAAATTTAAACAGTTTAATAAAGGATAATAGGAGACAAGGACCATAGAGCAAAGGTTATTACGCCTAGGTGCATTTTGGCACTCAGCCAAGAGCACACCATCATCTTCTGAGATACCCTTTAAAACCCCTACATCAGCCTGTTGCATATTCATAGACCCTTATGCATATCCATAAACTAGTTTACATTTTCCAGGTTTTACATGGCCCTTCCTCGGGTCTGCCTTTTTAGAGCAAACATGTTTCTTGGCTGTGGTTTTGGCTCCTTCTCTTTTACCACTTCCACTCTGGGCCTTGGTCCTCACTCTATTCAGATGGCGAGTGCTGATAGTTGGCATATCTGTAGCAGATGTCCTCATCTTACGTTCATTGGATGTTATCCCATCTGAGCAGGCATGTTAACACAAGGATAGCTATTTCACTACTAGGTCTAAGCTTAATTAAACAGCAGAAATAAAAACTATATCCTTATAACAGTTACTTTAACATCACACATATAAAAATATAAAATCCATTTTAATATTTGCAAAAAACCAATATTATAATATGTATCTATAACATTCAGCACAGTTAATTCTCTCAGGTACTGGATACCTTTTTCCATAGCATTCCACCTCCTTGGGTGCACTTCTAGATCATGCTTGATCTAGTACCTTTCCTTCATGCTTGACAAGAGTCGCCTGCAGGGTCTGTGTTTCTGTCCTCTTCCCAATCCTCTTGTGCCCACATCCCAGGGTCAGGGATCCCAGCTGGCCAGCTTTACTACTGTCTGGTTTCACATCGTGGGCTGCAATACCCCAGCACTGGGCCAGGCAGGTCACCAGGGACTCTCCTGACTGCTGGCTGACATTTTCTTGTGCATCCCACAGCTCACCGAGGGATAGAAATGGGGTGATTGATTATCTCTGGCCCTGCCTCTTCCTCCTGTTAAGAGAGCCCTGCTTCCTCCTTATTCCTTCCTGTGTGAACTGATTTGATCTTGCATTTCTTCTTCTGTATAGAGGCGATTGCTACTGTCACCTCAACTGTGAGAAAAAACAAAACTATCTGACAACGATTTTGGTGTTAAATAATCAAGGCATTACTTTACTTCTGGCCAGAATGTTGTTCTGGCCAAGATGTGCAACAGAAATAATTATATCCACACATAGTCTGGGTGTGCAGAGAATGTAATTTCATGACACGTGAATTTTACCAGATTTTTCACAAACTTTATACAGTAAAAATGAAAAAAATCGTTGGTTCAATGTTCACTGGTTCCAAGTGATGTAGTTCTTAGTATTTGGTTTCTCATTCCTTACAAATCTCTTTGCCTCCGATGCTAATTAGGTCCTCATCCTTATCTCTGCTTTCACTGACCAGGTGTCTCCGACCATGCCAGGGATGTTTGGAATGGATGTTCCGTTAACGGCCCTTGATGGCTGTTGCTGGCTGTTATCTTTTCTGTCTTTTCTGTGCTGCTCCCAGTCTGTTGAGATGTTGAGCTCATCAGGCCTCAACTAGTGGAGCAATGGCCTGAAAATAAACTTCAGATCCCTTCCTCCGGGGCAAAGGTGAACAAACTAGTCCTGACTAAAATTATAAAAGAAAAAAATTTATATATTTTGCAACACTACCAGCAGAGGTTGTTCAGCTGAAGTCTGAGTGGCCACGGTGCCTGGTGCTCTGCTTTCTTGCCTCTCCCCTGAGCGTGCTGTTTAGGGTCAAGCAGTGTCCAGGAAAGAGTAGCCAGGGCCCAGCACATTGCATAACTTCGTGCCTCTCTGGAACTGCTACACCAGTTTTCCTTCACATATTATGCGACTTTATCAGGATCTCATAGTTGTTCAGGAGTGAGAGGAAAGATGTGTGCTAATGTCTTTACAAATAATTTAATGGGTGAAGGTATGAGTGTCTTTGAAATGGGTCTTACCATCTCTACTAAATTCAAGGCAGCAGGTTTGTTGTAGAGACCGGACAGCTTGGCTTCTGAGACAGACAAGAGTCTGCACAAGCCTGAACTTCTGAACTTTGGGGTAAAAAAGACAGGTTCAAGGGGGCACATGGGGTTGGCAGTTTGGGAAGGCTGTACCTTCCTAGTACCTCAGCCAGTGGGGAAATGAAGAGGGAAACATGCAGTCCGGAGTTTGGGATAAAAGGAGGCTGCACCTTCTGAAACCGAGAGAGAAATCCCCATGGGCATGTGCCCCAGAGGACTCTCCTCCTTTATTTGAATAAAGTTAAAGGATTCCTCTGTCTCCTTTTCGGACATAAAACTCTGGCGTTTGTGGATTTTCCTGACACGAGTGAACTTCCAAACCACTGAAGCACAATAATCCTTCGAAAGTTGGCCCATTTTTTCCCACATTCCATGCCACTCATGACTATCTACCCTCAGGGCAGATGTTTGAATAACCTCCCTAGAAATATCTAAACACGATGTAAATCGCACTGAGGAGACCTGCCAGACTTAGCAACAAGAACATGCTCTTCTTAACCATCCAAAGGGAATTCAGAATTCTCAAAAGTTCCTTTAACAGGAGTGAAAATATGGGGAAAATCGTCCTGTCCAATTCTCCCCTGCCAGACTGGACATGACTATTAATAGAGTCCCAAAGTGTAGTGCCTGAGGTAAGGGTAGGAGAGCAGCACTGAATGCATATCCCAAATGACCCTCGCTGCCCTTGATGTTATCATGCCATGAACTGATGTCACACAGTACAGAAACAGAACAATCCTAATCCCTCTCCCTCCTCTGAAAAATACCATCAGGAGGAGCACATAGAGGAATATACAAAGGGTTAGGCACAACACCCACACCAACAGACAAAGCTACACTCTGACCAGTGGCTCCCTATCTAATACAGCAAATGCTTAGATCAATTTTTTTCCAGTTATTCCTGATTTTATCTGTAATCTCAATCCTTCCTGGCCCATAGTAGGTGCCAAACAAGACTGCTGTGGTTTAGGAATGGTACTGCCCAGTTTAGTGCTCCCACTGTGACGCTTCAAACACACTGCCACTTGCTTGCTTGCCCATCCCCTCTCTGCTTTCCCCTGGGGTGAGATGGAAAGGGGAATTCGAGGCAAAAAAGGTAAAGATCACAGATTGAAATAAGAAAAATTTACTGGAAACAGCAATGAGGTAAGAAAACAAGCAATAACAGCAACAATGTACAAAAGACAGAGCGATTCACATGCAAAATTGCTTACTGCAGAGCTCCACCGATCCCACTGCAACCAGTCCACCATGACTGGAAGGAACTCCTCCACCCTGGAAGGGACAGCCTCCTTCTCTTAGCAATGAGGTGAGGTGATACAGAGTAAGTTCTCCATGCCAGCCCCCTCCTCTCTATTGCAAAAATGAACCCTGTTCTGGCTCCAGCCAGAATAAATATAAACTGGGGGGTCTCAAAAACTTCACACAGTGAACATTTTGGTATTATTAACAATACAAGTATCTATCTTTTGTGGTGATATCCCTCAATATCTAAACACATTTCTTCCTGTGAATATGTATCAATGATGTGATGAAGTAGGACACTTGGAATAGTGTCACCCACTGCACTCAGTGTAAACATTTAGATGGTCAAAACTGGGCTTATTTACAAATAATTTCATGCATGACAACTGACTCTTCTAAAATTATATAAAATATATTTAAGAAAAGGATGACATTGCACATTTGTATTAACAACAGTGAAAGAAGAGGAAGAACACTAAAAAGCTTAACTAAAGCCAGGAAATAGTTGCACTGAGGTAAAGTTACAAAACAACCAACTCTTGTCACTGATTAGAGCTAAACAGTTCAAATCTCCAAGCCAAGATGTGGCACCTGCAGAAGAGCCAATCACTATTCCTTGATATTTTGAAGTAGCTTTAATAAATGAGACTCAATAACCTGCTGAACTAAAGCAGAGAAAGAGATGAGGTTAGTATTTATTTTTTCTCTTTTTTCAGAGTTATACTGTTTTTTCTAGCAGATATATGCTTGTCCTGTGCAATCATTTAATAAAAGCCAGACATGTATAAATTCACTCTGTGAATAAGTCAGCATTCTTTCAGAAAGTAAAAGCCTTATATAATGCAAAAACAATACCCCCAGATAGGCAAACAATGTTTTTGGGGATCATCATCAGCTCTTTGGTTTGAATAGACTGATAGCACATGGAAAGCAAATTTTTAGCCTACAAACAGAAAATAGGCAGAAGCATTTATGAGAAACTTCTGTGAAACACTTGGAGACTGAGCTCTTGAAGCAGTCTTCTATGTAAACTCCTGTAAGTTGTGCTGTGCTCGTTTCAGCTGGGGTAGAGTTGATTTTCTTCTCAGTGGCTAGCATGAGGCTGTGGTTTGGGTTTGTGCTGAACACAGGGTTGATAATACAGAGATGTTTCTGTTATTGCTGAGCAGGGCTTGCACAGAGCCAAGGCCTTTTCTGCTTTTGGTACAGCCACACTGGGGAGGGGACTGGGGGTGCTTGGCAGGCTGGGAGGAGACAGAGCCAGGGCAGGTGACCCAAACTGACCAAAGGGCTATTCCAGACCATGTGGCACCAAGCTCAGTGTATAAAGTGGGGGAAAGAAACAGGAAAGGGGGGGACATTTGTGGTGATGTCATTTGTCTTCCATTTTGCACGATGGGGCCTGGCTGTCCTGTAGATGGCTGAGCACCTGCCAGTGCATGGGAAGCACTGAATTGATTCCTTGGTTTGTTTTGCTTGTGTGCACAGCCTTTGCTTTCCCTATTACACTTTTTCTCTCCCTGATCTCTCTGGTGGGGAAGTGAGTGAGTGGCTGTGTGGGGCTTGGCTGCTACCTGGGGTTAAACCATGACACTGGCTCATTCATAAGCACAAGGCAGTGCTTGGAGAAGCTACACATACAGCGCTCAGCTTACTTTTTGATTCCATTCATTTCTGTAACGGCAGACATTTCACAGCTTTCAAAATGACAGGGAAAAAACCAATAAGGAGTCCCTTTGCTTCTGGTTTCCATAACCAAGCCAGATATTATAATTTACTGATTACTGTCTGCCTCAAGACAAACTAGAGCTAGAGCTGATGTGACTGAAGAAGGTTTAGCAAACTACATAACATCATTCCAGTCATGTAGGGTGACGGGTTCAGGAGGGTTGCAGGCCTTATCTTAGTCATGGCTGCATCAGCCCTAAACACCATTATTTGTGTCCAGTGATATAGAGCCAGGTCAGGGACATTTTCTTACTAAGTATCTGACTTTCTGAAACAAGAATGGAAGCTCCTACCCATTTTGGCCTGATGCATTTAGAATTATTAAGACTTGTAGGACAGGTAACATGTTAAGAGCTGCAAAACATCTACTGGGCCATTACAGCAGCTACATAAATGAGGAGCTGCAAAAATTAATTTTTTAAAGGGTTTACATTTGCAATACTCACCACTCCGATAGCCCAAGGCTACAGCCAAATCCATGGAATTATAGCCAGCATCTGTTTCAATGGTTGGATCAGCACCATTTTCTATGTCAAACAGGGATAGAATCTTACATTTCTGACAGTGAGAACCGATCGTACATTATTAATGATAATTTGGACAGTCTGCTTACCAAGAAGAATTTTAACACATTTCACATGGTTCCCATGTACTGCATATAGCAAGGGTGTGCCTCCATTCTGCAAAAGCAGAGAAATGCCTCAGACACCTAATGATTAAGCAGTCTGCAACTGTAATTCCTTAATACACAGATATGCTTCTATGTACCAGTAAGAGACTTCCTAGGTTTTATAAAAATGATGTTCAGTTTTAGATCTTCACAACTTCCATCATTTTTGTATACTGTTCAAACATGAAGATCACACTTGTACAAGAAGTCAGCATTGGTCTCATTCTCTTTCTACCATGAAGTCAGAGCTAGTAGCATCACTTTCTCCTATCCTATGAAAGTTTTGAAACTCTCACGTATTTCAGAAGAGGTAGAACAATTTTTAAACTCAAGCCAGTGCTATGTCCTGCTTCAATTTTCTGACCAAAGCACCCTCTGACTAAATTCAAGCTAGAATCTTACCCAGTCATACTCATTGACATCAACTCCACAGTCAAGCAGCATTTTGACAATATCAGTGTATCCTTTACTGCAGGCCAGTGAGAGGGCACTTTCTCGCCCCTTGCCCAGAATCTGAGGATCTGCACCCTGAAATAAAGTATCAATTTAAAAAAAAGAAGCAAATTTGAGGTTTTACATAGACCTTAACTTTAAAACTTTTAAGCTTGTAGCAGCATTGACAAACTTAGGAATGCAAAGCAAACTAAAGAGTAAATGAATTCAAAATCAATTGTGATTTTTTCCTTACATTCTGGAGGAGAAATTCCACTACTGCTATCTGCCCATGAGCTGCAGCCCACATCAGAGGGGTAAATCCTTCTTCATCCTTATGATTGATTAAATTTTCTGTTCAGAGAAAAATATATAACTTAGTAATCCTTTTCTCACTGCACTGTATCAGCTGGTGAAATGTGTTGATGGTAACATTTATTCGCCAGGAAGCAGTGTGACCTAAATGTCATCTCAACTTTAAAAACAAAATTCTGTCCCAGTGGTGGTGGTAATATCTCTCTCCAAGAAAGAAAAACACATCCAACTGACCATAGAAAAATTTCAGCCTTTAGTTTAATAATTTAAAATTCAAGTTTTTAAGCTCTATAAATCAAATTCTGTTTTTACTCAGAAAATTACAAGTTGTCTGTAATCTGGGCTTCACCTTTGTAAAGAAGATAAAGGATGTTTGAAAAATAAAGAGGTACATCCTGTATTGTACTGTAGACTGTGTTTTTTCAATAGAGTGAGCCACACAATTTTGTAAAGAATGAACTTGTACAGCAATATAGGTAAAACAACTCCATTCCCCACAAAGTTTGTGTAATCAATAAGGTGGTCTGTGAAAACGATTAAGGTCTACATTGAGTGCAGTTGGAAGAAGAAAAGAACTTAACAACTGGCTGACAAATATTTCAGCTGGATTTTATTTTAATATCTAAGTACTTTATAAATCCCATACTTATCATAGCACCAAAATAAGCATTTTTAACTGCTACCAACACTCCAGAATCGATTTGCTTTTTATATACATGGCTCATTACAAAGTATTTAGACTCAGTGACTCACTACCTGTTTTCCAGTAAACATTTCAATAAGGATGCACTGAAAGCATCGGTGATTACTATTAGTGCAGTAAGAATATACTATTAATGTTACTAAATTCATAAATATGTTAGGAAAAGCTGAAGTTTTGCACATGTACTATGGACACACAAATGCCACACTATTCAGAATGTGTAGTACTATTACACTGCAGGTGTGAGGTGTGGCTTACATTAGCAACATGCAGGTCTTTATGCTGATTGATTAAATAGAATTGGAAAGCCACCATTAACAGAAGTATGTTTTAAATGACAAAGATAAATTAAAAATAAAATGAAATAAGCTGCTGTGACAGAACGAACATGTTTCTTTTTTAGTACCATGGATTACCTATATACCCCTAGAGAACAGGGAGAGGAAGGGATTTACCTACTGCTATTAACATTATGTTTTAATTTAAAATGCAAATGATACACTGAGTGAGTAATAGATTGATACAAAATATTAGTCCACATATGCAGAGAACAATACCTCAAATGTCCTCCAACTTGTACCAGAACTGAGGACTTTGTAGCTTTGGTGAAAAGGTCAAACACAACAGCAAATAAATGGCCCAAAGAAAAAAAGAAGGCATTTAACCTCCTGTCTCACCTTGTTCAATACGTGTGGCCAGATATAACATTTCTCCCTGAGCAGCCAGCTGATGAACAGATAAAGCTGCAAAAAAGGAAGCAAAAGCCATATTATATACACCAGTTTTCATTCTGCTCTATTTAGAGCTGAGCATAACATGTCTATTGGCTTCAGCAGTACAGAAATTGGAATCGAGAGTGTAGATGATTTTACCTTGGGCTCTGACCTTAAATCACAATTAAACACTGAAAATTTTCTGAAGAGTTTCATAGATTTAGGTAATTTTTAAAGCAATGGAGCAGTTATTCTTGAAAGCAAGGATACTTCCCACATTGACTCTTTACAAAGTAACATGCTGTCTTCACTGCTGTTTGGTCAGCAACCCAAGATTACTTTAAGACCCATTTATTAAGTGAAAATAAACATATTTTGATAGATTAAGGAAGTTTAATTTAAAAATCACACTTGAATCACTAGAAGATCTATCCTACTAGTCAACAAAGGAAGCCTCTAGTGTCTCCCACTCCCTACAATGTGGAATAGATCAGACATTACAAAATTACACATAACTTGATATACAGAGGAGAAAACAAAGATTGAGGGATTTCTTTTGTTACTGCAGAGATTATGCAGAAATAACCTCTGATCCCACAGAAAACTGCATGGGTGCATGGTTTTGATAACTGCAACTTGGAGCAGTCCTGAAAGGTAATCAGGAGACTAAATGTAATAAACTATCCACATGATGTAGTAACAAAATTAGCTAATGATTACATTAACTGTAAGTGTTCACTGTCCTCCTCCAAGTCACCACATGAAAGTTGAGTTTGTTCAGGAAGATGGCGTATTTTGTTCAGTGGCCTACTGCAGCTCCTGATTAATTTTTTCCATTCAAGTGGCATTTTTCTTTAAAAAAAGTGACTTGTGATTTAGAGAAAATAATTTACTATGAAGTAAATTACAGCAAATTAATTTAAAAAGGCAATGCTTGACAATTCAGAAAAAACCCCACCAGAAATAATGCTTCCTTGATTTTCAAGATCTGCGACAATCATGATGCAGTATTCTATATTTACATTACATCTTAAGTATCCTGCAGCATTTACCAATCATCTAATTTTAAGATACACAAGTTCTGAAAATATGGGCATGAAGTACATTAACTTACAACTTAGAATGTAATTTTTGATTTAAAAAGTATAGGTAAGGCATTTTCTGGTTTTTTAACTTCTGGAAAATAAACTTCCGTCATGAATTCCATACAACAGGTGGATGACTATTTTATGGCTGGACCCATGTGAAATTATCCATGTGAAATTACATGGACATGTGCAACTTAAATAAATGAGAGGGGAAATGAGTCTCCATCTTCTTTTCTGAGGAGGACAGGATGGAAGGAAAGACTATCTCAGTGTTTTTTTCCTACCTTTAACTTAATTGCAACACCAAAGAAAAAACTGCATAAATTTGTCAAGCATCCAACATATAGTTCACAAAACAATTATTAAGAGAAAGGCAGAAAGATACTTACAGTTTACAAGTAGAGGTGTTGTAGAAACTTCATTTCCCCTGTGTTTGTTAGTTAGTGTAGTTGATTGTTTAATTGGTGAGAAATGCTTAGTAGTTGACGGAGTATAAACATGTCTTACTTGGATACCAGGGGAAGGAGAAGTGTGGCTGTTGCATTCAGCTACATTGAACAAAAAACAGAGAGGATTTCAGTACTAATAAGAGCATTAAAAGCAAGTCATAGAACCTAAGTCAAACTGGTAAAGCACCAGTATCACAAGACCTTTAAAATCCATCCAAAAATTTTTCACATGTGCTTTTCCCACTGTGTATTGTGAAAGCTGAATAAAGGGCTGCATTAATTTCTAGCATAAAACAATTATGCTACTTCATAAGTTCAGTATGACATAATGTCACCCAGAGACAAGTTAGTATCTAAATGAGGGAAGCCTTTGTCTTGATTTTTCAACATGCCCAGCATGGATTTATTATGTAAGAAGGCTCTACTTAACTTGTCATCTTCTCATAAACACTCTCCAAGGCAATAACATGATGCAGCTCTGGTCAGATCTGCACTCAGGTACCTGCTCAGCCTTTGCCCGCTCCCTAACCAGTCCACCGCACGAGTGGAGACAACCTTCATTAACTTCACCAGGGCTCTTCCCACTCCTGGATAAAATTTTAACAGCATTATGAATGCTTGATGAATACTTATCCAGGAGAAAGACAGGATCCACACTTACGTACATAAAATGCAACAGCAGGTCACTGCTTAGAGTTCAGGAAGTCATTCACTACTGATGTGTTCCTTCATACTAACTTTTCTTGCTTTCCCCTAGAAGCTAATAGCATTTTATTACAGAATATATTTATATGTTGTCTTGGCTTCTAATTCTCAAAAGCAGCTTTTGGTTTTGAGATTAGATACTTAAAAGACATACTGAAGGATTAAACTCCATATTGGCTTAACTGATTTGACACTAGTAATTAATGACTAGAAGCTAAGTAACACACACACTGAAAACACCATAGAGAATTTTGTGATCATAAATGCAAGCACAAATTCAGGGAGACTAATTAAAAGAAGTAGAGTGTAACAGGAAACAAAATTATGTTTTGTTTGCCAATCAAACAGCTACAACTGACTGTAATGAATTAAGAGTCCTACCACAGACTTTGACCTGTGGTCCCTGGATTTGCAGGACTACTTCTAAGAGACTTAAAATGTTACCTAAGAAAAACTACCCTAGTGCTGATGGGTGTAAATCTACCACTCAGACCTGCAGCTCTGCTACTGAGCACTTGGGGCAAAATCAAAAATGTTTGAAAACTACAGTGGCTGAAATGCAGCCAAAGAACACAAGTCAGTGAAACCATCAAAATTCAGAGGAGGCCTGTGTTTGCATTTGTCACAGGCAATAGGTCACATGGACTTCAGGAAAAGATGCAAGACTAACGGTCTGAAATATGACAGCAAGTGCTAGAAACCACAACAGGTAAGGGGAAGTAGATGGCAGTCCTAATTTTGCTCTGTATCGATATCCTGAGCTGTGAAAAAGCATGGATCAGTTGTGATGAAGCTGCCCAGCAGTGGCAGGATTAGCTGCAGGGATCCTGCCCTGGAGCAGCATTTGCTTTCCAGCAGCAGTGAAGCTACAGTGGCAAGCCCATGGCTAGGATGAGAGGCTCTGTACAGCCACAGTGACAAAACACCCCTGGCTTGTGCTGTCTTTCATCACCCTCACGAAAAGATACAACGTGCTGCTGAAAGCTACTGAAGTGCTCATAAAGTGCTTTCAGCAGTGTTCTGTGAAGAAGCATACTGCTGTAGGACATGCCATACAGAAGCAGCTTGTTTTCCTAATGAGCATCAGCTCTTACTAGCTTAAAAGACTTTTTGTGCCCCTGATTTTGCAGTTGATATATGTATTCGAAATGTAGTATAAAAATTAATCTTGGAGAAAATGTTTATATTAATAATCCATTAAGCATATAATAAAAACGTTAGAGGAACACATCTCAGAAAACTGATCAATACACATATAGCACAGAAGCTCTTTTTTTAGAAAGCATAATAACTTAGCAGGATGACACAGTACACAGGTAATTACACAGGTAATATTTTGTACCATAAATTCAACCTTTAAATAAGACAGATGCGACTTCAAGGTCAGAGTTGACTTGATCTTGAATATTTTTACTGTCCTCCTCATTCAAAGACTTCACAAATCGTGAGCAGACATTCATATCAAATCTATTGGGCAAAATGAATTTCATCCCCATGGTGACACTCTGAGCCGGGCCCTCCTCTGTGCTGGTGTCAAGCTGATGCTCCACTTTAATGTCTGGCATGGGTGGAAGGCTGTAGCTGGTGGTACATTCTTCCACAATTAACTGGGCCCCGACATCTAAGTTTGTTGAAGATGCCATGATCTCAGTCCTGTACAAGCTTCATGCAAAATGATGCTTCATTGTTTCCAGCCAGGAGCAATCTTGGCCAGCCAAGCCAAATTTTCTGGACAACCTGCAACTGAACAGACATAACACTGGTTAAGAACATTCTGGTAAAACAGTGCATAAAAACACATCAAACTTTATTTAAGCATATGGCATTTAGTTTTGTCATTCAAAACACCGGTGAAATATCATTCTTGTTGCTGTCACAAGTAAGTGACCAAAAGCTCCATTTATGTTTCAGCACCTGGATGTTTAAACCAAACTCTGTTATTAAGCCAGTAGGAGTTTCATCCGTGTGAAATGATGCTTCAGAATTTTTGCCTAATTGCAACAAAAAACCCACACAACAACCAGATTTATACCAACCCAAGAACAAGCTATAATATATATATATATATAAACTACTTCCCAGAAACATTGGACTTGAGGGAAAAGTTAAAGCGACTTTAACCTCCCATACGTCTTTTGCAACCTGAGTAAAATAAACTGCTTCTACCACATACGTAGGAAAAAAACCCCAAATCCCGTTAAACCGATAAAGGCAACCCCAGAATACCCGTGGCTTGTTCGCAGTACCGCGGGAAGTCTGGGGCGGGGCCGCGATTCGCGCGGCTCCCGGCACGTCTGGAGGCGTCCCCTGTCCCTGGAGGCAGCCCGTGAGGACAGGCCGATGACAACCCCCACACCGCAGGGTCCGGGCCCGGCCTCGCCTCGGCTTTCAGCCGCAGCCACTGCCACTGCCGGAAGTGCAGCCTCGCCGCCCCGCCGATTGGCCGACGAGAGGCGTGCTCTGATGACGCACTGCCGGTGCTGCCTCCATCTCGCCTCGCGGCAAGCGCGGCGTGTCGCGTGCGCCCCGAGCCCGCCGGCGCTTCGCGGGCCTCTGCCGCTTCCCCGGGCCTCTGCCGCTTCCCCGGGCCTCTGCCGCTTCCCCGGGCCCCGGGCCTCTCCTGCTGAGCTCCGGCCCGGCCCGGCCCCGCGGCATGGCCGCGTACAAGCCAGTGGTGGTCCAGGCGTGCCCCAAGCTCGGGGAGAGGATCACGCAGGACACGCTGTACTGGCGGGGATACAAGGTAGGAGGAAGCGGCCCAACAGTCGCAGTTACTGCTCCGGAATGTCTTCTTTTACTACTTTGGTGCCGCGATTTTTTTATTTTTTAAACACGTATGAGTTAGTTTTTAGGTTCAGAACACATAATTAATGGGTAAGTTGTAATACGTGAATTGGAAAAAAATTAAAAGAGCAGGAGTGGCCTGTCAGAAGTGAAACTCATTATCATTGCACCTAAAAACGTTTTGATTCTTATGGAGTTTTAAATTCTTTGTAGGAAAAATAGCTTTTATTTTACTGTTTTCATACTTGATGGTGTGCTTATGTGTGTTTAACGATCTTTATCACAACTGTTTCAGACACCTGTTCAGATAAAGGAATTCGGTGCAGTAAATAAAATTGACTTTTCCCCGGTCCCACCATATAACTATGCTGTCACAGCATCCTCGAGGGTAAGTGGCCTTTCTGAGGCTTTTATGCTGTTCTTCTTCAGCTGGCATGACGCCAGGAGATGTAATTCCCTCTTGTTCTGGCAGATCCACATCTACGGCCAGTACTCCCAGGAGCCCATCAAGACGTTCTCTCGCTTCCGGGACGCAGCGTACTGTGCCACCTACAGGGACGACGGGCGCCTGCTGGCCGCCGGCAGCGAGGACGGCAGCATCTGCCTCTTCGACGTCAGCGGCAAAGCACCGCTCAGGCAGTTCGAGGGTCATACCAAGTAAGGCAGGACTGGTTTGTTTTGTTTGCATTCTGAAGCTTCTGTGCTGCGTTTGCACACCTCAGGCTCATCACACACCGGGTGGTTTCTTAAAGATCGCCTTGTTCCACCCCTCCCACCACAGGGCAGGAACGCCTGCTGCTAGCCCAGGTTGCTCAGAGCCCCATCCAGCCTAGCCTTGAACGCTGCCAGGGAAGGGGCATCCCCATCTTCTCTGGGCAACCCATTCGAGTGCCTCGCCAATATTCAGTATTTACATTAAATTATAGTTGTATGTCTACTTCATGTGCTGCTGAAAGTCTGAGTAGAACTGAGTTACATCGCTTTCAACTGTTTCATGGAGATCTTACTGAAAAGTAGATTTAAATGAAATTTAAAATGGGAGTGAGTTTTTAAAACAGTCTAAATATGAATCAAGTATGTAGAAAAGTAAATACATTTTCTCTTGCACACAGGTGTCTCTTAATATATTGTGTAGATACTGTCTTGTGAGTATGTTGCATTGATAAGCGCATCTTACTTGATGCTGGTAGGAAAAGAGTTCTAAAATATGTCTAAACAAAAACAATGAAGAAAAACTCCAGGAAAAGCAGGAATTGCTTAAAAAACTCCAAAAACAAAACTAAAAAAGTGCATAATGGTAGCATGGGGTGAGGAAGAAATTAAGAGTTCTGATGTATCAGTGAGGAGAAGACAGGCTTCAACAGACTTCTATGCTGTGAAAAATCGATGTGTGTTTTATCTACGTAGAACAAGAAGAATCCCCCTTTCAGTGGGAAATACCCAGACTGACCTTGAGAGTGTTTCTGTTTGCAAATTGTGTGTTCCAATGGCTAGGAACTTCATACCTGTGCTCACCTGCATTTGCATACCTGTGTGTTCTGCCAACACCCGTTGGGATATTACAGTGATAACAATGACTTCAGTAATGATTTTAAAGGGCAAGAAGATTGTTCGAAGCTGCCATACCTGAAATTTGCTGTTATAAAGTGAGGTTTTGTAAGTTCTGATATTAAACACTGCACGTCTAGGTTAGAGTACTTTAATAAACTCTTCATACAAACTAACTCTTCTTGAAACATGAATATATTTTAACTGTGGGTGTTGTGGACTTTGTTTTCTAGGCCAGTTCATCTAGTGGGATTCCTGTCTGATAAATACCGAATATTTTCCGGTGGTGATGATTATTCATCAAAATTGTGGGATATTCCAAGTGCCACAGAAATCATCTCTTACAGTGAACATACTGACTATGTGAGATGTGGCTGTGCAAGTAAAGTGAATGCAGATGTCTTCATAACAGGTTTGATTTTGTTTTTTATTTATACTTCTTTTGGATTGAATTGAAGAAAAATGTTGAAAGATAGTTTTTGATACAGTAGGGTCATATTTATTGTATTTCAGTCATGAAGGATCAGTCTGCCTGTGCAATACCTACTTTATTGTTTCCTTTTTTTGCTTGCTTTTTAAGCTTGACACTGTTGTTCTATAGGAAACTGCAGGAACTGAGTTTTAATATCTTTATGGTTTAGTCTATTAGGGTTAACAGAACTTGTGAAAGAAACTACTGTGAATGTATCCTTTGGCAGGGAGTGACTGAAATGTTGTGCCAAGTTTCTGGAGCAGGACTCTAGTGTGTACAGCCCATAACTGGCACACTCAAAAATGTGAGGTCATGTGGAGTTACTTGGAACTACCTGCATTCGGTTTTCCTAGCAATAGCTTTGTATCAGTCTGTGGAAAACTGTGAAAAAAAAATAGTATTCCTTTTTTCATGAGGCATAAGAAGCTAGGTTTCATCAGGTTGCTTGATATTTATTATTATATATACACTTCATTCATGGAAGTGAAATGAAATGAAAACAAATTACTTTTACAGGCTGACATGTAGCTAGGACTAGAATTAAAAAATTTGTTGCCCCAAGGCTGTAGCCTAACCAAGGTAAGTCACAAGGTGTTTTTACATGTATAATTTAAAACTACTGCTATTAGGCAGCAACTCCTTTAGATGATAGGACACAGCTGTTTTAGTTCTTGAACTAGTTGAAATTATGAAACTGATTTATGCTGATGTTTGCAGGTTCCTATGATCACACTGTGAAACTGTTTGATGCACGAACAAAGAGTAGTGTCATGACGATAGAACACGGCCATCCTGTGGAGAGTGTGCTTCTCTTTCCATCTGGTGGACTTCTGGTATCTGCAGGTAATTCTATAAGAGCAAATAAATATCTTTTCTGTGGTCCTCATTTGATGAATACTTGCTTTTTGTGTGCTGTTTTAGTTTGATAAAGAAGTGGTAAGTGATGTAATAATTGGATTTCTCAAATATCTTCTGTAGGAATCTGCGTTTATGTGGCGGGTGCAAGTAGGGGTCTTTCCTTTTTGTCTTTGTTTTAATATTCTTGTAGTTTCCACTTCCCCCCTGCCCCCAAAATAATTTGTAATAACAGAATGCAGACTCTAATTGGCCCACTTCTTAAGTGAAGGAATTAACATACTTAGCTGTTGAAAGGATGGGACTGTCTTTCTCATCATGTTGACAAGCTTTTTTAGTTTCTTGTTGCTATTCCATCAGAGGTACCATAACCCCATAGTTTAAAGATTTTTTTTTTTATTTGGTAATGAGTATGATTGAGAATGGTTGAATCATTCAGGTCCATTCAGAATGGACTAAAAAAAGAGCAGGCTTGTGCCAGAAGATAGAATGGAAGAGGATGGTGAGTAGGTACAGAAAAATGTTAAGAGGTAAAGGTACTTGTGAAGGAAATACTGCATCACTCTGTGAAAACTTCTTCAGAGAAGCATAAATATGTACATATGTATGTTTTGTGTGCTTCCTCTTCACAGGAGGTCGATATGTCAAAGTGTGGGATGTACTAAAAGGTGGACAGTTATTAGTTTCACTTAAAAATCACCATAAGACTGTGACTTGTTTGTGCCTGAACAGCTCTGGACAAAGGTTATTATCAGGATCCCTGGACAGGTTGGTATATTTTGTGGCTTCATTATGGTTGCATTCTTTAGGACTTTTTTTCTTTGAAAGGTATTATTTCACATCACTGTTAACCTGTGTTGGGCTTTATTTGAGAGTATGTTTTGGGGCCGAGGTACCTACTGTGAAGCTGTCCCTGCTTTTGCAGGGGCCTTGATCTAAAGGGCCTTTTAAAGGTTCCTTCCAATTCAAACTGTTCTATGATTCTAAGATAGAATTTAACCTTTTCCTCTTACTAATCTGAATATCAATAAGGATTGTGTGTGCCATTTGGGAATGCATATGGGGAACTTCTGAATAAGGGTTCAGTTTTTTAAATGTCTAAACTGACCTTTCCAGTCTTTGGAAGTTAACTATTTTTAAGTTTAATACAGTTTAAATATGAAAGTGTACTTTCACTTTTTAAAAGCCTGGGTTTTGTGTCTCTGCTTTTGCTTTTTGTACCCAAGAGTGCTTGTGAATGTGACCTCTTTGCTTTTTTTGTTTGGTTTCAGTTGATGAGTACTGATAGTTGGTGTCTTGTGTCCGAGACCTTAGACATTAGAAATTCAAAGTGATGTGAAATTACACTGGATGTGTTTTCCTCCTCTCTCCTGTATTTCCTAGGCTACCTCAGGCTTTACAATTACATAACACTAGCTTTTGTCCTTCTAAGATAATATTTTCTATTCTGTTTTGTTAAATATTTCATGCTTCCAACCAAATCCTTAAGGGGCAGCTGGATACAAGATTATTTACAGATTTACTCCCAGATATGCTAGTAGATCTTGTATTTAAAATTTAAGAACAAATTTGAAGAGATGCTGTCTTAGTGTTTTCCTAATATGCATTTCTGAATTCAAACAATCACTATGCCCGCCTTCAATTTCTTCTTCTGTTCTTGCCCCATTTTCACCTTTTTTGAGGTAAGAACACTCCTGACTTGACTTGTGGACACCTTTTAACAGAACATTACTGTTGCAGGAGTAATACCTAAGAAGCTCAGTGGTAGTCTGAGGAATGCATTGTATTAATTCTCAGTTTCCTTGAATGATCTGTAGAAGATGAGAGTGATGAAGTTCTGTAAAGTGACTACAGTAAATCTCTACTAACAGCTTTTTTATCTTCGCTCTTCCATGTAGGCATGTGAAGATTTACAGTACTACATCCTACAAAGTGGTCCACAGCTTCAACTATGCAACATCAATCCTCAGTCTTGCGTTGTCGGTAAGCACATTAGAAGTCTTCCTAGACTAGAAGTGAATTCCTGATACCTTTTAAGTCACTGAAGTAAATAATTGTTGCTTTCACGGCTACTGGGTGTTCCAGAAGAATGCTGTACATGCAAAGTAGGGTTGAATATGTTTCTCCTGAGTAACAAACACAAAGAGTTTTTAAGCATAATAGATTCAAATACCACGTTACCTGACTAGATCAGTGCAATGTCTTGTGTTTATTAATGACACTGTACTTCATAGGGAAAATACTCACTTTAGAAGGGAGGTCCTTTGACTTTAAGACGATTGTGCTCACCTTTTGCCTTTCAGGAATGCTGTGAGTCCTTTCACATGGCAGCAATAAAGAGAAGTAGGTTAATTTGTTGAGGAATTCAGAATAGGATGTAAACTTGCTTTAAAAGTTGGTGTCAGGTTGGTCTGAGGAAGAAAGAAGAAGGTTGTGAGCAGAAACAAATTTGTTTGTCAAGGCATGTCTTGGAAGCAGACAGCAGAGACTCTTACTTCTCAGAAGCACTTGATTTCCAGTGGATAAGTTATGTGCTGGCCAGAAATTTGGAGGCTAGCACTAGTTTTTAAGCAATACTGTTGTCATGTAGTACCCATTATGTAGCTTCTGAGGGACATGTGAATGGGCCTGTGGGGGATCTTTACTACCTTTGCTACTTTACTATTGTCCTGCTCTGTTGGAATGTAGGGGAAGGTATGTGTGGGGAGTGTCTTCATTTCCTACTGTATTACTTAGGGAGCTGAGCTAAAATAAACTAGGATTTTTTTCTTTTGAAGTGAAGAATCCATAGTCTTTTAAGACCCTGTGGCATCTTCAAAATATGCAATACCTGTAGTTTAGCATCTCTAGACCATGTATAATACATCTTTTGAAGCATAATCTTGTGTTCTGTTGACTAAGCTGTTTGAATTTTAAATGGTCATATGAGAACATTGTAATGCCTTTACTGAGTCAAATCAGAGGTTGGTCTAGTTCCAAATGCTGCTTCCAGCTGTAGCCAGCCATAAGGAAGTGCATATAGAAAACTAAATGCAGGGCAAGTGTGTTTATATTCTCACAAATTCCATTTTCATGATGAGAAATGAATTCATCAAAGTGTAGTTTCAGTGTAATTCAATTAATTACTATTGCATAAGCCTGTTCAGTCTCTCCTTGAGCTTGATTAAACTTGAAACCTTGCCTAGATTCCTTGATAAGGAGTTCCACATTTCTGATACTTGTGTGAAGGATTGCTCCCTATTGTTCCACTTGAATCTTCATAACCTTCAATTGATGCCCTTAAATGAGCCATTCATCAGCTGATCTCCATCTATTCCTGTCATAATTCTGTAGGCTTTTATTATATCATATAATCGTAGAATGGCTTGGGTTGGAAGGGATATTAAAAGGTCATCTAGATTCAGCCCCCCTGCCCTGGGCAAGGACACTGCTAGACCAGGTTGCTCAAAGCCCCATCCAGTCTGGCCTTGAACACTTCAAGGGATGGGGCATCCACAATTTTTCTGGGTGAAATTTATACCTGCTTAGTTATATAAGTGAAATTACATATACCAATGACTGGTGTTTTGAACAACTTTCAGTTATTTCTCAAAATCCTGCTGTTCCATGATAGCTTTGCTTTCTCATAGGTTCTGTTCATGCCTGCTGTATGGTACCTAATAGCCAAAGGTAGTTGTATGCTGTTGGAAAAAACAAAACCTTATAGTCACAGAAGGGTGTTAATGCATAATTGAGCTTGATTCACTACTTAGTCTATAATGTTGCTTATGAGCATAGCCTGGGAGCTGTCCCTGCCTTGAACAAAGTATTCAATCATGGAACCTCAAAGAGGTGCATTCTACATTAAGTCATCTATGATACTGTGATTGGAACCTTGTAATGAAACATAAACCTATAAAAATGTGTATGATAGAGCACATATATGCATGATAGAGCACAGATAAACACTGGGTCCTAACTCTGTGATTTCTTTGTGCTAGCCTGAAGATGAAACCATAGTTGTAGGCATGACCAATGGGGTGCTAAATGTTAAACACAGAAAACCAGAAGAAAAGAATGAAAATTCTCAAAAGAAGAGACAACCAGCATATAGAACGTATGTGAAAGGAAGAAGTTACATGCCAAAGCAGGTATGATGTGGTAAGAAAATACGTGCTGAAACATTTTTGAAAAATTGGTTTATTTGAATGTGCTAAATTGGAGAAAGGGAAGGGAGGGAATATATGAAATTATTCATGGTGATGTATCTAATCCATTATTTGAGTGTGTGTGTATTTGTCTTACTGTGAACTAATTTTTTAATTCTAGGAAGATTTCTGTGTCAGTAAACCTGTAAAACGTGTTTTGAGAAAATACGATAAGCTGCTGAGGAGCTTTCAGTCTTCCAAGGCTCTTGATGCGGTACTGGAGGTGCGGCATTGGTTTTTCTACTTGTCAGAGTTTTGTGCTGTCCACTGATGTTTATTTTCCCTGTATGTCATACTAGTTTTATTTTAGCGTATAACTAGAAAGGAGTCTAAGTTGGGTTCTGTTTTGGTTTTGCTGACACCAGTGTTGTGTGTAAAGATGTTGCTTTGGTACTAAACTCTTCTTATATATGTGTCCAGCCACCCATCATGCTTCATACCCCTGAAGTCACGGTTGCAGTCATGCAGGAACTGCATCGCAGAGGAACACTGAGAAGTGCACTTGCAGGCCGAGATGAGAAGCAAGTTAATCTCCTGCTTACCTTTGTGGCAAGGTATTATTTTAACATGAGCTCCCTCTGACTATTTTGACACTTCTGTTTCCTAATAACTCGCCACAGTTTCAACAGATTACTGGTAGAACACTGGTACTCCTGAAATTTCACATGCCTTTTCCATTGTGATACCAAGGTTTTGGGATAGGTTTGGAACAGTTTGCCTGTTAGCACAGAATGGTTTTGCTGATGAGCTATTCTACTTCTTTGCCAGACACTCTACCCTTAGTCTGTTATTTTCTGTCTCCATGATGAAAATTTGTGTTTTTATGTACTTAAGGCTTTTTGACACTCCTCCAGCCCCCGCTGGCTTCCTGAAAGGAAGAGGGTAAATACCACATATGTGGGTTTTTTTGACTTGCATCTCTGACTGCTGTTCCGTGATGTCTCTTCATCAAGAAAAATTTGTCTCTGTGCCTGTGTGAGAAAGCTGCTTGTTGGTGGTGGAGTACAGTTGACAAAACTAGTAAAATAGGAATGTCTTCTAATTTTGCAGGCGTGTGATTGAGCCTAGATTTACTCCTGTGCTGGTTATTGTTGCTGATATGATCACTGGTAAGACAATACAAAAAAGATTCTCAAAGCCATATAGCTAGCTTGCAAATAAGATTGAAAGTGCTACATTTTTAAGAAACCAAACCTTCATGGCTCTGTTTATATCTGTGGGCTGAGTGTCAAGAGAATGATCCAAAAAAGAGATATTTCCAGATAACTTTGACCATAGTCAGGATTTGATTTGCACAGGCTGCAGGGAAGCTCCTTGTGGTCTCTAAGTACCTTTGAGACTTCATGTTTCTGGGTTTACATAGTACAAATAGCTTCCTCTTATTTAGTGATGTAAAAATAGTATTTGAGGTCATAAAAGCTTCTGTTTCTGTGATTTTGGCATACTGCTGCTGTAAGTACATACAGCTTATGCTTTCAGAACAGACAACATTAAAGTTGTCTTATTTTTTAGAATGTTGGACTTCTGCTAGAATCCTTAAATGTATCTCTAACTAGCTAATATAATTTTTGCCTTTTTATACATCTATGGATTCCTAACTGATATTTTTCTTTATAGACATTTATCAGCCTGTGGTTGGGCAGTCAGCAATAGTTGATAAACAGTTCTTGAAACTCCAGCAAGCTATTGGAAAAGAAATTGACTATCAAGAAGAGCTACTAGAAGTTTTGGGAATGATGGATACACTGTTTGCTACTTTTACTAAGAAAAGAGATACGTGTCTAGAAGAGAACAAAAGTAATGGTGTCACGGAGATCATTGAAACAAATAGGAATTACTGACACCCATCTCAACAAATTGTCACAATTGTGAACTTGAAAGACATGACCTGTTCTGGTAATTTCTTACAATAGTGACTTTCAAAATAAGCCTATGTTGAAGTTCTGTCTTTTAAACTGTGTTGCTGAATAGGCTTGATTACTGAAGATAGAGAAAGAGGACATTTTCAAAATTGCCCATGCAATATTTTTCAAACAGTTTAGTTTTAAAGTTTTGTTTCAGAGTTACATAACTTCTTACATTTACATGGGGATTTACATGGCCTCGTTTTTGGTAGCAGCAGGGCTGCATGGGTGGCTTCTGTGAGAAGCTGCCAGAAGCTTCCCTCATGTTTGGCAGAACCAATCCCTGGTTGCTCCAAAGATGGACATGCTGCAGGCCAAAGCTGGGTCAACTAGAAATGGGGATAACAAAGTTATTGTGCAGTTGTAATTGTGGCCAGAGAAGAGCAGAGTGGGAACATGTGAGAAGAACAACCCTGTGGACACCGAGGTCAGTGAAGAAGGAGGGGCAGGAGATGTTCCCGATGCTGAGATTCCCCTCCAGCCCATGGTGACACAGCCCTGCCCCTGCAGCCCATGGAGATCCATGGGGAATGCAGAGATCCACCTGCAGCCCATGGAGGAGCCTGTGCTGGAGCAGGTGGATGCCTGGAGGAGGCTGTGACCCCGTGGGAGACCCATGGAGAGAGGGGCCCTGCTCCCAGGCTGGAGCAGCCTGCCCTTGGAGGACTGCAGCCGTGGAAGCGTGACCACAGCAGTGTGGGGAGGACTGTTGCCTGTGGGATGACCCACACTGGAGGAGTTCATGGAGATCTGTCTCCATGGGAGGGGAGCCCACAGTGCAGGAGGGGAAGGACTTCTCCCTGAGCAGTGGGAGAAGCCTCAGGTCATGGACTGACCATAACCCCCATTCCCTGTCTTCCTGTGCCACTGGGGGAGGAGGTAGAGCTGGGAAGGAGGGAGGGGGTGAGGGGAAGATGTTTTTAAGGGTTTATTTTACTTCTCATTGTCCTGCTCTAATTTTGTTTAGTAATAATTAATATATCTTAGTTGAGCCTGTTTTGCCCGTCATGGTATTCGATGAGTGATCTCTCCCACTCCTTATTTCAACCCATGCATCCTTTGTTATATTTTCTCTGCCCGGTCCAGCTGCAGAGGATTGAGTGAGGGGCTTTGGTGGCTGCCTGGTGTGTGGCCAGCACCAGCCCACTACAGTTGTGTGTCCAGTACTGTCAGCAGTCAACAATTTTCAGTTTTTATTTACCAGAAAATAATTGGTTGTGTAATTTTAATGTGTCACTGTCTTTATTTAAGGTTAATATCCGATCTCACATCCTTGAAAATACAAAGAAAACAGCATACACATTTGATAACACTTCACTACATTGTTTTTTCTCTCCCTGCTTCATCTCCATTTAAGAGTTTCACGAATTCACAGCACACAGCAGAATGATTCAAGAAGTGCATGCTTAGGTATATTGAAAAAGTTTAGTTTACTTTTTTAATGATGCGTATGTATTTATGAGTTACAGTTTTTCTAGAAAATAGGTAATACTTCTAAATGGGAATTAATTTGAATTAAATTCATGTAATGAGTAAAGTACCAATGAGAAAATATCAAGTTAAATATCAAAACTCAATTTTGTGTAATTCTGCCACTTTCAATGTGCAGTAGATGGAATTTGAGTCTATTGTTTGAATGCTAGGGTAATGGTTTATTTTAACTTCAGGCAGGGCTGGATCAGTATGAATGCAATGGAAAGAGGTGTGCCAAAGGCTGTTGAGTACATGTAGTATGACATTAGGGTAGAACTTTGTTCTTAACCTGTTCTATGGCTTGAATTCTCCTATAGGCCTGGAATTTGGTATGTAATAGGAATTTCTTGCAAAATTAATTTGCTCATGTAAGACATTGAAAGGCAGATATAAGTGGTAGAAATAGCTAGAAAAATTTTGCAAGTTCTACCTAAAATCTTAACAATTGTGACTGAAAAACATGGAATGCTGTTAGGTCTGCCCTTAAATTGGGATGTGAACAATGTATGTTCCTGACTACTATTGTTACTGGTTTTGAATAGTTAGAATGATAACAGGTAATGATGAGGAGCAAACTTCAAACTTCTAGTTTGCTTACTTAGCTAATATTTATTTTTTATTTTGTTTGTGTTAATAGACCTGGAACTTCTTCTGTCTTTTAGGAAATCAGTGTACTTCTTTTAATTGTGTGACTTAATCAGGCAATAGCACTTAGATTTCACACAGAATTAATTTTCGGAGTGGAGATGCAGGGGATGCTTATCTTGGAGCCTCCTTATTCTGTGAACTAGTACTGCTTGGAGTTGAAGGAGCACATTTCTCTTGGCAGCTTAGTTTTTTTTCTATGGCTTGAAAGCCACTAACCTTGACATAAAACATACTCTTAGTTCTTACTGACAGTATTCATGTCTATCGTATGTATCCATTTCAGTGCTTTAAGGTTTGATGTGTGGCTAGAAGAAGCATAGGAAAATGTTAGATTAAAATAGAGATTAGTTGGATCTAAAGTAGAGAGAGATGGATTTGATGGTTGGACTCTTAAGTGGATGAGAATTTGGTTGGTTGTTTGCATCCAGAGGGTAATGGTCAAGGGCTCAATGTCCAGTTGGAGATCAGAGATATGTCAGCAATGTCCCTTAGGAATCCATATTGGAACCAGTACAATTCAGTGTCTTCATCAGTCGCATGGACAGTGGGATCCTCGGCAGGTTTGCAGATGACACCAAGTCAAGTGATGCAGCTGACACACATGAAAGGTGGGATGCTGTTCAGAGGGACCTGGACAGACTTGAAGAGGGGCCCATGTGAACCTTATGAGGTTCAATAAGACCAAGTGCAAGGTGCTGCACGTGGGTCAGAGCAGCCCTGGTACCAGCACAGGCTGGGGATGAACAGATCCCAGGAGCCCTGCCCAGAAGGGCTTGGGGGTGCTGGTGGCTGAGAGGCTGCACATGAGCCAGCCATGGGCACTCCCAGCCCAGAGAGCCACACGTGTCCTGGGCTGCATCCAGAGCAGTGTGGGCAGCAGGGCCAGGGAGGGGATTCTGCCCCTCTGCTCTGCTCTGCTGAGACCCCACCTGCAGTGCTGCACCAGCTCAGAGCTCCCAGCACAGGAAGGACATGGAGATGTTGGAGTAGTCCAGAGGGGGGCCATGAAGATGATCAGGAAACTGTAGCACCTCACCTATGACGACAGGCTGAGAGAACTGGGTTACTCAGCCTGGGGAAGAGACAGCTCCAGGGGGACATTATCGTGGCTTTTTTTGGCACTTTGAGGGAGCTGATAAGAAAGATGAGGACAGAATTTTTAAGTAGGCCCTGTTGTGATAGGACAAGGGGTAATGGTTAAAATGTAAAGGGTAGATGTAGACTAGACATATGGAAGTTTTTTACAATGGGGTTGGTGAAATGTTGGAACAGGCTGCCCAGAACTGGTAATTGCTCCATGCTTGTAAGCATTCAGTGTCAGGCTGGATGAGGCTTTGAGCAACCTGATCTAGTTGAAGGAGTGCTCTGCTTATTGCAAGGTATTTGACAAGATGATCTTAAAAGGTCCCTTCCAACCCAATTTGTTCTATATATCTGTATGTCATGGCAATTTGATGCATTACAATGTTTGCTATTCATGTTTTCTTTCAAGTGAGTTTGCCAAGGTAGATGTGGAGACAAATGTGAGATATTCTCTACACAAATCAAAATGGAATGAAAATATGATAACATAAATGCCATTTAAGATCTTGATGTCTAAGAAGACTAATAAAATGAAATTTGGAAGACTTTGGAAGACATTTGGAATGACTGATGAGTTGTTTTAAGCTCCACTGGATTTCCTGCCTCTGCATTGAAATTTAATATTTGTTCAGGTGGCAAACTTGCCAGACATATCTGTTCATTGTGAATGTAAGTTTTTGTTCTGAAAAATAATTATTTTTTCCCATTTAATAAGATTTTTTTACATTATGCAAGTTCTTCAATACCGACATAACTAAGTTACAGAGGAGCTAGAACAAGATACTGTTATTACCAGTGTAGAGCCTGTTGTTCATTTTCTGGTTTTATTTAATTACAATATTAATATAAGGCTTTATTTTTTTTTCCTTTTGAAGTAGGCTGCAACTTGAATAAAATAGGAAAAAAAGTTCGAGATAAGAGTTTGTAGTGGTCTCTTGTGCTGGTGAATGTTTGAAATGCTTTACAGCAGTGCCAAGCATACATACGTTTGTACAACAAGTTAGAAAGTAATTATTTATATGAAAACATAGTTATTTTTCCAGCAGTTATTTTTCCATCTTATGCTCCAGAATCTAGTATTTTTAACTATTAAGATGGAATGTAATAAATTGGAATACTTCAAATGGTTAATCGTGCATTGTATTGGAGGGGATGTAGTGCTGGATGTCCTGTTTTGGGAAAGGATATTAATCGGTTTATATGGGGAAGAGAGCAGTTATTGCACATGGCATCATCCTTGACTTGTAGGTAATTTGGAAATAACCAGGTTGAGTTGTCTTGAAATATAGTTAATAAATGACCTTGCCACAGCACAGTTACAGACAAAAAGCATGTCTGTTATTATTCTTTTAATGTACTTTTAATATAGAACATATTTGCAGCTCTTTGTTGCAAAGAATACCTCCTTACCCTGAATATTCTCGTGGCTCAGGAGCAGTGTGTAATCAGAAAAGAGGCTTTTCTAAAGAAATGCAACCAGAATTAGACTGGTATTTAAAAAGAATAGTGAATTAAAACTTCCCTGTCCTGTGCTCAGGCATCTGAATTACATGAGAGAAATAGATGAGCTGGTTGGTCATTCTTCTACTTTTATCAAGGTTTCAACTGAACATTCCCTAACAAAGACAGTGATATCTTCCCTGGACTAATTCTGCCAATAAGTGAAACTTTTATTGCTAGATCACGTATACATTCTAATTTCTTGAGGGTACTTCAACAGATAGGCTTGAAGACCATGCTGCTAGAATTTACTAAATTGTATTGTTTGAGTTGTTCAAGGCTGAGTAACTAATGATGTGAAAACTTTTGGTATTTTAGAAAATACTAAAATACTTATTGTCTAACATTATGATTAAGCTATGTAGAGTGTTTAAAAGATTAGAAAGTGAAGCAAACTTATAAAAATGAAAATCAGAGATAACTGGTCCATTACTTGATGGGCTCAGTTACCTCACAAATAGGGATGTAGACAGAGCAGAGGCATTTAATGCCTTCTTCACTTCTATCTTCAACACAGGTCATAGGCTGTGGATCCACAGAGGTCTCTCCAAGAAGGCCATGACTAGAGAGACAGTGAACTCCCCAGATGACTCTGAACTTGTCTGAGGCTTCTTCAGCTAGATGTGCATAAATTTATGGGCCCCAAAATTTATGGGCCCCAAAGAGATTCATCCCAGAGTACTGAAAGAAGTGGCTGATGTTGTTGCAGGATCTCTCTCCCATACTACTCAACTACCTTGGCAGTCTGGAAAGGTCCCAATCTACTTCAAGTGGCAAATAGTGTCTCAGTTCTCAAGCAAGGTGAGAAGGAATGTTGGTAATTATTGTCTCACTGCAGTGCTTGGTAAAATTATGGATAATGTAATCCAGGAGTGACTGAAAAACAATGGAGTGACAATGCAGTCATTGATCAGCAAGGGCTTATGAGGGGAAGGTCCTCCTTGACATATTTTATTTCCCTTTATGTCAAGCTCCACCATCTAATTAATGATGGAAAGCCAGTGGATGTGGACTATAGTATTGTAAGTTCACTTGGGGAAGATTCTCCAAGCTGTGGCACTTGGGGATCAGCGTGGAGTTAGAAGAGGAAGAAGAGTAGGAAGAGTAGTAGTAAGAAAGTACTAAGTAGTAGTAATACTTAGCTCAAGAAAATGACTCACTGCCTCTTTGCCAATGATACTTTCCATTTTGTAACATTACTTTGTATGTGTGTGTTGAAAGCTAAACATTCATCTAAACATTCAGATTATTATTAATTAAGGTAGTAGTTGTCAAATAAGATTCTTTCCCTTCAGCTGTTTTCAATAGCCAGTATATTCAAGCAGAAACCATTTGGGACATTGTGAAAAACTGAGTAACGCTACCCAGTGACATAGAAGCCCTAGGCAACAGTAATTTGACTGATGCTTGGATGTTCTATGAATCAGAAGACAGTCTCTGCAGTGTATATTTTTTTTCCTTTGTTACTTGAATGTGAGTTATAAAAACTTACTTGTCCTAAGTTTTGCTGGATACATAGTCCAACGCATACGAAAAGCTTGCCTAAGTCCTTATTTCCATGATAGAAATTCAGGAGGAGGTTTCCTCTGGAAATGAGGCCTGATAGTATCTTATAATAATATTACATTGTTACATTGGAAACTATGTAAATTAACTTTTAGATAATAATTCTTGTATTTTTTTCAGTTGTCAGCATTTGCCATTGACATCCTAGGTCTACAGCTGCTGCAGATGTGCCTATGTTTGTATTCTTTCCAAGGATAACATGCAGGTGGATAGCCTGCTATATTCAGTGGTGAGTGAATGTAGCAACTGAAGTAAAGCAATCCTTATGTATGCTTCCAGTAAAGTATGCTGAGGCTGGATGTAGAGGAAAGGTGCTATAAGATAGTTGCAAGCCATCCCTAACCTGGCTGCACCCCATCAACCTGTACCTCTTTTCCTTCTGGCAAGTTTAACTTTCCAAAGGCCTGATCATCCCATAAATCAGTAGGTTCTCTCTGTAATTTTGGAGTTGTGGACTTTTGTCCCTGCTTCCTTGCACAGATGATTTTTTATGTGATCAGCCACAAAAAGCAAAAACAATGAAAAGTTTTGAAGTTTAGAAATGAACGCATACCTATGTAAAGCCATTAAATTCTTGCTGAAAGACATGGGATGGTAATGGGGTTTTACTGGCTTCTTTCTCTCCTTTAGGGTTTTTGAGAAGTAACTCACTTTTCCACAGAAATGAGAGGGGAACACATCTTTAAAGCAAAAATATTGATATGAACGAGTCAGTTGAGTCAGGCACGTTCCCCTCCTCCTGCAGGTGAAAACACAAAACACTTTACTTCAATGGCAACCTTTCTCCTTTTTTGGTTATGTGTTCAACATTGCTTCTTTATTGGTTCCCAACAGCACTTAACAGGTGCAATGAACAGATCAAATAAACCGTACCTAAACCATAGGTAACAAGTAGAAAACAGAATTAACACTTTTCCTTCATTTACCCCACAGTTCTTTTGGACTGAAGCAAAATCCTCTTTCATCTCTCACAGGGAGGTATTCTGCTCTGTTACAGCAGTCTGATTTGCTTAATATTAGTCTAACACTGCTGTTAAAAAGAAAGTATACTGTCCATCTACAGCAGACAGGTTATAAATTAAATTGCAGTGGAGCAAGAGGAAACTTGCTCAGTCTCTACCTCCAGTCTGGTACTCATAACCCCACATCTTCAGTGCTTCACTGTGCTTAACCAGTGTAACAGGTGGGCAGAAAAGCCTTAGGGAGTCAACATCAGCTGCTTTTAAGAGCAGGTGAAGTTCATATAATGTATACGTGGCAGCTGAGAAGCTAAGGTGAGGCGTGGTTTGTCGGGGTCCATGCACTGTGCAACACGAAACACGCGTGGAAGGGCCGGGTAGCAGGCTGATCAACCAGCCCCTTGCGGTGATGACCGCGGCAGGGCGGCCCGGGCAGCGGAGCGGAGCAGAGCGCTGCAGCAGCGCGCGGGAGCGCGGGGCTGTCCCGCCCCGCCGTGGGCGCGCACCGTGCGCTGCGCCCGGAGAGGGCAGCGCTCCGCTCCTGAGGGCGCCGGGGGCTTCCCCCGCTCGTGGCCGGGGCGCCGTCGGGATCCCCGCAGGGCTCCCGCCGTTCGTTGCCTGTCCCGTGGAGCTGCGGCGGCTGCCCCGGGCTCTGCTCCCCGGGAGCCTCCCAGCGCCGCGGGCTGTCACAAAGCGCCTTTGTTACCGCGCGCTGCCGGGGCGGGCCCGGGCGCGTCCCGCAGCGCTCCCGCGGCGGCTCGGCAGCGCCCCCTCCCTCCTGCCTCCCTCCCTCCCTCCTGCCTCCCTCCGTCCGTGCCCGGCGGCGGCGGCGCCTGCCCGCCCCGCCACACTGCGCGTAGGTAAGGCGGCCGCTGCCGCGCAGGGCGAGCGCGTTCCGCACCTGCTGCCCGCGGCGCCGAGGCCGCTGCGCCGGCGGGGAAGCGGTGCATGGTCCGAGCCTGCGGCGGCGCGCAGCGTCCCGCTCCGCGGAGCTGCGGCGATATTCCGCCGGCTGGGACCGCGCCCCGGCGCCGCCGTGCGCCTGGGCGGGCTCCACTGGTGTCCCCGCAAAGCCTTTGCGTGCCCTGTCAGTGGCCTTCAGAGCCCCAAAAGGCGGAGAAGGATTTCAGTAGGGCTTTGTTGTAGCTTTGTTGTTCTTGTTCTTAAATACATGCTGTTGTTTCTTTTCCTGTTTTAAGTTCACTCTTTGTCTTAAAAGCTACTCTCTTTTTTTTTTCTCCCTCAGTTTTTGCCTCACTGGGGACAAGGTATTCGGTCAATCATAAAGATGCTTGCCTTTCTCGTACAGAGCAAAAGTTTTTAACTGCGTTACTCGTAACTTTTTTAATAGCCAAGAATGTTAAGGAAATGAAAGCTTTTCTAATGGTAAAATTCTGAGAAACACCTTTCGAAGCTGTTCTTGTTGGGGCACTGCTGTGTGCGGCTTAGAGTCTGGTCTTATACAAAAATGGATGAAGTTCTTCTCATAAATCTTTTAAGGCGCACAGATGTGGCAGAAAATCTACCAGATGTTTTATTTTACAGAAGTAATTTGCTCTTTACTGGACATTGTGGAAATAGGATATCAGGGGGCATTTTACTAAGTGGGATTTTTCCACATAAGTAAAGATGGAACTGTATTCTGTATACTCAGTATGAAAAACTGACAGGACAACATCTGTTGGAAATATTGAACTACTTAAATGCTTTTGTTTTTCCACAATGGGTATGAATATTAACTGAAACAATGAAAGTGATTGTGTAGGTGTATCTTGGTAATAGGCTTATCTGGCCTTCTCAGTTAACTTGCAAATTAGACATTTATGCCAATGATTTACAGAATTTTCAAAAACTTACAGATTTTCCTAACAAGTAGTTGAGTTGTGTCTTTCAAGCTTAGAATCATTAAGCAGATACCACCAAACTACATTAATAGTTAAAAGATGTCTATAAGTTGCACTTCTGAAGGGAAGCTGTTGCTTTGATTATTAGAATTATGTTTAATGAATTTTGATATAAAAGTTTTTTTCTGGTTCTTAGTGTAGAGCTTGTAGCACAGTTCTAGGTGTCCATGAAGGCTGAATACCAATTACAAAAATATCTTTAAATACACAGAATATGCGCTTGTTTTGTTAATTATAGCAGTTTGGTGGATGGCCAAGCCTGAGGGATGATGAAGTGTTGCAAGATAGCGCTGGAGCCCTCATTTGAACGCATTTGTAGAACCAAAAGTTTCTGGTCCATTTCTTTGCTACCTTGTCATTCAGCTGTACAACTGTACTGCACGAACTCTTTCAAGGATTTGCTGTTGCTCTGGTCCCATGGGTTCACAGTGCCCAAACTAGGGAGCAGTAAATGGTAAAAAAGCCATTAAAAATTTCATAATTAGAAAGCTACTGGCTTTGTCAAAACAGGTGTTAAAAGGAGTGAGGTAAGACAGGTGTCTCACAACATTATCAAACATATTTTATTTGTTTCAGTAACCTTAGTAATACGTTTGATTTTATTTTTGTCTTTTGGTAATGTATAACCCACTTTTCACATTTTAAGGTCTAGGGCCCCATTTTCTTTTTAGTTGAAATGAAAATGCTACATTAAGAAGGTTAATACAGGAATACATAAAGAATGTATTTTGCCAACCTCAACAGCAGGCTTCTGTCAGAAAAGAATTTTTTTTGTTTTGTGTTTTAAAATCCAAGACTGTTCTTTAAAGGTGAAGAAGTGTGGTCGTTTTTTGGAGACTCTTGAATTCCTTTCTAAGGATCACAAAATGGCTGTGCTTTTAACAAAATAATTTGTGTATATATTTTGGTATTTCAATAGTCCTGAATGGGGTGATTTTTTTTAATAAGAATAAATGAAAGGAAAAAAAACTAGCTTCTGTTTGTCTCAAATTGTTGAGAAGAGCGACATTTTAAAAGGTGGTTAGCTGCACTTCTGTTCAGTTGCCTTCAAGGGCAGCTAATGTCTGGTGAAGTAATCAGCACTAGTGTGAACTGCTTCATGATAAATGTGATAGGCAAAGGCTTATTGCACCTCTCAGTTTGAACAGTGTTAGAAGTCAGTAAGTTAATGTGCTTGTGACGCTATGAGCTGAGGGTTCTGCTTTGTCCCCTCCTTATCCTCCAATCCTCTAGATGTTCAGGAGACCCTAATGGAAAAATGGATGATCATGTAAAAAACCTTGTCTGTAAAGTTAAATCTTTGACTTTGGGAATGTAGTATTTATTATGCATGTATTTTCAGCTTGCTAGTTTTTTTTCCTTTCATTTATTTTGTCCAAGATCTTTTAGTCAGGTTCAGAAAAAAGACCTGTACTTAAAAGACTGTTTTGTGCCGCATTTGACCTGGTGGCTGTGCAGTGTAGTTCCTGGTGCTGGGGAAGCTGTGAGTGAGCCTTTGGTGTACTAACATTACATAACTCAGATGGAATCTATAAATTCAGGAACACAATTTAGTTCCGTTGCTGTGCTTTTATAGTGGGAGCTGTGGGATGAGTGCTAGTAATGGACACTGGCTTGTCTGTGAGCACCATACTGAAATCTCAAAGGTTTTGATGAGTATTAAGATCTGAGAAATATAAACAGACTATTTGCATAGTCAAAAAAAAAATGGTGGTAATGGTTAGTTAGACAATCAACAAGCAGAAGAGAGCTCAGTAGAAGACTTGTGATCTGCATGCGCTGCTAGACTTCTACAACACATTTTGCTAAGACAAATATGTTGGATTTTAAAGCATTACAGATGATGCTCTGAGGATTCCTGCTTGCCTTCCAGCGGCCTCTGGGTGGGATGTGTCTTTGCTTTATTGTTGTTTTGGTTGAGCACAAATACAGATTTAATGTGTCTTGATATAGTGGTAATAAGACTAATTCTCAGCGTTTTATAGACATGGGTTTCAGTGTGACCATCACGAAAAAGAAGTATAGTTAAAAAGGAAGAATTGAACTCCAGGACACCTCTGCAGCATAATTTAGGGTTTATTTACGTAGTATATTTTTGGCATTAGGTCAGTTGCTTTGCTGTTACGAAGCAGCAGGTCTGTGGCATGGAGGTAGGGGATTGTGATTTGAAAGGAGAATGTAGCAAACAGAGTACAAGCAAAGACCTTACGTTTTGTTACCTTTGAATTGATATATGGGAGTATGAAATTAATGTTTTATACCACTGCTCACACTTCGCATCTGTCTGTAAGGTGCAGTATTTTTGCACAAACTGATCTGGTGCAGCTTAAAGAGCTGTGGAGGCTTGCTGGAACAGCCACAGAGCACAGAGAAGTTCAGTGAAGTTTGTACAAGTGACTGCTGGATTGCAGAGCAGCATCAAATCCAGCGTCCCCTCTTCACCTTTTCTGTCACTTTCTTCCATGGTGGTATGCTTTATTTACAGGGAAGAGGAGAGAGTCGAGTTGCTGGTTGTGAGCTGGGTTGCTATAGGATCAGGAAGTGCCATTCTGTGTTTAGGAAAATGCTGTATAGACTATAGAAAATGCTGTAAGTGCTAGGACAGCCAGTAGTAGTCATAGTGTTGGCTGGAGGGTCAGCTTGTCAACTGGTAGAAATGCCTTTCTGCTGATAGTTAAATTATGCTTCCCCTTATCTAATTTCTTGGTATGTACAGAGTAAAAATGTTTGATAACTGACAGCTTACAATGCAGTTAAGTAAATAATGGATGTTTTTATTTTCCATTCGTTTATTTTCTGATTGTAGTCCTTCTGACATATCTTGATAACTGGGGAACCCGTTCTGCAAAATGCTAAAATTTATAATGTTGAAAAAATTTGAATATATTATGGTCCCATAATTGACAACCAGTAAATAAAATATTGGGTGAAGAATATCAGAATTACATATTCCAGCTATGAATGAAACCTCTGCTGCAAGTCTTTCTAGTTTGCACCACATGACAAGATATGATTGTATTAAATTAACTGCTAAACTGGATGCTGAGAAGGTTTTTTTTTGTGTGTATAGATGAATTCTGCTACTGCTGTCATTGGCGGTGTGGGCAGTGCCTGAAACCAGACCTGTTTGTTAGATGCCCGTCGTGCTGGTTTCTGTGTCAGAGGCACAGATGTCAGAGGAAGGGATCAGGTGTTGCTCTGTGAAATTATGTGCATTCATGATGTCGGGAGCTTGACCCTGCCCTTGCTGTGTGGGGTAGGACTCTGCCTTAGCACTGGAGAGGATTTGTCTGCGTGGCACCTTGTGTGCTTTGGGGGCCCTGCCTTTTGTGGATGTGGACAGTTCTTTGCTGTACAGAGGAGGTGAATGGTGAGTAGTAAGCTGCATGTGTGGTGTCTCTTTCAGTCCCTCGATCTGAAATGGAGATTGCACAAGTGCTGTGCTGTTGCCAGAGCTGAGTATTTCCTCCCTACGTGCATCCTCTTCTTCCTGCCTCTCCCAGTCACTTCCAGCAGCCAGGCTGAGTTACTGTAAGCCCCAGACAGAGGAAAGACGTGAGCCATTCACATGGAACTTTTTCTAAACAACCAGCATTCTTAAGAGTGTGAGAAAAGCAAAAGAAGCGTCTTAGTGCTGTGTGTTGATATTTATTGATTCTTCTGCAGGAAGTAACAAGTACTATTAGATACTCCTTTGCATCCAGGAATCCATTGTAAGCTGGTTTGTCAGGCAAGTACACAGGGAAAGTACTGATACTCTTTCAGCATGGTTCTAGTCAGTGCTGTATGAAAAACCTTGGTTGGTTCTGGTGAGCTTATTCATCCATTCAGGATTCTTGTTGAACTAAGTATTTAGTATTTCCGATTGCTTGGGCTCCCAGGGGATCCACAGTGTGATGCAAGCAAAGGGTGGAGGGAAGCCAGGATGGCACCACAAGTGATTTGTGTTTATATTTGCCAATACAAAACAAGTTTGTTGTGCTGGTGATGAAATTTTTATCCTCCAAAGGAAGAGCTAAGTTACGTTTTCTTGCTCACACTTTCTGTAGAGGAGGTAGACTAGAGGTAGACTACCTGCCTGTCTCATCCTTGCAGAGGAGGTAGATGTTGAGATACATCTCTTAAGGCTTTGGAGGTCAGAATAATCATTTGACAAAAGCATCCAAAAGTAGTTCTTACTCCCTTGGCATGGTATAATGACTGGAATGTGGTCATGTTTTCTTACAGTGGAGATGGTGGATTTTAGTTTGGATGTGTTCCTTTCAAGGTTGAGAACCATTGTAGGTGGAGGAGTTTTATACATTGGAATAGAGCAATGGTGTCAGAGGGCTGACTGATGTGTCTCTTGTTTCAGACAGCCATGAAGTGATGCCCACTTCAGAAGAGCAGCAGTAATTGTGAGGCCTGGGATAGATACTACTGATGTGTGTCATCTATTCTGTCAGCTAACACTTGTGGAAGGCTCTACCTTAAACTACTCCTTGTGGAACTAAGGTTACTGTTTCTTAACTTCTCTTGTAACCCTGTTTTCTTCTGTACCAACAGGGCTGTTCTTCCAGTGCTGGTGCTCTTAAGGTTGGGCTCAGGATGCTGTTGCTGGATTAGTGTTCGCCTTGATATCTTTTTCTTACAGTATGAAAGGTTTGGATGTTTTTTGGCTGAATCTTTGTGACCAGTGCTTTCGTAAGGGATTTTGCCTTGTTTTATAAATGCATGAATGTGTGGATTTGTGAATGTACTTGAACTGATGGGCACCCAATGATGAAAATTAACAAATTTGAGGTTTAGATGGTAATCTTTGGCTTCAACTGAAGCCATGCATTTATTTTTTGCATTTGTAGGCAGGGAACTTCTCAAATCCTATCTGACTCATACAATGCTGTATGTATACATTAGCATGCAATGAGCTGCACAACTGTGTTGTTCTTGGAAACTGTTCGGCTGTAAAAACAAGGCCGCATCTGAGCTGAGACAGCCCTCCCTTAAGACAGGCTTCTTTTGTTGTAGCCTGTTTCAGCATAGTTGTGCACAGTTGTTGAGCCCACCTTGCTGCTTGTAAAGGTGTTGCTTCTGGTATGCTTTTCCCATTTGAAAGGAATACTACTTTCAAACTATGAATTTTGAGGGTGTAGCGAATCTCAAATATAATTATGGAAATCAGAGTTGCTGTGATGGCTGTTGCTGTATTAGATCTGGGGATGACTTGTCTCAGTAGTTTGCTGTTTATGGTAGTTAAGGCAATTTATCTTGGGGATGGCTTCTATGAAATTAAAAAATCAACTTCTGTGAAGTTAAAAATCAACACCAGACACTTGGCATATTGGTAGGCAGTAAAAGTTGCTACAATGCTGTTCAATACTTCTAGGGATAAATGCTGAAATTCCTGCTACTTAATTGGCTGCAGCTAGGAGTGTCTCAGCAGCTGGGCTCAGCCTGACCTGTTTTGTTCACTGTTTCTATTATCTGAAATGCATGCGACATGTTAACTAATACCAGCCACCCCTCCTCCAGCCTTACGTAGGCATTATGTGACTCTGGTGAAAACCAGTGTTTTCTCATTCTGGGGAGATTTGGGGCAATTGATAATATCTTAATATCTTTTCCCCCACCTTGGCCCCCCCAGTTCTGGAAGATGTTGACCTAGTTTGCAGACATGAATTGTACATTATATCAAGGCCTCATCATGGGTGTGTAATAATTCCACTGGTTTATTCTGTTTGTAGATGCTGTGACAATGGAGTTAAGCTGCTCTGAAGTACCTCTTTATGCAAGTCCTGCAACACTAGGCTTCTGCCTGGAGAATTGCTTTCGTTTGGGTAATAGCTCATTCAAAATCAGGATGAATGAAACTAAAGTCCATTCTCTGGTTTTCTGAGACTGGAGGCTGTTGAATGTTGCTGTCTGATGAGACACACGTGAAAGTGATAGTTTCCAGTAATGCAATTCAGCTCTCTGAAGAAAGTTTTAAATTATTTCCCCTTCGTGATAATTATTTTATTCTCCTTCAGTATTCTCAATTGCAATTTTCAAAAGCAGTTTTACTGCCTGTGAAGAGACACCTCTCATTCGCTTTCCCACAATTTTTGGTTGTATTTTTCCTTACAAAATTCTAAACTACCATTCTCTCAGTTTCCACAAAGCAGGAAATTTTGTGTTATGTAAAAAAATAAGTTGAGACTTATAATGAAATGGATTTTTTTTTCTGCAAAACCTGAAATAATTGCTTAAAATAGATGAACTACAAGTTAAAAAACGAGTAGTAACATGAGTGAGGACATACATTAGATAACATAAATTTTTTTTGTGCCTTCAGGGGGATGTGATTGTGAGTATTAAAACTTGGGAACTCTTAACAGTTGTTATTAAAAAAGTTACTGTGTTTTTTATACCTGTTCTGCTTTGCAATGAGGGTAGCAGCGGTACATGGATGATGCCTAGCGGAAAAAGAAGAGAACACTAAATGGTTTTCGAAAGGGTGGTAAAAGATGAAACAAAGACAGAAACAAGACAATTATCTGCTTATTGTCGTGAGATGGGGATGGGAAAGGTGGAGTAAAAATAATCTGTACCCTGGAGTATTTAAGGAACATATGATTGGTAATGCACCAGCATGAGTTTTCATTGTATTTGTCAGCTTCAGACTTGGAACCTCAGGCTTGCAAAAATTAGATGCAGTATCTTTAAAGACATCAGGAGAAAAGTATTTTTGAGGCCTGCTCATGTGATGTTTATTGTGTGGTGCAAGGCTTTAAAAACAAATTTTTACAGGAAAAGTAATGAGGGACATGGTGATATCTGATCTGACTGATCTGGTATCTTCCCATAATAAGGTAACTGACCACTTTGCAAAGGGCAATGCAGTGGTTTTAATCCAGGTTGTTGAAAATGAAACATTTGGTACTGCGTCTTGCAGGAAATTCTTATGGATGATAAAGAAGGGGAAGATTAATATAAAGAGATAAAGATATATGAGTACTACAAGAGTTCTTAGGGTAGAGAGGTCCTTTAGTGTCATACTTAAGGCTACTTTAGTACTTTGATTATAACCCTATGAGTCAGATGTAGGTTTGCAAAATATATATAAATTTATTGACATCATAGTTTTGGGAGATGGTGATTAGTACTGAGAAGGGTTCAGTAATTATGTGGGAAGACTGAATTTTCCCACCTGTTATTTGTGCCAGTGAGAAGTGCAAAGAATGGTACAAAACTGTGCATTTGAAGACTAATAATGGTACATCTCTTATGAACAAGGGACTCACCAGGGGTAGGCTTGGAATGTTTTAGTCACTTGTAGTGTGTTGGATGAGAGAATGTGATTTCAGTTGAGAACATTCACCCCAAGCTTTGCTCAAGTGAGAGTCTGTACGAGATCTAAGCTTTGCTGGTTGTTGTCCTCTGCTTTAGTAACTTTCCAGTTGTGGTCTTCAACCTCTCACCAACCCAGATGGACAAATCCCAGAGGGGGCTCATAACTTACTAGAAACCCAGTGAGAGCAGTTTGAATTGTCACCAACTCATTTTCTTGTGGGGGCAGCAGATGGAGATGGTGTCTTTCTTGTGGGTCCTCAGTGTCCTAACATGCCTGAGGTTAGTGGAGAAAAATGGACTACCAGGAACTTGCAGTGGGAGCACCTGGGATGAGTTTCCCAGAACCTGGGATTGTAGTAATTTTTTAACAGTCTCCTATATGTATTTCTGTGTGTATGCATGGGAAAGATGGAAAGTTTTTTTTCAACCCGCATCTGAAACTTGGAGAAATCTTAGCAGATCTTACACTGACCATTTGAGGTTGATGTAGTTAATCTAATGAGTTGGTGCCTGAAAGTGTTGCAGCTTCACAGTCTTGCACATCACAGTATTGTTCATAATTGAAGTGCCTTTGCAGTGTGTTTGGGAAAATAAAAGAGTTCTGAGTGTCCTGAAAAAGTCTTTGAGTAAGGGCAGTTATCGTCTTTAGTTAGATCCAGTTATTCCATAAGTTCTGGAAACGCCTTCCAACTGCTTCTGCTTTATTTTAGTGACTTTGTTGGATAACACAATCAAATCAGCACTTAAGTTAAACATGAAGGCCCTTTCTGATTATTCAGTTCATCAGTTTTCATTAAGCAGTTCTTTGACAAGCTGAGCTTGTCTAAATGCTGTTCCATCTCCATTGCCTGAATGCTGCTTCCATGTTCCATAAGCAGGGATAGAGAAAACATCTCTGGAAAACTGAGGAAACATGACAAATACTTGCCCTGCTGTGAATTTAGGTATCTGTCTGATGTATTCCAGTCCCTTCTAAAGGGCCACAGTGGAACTCCAGAATACCATGTCATGGCAATTGCACACTGTTCACATGCAACTTCAAATATGTCAGCATATGGTTCTAACACATTGTTTTCCACAAGAAAAGTAGAAGAGATCAAAAGGTAGGAAGTAATCTCTTCTTTCCAGCTTCTGTGAAATCATAGGTTTTGTTCATTGAGGGAGGGAGAAATCTTCTGTATGCTGGGTCCAAAATTAGGATTCTTTTCATACTGTATGTAAACATGCTTAGCATCCATATCCACTGGATTTTACCCTCTTCTTTGTGGCAAGGATGCCTGTTTTGAGAGGTTTGTGTTTCATGTCACATTATCTGAGAATAACTGCAGTTTTGTGTTTATAATACACATTTTAAAGATTATATGTAGGATATTTTGTTGATTCACTGTATGTGAGCAGCTGTTAACACATCTGGAGCATGTGTCCATACAGTGCAGCTGCTTCAGACTGTCGCACTTCAGCATGAAGTGTGACACTGAATTACTGAATTTCTTGGCAAATCTAAAATAGTATGTGTAATCTTGTTGGCCTGGTGATGGCTGTTCTGTTTTGTTACCTAAGAGAGAGAACTTTCCAAAAGCTCAAGGATCTTGCCGATTTGATATAATTCTTGTGAAATATCATTTAAGAATACTCTATGCAATTCCTCTATTTTGAAAATGCATTATTTAATACACTTCTTCTGTATTTCATTTTGGTGACAGCAGTACATTAAAATTTAATTACAGCACACATCGGTGCCATGATTTAACAAAAAATTGGTAATGAAACAGAAAATCAAGTATTTGAAGCACATTTCCTCAGTTAATTTGAGGAGCCTGTTTCTGCCTTCTAGACAGCAAATTATTGCTAACCACTCTATAAAGTTACTCTTTATAAGCCAATCTAGTTTTCAGGATTGAGTAGCCAAGAATACACTGACAGTTTGTAGTTAATCTTTTTTCAATGCTAATAATACATCATTTAAGTAAATAGAACTTGAATGTAAGTAACTTTTGCCCTCTTAAATTATGCTTTTTAAAAATTGATACAAATAAAATTATATTTAGCTAATTCTCTCTGAAGAGGAACAGCAAGCTGAGTTTTTAATTTCATTGTGTACTTAAGACAGCATGTGGAATAAAACCTCACTATCTTCTGGAAGACACTGGTCTCACTGTAGATGGAAAAAAGGCTATTCATGAAAGATGAAAGATAAAAGCAAAACATTTGATGAAGCACTCTTCAGATATTGAAGAATTTATGTGCAGCAGTTGTTCCTCCTATTGTAAGCAGCTTTTAGTGTGGAGAAACAAATCTCCCTCATGGAAAAGCATTCCTTCTTATATAATGGTAGGTAACTGGGTTTGGTTAGTTTTAAATAAATGTTATTGATTACCAACTTTGATCTTTGATATTGGCAAAGAAATACCTTACTGCCATGGGGCAAACATACTGTGGATGTAGTGAGCTCCCAAGAGCAGTAAATAAGTGTTCTCAGAAGTTTGTACATTATTTTCTGCTGGGAGCCTTAGGAATGTTTCCCATGGGAGCAGGAGAGATAAATAAAAAAATGCTGAGCCACAGGGTGTATTCCCAGCAGTTTTGTGGAGACACCAAATGGACCTCATCTCCCCAGGAGATGGTGCTGAAAGTTATGTATCTGTCTTTCCAAAGGAACTTCTTCTGGATATTAATTCTCTGTGAAGAGGCAGAAGCACAGGCTCCTGCCTTCAAGACTCAAGATCTCCTGGAAATTAGAACTTCCATTTGCTCTTGTGCTGCAAGGTGCTTACTATTCTCAAAATGTACACTCCTAAGGTATCGCATGCTCCTATGTAACCACTGGAGCTGGCTTAAAGTCCTCAAGGTCTAAGCTTAATTAACTTCTCTTGTGTTCTGCTGTACAAAGTCTCCCTCTTAAGGTGTCCCTGCTCCAATGTTTTTACTTGGGGACAGTTTTGTTTCTGACACTGTTACATCTTCCTGGGTGAAGCATAGGTGCCAAGGAGAGAGAGGTGCTTAATACTGATGTATGGAAGTATTCCTACAGGGAAGTTTTGGAGTGATTCTCTGGTTGGGGTGGGAAGGGCAGAGAGTAGGATGTGGCACCAGGCTGCTTGCAGCTACAATGTGTGAGGGCCTGGAGACTCTCAGACTTTGGGTAAGCTCAGTGATGGTCTTAGCCTGGACTGGGTCTGCAGAGTGCCAAACTCTATTCCAGCATGATTTTGTGTGATTTGAGTGGGAAGTGGCAGTAGGACTTAGGTATTGATTGTGAGTAGTTGATTGTCTTCCTTGCCGAGCTGAATGCTTTCCCAGTTCCTCCGTGCTGTAGTTGATGTTTGAAGAAGGGTGGAAAGGGATGATTTTCCATGGTTGGATACAGGTTTTGTATTTGCTGCTCTTGCCAGGTAGTTGGTATCTTCTAGCCAGCCTTTTGTGGAAAGAAGATGGTTTCTGGCCTGTCTTGTCCATTCTGTGCTTTCACATTCTTTGTTTGCAGTGGGTCTGGCCCTAATTCTGGGCCTATCTGTGTGTTCAGTGAGGCTGAAATGACTGCCTTACTTAGACTTCAAGACACAAAAAAATAAGTGTGGTTTAAAATGTAAATTTGTATTGGCCTTTCAGCATGCCTTTGCTAATGCACAGAGCTGTGTTACACAGAGCTGATCCAGCTCTGGCTGGAGTCAGGAGTAATTTGTTGTTGTCTGCTCTGGGAGCCTGGTCAGGTCCATTGTGGAATGCCTACATGGGGATGCACAAAAGAGTATGGACAGGCTGGCCTCTGGATGCAGGCTTGCTGCCAGAATGAGACTGAGAAAATGTATCTGAAAGAATGGGACCTATTTTATTTTAAAAGATATGAAAGAAAAGAATGGGTGCTTCAAAGGGTGTCCATCAGCAGGCAGATAATTTTTGTTCCACTGGTATATTAATTTTTCTCCCCTCAGTCCTTAAACTGGGATTTTTCTGGGCAGGGACTTTGTCCTTACATGTTTTTGTGTAGTGTCTGCAACAGTAGAGCCCTGATATTGCATAGGACATGAGAATAATAACTGGTCTGATTTGTATATTTTAAATCAAGTCAACTGAAAGAGATTACTCCTTTTCTTTTAGTCAGCAGTTGCATGTCAGAAGGGAAGTTAATTTTCTTATTGCAGAAGTTTTCTGACCTATGTTAACAACTCTTTCTTAAGCTTCCTAATTCCATCATATTCCTTTATGCATGAACATAATTTGTTGTGTCCCTGACTGCAAAACACTGAATGATATTTTCAATGATAGACAAGCAAGAACATTAATGTATGTTTAGGCAATGGGTTTAAATTTTTTTCTATTTCTTCTCCTTCCTCTCCTCTCGTCTCCTCTTCTTTCTGATAAAAGCATTCCAGATATTTTTATTTTTATCCAGTGGTTCCAGAATTAAAAGACATCCCATTTATTTATTTATTTATTTATTACTTGTTTATGTTATGTTGTTACCATATTGGACTCTGAAAATTTTTCTCCAACTTAGCTGTTGTCACAGTTTGATAATAAGCTAAACACAGCTTTAAGACTGGTGGTGGCAAGGTGAGGAGAATAAAGTCGGTTTGATGTAACGTGCTGATTTGCTGTAGACTTGCACTGCAGTTCAGATTGTTTAAGACCACTGGTAGATTAATTCTGCATGAATGGTCAGTTCAGTTCCATGACTGTCTCTTATACTGCTGCTGACATAGAGCAGCCATAAAAAGCACAAAGCCAGCATAAGCTCTGTATCATATGTTCTCACTGATGCCTTCGGAATTTGGCTTTTATATTTTTCACGTAATTTAGTGTATAACTCTAAACTCCATATAGAGTGCTAGTTACTACTTTCCCATTTTGGTCAGACGAAACAATTCCTCTCCAGGCCTGGTATCAAGGACTCCTCACTGTCTCAGGCCCTGAGAAATGTAGACAAAAGTGAGTTGGGGGTGGGAGCAATGACTTTATTATCTGAAGCTGTAAATGGAAGATTAACCCCCAAAATGCAAACGGACCAAACTTATATAAGTACAAAAACCCGTGACCCATCATCCATTTTGAGTGTAGTCCCTGGAGAGGCCTTGTCTGCCCTAAATGCACCTGAGGGCCCTTCAATAAATATAATTACTTTTTGTTCCCTTAATTTTTTCTGGTCTCTGTTTTTAGGTAGCTCCACCAGGCACCATCACTAATTCAGCAAAAATGAGGTTGTGTTCCCAGAGTCTGACATGGGTCAGATTAGTGCGGCTGGATGTTGCTTATGGTGATGTGGAAGAGGTGTTGCTGCCAGCTGTATCTTAAATTGAGTAAAGGGCTGGTTGAGAGGAACAGGGGCTAAACAGAAGAAACTCCTCAGGACTGAGGAGGACAATTTTTTTGTGGTAAGATAATGCCGTAGAAAATAAAGACCTGGAAAGCATCTGGACATATTGCATGTGCACTGAATGAAAAGCATTTGTCTAATACATGATTTTTAAAGTGGGTAATGTTTAGAGGCAGTTTAACAGTGCACAGTAGCGTAGAGACTTGCAGACATATGTATGTCATGACCTCTTACTTTGTTTCTTCTTATTACAGGTATTTTTTTTCTTTCTTCTGTTTTTTATAAAAAATTCAGTTGGATTCTAATTCCTTTTGCTGGAGGCAAATCTTGCAGTTCTCAACAAAAGCCCTTGTTTTTCTGTCTGTGTCTCTGAAGAGAGCAAACCTTTGTTGAGGCTAGTGAGGAGGTAGAAGGTGTAACTCATTTTGAGACATCAGCTTTGGGTAGAAGCCAGTGTGTGCAATTTGAGAAACTCCCAATACAGTGGATGCATTTCAGTCTGTCACTGAAAGGGGAGTATTGCAATAAGCTTGACTGAAAACCCACAAGCTTTAAGGATGGTCTCCTATTAAACCCCAACAACATGAAACACCTATTAAATCCCAACAACATAAAGCAATCCTTTATCTCTCTTCCCCTAATCAAGGCCAAAGGCTTGTTAAGCCGTTAAAGAAGCACAAAGTATGTACCAGGCTCAGGAGGTGGGAGAGGCCAGACAGGGATTGTTTGGGTGGGAGGAAGTTCACAATGCTGTGTGTTCGGTGACTGTGTGAGTGGTGTTTTCAAGAAGGGTGAGGAAAATCCATCTCTGGGGAGTAAACTTGGGCAGCTTTTATCCTGCTGTGAGGCAGGGGAGTCAGCTAGTTAATTGGTCAGTATCTCCTCCATCCTTCTTTGCTTGGAGTGTACTTTTGTGGTCAGTTTGGATGTAATAGAGTACTTAATTTTTTTCCAGTTTATGTAAGCTATTTACTCAAAAAGGCGGCTCTAACTTCTACCAGTACTTACTTTTTCTTTTAAAAAGGCACTGCATCTGAACCAAAATGAGGAGCTTCCTGCTTTTTCATGTCAAAAGAGGGAAGCTTATTAGGAAATTAGCTTCATTACGATATTTCTCTTTCAGTGCTTTTCTATTCAAGATAGTGCTGGGGCCTTGCTAGAGGCATCCTTCAGATTTTGTTTTGGTGGTCACTGAACACTTTCTTTTCTCACTTTTTTAACAAGAACAGAGAGCTGCCTCAGCTACTAGTCAGTGGACTTCCTGTGTGCTGTATTGCCTTAAACACCTGTGGGGGTGATGCTTCTTACTGGTGCTGGAGGTATCTGTGCAAATGCATCCTCTGCATTTCTCAGAAACCTGCCACATGCTGAAGAAATACCTACAGGTAGCTGATGCCTAAAGCTGATGTGGTTTGGAGAACCTGTCGTGGTACACTTTGGATATTTTTAGCTCTACAGTTTGAAAGCTAATGCTTCTAGAGAAATGTTCATCTTTTATCTCTTTTTTTTTTCCCAGTTTGTAACTTCTTCCCTTCCCTGAATGCAGTGTTGCTGTTTCATTGTGTGCTGAATCCCATTGCATTCAACTCAGTTGGAGTGCATGCTTTATAAGCAAGTCCATAACTGCATTTGCTGCAGTCTGTAGACAAGATCTGTCTGGTGGACACCATAAAAACATCACAGAACATTGGAAAGGCATATTTATAACTTTTTTCCTGCTATTAATATTTTGAATATGATTGATTTGGATTCATTTAGAATTTTCCTGCTGCTAAAATTTCCCTATTTTAGCATCTTTTATCTAGAAGTGTTCACAGTTGCAGGTGAGTTGTAGAAGGGTCATTTAAACTGTATGGCTGCTACTGCTCTTGTCCAGGCACAAGTAAAATATAAACATTTTCTGAAGTGAATCTTCTCAACAGTGAAAAAATATTTATGTGAAATTGCAGTGGCCAGTAACAGCTGACATAGAGGAAAATATTCCTCTTGTTGCTGACAATACTTGGAGATTTGCATTTACTTCAATGTGTTGGGACTTGTGTTTTGGGAACAATTAAGCCATTGTTTTACCCCAGCACATAAATATTTTTCTTACAGCATGTAATTACAAAGCTGGTATTTGTTTGTCCTGTTACATTTGGAGATGGTATCCTTGAAACCCTGGATAAAACATTACTTCTCAAGCTGTTATGCTACATGCTTAGTTTGGTAAGGAAATTTTTAGCGTACGTTAGAATGTGTTATTTTTATGGTAAAAAACTGCTGGGAAAGTAGATTTTTCCAGGCTATGTATACATGGACAGAGAGAAATTGTTGAAATTAAGCATGGTGGCTTGGATCTGGAAGTCCTCTAAAGATCTTTCTGTGTTGCACCTGTTTTGCTGGGGCAAGTTCCTGGTGAGGAAGATGGTGGTTGTCAAAGTGGAAGAAGCTCAGTACACATTTAATGGCCAGTTATTTATTGAGGCATGAAGTGTCTTGCAGCTAGGGATGAGGCGTAGTGGAAGTGCCATGGTGAAACCTTCAGCCTCTCTTGCCTGCCTGAGTGCTGCTGTGTTTCAGCTGTGAGGGATTCCTACCCACACTGCCTCCTTCTCCTCACAAAGCCTGCCTCAGTCCCTTGCTGGGATGCAGAGCAGGGTCAGATGAGTGTCAGGAGGTGGAAGTTCTCCCAGGTCTGGCCTTTGCTTCTTCCTACCCAGGACATGGGGTTCAGTGGACTCTGCTACTTGCACGCCTGACATCGTCAGTTCTCAAGTGCCCTAGACAAACCAAGGGCAAATGTATGTCTGAAAAACCTGATTGGTGACGCTGAAAGAGTGCATAGACCTATAAATCTTACTAAAAACACAAACCTTGCTAATCTCCTCCCTGGTGCCAGTGCCAGGACAGTGTCTTCCCTGGTAATAAAAGGTTGGCTTTACTTTATGCATCCCAGAGAGGTAAAAACTAACACTTCCTCAGCCGCAGGTTTAATGTGTTCGGAGTTGAGTCTGTGTCTCACTTAAGGTCCCCCCAACTGCATTGTCTTCTTCCCAGTTCCTGTGTATGCTTTTCTGGTTTTTATTTGAAGGATTACAATGACAATCTTGGCTTTCTTTAAATTGATGTCGAAACTCCTCTTGGCTGCAGTAGGCTGAGGACTATAGGTTGAGTCAAGGGTGTTGCTGCAGCTGCCTGAAGTTCTCTGCTGTTACAGGTCTGAATGGTGTTTGAGAGATCTCCAGTTTGCATGTGCTCCTGTGGTGGTTCTGTAGAGATGAATACCTTTTTTAGCCATGCCTGTGTAAATCTAAGTAAGATAGTGGCTGGTCAGTGTCAGTAAGTGCTCTTTGTGTTAAAAAATTGTTTTCTCTACAAGTCCATCAGAATCAACACAGTGTGAGCTTGAGGCAAGGACCTTCCCCTGCACCTGCCTGAGAAATGGGCTTTGGCCAGGGGCTGTGATTATTTGCTGAGATGGTGAAATGGCACATCCTTCCCCTTGCTTTGATTAAGTGGGGACTGAACTATCTGAGGTTCACAGGGACCCTGAAAGCATGCTTAAGCATACCTACATGTAGAAATCAAGCTCTTTCTGTTATATTTTCCCAAGTCTATGAGGATACAGGTAACCTTATTAAGGCAAGGAAAGAGTTGGGAGAGTTGTTAGGCTGTTGTTAAAAGAACCTGTGAAAATGGTGTCAAAGACATCTAGCAACGGGATTGTCAAGAATCTGGCTCATCTGGATCCATGCTCTCACAGCTACTTTGTATTCAGTGTACTTGGCCACTTTTCCAAAGATGAGGTGCCAGTGTGACTTACCTCATTTGGATTTTGGTATCTGGAGGATAAGCTTAAATTTTATGTTTAGAAACGTAGAAGAAACAGTTGAGACGTGTTTCCAATTTCGGTGTCTGCAGCAAACTCAGACCAAATATCATTCTATAGAAGACCAGTGTTCTCATTTCAGGTGGTGTGTATCCTGTAATCTATTTCTGTTGATTTTGCTCTTTTGTACTGATATGTGAGTTAGGGCTTAATTACTTACTTTTAAATGCCAATAACTGTAGTTTTAGTTTCTTTGTGCTTTAGTAGTAAGTCAGTGCCAGGGTTTTTTTTTTCAGACTTGAGATGGTGCTTTGGTCATGCCTTGCAGAGCGGGTTGTGAAGCAGTGGAGACTTTCTCTCAGGTGTGGTAACAGTGATGCTGGGCAAATGAGTTTCGTAAGTGTGAATTTCTCATGGAAGACCTGGAAAAGTGTTTCATTGTTGTTTATGTAGACCATTTAATTGCTGTAACAGTTAAGTGAATATGCTTTTATTGAAAACCTGGATTGAGCATTCTGGCTCTGCCAGGAAGCAGTGCTTTTACAAAAGAGGTGTCACCTCCCAAAACCTCCGGGAAATCCTTGTGAAGCAGACAGACATTTCTTTGGAGAAGGACTAAATTACTGCATCTCATTGCAAGATCTAGCCTGCTCCCCTCTTGATTGTGTGCCTTGTTAGGAAAGGAGGAGGAAGAAGGGAGCTGGAATTGGTCCCACTCCTGTGACTCTGAGTTAATTTGTCTGCGGTGGAAAGATCTGTTCAGGTAGTTCCTGCTGCAGCCTGCTCCTGGGGCTGGACTGGCCTTGTCTGAGGGACTCAGGACATAAATACTTCTGCAGGGATTGGGTATAAAACTTGAATTACTTTCTCAAAGTATTTTTCTACATAGGAGTGCAAGTGATCTTTTTGGAAAAAAAAGTGATTAAATAGGTCCTGTAATATATTTGGCTTCACACAGAGACAATTTGAAAGTAAACTGATACTTTTTTTAGTTGCAGCGGTGGCAGAAAGAAGAAATATTTTTGAACGGAGCAACATGAATCAGGAATATCTGAAGGCAGGATAGAAAGTGCTGGAGATGATGATAGGAATTTGTATGAAATAACTGTTTCTGATGTTAGGTGTGATAATCATACAGCATCCAAAATAATATTCCGCTATTACTTTCTGTGTTGTCTCTGAATCTTATACTGTAATATAGGTTTAACCTCTTTTTGGAGGTTGGGACTTTCCAGTTGAATCACTTAATTGTTTGGCCAGATACAGGTAGCTGCCAATTTCCTTCCTTTTGTAAAATCTTTGCTTAAATGACCGTGACTTGAATTTTCTTTAGTGTTGCAAGGAGTGAGCTCTATAGAACTTGTTTTTTATTACATACACATGAGCTTTCCACTGTCTTTTTTCCTCTAGACAAGGATTTGTGAAATTCTCTCTCATGCTTACACATTATGTAATGTAATTAGTTTAAGATATTTCTCTGTCCTTTGTGAACCTGTGTTAACATTTTTTAAAAAGGAGCAGTATGGCTAAAATTTGGCTTGAATTTTTTTCCCCACCAACAGTGGCTAATTAAGTGAGAAAAGTTTCCACATAATATCTCCCTTGTTTTGCATAGTTAGGGCAAAGAAAACATGAAAACTGTGTGGCTGTGTACTTTCTCTGACCCAGGGGTCCAGAGGGCATAGAGATGGTTTGGGAGTTGTGGCCTCAAGTGCCCATGTGGAAGAAATTCTGCTGTGCTCCTGTTTACCAGGCAGCTGAACCCACTGGAGCAGACTGTGGGGGACCTTCAGAGACTTACTCTATTCCTCTCTCCTTACATTATTACTCAACAGACCAAAATGGTTATTCACAACTACAATAAATTCTTTAAAAAAAAAGATTGTTTTAATAACAACAGTAAAAACAGCAACTGCAATAATAGCAACACATTCTGGTTATAGTAGTGCAAAACCCAAAGAGAGATAGGATAAACGCTTTGCAGCTATAATAACACTTCAGGCCACTAAAAAGAGGGGTGTTATCAGTGTTTGGGGATGACAGGCATGCTTGCTCTAGATACTGAACTTGTAATGCTGTTTACATTTGTCCTTACGGGAAGAGTCCTGAGGAAGATTTTGTGCTTGAAACCAGCCTTTGCCTCTTCACCTGAGTTCATTAGATTTGTCTGCATTGAAGAGGAAAAAACACATGCAGAATTTGTATTGTTTTGAGTGACGAGAAAGATGTCCTTGGGGAAGGCAGGCTGAGGTGTGAAGTTGTTGAGGGTGGCAAGAGTCACACTGCAGTGAAGTGTTTGGCTTATAATGAGCAGGGTAAGGACAGTCAGAGGCATAAGTGTGGCTTTCAGCCGCAGAATTTTCTCTGCTACTGTGTTGTGCTTTGTTTTTCGCAAGCCTTGTTTATGGAGCTGGTGGAGTCAGTGCTGCCGTAACTCTTTGAATAGAGCAGGGCAGGCATCTTTGGAAATATGGCTCAGATATTCTTCTGTAGCATGCTTTCTGCCAGATGTTGGGGCAATTCTGCCTTATTTAGAGCAACTGTGGCAGTCAGGAACTGTGCTGTAGCACACTATCCTCCTCCTCAAGGAAATGCATCTTGATCTAAATTTCCTCCCTCATACTTGTCAGGCATTTGTTATTGTTTGCCACTTCTTAGATCCTTTTCCTGTTCTTTTTTGAAGCTATTGTATGACAGGTTTTTCTTGGCCGGTTGCTTTCTATTTACTATAAAGAAACCCACAGACAAATATCTGGGAACTAGTGTTCTTTGAAACCATTTGTAGAATTGCATTGGTGCTTCTTTTTGAAAACTGTAGTCTAAGGTAATTTAAATCACTTCTGAATTTTTAAAATTTTTTAAAACAAAACTTGCTTTTGTAAATAACAAAATATTTGGGTTCAGGTTATTCTGATGCATTTTAAATAAAAAAGCCAATTATATTTGTGTGGGGTAAGAGGAAAGAAATTTCTTTAAAGACATTATTTAAAAAGCATTTTTAAAAATTAGCTTTGCTGTTGCAGGCATAAAACCGGTGTTGTTTTCTAAGTGGAAGTAGGAAATGGAAGATTTGTCACTGTATCAGGGCCTGCGTATAGCAGAGTTATGAAGATTACAATAAACTTAGACCTGAATTATACATCAGTGGGTCTGTTGAAGATGAGAAATTTACTGGATGTTTCAGAATGCACTTTCAATTTCAGGGACAAGTGACTATACGTGCAAAATTTGACAAAGACATTTACCTCCCAGTGGATGCTGAGTTTTACTTGATTTATGATGGATCCCTGAAGAGACACATAATGGTTGCTGAGCGACTTAGTGACAACACTCTTCAGTCCATAGCTCCAGGTGAGCCTTAGTTCATGTTTGTATTTTTCCACTCTTTGCTCTACCCCAACCCCATTTCAAAGCTCAGCATTACTGGACAGTTTGATAAAACTGTTTTATGTCTCTGTAATGGAGAAAATGCAGGGATTTGAATGATGGGCTTTAGGATCCAGGTTGAGTTTGACTCTCCATAGGTGATCCTGCCTCTTGTAGCAATCCATGCCAACGCAGTATCGGATTAAGTTTTACTGGACTTGCACCACAGGGTGTGCATTAAAGTGCAGTGTTCAGGGATGGCAAAATTTTTAATATGACTTGATTCTGTAATCCTCTGGTAATCCTAGCACCTGCAAAAGTCCTGTTATTTCTGAGCCTTCTGTTGGTGCAACTGTCAGCCTGGCTTGCAAGACCCTCCTGCTTGTGATGCTCAGAGCTCTGCTGGAGCTGCACATGGTACAGAAGTGTCTGGGAAACTGTTCCAGGGTGCCTCGCTGGAAACAAGGGACATCTGTGTTGCCTCCCAGCTGGCTCTCTGCCTTGGGCTTGTCTCCCTCATGGATGTAACATACACCCTGCTTGTCACCTTTATTGTGTGCTTTGTGGCCTTTTCATTTGTGTGAGTAGGAGGCAGTAAGATGTGGTGTACCTGTGCAATAGGATCTCCTTGTTTTCTCTTGCGTTCTAAAGGGGATTTAGAGTCTGAAAATAAGTGCAGAGTATAAAAAAGGAAAGTTCATTGCTGTTACATAGTGGCTCCTCTGAACCTGTAAATGCTAAATAATTGTCATGGATTACAACTGGGAAAAATACAATGCTAGGCATGCTCCAAGTGGGTTTTAATTTTGTTTTTAAGATCTCAGCATATTCTGTGATACTCTTAAATGGTTCCTTCTGGGGTAGGACCAAAATCCAATGGCTAAAGGCAGCCCTTAATCATAACAAAAGCCATGAACAGATTACAATAAAATGTGAGGTTAAACTATATCCCTGCTGATACTGGTGTTATTTTATGGTAGCCAGATTGCACATAAGGGAACACAGAACACTTTAAAAACAACTAGTTGTGACAAGTACATGCTTCCTTCTGCAGTTACTGCACATGTACTCATAGCTTTTCAGAGTACATTGGAAAATTTAAACTTGCGCCCTTAGTACATCATGTTTAACTCTCCAGTGAGAAGTACAGCTTGCACCTCTTTTAGATATCCTCTTTTAGCTATCCACCCTGCCTTAGATGTCAAAGGAGTAGGAGAGAAAGACAAAATGGTGAAGAGGCTAAAGGGAAAAACTCCCTTGGACTGGAAGGGTCCCAGCTGTAAGTTACAGAATTGATACAGCATTTAATCAAGTTTGCCAAGACCCTGAAAAGTGCATTAGTTAAAAGCTTTTGGGTTCTGGCTTGGGTAAATGCAAAATCAGTTTTAATAAATAGATTATTTAGTATTAGTATTACTCAGAATTAATTTTGCAGGCCACAACTCCACTCTTTTCAAGAGCATCTAAGTTTTCTTAATGCTTATCCAGGAATCTTTAATTCTTTCTACTGTGGTTGAAGAACCCTCACCTAAAAAGACTGATTCTAGAATTAATCAAGTTGGTATAATTGGGAGGACTGTCGGTTCAAGTCTAGTTGAATCCAAGTTCATCAGTGTAAATGGTTGGTGGATGTCTAAGACTAATCAATGTAATGAAAGGGAAGAATAAAATAATTCTAAATGGGCAGCCACAGCTCTTAGATGCAGATGAGAATGAAAAATAACTGATATATTTTCTGAACACAGATGATGTTAGTGATTTATTTACATTATAATTATAGGCCATGGATACCAAGAAGCAGTTTCTGTGTCTGTGTTAATGTACATGGTGGGTTTCTCACCTGTGGTCCTCGGCAGCTGTCCCATCACTTACAGAGAGAATCTGTCATGCAAGTTGCCTCGCTTTCTGGTTGATTGCACAGAATGTGTCACTGCCAGTAGTCACAAGATGTTGCTGGATAAGTTTGGGTTAAGGATGAAAGATCTGCAGTACCTGGATAATGATTTGATGATGGCTGTTGCTTATGAAAAGTTGCCTTCAACCTGGAACATCCTTGGAAGCTGCCCAGAAAGTGGTAGAGTTTTATTTGAAGTTAGAAAGCTTTTAACAGTGGTTTGGTGCACAGTTCAGAGCAGAATATCTCACTGTTTGGTCCAGATTCTCTACTCTTGTGCTTTATTTTGTGGTTAATACAAAAAATTGTTCAAGTGCGAGAGGGGTAATCAGCGATTTGGTTTGTGCCCAGAGAGTTAAAAAGGATGGTTCTTGTAACTCTGTCTCCCTAGAAGGTTTTTCTGCCTTGACTCACTGTGAGCACAGTTGTTTTATTTATAATTAGAGCTGTTTAAAAGAAGCAAGAACTGTATCATAAAGCTTTGCAGCCATAATTCAAACCAAGTGAGATATTTTGTCTTGGGAGAAAAAGGTGATAGTCAGAGGAGAGTATGTTACTGTAAGCATTCTAGTGTGCAGAGTGAATTTTTGCCATTGTTCTGTCAATGTTTATCCTTCACTTATGACTGTGGTCATTCTTTGGGGAAAATATCATTAAACAAGTTTATAAGTGTTTTTTTTTTTTTTTTTTAGTTGTAGAGGAAGTGGAATGAAAATACCTGTGAAACTTTATGTTAGGGTATGCTCCTGAAAAGCTTCATAACAAAATCAGGTGGGATTTTCCTAGTTTCAGGTTTCATTGCAAACAAAGGACTGTAGTTAGGGTTTGCTGAAGAGTATATTTTTCTTTTGCAGAATCAGCTGATTTATAGCTGAGGGTGGAAGCTGTGTTATACTTGATAGCTTCACATGTTTTTCATTGAAAATTTGGTAGTTTTTGCTGTTTCCCTTTTAGTACTTTAAATTGCTGAAAATTAGAAGACAGGCAGTTTCCATGTCAGCCAAACTGAAAGAGATGCATGCAAGCTTTTCGGAAATAAAAACATATCAGTTAAACTCATTTCTTTGGGTAAAGGCTTTTTTCGCATTTTAAATCTTTCTAATTCTTAATGACAGATAACTTAAACTCTGAAGAATGTTTTTTGTCTATCTGTTGCAAACAGATGTAAAACCAAATACCAAGTCTCATTCAAATAATGGCTAGACAGGAGAGAAAAATAAAGGTTGTTAGTTGTTTCATTTTATGTGGAGTAAATATTTGCTCAGCTTCTGAAAAAACTGTTGTATTTTAGCAATGAGGACTTTGTATCAAAGCCTGAAGAAATCAGCTGTAGTTTTGTTCACAGGCTTATCTAAGCATTTAATCAGCTGAAACCCAACCCAGAAGCATCAGCAAAATGCCAGAGGTACTGAGAGATTCTTGGGCATAGCCAGCTGGGTACCTGCTTGCTTGAAACGTGGGGAAAGGTTATCCTGGTTGTGTTGTAGGCCTAGAGAGGCAGAGAGCATCTCAGCTGGTATCAGAGTAAGCTCTGCCAGGGCAACTGCTATCCACGTAGCAAAATTCTTTAATTTTCAGTTGTGCTAACTGTTAATTTTCAGGTGTACTGCAATGTTTATATGGAAAAAGAATATGTTGCCCTTGCAAGACTTTTATAGATCTTGTATTTTTTGTTTCTATGTATTTTTCGTACTTTGTTCACTTTTCAGATTAAAATACTATACATAAATGAAATTTCATTGCAGCCAAAAAAGTTGGGATATGTGCCCCTATTGCCATACAGAGTCTCTGTGAACATTTGAATGTTAGACAAGCATGTCTTCAGCATACTGTGGTGGGGTTGCCTCGTGGGCACAGCTGCACTTGAAGAAGTGACATCTCTTTTTGTACAGCAGATGCTGCGCTTAAATGAAGCCAGGGTCTTTTGCCTGGTTTCTGAATAAACAAAACAAATTCCTGGGACCTGTTAGCGATGCTTATTTACAGTGGGATCTGTCAGTGCACTCCTGCCTGGGCAGTGCTTGAGCCCACCCTTGATGGGGAACTCCTGAAAGCTTTCTGGACAGCTTTTCCTTCAGCCTAAGGGAGGCTTCTCCTTCCCTGTATCTCTCTCTGAGGTCCAGGCTTGGGCTGGGCCTCATATCTATTTTGCTCTCCTCTAGGCAGTTTGTATAATTTTTCTTTAACTTCTGTATCCTTTCTCTCTCCTTTTGGAAAGTATAGTTTTGATCCTCTCTCCTGACTCTGAGAGGCACCGACTGGAGTTCCTTCCTTATGCTGTCCCCATCCCTGTATTTTGGTCCCCAAAGCCAAGAAAGCCAAGCAAAGCTGAGGGCTGTCTGTTGCTGAGGGGGGCCTGTGCACAGAGGGGAAGGAGAGGGAGGGAGAAGGGGATGGACTGAATCTGGAGAGCTTCAGATGTCTCAGCACATGAGGAGAAGTCCTTCATCTTCAACAGTGAGGTAATCAAAGGTTATCCCTGTACTTTTCTACATGCTCTGAAAGTTCAAAACAGGTAAGAAATAGGATCTAGAAATTTATGAGTATTTAGAAGTAGAATGAGAACTTTCCCTACCTGCTGTCGCTATGACTCCTCGTACCAAGGATTGGAGGTGTCTTGACACTTGACAATGTCAGGATGTTCTTTTTGATATGAATGTTATGAAATACATGGGTGCTATCATCCAGCATTACTTAGGGCATAACACTTTCGTGATTCAGTCAGTTTTCAGAGCTACAGGGCTATTTTTGTTGGAAAAAATACTTTTGAGTGACATGTTGCTGGAGAAAACTATTGCACTGTCTGCTGTTTTTTGACCTCATTGATTTTTATAAGGATTTAGAAATGTAAGGGTTGATGGAAAGATAGAGGAACTCTTTAGTCATAGGAGTTTTGGTATTCAGGAAAAATGTTTGAATTCCTTTTATAAGGTATAAGAAGGATTGGATAAAGAGAGCCAAGAGATTGTCTAGAGAGCATTGCAAATAATTCAGGAATTTAGTGTAGTTGCACAGGTCAGGAGTTATTGGCCATTTTATAGGAAGTTGGACAAAAGAAACAAGAAAGCATGACCCTCTTTGTAATCCTGACTTATAATAGATGTCTGTGTGACAGCTGTGACAAGAGCTGCTCACTCCCACAGAGTGGCCAGATGCTGAGATCAGCATCTTGGTGCTAGAGAAAACTGGGGACTCAGCAAAGGTGCTCTGCTTAGACATTTATTTGTTGGTGGGTTTCAGGAAAGGGGAAGGAGGGGTAGGGAGGAGGAAGAGGGAGAAGCCGATTTTGTTTATTGCACCTTGATAAAGGATATTTTCCTTCTGAACCAGATTATTGAATTTATGGAGACAATCAGTATTAAATAATAACCTAAAAAGTGCTGCCAGAAAAAAAAAAGAGAATTTTCCCACAGTGTTTTTGTTTACAAAAAAATTTTAAAAAAAGGGAAAGATGCAAAGAAGGAAGGGAGGAAAGAAAGACTAAAAAAGAGAAAGAAGAAATAAATCTGAATGAGAAAAATGCTTCCAAGTAACTCTTTTTTTCTTAGCACCATCAGGTTATGGCAGCCTTCCAGTACTGGCAGTCCCAAGAACCATCAGACATAGGTTCAGCATCTTCTCTGTGGCTTTTTTATCCTTGACAAACACAGGTTTACATTTCTCAGCTGTCGGAGGGCAAATGGGAGCACAGGAGGGCACTTTGCAAGCACTGCTCTTTATGGACAAGAAACTGAGGGCATCTTAGTTTCTGGTTGTTTTTGAGGCGCTGTCAAGAGAGCGAGTTCGTGTTGTCCGGGTTACTTAACTGTGCTGGTAAACAAAGAACACTTGCTGCCAGCTTTGCCACTGTTTACAGTTATTTTCAAGAGGAAGACTGCTCTTTTAGGTTTTTGTCTATTAATGGAAGCAATAATGTTACAGCCTGAATTAATAAAACTAATTGTGGATCGAAGAGAAGGAAACAGTGTTTAGTTCCCTTTTGTGAACAAGGAGATTTTCCATTTTTTTCTCTTAAATGTGCTGTAATTGTTTTCTAGGGATAGGTCTTGTGAAATGAACTGAGCTACCGTGTTGCTTTAGAGTCTGCCTTTGGGGGACACTTTCCCATTTTCTGTGGCACTTTTTCCTTTATGGCTCTTTCCCTCCCCTTTTCTTTGTAATTAATGCTACTCTTTTTACTTGGTATTCCTTCTAAAGTGCACAAGCTCAAACCTGACTGATGCATGTCAGGGTTTTGATGTAAATTAAAGAAATTCTGTCTGTGTCTCCTCTTCAGCTGGAATTTTAGATTACTTTTTTTTTCCCATGGAAGGAAATGGAGAGGAGTGCAGAATGCCTGTTCTCCTTCACAGAATTAGAAGAACACTGGGAACAGTGGATAAGTGGGTCTAGGTCTGGTGAGGTTTGTGAGGAGAGGTAATTGTATTTTGGTCAGAAAATTCAGGAAGTTAGAGAAACAGATAAATCTTTGTCCCAGCAGGAGTTTGTCCTTTTGGAAACTGCGCCTGGCAGAGGGAGGAGGATGCTAGCCTGTGTGTTGTGAAGCAGATGAGTGTCTTCTAGAGCCTGCTGCTGGCCCAGAAACCTACATGGGGCAAGATATTGTCAAGCACGCTTCAAGCTATGGGTTTCCAGCAAGTGTACAATTCTCATCTCCTGGTTAGTGGAAATAATGGCAGAGAGGAGGCATTTGGGATCCCTTTGACCATGAGGAGGCTTTTCTGGGAAGAACACTGAGCACTTGGAGATACACAGAGTGACAGGAGAGTAAGTACTCTAAGAGATACAGAAGATAGTTTCCTATTGAAGGCAGTATAGAGAAGTGGGGCTCTGGAGCCGCTCTGCTGCTGAAGATAAAAAGCTGTGCTCTGACCCAGACCTCAACCTTCAGTTGGCATTGGGCTGGAGAGCCCTGCTCTTCTCCTGGCTGAAAGGCTGTCCCAGCTGGTATTCTGCACTTGGGTGGTGCCCAAAATACAAGTGTCTTACACCAGACACTTCGGGGGAGTGTTTGGCTGCAGTACTAAAGGACGAGGACTATCCCTCCCAGCAACAGAAACCATCTCCTGTAGTGTTTTGCATCCTAGCTGGGGTCATCCAATCAGTAGAGTCAGCTGGAACTCCATCTGAGGTGTAGCTGTGGCTCCATGATGCATGGGGCTGGTGCATGGGAGCCTTTTCTAGCCCCCCTGCTGCTAGAACTGCTGAGGCAAGACTCCCTTTGCAATGGACCTTTATCTTCTCTCCTTTTCTTCTGTAGGATTGATGCCAGTCTCTGGGAGTTGGCTCACGTGGGTATGCTCTCCAATGGTCTGTCACATACCTCACTTCAAGCATTGTAGCCTGATGTCCCCCAACAAAACCCACTTGTGGGTTTTTGCACAAGTGGCGTGCACTGGAGACAACTTTATAAATAATCTCGTTCCTAATGGAGAAATGAAAAAAATAGCAGTAATGTATAAAAGTATGAAGTCAGGAAAAAAATTCAATTTGTTAGCCAGTTTTGATGTCACCCCCTGCCTTTCAGTCTTGGAGTTTTTAGTCTCCTTCCAGGAAATGAATGAGATTCAGAGCCCAGAAGGGGCTTAGTCATTTCTGTCAGAGAGAAATATTTGGTTTTAGGTTTTTTTTTTGGACATAAGAAGGGATTCAGGTGCAAGAAAGAACAAAAGGGTATTTTTTAATGTTGAAAACAGACTGTTTGGCTCAGCTCTGTGTAACCCAAACAGAATGTTTTGGCTGGAAAACAGGGATGTAATGCAAAACAGTCTTGATAGTGCCTGTCGTTTACAGCCCCGCCTACCTTGCAGTAGCTGACCCTGTCTGAATCAGCCAGCAGCATGTCCTTCAAATCATAGGAGTGGTTTTGTTTGTACATTGATGGAAAATGGCATTTTATACCATTGAAATTAAATACTATTTTATACCATTTAAATATGAATATGTTGAAGAAGTCTTGTGCTTTCCTTCTTTTCCTTATTTTGTTCCAGCTTGCCACAGAATGCAGTTGAATTATGTTGGGGTTTTTTCCACAATATTGGTCTGTGAGTATGTTTATTTCTGGATAGTTTTTTTTCTGTTGTGTTTTCTTTGTGGTTCCCCCCTCCTTGCCTTTATGCCACACTTGAATTCTTCCCCAAGGGTATGGGAAAATAAAGTGAGAAGTGTAGGAAAATGCCATTTGTTCTGCCACACTGAGGAAGTATAAGAGAAGGTGATAAAAGTAGAGAACTGAAACTAGAAATTGTTCTTAAGGGAAAGAATTGCTAACCTCCTGTTGTTTCAGAACTTTACAATCTTTTAATGAAAATCTTTTCTTTATAGGCATGTCTGTTTAAAAACCTTATTATCAGTCATCATGTCTTTTTTTTTTTTTTTTTTTTTGTGTGTGTGTGTGTGTGTGTGTGTTTTGTTTTGTTTTGGTATTGCTGATTCTGGAATAGGACAACAGCAGATTTTGGATGTAAGTGTCCCTGGAGGTGATATGGTCCTACCCGCCACTTGGAACTGGGCTAGCTTTGGAGTTGTATCAGGTTGCTAAGGATCAGGTTTTGAACACCTCCAAGGACAGATAGTCTGTAACCTCTCTGGGCCACCTTGTCTCAGTGCTTCACCCTCCTTATGGTGAAAAATCCTTGTACTGAAGTGCATACTTACCTTTCCATTTATCTTTCTGAGTAGACAGTTTGAATTTCAGATTTTCCTTTTGTGAAGGTATTAGTAATTGCTTTATGTTATCAGTTTCTGTTCACTCCTGGGCAGGCCATGTGGGACTAATAAGAAGAGAGTAGCCCAACCCACATCATCTACAGAGGTAAAGGACAGGGAGGAATGTGAGTGCTGTTTCTGACTGAGTGTATCAGGGCTGAGAGCAGACACAACCTGCTGGGTGGCTCAGCTGCCATGCGCATTCAAGCTGGCCATGAACAAATTTAGCATAAGATTAGATGGAGGTTGTTAGGTTAGGCAAATAAAGATCAGTTACTAGACTATTTGTGGTGAGATAGTAGAACTTATTGTTTTAGATGCCAGTTTCAGAAGGCAAAGATTAATTACTGTTATTTTTAAAACTTGTTCTTTTGCAGCAGACTTATTCATACTACATTGTTTGTAAGATTTGGCTGCCAGAAGAGTAACTTTATTTGCACTTTTGGAGCAGAGAGAAGGCTATTCCTCATCAGGGCTATCTAAGGGCTCCATTTTTGCTGAGTGGGAAAGTGCTAATCTTATCGTCCTCAGAGCAAGCTTATCTGGCTTCTTTTTTTTTTTGCATTGTTATAGTATACATTGAAACCCAGTGGCCACAGGCCAACGTTCAGAGTAAAGTTTACCTTTTTGTTTCAATGCATTTAGTCTGAGGATTAGGGTTGCATCTACAGATATTTGGCATGCTTAATATTGAATTATGTATTTGCATGTGTTTTAATTAGATTAGTTTGTCTGCTGTCTTGTGTTAGCACTTTAAAGTGTTAGCACTTTAGACATCAAGACTTAGAAGAGTTTCAGTATGCCAGATCAAGAAGCAATTCTGAATTTTTTTTTTTCCCTGTGAATGCATAATATTTGTTCAGGGTCTACATTTTGGACCACATAATTTTCTGTGTATTTAAACATGAGCTCCTTGGTGTACATATAAACACTCCAGACAAGGTTTTCTGCTGGGCTCCAGACAGGTAGCACAGCCTTGAGTCTGCTGAAGTCCTTTCAGGGGAGACCCTGAAGTACAGAAATAGCACCGGGGCCAGTGCTGTCTATGCAAAGCACAGATGATGTTATCAGTCTCTATTCAGATATACAGCTAGGGAGGGGGAAGATACTGACGCACATTTTCATACTGTGACTGAATTGTTAGGTCGTTCTCCGAGTGAGTGAGAGATCCGGGCTTTGAGCATTGTTTTTCACTTCTGAGGATGGTATAATGAGAAAGGCATCCATGTCTAAACAGCAGAGACTTCTCCTAGCTGATTGTTGCATTGTAGTCAGTCTGCTGTTTTCTTGCTCTTGTGCCCTGCATCCCCTGAATTTCCCTCTGCACCATGCCCTATTTTCAATTTCTGTGCAATGGAGGGAACATGATATGCTTCCATCAGATGAAAACAGACTGGTTTTTTGGAGGAAATTTGAAGCTGTATGTGTTCAAACCACATCTGCCTGGGGGTGGGGGGGGGAAATTGTACTGTGGTCTCTCATTTTTCGTGTAGCACACCATGCACAGGTTTTGAGAAACCTTAACTATGCTTATTTAAATGTTCCTCCATAGAAGAGCATCTCAGCTCCAAGCAGACCATGGTGTTTGATGAGTAGTGTTTGATTGGGCTTTGAAACAGTGAGCTTCAGTCACTTCTTCTGGGCTGTGTTGGTCAAGGCCAGGTTAGATGGTGCTTTGAGAAACTTCTAGTGGAAGCTGTCCCTATCCATGGCAGGGTCTTTGAGTAGGTGGTCTTTGAAGTTTACTTCCGATCCAGGCATTTCTGTGGTTCCATGTTGCTTATGGTTCCGTTTAGCAAAGCAGTCTGCAAATGCTTGAGTTGGATTCAATGGCATAAACATTGCACATGCTCAAAAACTTTGAAACATCTGTGCTATCTTGTTTCATAGATGTGTAAATGCTATAGATCATATTAGTGTTGGTAACTAAAATGTAGCAATGATCATCCTTTCCAAAGACTTAAATTAGAAACACTGTGTAGACCGTGAAGGAAAAAAACTCCCCATGATTCATTACTTTCCTCTGTGGCTCTGGATCCTACAGCAGATCCTGTGCCCAGATGGACATATATTTTCCTATAATCTGAAATGGAGAGGCCAAGAAAAAATTTTAAAGACTGAAACCTGTGGAGAAAATTGTTGCATAGGCGGGCTAGCAGGTCACATATTGGCTAGCCACAGTAAGATGAAGTTTAAAAAATAGTGGTGTGACATTTTAAATGCGTGTTCCGCAAATACTTAGGTACATATTATGTAAATGTTTAATGATATTCTGATATAAAGAATTATCCTTGTGTCTTGTTAATGTGTCTACTTCTGTTAGAACTGCAATAAAAATAGTTTTCAGACACTACATTCAGGTTTGCTGGCTGCTAAAGTGCTCAAGTGTGTGCCCTGAAACTCCCTTTTACTCTGATGCTTGGAATTTCTTTCATTTATTGAAGGAAGCATGGTGTCTTTTTCTGGGATTTGACTGTCTGGAAGTTTTGATTCCACCTGAAATGGAAAAGTAAAATGTCTGGATGGGTTGCCACCACATACTCAATACCAAATACTCAGATAAAAAACTGCCTCACCAGCGGAGACCCAACAGTGATTTTCCCTCTGTAGTGGTAGGGAAAGTTTCTTAAGTTCCTTGCAATTCTGGCTCTATGGGATGTGGAGATAAAGAATTTTTTGAATATAATAGCACTCTTAAGTCCAACATTTTTGAAAGAGGCTAATGACATTTCCCCCATTTCCTCCAGAGAAGACATTCAACCTTGTAGAAGGCAACTCTTCTGTTAGAATGTCCAGAGAGGACGTATGTATTTGGCTGAGACATGACAGCAGCCTTCAATTGTGCAAAAGGAATCTGTGAAGGGAAAGAGATGGAAATTTCAGTGACATTTATTAAATCACTGGAAACCTAACATATTTTAGCTGATTGTTCTGAAATCTGTAGAGCAATGGTCCCTAAATACTTGACCCTCAGGGAGGAACCCTTATGTTTATCTTCATACCAAAATATCAGTGTAAGAAACTGGTTGAGTGGCACTGGAGAATATTTTATTTATTGCCTTTAAACTGCAGAGACCTTTTGTTTGAGAATAAATGTATTGAGGCAAATAAATCCTTCTTGAAGACAGGCCAGGGAATGGTGTGAATGATAATTCAGCATCTAGTGACTAAGTCATGGTTGTGTACTCCTTTATTTTAAACTTCATCCCATTGAACTTGATGATTATGTGCTAAAAAGTGGAGAGGAGAGGAAGGACTGGCACATGAAGTCAACTTCTGAGAAGAGAGAAGCAGGAATTTTCCAGCATATTCTATGTATGTGTGTGTTGTTTTATAGCTTATAGGCTTATATAGATCTCTTACTGTCCTGATAAGCAGCCTGCCTTGAGAAATCATATCCCTTTTTAAAATATTTTTAAAATTTTTTAGTTTAGATACTTGGCTGTGCTGCTGGATGTTTTGTGTTGCTGAGACAAGGCAAATTGCAGGAAAATTGCTTTTTAACTATCTTCTCCATTGGGATATTTACTGGTGCTAAGTGCTATATTACATACAGAGAATGAGAGAAATAATAATTAATTAACAGCTAGAATTATCTAATTTCAGCTGATTTCTTTGATGGAAGAAATTATATAGCATTTAGCTATTCTGTAGCTCTGCATATGCAATTAAGTATGTAACTGCTGTTTTCAGTGAAAGACCTAAAGTCTTCTGCCAAAAGGATTTTGTTGGTCTGAACCTGAGCTATATTATTTCTGCAGATGATAATAAGTGTTTTTAATGCTTGCCAGCAAGTAAAATGCTGGGGTTTGTTACTGATGATTTTGATCTGCTTGCTGTGTTTTTTTGAAGAGCCTAAACAAAGAGAAACTGTTCTCCATCTTGTGATGAAGTTGGGCTTGGTTAAGCTTTCCCTGTTCTTGGCAGCCCAGCCTGGAGGGTCATCAGCCTTAGCATTACCTATTGAGGATGGAGCAGCACCCTTAGATTTGGCTTTACAGAATGGACACTCCAAACTTGTTGAGATCTTTACAAAGTGTGTATAATGCTTTCTTTACTCTTTTCTATGAAATAGTCTTGTCATTTAAGGGATGTGGAGAGTACTGTTATTTATCTGAGGAGAGTTTCCTATTTTGTGCTGGTTTCTGCTGCTTTTTGCCCGTATTATAATTTTAAATGGTAAATTTGCATTTACAATTGTAGGAAGTTTATTATTTGTGTCCTTTGTTACATTTGAAGTCAGTTAATAGTTAAATGATAGAGGACCAGCTGCACTATCAGGTACCTCTCTCAGCACTGTATCAGCTGAATCCTGACACACTAAAAACAAGTAAAGACCTCCCTTAAAATATATATAAAGAAATATTTATATAAGAACAGAACCATAGGAAAGCTCAAGTTTGAACAAATGAGGGAGAATCAGCAACGAAGACAGTGCTGCAGTTATGACTCTGTTTTGCCAGAGAGCTGCCACACTGACAAATAACTTAAAGGACAAGTGCTTTCTGGCACCTTTCAGCTATCTAGAGCTCTGTCTGTACAGTCCTGAGGAGCTGCATGGGGTGTATGTATGTGTCTTGGGATACCAAATAGTAAGCATCAGACACCCCTTCTTACTCTTGGCTTTTCTTTGCAAATAGAAATGCACGAGAATTAGGATGCATTTTTATTTTGGTATGCGGTTCTTTCAGTTTTGGCTCCATGCAGCCTGTAGTTTATGTGAGACTTACCTGTATTCAGCTTAAAAAAAAATACAGCATGGGTACAGTACATTATGTTATGACTGTCTCATTTGTTTGTTATGTCCAAACAATACTGTATTCCCTTGAGATATTTTCTGTTTTTCACTCTTGTGGGATAACAAATTGCTAGCTGCCAGTTGTGTCCTACTGCTATAAATGGCAACGTTGACAGGAAAAGGTACTTTTTTGCTCATTTACAGCAATTAGGAGAAATAGGTATTGTCACAGCTTGTTCATTCTGGCTTCTTTAAGTACTGAGTAACTGTCTAGAGCTAACATTGTTTTTTCCCAGTTGATAGCTAGAAGTAGCTCTGTGTTGTTAAGGCTGAAAAGAGTCATTGGTACATTTTTGTTTGCCCAGCTGTGTTTTCAGTGGCTGATTCAGATTTTCTGACTCTGGTTTTTGCGGTGGGTGTGTTGGGGTCCTGACGGGTTGTGCTGGAGGCGAGCCGGAAGCTCACTGTGGCAGCGCTCTCATTCAGCCTGTGCAGAGGGCATCTGCTGTGGCTAAAAGAGTTTGTCATTTCAGCTTCCAGGGCAGTCAGTCGCTTGACATTTCAAGAGCAGAGATCAGCAAGGGTGCCTGCATACAGTTTGTTCATTCATCTGTAGCTCTGGCACTGACGTTCAGTCACACTGCGCATCGCTTGCCAGAGTCAGACATTAAGCTCTTCAGAAAATACTTCTGGGACAGACCTCTTCTTTACCAGGTACCACGGATTTTCTTCATGATTTCCAGCTGTACACTTTTCAGGCTGGATTTGTTTTCATTGAGTAGCCTTTTAATTTAAGCTGCCGTGTCACTGATCACCAGTATAATTTTGTGATTACTGGTATGGGTTTCTACTTTGTGTAGGTGCAGCACTTTGTATGTCTGAAGCTGGAGCATAAGAGGTGTGGAGAACTTTGTAAAAGCCTCTTTTGCCTCCCAAGTTGTTTTTTAATCATGGTGGACTCTAAAGGGAGTATCTTTCCCTGAAATCTCTGTGTCTTCAATTGCATTGCCATTGTATTCGTGTTTGTACTTGAAATATTTGATTTAGTTCCATTCTTCCGGTAGTGTAATGCCTGGGAGCCTTTATCAAGAGCCAACCCTGGTCTATTAGTTGCAGCAGAAATACAGAGTACAGACTTTTTCTATGGAGTTTAGTTTAGTTTTTCTTATTTTAATGTAAAATGTTTGAAGCACTGTTGTCATATCCTTCAGGACATCTCTTGATTCAATATAATAAAGAGAATGCTTGAATGTCTAAGTTCTTTAAAAGCAATGCAGATGCTTACCTGTATTTTCAGATTGAGACTGCACAATATACATAAAACTAGTGAGCTAAAAACACACTAAAAGTTGGCTTTTTTTCTGGTCTTGAACTTCAGCTTTTCTTTTCCATTCTTAGCTTTGCATTTCCTCATTTGGGCACTGATTTTCCTTGTGTTACCTTTATTTCATGCTGCATTTTTTTTAACTTAGAAAATTATTTAGATGTTATGTTTAATATAGAAATTTAAGGCGTGGCATACTGTAATAGTCCTTATGTATAATCTTACATAACCACATTCTTGAGATTTTTATTTGTTTCAACACAAAAAAGTTACTCTCTGTAGTTTGCAGAATCCCTGCAATTTGTGTGTGGCTTTTCCGTTAACAATAATGAACTCAAAAGGAAAACCAGAACTATAATCAAGAATGCATTGTTATTTATATGATTGCCTTTTTCTTGCACTCACAAAGTCCTTGTTTTGCATTCAGTCTTTGAAATGGAAAAAGAAAGTGTGGCATGTTAGGTATTCTCAAAGACTCTGAAAAGCTATAAAATTCTGCATTTGGTATTTTCAGGAAAAAGCCTACTGTCCTGGATTTGTTGGTTCCCCTTTTGCCATTCCTCTAGTTGCAGCAGTCTAGGTTCTGTTGCGGGGACCTTATTCCCCTCCTGCTCAGCATCAGTGTTGCAGCACTTTCAATCAAGTAGGAATAGACCAGAATAATTGGGAATATCACATGGTTTATAGTTAATTTCTTATACAAAAGCTGTTGTTTTTAGACTATGTATTATGTCCAAAAGCAAAGGTAAAATTAATTTTCCTTCCATTGCAAACAAGAATTTTGAGTTCTTTGGTTGTATCCAAAGCATTGGGAGGCAATTATAAATCTTTGGTAGATATTAGAGATTTCACAATACACAGTCTTTTAAAAATAGAGATAGAATTTACTGCTGTCCTAGAGTATTCATTTCATCTATAGAAGACTAAGACTGTACATCTGGTGTCTTGCGACTGTACAAATGACCACATTGCTACTTTATGCTTGAGTCAGAAAGTCATGAACTGAAGAAAGGGAGCTTTGTCTCAGTAATGGTGGCATGTAGTGTTGGATTTGTGTGAGATGATTGCCTCAGACAGCAGCACATCTATTAATGCAATAAAAGCATGAATCTTTCTGAAGTATATTCTTCACTCTCTGCTGTGTCAGTTCTTTCAGTTAAAACAGTAATGGAAAAGTTAAAACAAGCTGTCAGTAAGCTAAAGTCACTTGTATGAGAAGCCATGCCTTTATTCAGCAGTTCAAAAAGTGGAAACCCTGTGGCCACTCTAGGCAACAGAGATGGGGGAGATAGTTGAAATTGCTGAAAAAGAATGTGAAATTGCAGAATTCTGTGTGACCTTCTTGGGGCAGAGATTGCTGTGGGGTAGTGGTGCCTTCCAGTGGGACGATGTGGTTGGTTCATTGTGCACCTCCAGTGGAGACCTAGGCATCAGGAGAAGGTGATCCATGAGGCAGTCTGAGCTGCTGCAGGCAGCACAGCCAGTGCCAGGCAGAGGTTTAATAGTTTCCCAACTTTCATTTGACTTTTCCTGCCTGACAGGTGTTCAAGTGGGAAACTGCCTAGCGCAGCAAGAGATGAGCCGAGAAAAATGTAACTTGCCCCACTGAGGTGGGGCTTCATGGCTTTCAAATTAGTTTGGCTGCAGTATTCAGCCCAGGGTCATCCCTGGCTTTTTCTTTTGTGTTCAGGTTACCACGTCTTTTCTCTGTTTGCAGCTCTTGGTAGCTGGCAAATACACAGGCAGTCTACTAGAGGGAAAGACTAGAAGCAAGCAGAGTAGTAGATGAAAGCACACAAAAGAATCCATTCTTTCTTCCTCCCACTTTGTTTTTGATTTCTGAGAGTAATTTCTAAAATAGGAGACTGTATCCCAGCCCTCTCTTCCTTTCGAGCAGGAGTGATGTAGTTAGTGTGTATCTGAGTGAGGGAGCAGCCTGGCCAGGGGCTGCAGACATGGGGAGTGGAATGTCTCCTGGCTTCCAGACTGGGTCTGTCATGTAGTTAGTGTTTAGTCCCAGTTTATTCTCTTTGTATTACCTATCCATCAAAATTGCTTGCTTTACAGGGATGCTTTTAATGTAAACTAGAATTCTGAATGGAGCTGTTGTGCAAAGCTGTGGTGCTGCTTTTCTCATAGAGAAGAAGGTTGTGAGCAGTGAAATGCAAATGGTAAATCTGTTCCTTTGGATCTTTCATGTAAGCAGGAGGTGGCTTCTCTCTGTGGTTAAAAATATTTCATTGGTTTTCCTCTTGAGGGCTTGCTGTCAGTTTCCTCTGGAAGGTAGCCAATGAAATATTCCTTGTGGAATTTCTCTCAGTCATTTTAGTATTGCTCATAACATAAGTGCTTGTCAGTCTTTGGTACTGTTTTTGAGTTTTTAGATAAATGTCATGGGCATCAAATACAGTCACTGTAATTTTGATTTTTTTTATAGAGTTTTAATTCAAATGAAGTTGAGACTGTGGAAGATCCAAAAATGCCCTGCAGTACAACACGCTTTGTAGAAGGTACAGTGTTTTTATTCCATAATGTTGCAATCTTTCAAAGCTCTAGGGAGTTGGCACAGATTCATACACTATTTATTTATTCAGAAAGATCATGTTTCATATGGTTTTAGAGACCTGTTAGTAGAGAACAGTGGAATAGGTAAGTCATACATTACAAGAGTTTCGTAAATCATGATACTCCCCACAGAGCTTGGTTTTCCAATGTCAGACTGAAACTGTTCACAAAATATTATGACGTTTATAGTGGCTGGAAAAGCCTTAACTGATTCAGTTTTAAGAGCTAGAAAAATGTCAGGTGGTTCCAGGAGAGGGCAGTGTTTAACTGAATGAACTCTCCTGCAAATTCCAGTAAAGCCTAATAAGTTAATAAAGATAGGAGCAGAGTAGTGATTTGTATGGATAGTTCTGGGATCCGGCCTAAACTTCTTAATGTGGCAAAGTCCTCGTTTGTTTCCATTAGATGTTCACTATTTTGATGAGCAGTTTACCTCTGCAAGGATTGTGGGACTGCTCTTATGGGTGAGAATGGTCTTTCATTACCAAAATACCTCCCTGTGTACCTCAGAGCAAGCAGGTCTTAGAGCTGAAGAGAAAATCACAAAAAAGTATCATTCTTCAGCATCAGAATTATGAGGCTTGGGGACTTATATCTGATTCTTAGGAATGAATTAAAAGTTTTTATCACTTGTCCATCAGCCTTCCTTGAGGGCAGCAGAAATCTGAGCACCTGCACAAACTGTTGACAGGACCAGGACCTGATACAGGGAAAGAAAGGGTGGGGATTAGTTTGGAGGGCATCAGCTAGTAACTTCAAGTGAATGGGTAAAATAGGGACAAAGTAATGAATTTAAATGTGTATGCTGCCATTGCTTGTGCTGAAAAAACAGCTTTATACCCAGTTTTTCTGACCATCTTCAGGCAACAAGTATTCTGCCATTAGAAGTTAAATTTGCAGAGAAATAATAAGCAGTTGTTAACAAGCTACATATCTGTTATTGTAAGTGCAAGTGAGAATTTATTATGTGGGTTTTGTGAATGGCCTTGCTGATACAGTGTGAAAATGCATTTACTCTAGGTGTTCACCTGAGCACTCTACTCTGACCAGGGTGGTCTTTATGCTGCTACTTGGGGATAGAAAGTGAATGGCCTTCATTGGCAGTCTATATGTGCCAGTCACTTGGCCAGTGTGACTTGTGGGTGATGATTACTTCCATATTTTTCACAAAAAGCAGCTTTAATTTGATCTGACTTGCACAAGCAGAATGGAAACATCAATGGGTATTCATAGCCCAGAGAGAGAGCGGGAGAGTCTCCGGTTCAGGACATCTACAGTCATTTTGGATTCTGATAAGCACCAGAGATATTTGGCACAGGCACCCCTAGCTATATGTGTTTTCAATGGAAACTGTATACTTTTGTGCCTTCATGCATCAGAGTTACTTTGCACATGTTTAAAAAAAAAATCATTTCAACACCTGGAAAAGCAGGTTTGTAAGTATGGTAAGTACATTTTGTAAGTATTCAGGACCAACACAAACAGATTGTAGTAAACATGTTGCATGTTCTATGCTCTGTGATAATCTACTTGTAGACATGAGAAGCCTACAACTACTGTTTGTATGGTGTTAGTCAACAAAGCTTTTTCATCTTCTGATATTTTAATGTTTGATCGGTTACCATATTTCAGCAAGGCAGACTGTTTTCTAACCACCAAGTAAAAAAAAAAAATCATTGAATGGTGGTTACTGGTGACTAGTGGCTTGTCTTAAAATTTCCATTTGCCAGCACTCAGGAAATCAAAAGAACTTTGTTCCAGATTGAGTTAAAATTGTTGCTGCAGGAAGCAAAAATTATATGAAATTATTGCGCTTCTTTACTACATTCTGAGTTGCATGCACTGAACTCCTTTATAAAGTGTCTGCTAAGTTCAGGACTTTATTTTGGCAGACTCATGTCATGAAAGTATCCCCCTCAGATTTTAAAACTGCTGCCGTTCCAAGAAGTAGTAGCTACTCGCTCCTAAAGTCAAGACCAACAGGCCTTTAAAACCCCATGCTATCAGAACTCTTGAGCTGTTAATGAGAGGAGGCTGATATAGCCAATCTCCTCCATGTCTTGTGAAATGCCATCAAATGAAAGCAGTGGGTCAGTGTAAGGTGATGCTGCTATCTTGATCTCCAATAGCAACTTAAATTCAAATATATGGAGTGATACATTCTCCTGACATGATGCAGAACAAAAAGTGAAGTAGGTGGTACTTTGGCTAACTTTATAGTTTGTGCTTTTCTTTTCTCTTTTCTAAGTTTGAAATTCTGTGCCCATGAGTTGACTGAACACTGTTACCAGGAAGATTGTTGCTACAGTATATATTGTCTAGAGAAAATTGCTTTTTATTTCTGACAATTGTGGAACTGAATAATAATAATTATAATAAAAATAATGACAAGTGCATGTCAGTACTGTAGAAAAATCTTCTCATGCAAGCTTTAAAGTAGGTGTCTGCACTTGCAGAAGAAATAGTCTGCTCCTACTAGCTGAAAGGTGGTGTCTGGAATGTTTAGTTTGACAGCACCAGGGATTTTGTGTTCTATGGTTGTGCTGTTTTAGAATGCAAGGGGAGATATATTCGTGAGTGCTGCAGGAGTTTAATTAAAGAGGGTGGATTAATTCAAAATGAATGACTGTGGTACTGATCAGCATGGACCCAGTCCTACCTCCTACCAGTGTCCAGGGGCCCTGCTGAGGTCAGGGACAACAGGTTACAATGGGCACATAACTGCATCTCAGAACTTGTGTGATTTAGGTAATGGGCAGCTGTCTTTGAATTGTTTTTTCCAAGATGTGTTGATAGAACTCTTTTTTTTAAAACCTTGAGTGTATGCTTTGTTCAATGCCAGTAAAGGTCCCCAGGTTCCATATACCTCAAGGCACCCTATGCTGCCTGCTGAAGCATACTTAGTTTAACTGTTTGCTGGAGCTGGAAAATTAAGAGGATGTCTGAGAACAGATATGAACCTAGAGTTGAAAGATTCAGTATAAAATGAAGCATATTTACCATGATGACTCTATCTATATGATTTCAGTTTCATTTGATTTTAAAATATGCTTGCTAAACAATAATGTTCCTGGAAGCATGAGTGAGGCTTGTGTTCATTTACATTCCTGTATCTTTGCTGTTTCACAGTAGTCCTTCAGGCTGCATTTGTGCAAAACTTGAAAAGTGTGGGAGGTGGTTTTTTTTGGTGTTGCTGTCTCCTTCGTATCCCTTGGAAGAAAATATAAACCAAAACCCAAACAAAAAAAAAAAAAAAAGAGCAACAGTGAAGTGAAGATATTTTTTTACTTTTTGCGTTAAAAATGCAAAGTCTGATTTCAGAAAATGCATATCCCTGCAGAAGAAAAGCGGAGTTCAGCTGCTCTGTGCATTGGTGTGAGGCACAGTCCTTGAGCTGTTGATTTTCTGAGCGTGTGGGGGTTAATCAGCCCAAACATAACTGTGACAATAAAATAGCACTTGTTGTGCATCCAGCTTGCATGCTGCCCACGGGATTGCTGCTGCGGGGAGATGCATGGGCTGCCCATGTCCATTGTTCTGTCTTGCCTGTGTGCTTCTTGTGTCCCCTTTCCTCTCTGAAAAAGGAGAGAGACCAGCAGCAGAAACCAAAGCAGATCCAGACTGAATTTCCTTCTTATGAAAGGCAGCAATCTTTGCTCTTGCAGGTCCTGTGAGCTTGGCTTCTGATGAGTTGTCCCAGGGTGATACAAAGGTACAGATTTCTCTTTTTACCAATTGCTAAGCTTTATTTAGGCTGAGAAGCAGCAACCTCTGTGTACCTATTTGAGCTAAGAAATAAATTCTTGCCTGCCAGACAACACTTCCTGCTACTTCTATGCTGCAGGAGTAGTTATGTGTGTAGATGATAATTATTTGAAATAACCTGTTATGTAGTTGTGGGTTAGAAAGCCAGCTTGCAGAAGCAAGCTCTGCTTTGGGACCAGAAAGCTCTTGTATTTATGGTGAAGCTTAGTGCCTTTAGGGAGCTTGCAGCTGCCAGTTTGGGGTCAGCACCAGACCTACGTCCAGCGTAAGTTTCATCCTTCAGACGGCATGGTTCATTACATCTGAGGAGTTAGTCCCTGAGGGAGACCTTGTGGGTAGCTGTGAGTCCTTAACAGGATGCAAATGGGAATAATGTTTGATGCAAAAAAATACTGCAAGTTCCCATTGTCATCTACTTGGAGGTATCTAAACAGCTTTGGGGAGAGACCAAAATATGTGAGAAGTGCCATTACATCTGTATTACTGTCAGTTGTATTTGATCTCTAGTCTTATATTCTGCTTTTTATTTATATGTATTTGTTTACAAAACTAGAAAATCTTTGTCTTGGTATTTCTTAAGTACCTTTAAAACAGGAGCTTGATTAGTACCTTGGTGGGTATGAAGCTAAAATAGTAATTTGAATCGAGAGAAACAAAATCTGGTCAAACCAGGTAAATCTGGTAAAAGTGATATCAATACCAAGTGACTACTGTTTGTTTTGGGTTCTTTTAATAACCTTTGAATGTACTGGAATATTGCTGAGCTGACATGTTAAGTAATTTTTATAAATGTGGTGACCTCTTTAGGCTTTTTTTGTTTGGTTGCTTGGGTTTTTAAAATTTTTTATTGCCAGCTGTGAGGGAGATTGACCATTTGTTTGGAACTCACATGTTGGTATTGTAATCTGTGACATCTCAGAATTAAATCTGCAGTATGCACTCATTTTGGATTCTATGCTGAAAGTGTGTGTTGGAGCAGAGTATTGCAGCTCACGAGTCTTGCTGGGAGGAAAAGATTCTGGTCCCATAGTGATTGTCTCTTATTTTGATCTAGCAGAAAGGATATAATGAACCTATAATGAGTGAACTGAACTGTTCTATAGGTATGAACAGCTTAGGCATTAGAAATATTTCTAATCTTAGAAAATATTGCTGTTTCCTCCATAGCACTGTATATTGGCTATAAGCCAATAAACTTTGTAAGAGACTGAAAATCAAAGTTTGCATAGGAAGTAAGATATGATTTGGTCTCTTCTTTGATTACGGTTAGGATTTGAGTCCTTGGAGTTCATTTGCATATGGAAGTAGCATGCTGTATCAATTGCATTTATGAGAATGCCTAAAATGAACAGTGCTTGAACTGAATTCTGAAAGCCTATAGCACTGTTTGCAACTAAGCATAAATACAGTACAGTGTTTGTCTTCAGAAATATAGCTCAATTTTTCTGTTTCTAGCCTTTCTGAGACTCTGGGGGTCCTTCTAAAGAAAATGAAGATAGTGTCTTTTTGGCCATAGGTAAAAAAGAATTAAAAATTTTTACTTCCCAAAAACTTCTGATAGGTAGTGTTATGTCAGTTACACACAAGACAGTTTCTTTTAAAGAGGTGAAGGTAATTGTCATTGCAGAGTAACTTGCTGAAAATCAGCCAGTTGTATCTATGTCAAAGAGTGAACCTCTTTTGTCTCTGGCATACACAGATGGTGTATCCAACAGTACTGAAATATATACCAGGACTTTTCAGTAATGTGATACCAGGACTTTTCAGTAATGTGTTAGGTGTTGTAGGACCAACCACCTTGAAAATCATATCTGATGGAGCAAACATATGTGACTGAAGCCGTATATGTGACTGAAGGTGAAATAAAGTCTGTAGAGATGTTTAAATGACACAGTGAGTTGTGGGCCTGGTAGGATAATATAGCCAGCTGTGCTAGACAGCACATTTTTAGACTGAAACTCCACTGGAAAGGTGTTTTCGAGCTTTGTGGAAGGCTACAAGAACAATATACAAACATGGGCTTGTGGAAAGCCCAGCAAGCTGGAAAATATAATGTGTAACTAAGCTCTGCAAGTGGGAGCTGCTGTGCCAGGCAGAGACTGCCACTCTGACATCACTGGCCTGTGGTGCAGTGCTGAGCTCAGAAAGAGCAGCCCAAGTGGAGACATTCTGTACACAGATTTTGGTGCTGCAAAGTGAAGATTCACTTGGTGTTGCAGAAAGGAAGGGGATAGATGTGCATGCATAGGGGGGATATATGTTGGAAGGAAATGAGCTGACATAAACTCAGAGACAGTTCTAAGATAAGAGGCTGGCAGAGTATTTTATTACCTCTCACTAAGTCAGCATCTAGTTATCTATTGTTTTAGTTACTGTTATGCCAAATACCTGTACTTCAACTATTTGATGATGATTTTCTCACTGTCTGATACAGGGAATACGAGAGCACCACGAGGGAATTGGGACTAGTAGCAAAAGCCCTAATATTCACAGTCATTCTAACTTTAGTGCTTTTGAGAATAGGACACCGTACCACTCTTTGCCTTGCTCAAAAATTCAAGGTATGTGTGATGTTAGTGCCCATGTGTTCAAATCTGTTTTGTCAAGCAAGACCAAAGTATTGGCTGTATCTCAGTGTGGGAGTGTGTGGAGCCACGGGGGAGTGATTATGGTTTGTTAATATGAAAGCCACATTGGCTCTGGTCTTTGTTCCAGTTATACCATCTGGACAGAACATAAAGTAATTTAGAAGCTGACAAAGTAGAAGTTCTCCACCCTGAAATGATAGCTGATATTTTTTTCTTACGCCTGAAATGCTTTTTCCTTCTAAGGCATCATTTGCATGGAATTGTTTGTGACAGCTGAAGCAGAAGCCAGGCCCTCTGGCTTCAGACCTGCTCATTTTCTGATGCTTGGTTGGGCAGATGCATCAGATCATGAGTCCTCTTGAAGGAACAAGCAAGTGACTTTGGCCATGGTTCATGCTGTTAGGAGTGGTAGTGCAGATTTTTAGAGGAGCTAAGAGGGTAAAAAGAGTGGTGAATTTCAGTATGATTTGGACAAGTTTTAGATGCTTATAATTTGATTTAAATAAATTTTATTAGGCACCTTATTTACATATAAAGTAAAATTAAAATGTGTAGATATACCTATGTGTGTTCATACATGTGTGTATATGAAGTGTGTCCTGAGCACAGGATTATCTCGTATTAAACTAAGAAAAACTCCTTGTTGTAATGCCTATATGAGAAAGAAGCAGCCCTCTGTCACCCCCTTTATCTTAATTACTTTAGAGTATGTTTAAGAAGTTGACTTGTTTGTGGAAAAACTGCAGTGAAATCAGTTCTACTCGTTTTAGAAGTCTCTGTAACTGACAGTTTGCCCTGTGTAAGGACTGGAGCATGGACTTGCTGCTGACCCTGCTGTGGGCTGTCCTTGCCCATCTCCAGGTTGTGTGCTCAAGTCGGCCAAAACACTCATCACATAGACGTCCAGTGGGATTTTGCCATTGACCTCAGCAGAGCCTGAAAGGCTTCCAGTGAGCACTGTGTATGAGATCTGATGGGGCTGATTTATAGGCTAGGGAATGAGTGGACTGTTGGGTGTGCAATAAAAAATAGAAGTGGGGAGGGATGAAGAAGGATGGAAATAGTTTGGTGTCAGCCAGAAACTTTTAAGTTTACTGAAGCTCTGTTTACTGGTTTATGTGAACGTAAAAAATCAGCATATGTTCTAACCTGACTCATTTAGCCATATTGCTGAATATCATAGTTTTCTTACCCTGAATTGTTTCAAACTATTCTTTAAAAAAAAAGTTTGCTTGGGAGTGCTGTTAAATGGCAGCGGTTTTGGCAGGAAAAGCACACAGTGGGGGATAAGAAGAGAAATTCAAATAGTCAGTGGGGGAGAGGGAAACAGCTAAAGGGGATTGAATGAAAAAGAGTGAATAGAAACAAGAAAACTCTGGAATCTCACTGGTAGCTGGATGTGTAAATCAGAGAGTACTTGTAAGAATGAGAATGTGAGTGCTCTTTCAATGGGGGTACAAAGTCCCCCACTTCTGTTTCTCACTCCTTTTCCTATGTGGTTCTTGCTTTAGAAATCTTCACCAAAAAATCAATGTTATCATGGAATGGTTTTCATTGGAAGGGACCTTTGAAGTAGCACTGACTACTGGAAGGGCTCTCCTGTTCCTGCTCTCTCTGTTCTTCCTCAGACATCCCTTTCAAGCATGTTGATCATTATGGCACTTTCTCCACAGAGTTTGGGAAGTGCTTTTGCAGAAGTGCTTTCAGCGTTTGGTTGGATGGTAAAAGGGCACCAATGCTCCCTGCTCCCTGTTTTCTTCATCTTTGGATTGGGACCTGGCTGCCTTAGGCACCAGGTCTTGTAGTTTGGTTTTGAGAATTGTAGTTCAATTTTTTTAATGCAAAATGTTTCTCATCCTCCAGGATCTCTGAAGAGCCCCAGGGATATCAGTCCAGGGAGTGATGGGCCAATAAGAAGCCAAGAAGATGATGAGTTTTGGGTTTGCACTATTTAAGAATAGAAGGAATAGGAGTAGGGCACAGCAGGATGCTAGACCATGCTTAACAAGAGGCTGTAGGGAGATGCTCCAGTACTAGTCACACCTGCCAGTGTTCTTTCCCCTCTTTCTGTCTCCTTTGGAAATTGTTAGAGGTCTGTTTTATGTTTACAAGAGAAAAAACTGCTAAACAAAACCCAAAACGAACCAACCAAACCTCACCCCCCCATGGAATTTTTTCCTTTTTATCATTTAAGGTAAATGTGCTGGAAACAATGAGAGAAAACCAATATCTGCAAATGGAAAGCAACAAAAAAAGGATTTTTTTTTTCCCTTTCAATATTATGTATGTGTTTTATTGCCAGGCATTGGCATTCTCAGAATCAGCAACCCTGTATGTACATTTTGGGAAAAGTGTAGGAGGTGACAACTGTATGCTGTCACTGCTGGGCATGTGAGCCCAGTGTGAGCAGAGCATGGGTTTTTAAACATTTTTAATTCCTTCCTGTTCTTCATAGCTGGTTGGGAAAGATAATGTTCACAGGGCCATTTGTAAAGCTGCAAAAGTTTCTCTTTCCCATTAAGAAAGGTGACCCAAACACCCAGTTTTTCTTCCAAGGAAATACAGCTTTCCCCCACATCTCCCCTAAACTTCAGGAAGGGATGATGATAATATTTTTTCAAAATAATTTCCATGATCCCCATGTTACATTGCCAACAACCTAGTAGTGTCTGTCTCTTCTATGTGTTTGCTCTGCCAGTGATGAAAAACTCCTGGAAGCCATGTTTTGCCAGAGATAAAATTACTGATGCAAAATTTTTGGCAGTTCACTGTGTTACCAGGCAGCTGAAAAATATTTTTAGTAGAGTCTGCCCTTTGATTTTCTGTGATTCCACAGAAATCCCCATTTAACCACAGATCAGTTTAAGGAACAGAACATAATTGGCATAATGATCTTCTTTTCTGTATACCAGTGGGCCTCTACTGAAATATGCAGAAAAATCTGGTTTCAGTGTTGCTGTTTTGTTCTTTTCTTTGATTAGATTTCCTCACCATGATGGGTAAGACTTAAAAGTGGTAATTTTTTATTCTTTTAAGATAGAAAAAAACATGGTCCTGCTGTCTGGAGTTCTACCTTTGCGCAGTTTTTGATATGTCTGTAAAAATATTATATTTTGTATTTAGAGCAGTCATATATTTTGCTCCTTTTTTGTGGTATTTTTTTCTTCTGGGATTTTTAGGGCAGAATCTTTGCATTTGGAAATGTTAGGAGTCAAGTGTGCCTGTTTTGACATTGGAACTACAGGAAATAATTTTATGGTTACTGATAGGTAAGAGTGAAAGTTAGTGTGTTAAGTGTTGCCTATTTGAGACAGTTACAGGAGTCCTCTGATTCAGGCTGTGCAGATCTTTTCTGTTTGCAGTCATTTTTATATTCTGGCAGCTTTCCATCCTGTCTTTGCTTTATATATGCTTTGAGAGAGGTGGAGTGATCCAGAATAGCATTTCTAGTCTAGGACTTGCAGACTTCTGCTTCAGTTTCTCAACAGATTTCTAACAAGACTTTGGGCATATCACTTATTTTTTCTCTGCAACTCATTTTTTCCTGAAAGAAAGAGGGCTGTAGAGAGCAAGCTGATAAAGAGGCACTACAGTACTTGGATGATTTGAGATATGCAAATGCTCAGATTGGTTGTGCCAAAGAAGTTCAGTTTGTGGTAAAGGAAGATTTAAAACCCCTAATTTTTAGTCAAAAGGTAGATGATCTGAAAGTTGCAGAGAGAAACAACAACTGAAGAAAATCGCACAGTTACCACTGCAGCTAATGATGGTGACAATTGCACTCTGGGATTTTGGGCTGCAGCTGTGCTGCTTCTTCCACTTTGCAAAATCTTTGCATGGCTCCTTGCATTAGAGGCATACCTTGGGTTAGTCTGTCACAGTACTGCCAGCACCAACCTTTAAACAACATTTAAACATGACAGTAACTTATTTCTGTAGATAAAAATATTCACATTTGTTTGGAGTGTCTGTAAACAATGCAACATTGAAAACTGCAGAATAGTTAAGAGCTACAGAAGATACAGGAAGTCACATTTTCCTGGGAGAATGTTCCACAGTTGAGGCTCACAGCCTCAACTGAGTTTAATTAAAAAGCTAGGGAGAAATCTGGAAGAAGCAGCATTAGGCATTGAAACAAGCTAGTTCTTGTTGCTTGGAGTTTCCTCCACTCTTGATTTTCTGAGGCATTATAATTCAAGTTAACCTCAAAAGGAAGAAATAAAAAAAGAAAGAAAAATCAACACACTACAAACATATGGTTTCTGGCTTCCCAGAACTTGTTCTATTCCTCTGCCTAAAATCCCAAACAAATTTGCTCAACAGAATAACTCTCCATAAAGGCGCTTTTTAAAAATTGATGTTTAAATTACCTTTTTTTTGGCCTGTCTTCTACCCAGTTTCATTTCATGCTAACATAAATGAGCAATTTGGGATTTATCTAATGTCAAGTTACTCTGTAAATGTGAAAAATAACCCAAAAATATATTATGAAGTAAACTGTTGTAGTCTTGAGAGTGCACACAAGAAAACATTTCTCAGCTTTCTTCCTCCTCAAGAGGCAGCCTTCCCTTGAAGTCTTCCCTGAAACACAGAAAATTGGATTTTTAATGAGGTGGGTCTTTGGTGCACATTTTGGCATCACAGTCTGCTAGTGTGAGTGTAGACTCAATACCCAAGTCACTGGCACAGCTTCAGTAGAAGCGAGGTCCAAGTCGAACTTTGGTTTGCTTTCACATGAGGCAATATGCACGCTCCCTGTTCCTGCTCTCACAGGCCTCCATGGAGCTGAAACAAGGAAGATTAATCCCTTGGTGCTCCTGCTTTTGCAAATAATCTCTTATTTTCATCAGGGAGCTTTTCATCAGGATACTGAACAAAAACGTGATGAGCTTTCCACGCACATTTGTTCTGTGTTTCCCAGCTAGTCTTTTGATCTGAATAGATACTGGACAAGGAGATCATTTAGGCAAATTATCTCTATATGTGCTTTGCTTACTGGTTGTTTCAAGAGTCAGGGCATACTGACCGCTGCCACATGAAAGTAGTATTAATGAGCTTCTTATCCTAAACCGAGCTTGCTTGCTACCCTACAGTGATATTGGTGTTTTTTAAAAAGGATATAAAAAAGAAAATATCTGCCATCAGCCATGAACCAGACATGATAAAGGTCTGGGTTGGAGGAATGCTGTGAAATCCTAGCAGCGTGTGAGTGAACTGAGCAACACAAAGAGTTTGAGACAAAACCCAAGATTTTGTGTGTGCCCATGGGCTTTTTGGAGCTACGTTGAGTCAGTACTGGGCACAGGTCATGTTCTTGCCCAAGTTTTGTAAAGATATTGAGCCCTTCTCTATCCCAGTCTGGTCAGTGTTTTCTAAGGATCTTGGAGTACTAGTATGGTTTGTGCAAAGCTGTTTCTTTTAAATTTGTGAAGGCACATTGCTTTTTAGTTTATCAAAGAAACAAGCCTGAAGTCCCACCACTTACAAGCTGCTGCTTTTCAAAAGAGGTACCTATGGCTAAGACCTCTTTGTAGGAGAATGCATCATTCATTGAATATCACAAACATCATATTTTTATCATTTATAACAGTGTTATTGTTATAGGTGTTCTAAGTGTAGTTGTCACCCTGCTTTCAAAGAAAGCAATAAAAAGTAGCCTCAACAATTAATTTAGTAATTCACATTCAAATTAGAAATGTATCTGCTGGGAAATAGTAAGGAAGTCAATAGAAATTTAGATAGCATGATCTTCTCTCAGTCTGGATTATTTGCTGCAACACAGTGGTTCCATGTGCCTTGTCTGGGAATGATAAAAAGATAGATCCTTTGGAAGTAAATCCAATTAAGTATAAATACTCCTGGACTGGCAGTCCAGCTTCAAGCAATCCAGAAAGCAGTGTGCGCAAATTGCCTCTGCTTTTCCTGCAGCCTGCCATGAACTCTGCCTTGCAGAGTGTTTCAGTGAACTTGCTGTGTCTTAGAACAGTGCTTTTGGAGATGGATAGGGTGCTCTACTGCTCTTAGCAGAGTGTCTGTGAAGGCAGCAGCTGCTCTGTATTCTTTCTACACTAGTGTCCAAAAATTGCTCAAATAAGTAAATGAAAACTTGACCCAATTTCTAGTGCTGTATTGTTATGTTATGTTTTTCCTTATTATTTCTGTTATCTGTCTACTCAAGGTCTACAGAAGATCTACTTCTTACAGTAAGAGAGGTCCCAAATGTGGATGAGTTTTGTCTTCAGCTGTTTGAATGGAAGAGTGAAGAACAGAGGATGAGGGGGACATGTGAGCAGGAGGTTTATGGGCTGGTGGTCAGGGCCATTTAATCTCATGTCAGAATGTGGCTGGCTTTGATACCTAAGTCACCCAGGACTGTGCTTTTCTGGGAGTGCAGATTCTGCTGCTTTAAACTTGTAGTGGGAGGAGCAGGCTCTGTGATGATGAATGGCTATGGTCCTCCACCCTGTTGAAACCTATGGCTTCATCAGGGTTGAAAGCATGGAAAACAGGCGTTTACCTCATTAATGTGTATAAATTATGAAAGAGTGGGTGTCAAGAGGATGGACCAGGCTCTTCTCAGTGGTGACAGGCAATAGGACAAGAGGCAGTGGGCAGACACTGATGCACAGGAAGTTCTACCTGAATTTGAGGATGGACTTCTTTACTGTGTGAGTGACTGTGCACTGAACAGATTGCCCAGAGGGTGTGGAGTCTCCTTCACCGCAGATACTCAAGAACCATCTGCTCAGTCCTGTGCCATGTGCTCTGGCATGACTCTGCCTGAGCAGGGAGATTGGACCAGGTGACCATTGTGGTCCCTCCCGTTCTGGGGTTCTGTGATTCTGTTTGCAGGGAGAGCGTGCAGTGCAAGAAATCCTGTGTTCTTCCTTCCCCTGCCCTTCCCAGCTCTGATCCCTTCTGGGTGATGCAGTGTGGGTGGGTTGCCACAGGGTGCTGGAGAGGGAGGGGGAGATGGAATCCGCCAAATACTGCCATGACATTGGGCGGTGGTGATGGACAGGGACTGCCTGCCTGGACCATTTGAAATCCACTGCTGAACAGTTTAAATCCAAAACTGCTTTGTTACCTGTGGGAGACATCTGCTTGCAAAGTAAGAAAATAATGGGTCAGTTCCTTAAACAAAATGCCTGAATCTCCCATCAGAAACTTAGCAATAAGGAGCATCATAAAGAATAGGTGAATGAGGTTATCAACTAAGATCTCAAGGATTTGGGCTTGGTCCTTTTTTCTTTAGTGATTGGTTCATCAATGATTTGGGAAAGGGAGAGGGAGAGAATAGTGATGTGGCAAAGCTTTTCTAAGTATTCTTGTATAGACTTCCGTAAGAAAGACCCTGGTCTTTACTAGAGAAGAGAAATGGTAAAACTTCATGTCTGTGACAAGCCATCTTTCGAGACCTATGAAGATATTGGCAGCCACAGTCTTCATAGCCATTGTGTCATTGTTATGGGCAAACAGTGTTACAGTTGGCGGTTGCTTGGTGCCTGGCATCTGGTTAGTAATGTTTTCCTTTTAGTTGCCTTTAATTCATATTTGCTGAGTCTTTTTAAGTCTAATGTAGGGTGAAGCAGATAGTTTGTGTAGGTACATTGTCTGATCCTCTCTGTGGGAAGGTATGCTCTAATTAGTAAAAACAATGAGTGAAGAAGGTAGGGAAGCGATGTGTGCCTGTGGGTCACAGAGACCAGTGCTGGAGATCACCTAACCCTTTCTACTTCATTTTATTTGTCAGATGCTTTGATGTACTTTGGGAAAGGATTGCAGGCTCCACTGCGCCTGGGACAGAATCAAGCTGGGGGAAATAAATTTCATTGCTGATACCAGGGGAGACTGTTCCCAGAGCAAAGTGAACAGGGTGGTGTTGGCAGAGCTTTTGTTTAGGTGGCTCTCATTCTACCTGTGTCCAAAAGTGACCCTCTCCTGCTCTGTTTGTGGTTGTTAGCCACATTTTCCATTCTGTATATGTCTCTTCTCCATCTGGGGAGGGGGTGGTGGCTCAGGGTTGTCCCCTTCTGCTCTGCCTGAGAGAGAGAGCTGCCAGCTGTGGTTTAGCAGTGTGTGGGGACAGGCAGCCCACCCACTTGGTACTATAGTGCTGTTCACTGCACGTGCAGGGAGGCAACAGTGCTCTTGCACGGAGCCTGCGGATGTGGTGACATTCCTTTGCTTCCTTCTGTCTTGCCATGAACCACAGGAATGGTCTGACAATACACAATACACTGTACTATCTCTGAAAAACATTTAGATTTTATGAATGTATTTAGGTAAGCATTGGTTGAAAGAATTTAAGGCATTACATTATTTATCAAAAGTGTTAGCCTTAGATAATACACATAAACCCTCATAGTTGTTCTTTATCTTCCCATCTGTATCTTGGTATATATTATGAAAAATATTTTGTCAGTGGAAAGCGAGGTTAATATTTTCCAGCTAAAAGGACCTTTTATCTCATAAGCGGTGAGATCCCTGCAGTAGCTGCCTGCGAATGCCACTACTTTGGAAGGAAGGAGTGGCAGGTGAAAAGTGGGTTGGATCACCCTACAAAGTGCAAGAAACAAAATATTTTTAGTCAAAGACTGTACGGCGAAGCTGTTCTTTGTGGCAAAGAACAGCATGACATCTTTCATGGTTGCATAAAGGAGTTTTACAAATAAGAAAAAAGAAGCCTTTCACAAGGCCCAAACAGAGCAAATAATGTGAGTGATATTCTATTAACCCTTCAAAAGTAGGGGTTAAGGTTGATAATTTATCTGCACTTTCAGACTGGCATTGACAAATTCCCATGCAGGATCCTATTCAGAAGAGGTTGCAGTGTGCAGGTGAAAAGCCTAAGAACTTAGACAAAAAAGAGATGATAAACAGCAGGAGTGCATGTTCAGGGTTTTATCACTGCAGACATTTAGTTGTTGGATTCTCTGAGAATTATGTAATAGGGCTGCTGTTGAAAAATTATTTAACAATCTTGATTACTGGTTTTTATTAGAATGTTAAATAAACGCAGCTTGTTTAAGGAAGGGAGGGCAGGCAATAACTGAGCAGTCAGTGCAAACATTTATGCAGTGTACGGAGGTCATTCAGGAAAGTAAATGTCTAGGCATGTAAAATATTTTAATGCCATTAAATACACTGGCTGCATTTCCTCATGGTGAGTGTTTTGTTCAGCTCCAGTCACCCCTCCCTAAACTGAACAGAAGTCTAGAAAGGCCAATGAGAGTGAGTTCTTTTAGCTGAATCTATAAGTGAAAAAAGCCAGATTTGCAGAAAATATTCACAAATGGAGGTATCACAGAAGTAAGCAAATTTTACCATTTCTCGTAAAACAGAACAAAAGAATAATTGATGAAATTGAAAGGTGAGAAATTTTACATCAGCTCTCTATGTTTAAACTGCCCTTTGTCCATGGAACACTGCCTTTTGTGCATGTCTGAAATGAAAACTTTAGTTCTGGTTGGTGTTAAATATATCCAATGAGCCAGACAGCACACTTGTGTAGGGAAAATTACTGTGTAGAGGGGAAATCTTCTGTATTGGAGCAGTTGGGAAGGCTTTCCTTGATATGTTCTGTCCTATCTGTTTCTCAAACTGTGGCCATGGTGGGAGGCAGGCAAGTGCCCTGGGTGGTGTGCAGGTGGGAAGGACTACGTCAGTGCCTGCGTTCCTGTATGCCCAGGGGAGTTATCAGTGCAATTTGAACCTGACATTCCAGGGAGTGGAGATATTTTGAAGTGGATGCTTTAAGCATGGATTTATATCCTCCCTGTATTTTCCATTGTCTGTTGTAATTCCCTGGGGCTGTTAATTATACATATAAATCAAACAAAGTCTCTGAGAGTGTCTAATATTTAAAGTGAAAGTCTAAGGCTTCCAGTATCTGGGGTGAATTATTCTTTTCAGGCCTAACAAAGCTGGCAGAACTTCAGTTAAGGGAAGGGCAGAACAATGATGTGTTTCAACTGTGTTTTATGTAATTTGTGCACTTTATGAAGGGCTTGTATAATTATTTTATCCCTGAAAATATGATGGATATTTTTCTAATGGGTTTTGAATTAAATTTGCATTTGAATTGCATTATTTCCTTCAACAAATACATTGTTATCTCTGACTGAAATGTGGATCAAAGAATCACTTGAAACATAATACAGAAGTAGCGCTGCAGACCCTAGCAGCCTGAAAAATAATTGAAGTGAAGTAAGGAATGTTAACAAGCTCAAATGTCATCATCTTCCAAAACCTGACATTTAAGCTGATCCACATTCCCTCTCCTCCTTTATGTGGAATACAAAACCACATACATTGTGGGGTAACTAAAAGAAATGTTTGCTGGAGTTGGTTAAGAAACAGTGGACATGTTATTTTTGTATTAGCTCTTGTATAGCCACATATAAGCCTGTTTGAAAAAAATGTAGTTTGTGTAGCGTAAAGATGTTGGGGGAAGGGATAATGAGTTCCTACTGAATACTAATTGCCTGTGAGTTGTTCGGGGAGACTGTATAAGAATGGAAGATTTGTTGTAAATTAGTCACTAGCTGTATTGTGCATTGCAGTGAGGTTAGACCAGAGCTGTAAAGGTGCCAGATCTACAAAATCCTGATGATTCACTGTCTAACTTGGTGTTGTGTGAAGGAGAAATTACTGTGCAGACTAAATATTATTGGAAAAAATGCTCCTCTAATGACAGTGTAATCTTTCTTCATGACACTTAAGTTTTAAGATCATTTGAGCTAGAAAGATGGGAGTAACAGATTTTGAGTGAGTTATCACTGCATTTCCAGCTGCAACATCCCAAGGTCTGCCAAAATTATAAACGCTGAGAGGAGGGGTATTGCTCTGGAGTGATACAGAGCCCTGCAGATTGATTAGTCCTCATAGCTTGGTGTTCATCTTTGGCTACCTTAGTTCCAGCATTTTGCCTGACCTTAATTTGAGATCTTCTAACCCCCACTTTTAACATGGAAACAAAGCTTTGCAATAGTTTATTTGCTTTTGAGAAGTATTTTCTCATTCCTTACTTGGCTTCTATTGTTTTCATTTGCATCAAAATGGAAAGGTGAGTTAATGATTCATTGGCACACAGTGACCTTTCAAATAGTTCTGGACCACGATGCAGCAGCTCAGCTCGAAGCTCTCATACTTCAACCTTCTTGCTTCTGCTTTAATATTTGCAGCCCGATCTGCCTACATGCCTGGACGCCTGAAGAGAGCAAACATTTACAGCTTCTCCCTCCCCTGTGTTTAGTGGGCAATTTGATCCTTCTTTGTCCATTCGTTTATTCCACATTACTCTTAGGCTTGACTTGCTATTGAGAACAACAAAGTGCAACTTTGGGAATCTGCTCTCTGTTTATTTAGCACAAAATGGACTCAGACTCTGATTCACCTTTTAATTACTCTTGGCCTTCCTTACCTAAAATGAGGATTCGAAGAAGGGCATCCAAACCAGGTAGAAAAAGCTATCTTCTTTTAAATGACTCTTGCTTTACAGCTCTGACTCCTTTTCATTTTCTGCTTCTGTGAAGGTGGCTCTATAAACTGTTTGTGTGAGGTAGATTTTTTTTCCTATCAAAAGTCCATCTCACTGTTTTTAATGCCTTTTTAGATAATGGAGTTGGAATTCTTTAAGAAAAAAGAAAGTATTTTTTCTCCAGATTACGTACTGTTCTTTACGATTGTTTTTATTTCTTTACTCTCTTAAAGCTTTTTTTTCCCTTCTTGATGTATGTGTAGCTCTAGCTGAACAATTCTGACACCCTGGAGCTGCACAGGATGGCAGCAGCTGAAAAAGTTCTGCTGGTTGCAGTTATTTTCACTTAGGGAGAATTTGGTAATTCAGTTGTGCCTCAACAGCTAACAGGTTTTTGGGTTTTTAAAAATAATTATGAGAAAAAGCATACCAGAATGAAGAGAAAAATGAAATGAGTCAGCTACTGTCTTTGCACAGTTAGACATTATCCTTCTTTGTGGAGAAATCTTTGGGAGTTAGGGATTATAAATGCTGTCAGTATGAGAAAGGGGGGTTTTAAGGAGGCTCAAAGATACTGACTGGTAAGTTTATGTAAGGAAAAACTATGATTGAAAGTTTTAATAAGGAAAGAAAAATTTTTAGTACATATAAAAGGAAAAGAATGGAGAAAAGAATGGCAAAAATATGATTTATGCTTCCTTTCATAGAATTGGGAGGGTTTTTGTGTTTCAGAAAGGGAAAAAAACAAATCAGAGAAGTAAGATACATCAGTGTCATTAATACAGTAAGCCAAGAGACTCATTTTTACACAGACTGAGACTTTGACCTAGTTTAGAGTGGAAAATGTGTACAGAATGCATGTTTTAATGTGCAAGGCACTTCCTCAACTTTTTCCTTCTTTTCATGAGGAAATCCAGTATTTCCCAACTGCACAGGAGTTTCTGCTGTGTGTATGAATGCACATGTAATTTGCAGAGATGAAATAAGTTACAAGTTGCACAGTATGTGTGCAGGAGGAGGACTCGTTTTATCTGTAAATGCTGTAGCTGTGCACTTAACCTTCATTCACCTTTGTTTAGACAGATCTTTTTAAAATACTTGACCAGTTGTAAAGCACTGGATACAGATGTGGTGTTTGTGTGTTACAGTATTGCACCTTATTTCCCATCCCTGCTAATAGTATACCAACACAGTATATACACAGCTGACCTTATATGTGGGGTTGTTGGAGCAAGAAGGTGCTTTTGGGTACCTGTGCATATTTCAGTGGCAAAGTTCAAGGGTTTGTGCTTGGCTGATTGGAAATTCTGTATGTTGATGTGGTGGGAGAAGTGCCTTTGCAAGGGGAGAGCAGGCTCTTGATCTAAGCACGTGATCTGTGGTTTTTTCTGCAAGTGTTTGAACGTGACCAGTTGATCCTGGCGTGCAGGTGCGGGGCACCTAGCTTATGCCTGCATTTCATTCCTGCAGGGCTTCAGGTCTCAGTGAACAAGAGACTTGCAGTGCCTGGCAGGAAATAGTGCAGGGTTCTTCCAGACACTCCACAAATTATGAAATCATGTATCTGTGCTGGGTGCTCCAGCTCTTCTGGACCCTGGCATTTCAACTGCCACCCTTCCCCTCTGGGACATCCGGCTGTTGGTATCCTGACCTAGGGTTGCTCCTCTTGGGAGGCCAGGGAGCTGTGCAGACTGTCCCACTCTTCAGAATGGAGAGTCAAAGTTATCATACACCACTTCCCATCATGTACATCAGTGTTTTCACATTTTAAGGCCCAAAGTTTCATCACTGTCAGGAACCCTTCAGACTGTGTGTGCAGCCCCTGCCCTTCCCCTGAACTCCTGGAGTCTGTCAGGAGCCAAGTGCAGACTTCTTTCCTTTGGGACATAACATTGCAGATTGCTGCCTCCTGCTGAAGCTGCTGGGCATGGAATATTTAAAGGGTAATTAGGCTATACAGGGAACGTGAATGTGACTTTTTCTGAGTGATTGGACTGGGGAGAGGATCTAGGATTTTCTGCTTGTTGCAAGACACCAAAGGTATTTATTTTGTTGTTTTATGTGAAATTGTCACCAAGCATGGTCCTTGCTCTGCACAGTCCTACCTGCTCAGAGACAGTGACTCTCTCAGCCTTTTTGTGAGCTTTAAAAACCTTCAGGGGTGCTGAGAATATCTGTCTGATAAGTCTGTCCTACCGCACTGGGAGGTGGGAGTTACACACTGAGTCTACTCATGCAGAGGTGTGAAGTGAAACCAAACATCCCATATCATGGGAAAATTTGTTGGATTTTTTTGTATACTGTTCTATAAAATGAGACACGAACTTATTTCTGTTTGCATATTCATTTGTGTAGTAGATAAGGTGCCTTCTTCAGGGAGGCAGTCAAGACTGTGAATCCCACGTTGAAAACAGCCCACATTTAGGTAGCCCACGTTTAGATGAGCAAGACCAAAAGTCAGATTGACAAGTGATTTTATTCTTAGTGGCTACTTTGGGATTATATCTTGAACATGTTGCATTATTTTCCAGCATCTATATGCCTGATCCCCCTTGTTTAGTATAACAGGTAACACAGTGCTTTAGTTTCCACTTTGTAGATTTAAGACAGTTAAATGTTCATCCATGACAATAGCACTTCAAAGCCTAATTTACCCTCCATGCAGGCTTATTCTCAAGTACTTGCTTAATTTTGCTGTCAGGAGAAGTTGTGCTGTTTGAATGAAGGCCTAAGAAACCTCAATTAGGGATGCAGTTCTCCCCCTGAAACTGATTATATGGTTAATTCTGTAGATGTGCATGTCGCTTCAGTTGGACCCCTGCTAGGAACTTCTTTCTAAAAATTCAGGTGACCTGTTTTTAGAGCAGTAGTTCTGCAGTCCTGCATGACCCACATGCTTAGCTGTCTGTATTTTTCACTGACTTCCAATTATACATTAACCCCTGCTCAGATTGCTGGGGGTAAATGTGATGAGCTGTCTGAAAACTGTTCATAGTATTTAGAGAAGGGAATTTGAAATTTCTTTCCTGGCTCTTGGCTTGGTCATGTTGATATATTTAAATGCTCTTTTGCTGTGTGTTCTCCCATGAAACAAGTTATGTTTTGATTTTTGTGAAAAAAAAAATAGTGTTGTGTTCTTGCCATTTTCTGACACAGGCCCTTCAAGGCTATACATTTTCTTTCACCAACATAAACCATGTTTTTAATTACTGCTATGATGCTCATGCGTTTCTTTAAAGTTATAGTATTTGTATAAACTTTGTGGCTGGCAGAATACACAGACCTTGCTATGTAACTCTACAGTATTAGAGAAGATGTAGAGAAGAGAAATTGTGCTTAGTTAGCCTTTGATCAAGGTCTTTTATGTTACCCATGTTTGGAGATTATTCTTTCCAGCATGATATCTAAATAACACGTGCATCTATCTTGACTGTTTATCAGGCTGATGGCAGAGAGCCACAGGGTCTTCTAAAGAAGGCATGTCTTTATTCTTTTCCTGTGATCACAGTGTAGAGCCAGAGGGTGTTCAGTTCTGGAAGAAGGATTAGCTTGTTGAGCTGTGCTTGCTAGGTTGTTTCAGTAACAAAGGTAATTCTCCTCTGTTCTATTCAGGTCATTCTTACTTTAGTAAGCATCTTGAAATCCATTTCCAATACCTTACAGAACCTAAACCCTTCTGGGGACACCTTTGCCACTTTGCTCTGGCAGTCCTGTCTTTTCACAAGCTATGCTGAATTTTTGCATCTGCAATGTGAATAACCTTATTGAATGCTCAGGGAAGATTTATGAGGCATTTTATTTGAAAATGGATTTTGTTGATATGCTTCATCTTTCAGGCAAGTTCAGCCTTGCTGCATATTACTGCTGGTACCCAGTACACTGAGCTGTTACCTGCTGCCATGTTAACCTGGAGGGAAAGGTCTGCTGATGGTCCCTGTAAGATCAAGAGCACTTGTAGCCAGTAAGGCAGGCCGGAGGCAGTTAGCGAAGCTGTAGGAATGCAGTGTGTGATTTGGACATTTGCAGTGATTTTGTCACTTTTTAAGCTATGAGGGCCTTTCCAGTGGAAATAAGTTACTAGCACAGTCAATGTGTAATTAATATTGCTCTCCCCCACATTCAGCAAAGCTTTAAACTTCTCATGTTACAAAGTTAGTTTGATGTTGTCATTCCTTCACATGTTTGAAATTGAGGGGGCAAGGGGGCAGAGTGGGAGTAAAGAGGTACAGTGGGGTCATACTGCCATTGCACTCAGTGATCTTGAAGGTCTTTTCCAACATACATAATTCTATCACTCTATGAAGCCTGAAATAATTTGTTACCATTTAAAACCCCAATGAATATTTATTTAGTCATCTCACATTTAACCACAGGCTAACTGGAGCATCTCCAGGAAAACATGATATTTAATGTGGATAATTAATAAGGGTTTACAGACTGACGATACTGTAGGTAGCATGTTGTGCTATAGCTTCTACTTGCAGCATCTTTCTCCAGAATTTGTTACTTAGGTTTTTAGTCTTGTACAGAATTTTAAAATAATGTAACATATTATTAGAAGGGGGATTTGGGTTCTTTCTGGCTGGGGATATTGCAGTCCGCTAAGTGACTCTGAAGACCCAGTGTGACATCCCACCCTGAAGGGGAAGAGATCACCCAAGATGCTCACAGATGGTCAAAATGAATGGCAAAAGTGAGAGAGCCCACAAAAGCTTACAAAATTTTAGTAGTAAATTACAACGTGACATGGAAAATGTTATAAGGTAGTTCCTGGTGTCCTCCTGCAAGCACACAGCAGTGGGGTTTTGGTAAATAGGTGGGTTGAAAGGGAGGAGAGAGAGAGGGAGATGTACTAAAGAGGGGAGAGAGAGAAAGAAAAGGAGATCACAGTCCTGGCTTCAATGTCAGTCCAGGCAGTGGGGTGTCCAGAGTGGTGGGGCTCATGTACAGCCCAGCTCTAGAGAAGTATGTTTATTTAGATAATTTTTTTCACACCCAGGAGCTAAGTTTCTTGCTTTCTATACAAATGAGCTATCATGCACAGTCCATTTCTCTAGATCTTTCTTGACCTGGGTAAGAGGGCTTTGGGGGTCTTGGGATGTCTTGACCTTTCCCCTACAGTCCATGCCTACTGCTTTACCTCTTTCCTGCACTTGAGCTGTATTGTCTTGTGATTATCTCCAGGATCCAGAAGAAGGATATTTGTCTCAGAAAAGTGCTGCCCTACCTCTTGAGCCACATCCTGTTCCTTCTCACAGCATGTCATTATGGACAATCCTTGGCTGGCTCTGCAACTGTTTGTCTATTGGTGTTTGAGACATACACATCAGCCTCCTTATCTTTGAGGTTTCTGCACCCCAGCAGTAGGGATTATTGCTGAAATCAAGAAACTGACTTCTTAGGGTCAGGTTTACACTGTGGTGTGTGAATCCCTAATGCCTGGGCTGTTTTTCGGGGGTATGTGTTGAGCCTTTGCCAGCCTAACACTGGAGGTGTACGCCACCCTTGCCCATTGTGCCCCGTGGGTTTATATAGGAGAGGGAGTGCAGGCTGGAGGAGGCATTAAGCATACAAGAAGTGATGGAGACTCTGACACCTTTTTGCCTGGTTGTTGGTTTAAGACCAACCCTTGGAAAGCTTTATATGCCACAAGAAAGTACTGTCAATTTTGCCAAATCACATTTCCATATGATGTGAGCTGCCAGAGTTTGATGAGCTGCTGTAGAAAATAATGCTTTTATATTATTTATAAATAAAGGCTTTGGGATCTTGTCAGACATAAGGAAATGGTTTGCAGCTTTAGCAGTTCTCAGTATGAGAGTCACTAAAATCATGTTAAAATTCTTGTATTGATGGAGAAACAAAATGAGATGTTTTAATAGTATGAGATCCCACAAGGCCTGCCAGGACTTGAAACCGAATATTCATACTGTGCCATTTCTAAATGGGAATTTCCATCTTTCTCTGAGTATAGAAGTTATTGTTCTTAGGCTTCATGAGATAGAATCTTAAAATTAAATAAAAGCTGTGGTGTATCATTGCAGATTTGGCAGTGGTCTGGGACTTTTGTTTTTTTCAAAGCAACAAATGCACCAGATCTTAATAAGTGTTGTTTCTAATCCAGTTGTATTTTTTTATTATGAATTTTCTTGCAATCTGATTCATATAAGCATCTTGGATGGGCTTTGAGCAACCTGATCTAATGAAAGATGTTCCTGGGCATGGCTAGGGGGTTGGATTAGATAACCTTTAAACTTCTCTTTGAACCCAAACCACGCTATATGGCTCTGTGACCTTCTAAAAGCAGTTACATTGCTATATTAATATAGTGTAAGGAAAGTCTTTAGTGGTATCTTTTCCTTTACACCTCAGTAGAAAATAAATTTCTGATGCAGTGTAAAAAATATTTTAAAAATAATATTCAGTAACAGACAAACTCAAATTTATTGAGTGGTTTGATTTTGGATATTTTACTGGGTTCAATAGTCTCCTCTATCACATCATTCTTATGCTAGTGTGTCTCCATTCACTTCCAATGGCAATGCTTGCCTTACAGCATTTTAAGGAAAACTGCATTATGACCATAATTTTTTTTAGCCGGTTTTCACACAGTCTACAACAGCCTGGTTTTGTGCTTTGTTAAATTTTGCCTGTTTTACATTCAGAGGTACATACATAACCTAGCTCAAATGCTGGACTCTTCATTCTTATAGCCAGTTTTAAGAGAAGTGGGCCTGCAGGACAAGATTTCTGCTGCTCAAAGGCAAAGAATACACAGCCTGTCCAGCTTTTTTAAATATCTGTAGTCACAAGCACACTTTCGAAAACTAAACTCTGGATTTCTGTTAATGATTTCTGGTGAAACTGTTCAAAAGCAGATCAGATGCAGTATTCATCCTAAACATCCTCTTAATGGATCAAGTCTTGCTTGATTGCTGTCACTCTGTAAAGGCAGTATTAGTGGTGTTTTATTTATATCTCTTTTGCAATGTTATTGTGTTTTTTTAAATGTTGGTTTTTTTGTTTGTATGGTTGGTTCTGTTTTAAGAACTTTAATCTGATTCCTTGGTCTAAGATTAGTATTTATGTGGCTGCCAATAGGTAGAATGCTTTAGGAGAATCATTATTTGATTGCAATTGAACGGCATTTCATTTATTTAATGTATCAGATGTCAGGCATTTAATGTATAGGCAGAATCATGCATAATTCTTCCCAGCCCATAAATCTTGTCCTGTGTTCTTCTGCAAGCACAAATCTCTGCAAAGTTCTGCTTAGGTGGAAAATAGTAGCTTTTGCTAGCCAATACACAGGAACATTTATTTTTATTTATGTGAATGATTCTGTGGTACCCTTGAGAGTCTTGTCAGCTATAGGCTTCCTGGAACATATAGCAAATGTTGGGCAGTTATGAAATGAGCACATTTTGCTGTGGTCACACAAATATTACTCAAATTGTAATGCTAAGATTTGGTTCTTAATGCTTAACTTTGCAATTTTTATGGTAGTACATATACATGAGAAGGAAATGGTTTGAGATTTAATGGAAAATTTCCCATATTTTTTATTTTCCAGAGCACAGACACTCTACCCTTGATATTCTTAGGAAATTGAAGTCTCCCCCTACTTTCTTTGCTGCAACCAGACTTTCTCCCATGCTGAGTGGAAGTGATGAAGTATATGCAAACTGCATGGTAGTAGACCAGGTAAGCTTATATTTGAACTTCTGGCTAATTTTTCTTCATCTTTTGTTAATTTAGTTGCATAATAGTAGGATCTTCTGGATCTGTCAGCAGTGCTGCTGATTAATAAAATTTTAAATTAAAATCAGTAATATCTTACTCTTCTCGATTATATTTTGTAACCTTTATATGAGGTCTCTTTTAACAGATTCAGTCAATGATAGGAATTACTCTCCCTAGACTGCAGGAAGAACTCTTAAGGCAGGCTATCTCTTCTGCATGTTTGTGAGCTAAACAACATGTGCTTCTTAACAATATTACTTGTTCATGTGCATTTCAGATTTCTGAATTCTGTGTACAATCACAGTACAGATGAATTTGCTGGATAATTTCAGAAGTTAAATATAAGCTCACAGTGAGGCTTACAGGCTCAACAAAAACAAGACATTGGTGAAAAGGTGAAGTTGATGTCCTACAGCTGTCATGGAACATTCTGATATTGGAGGTCCTCACTAGAATTCCCATTTCTGATTTGTCACCAACACTGGAGATGACCTAAAGTGACATTTTACATCACTGTGTTGCACCTGGAATCTTTCTTTCATGGTCACTCTCAGATACCATAATTTAGGATGTGGGCATGAGTCTGACTAGTCACAATTTGTGTGTGGTGGCTTGGTCTAGGTAAAGAGATGCCAGATTCTGGTGATGTGTAGCTATTTTTCAGTGATGCTTTAAGATGTTTATTTATTTGTAGCCTGCTTTGAGCTCTCTCATGCCTGGAAGTTGGCATATAGGAGTAAGAAATTATCAGATAATGTTAGAAGTCTGAGATTTTGCAAGTGTGATTTTTCGCCCCTTTTTTGCCTCCTGCCCACCCCTACCCCATTGCCTGAAACACTTCACCCAGTGCATTCACTGCAGATCCAGTTCATGTGACAGCTGAGATGGAAGTTTGAGTCAGAGGCTTTTTTGTGTTCAAAGTGCACTTAAGAGATGTAGTATAGATTACATTTATATCTGTAATATGTCTATTTATTTATCTATATAAATATATCTATATATCTGTAATATATATTACCGATGAATGTAAGAGACGAATGTATGTAATAATGACGCATAAGTGAGCATCTGTCAGGAGACTATAAAGTGCAGTCTTTGAACTCTTGATTTGAATATTATTGAGGTTGGAAGGACAGAGCTGCATCTCCATTACAGATGGAGATGTTACTCAAGTGTATTGCTCAGGGGGCCTTCAGCTTGGGTTGCTAACCTTTGCTCACTATGTGGCCACATTCTGCTTTTTAGAATTGCTGACTGGGGCCAAATTCTCCCTTAAGCACCACTCAGCAGGAGCCAGAGTGGCTGCTGGAGAAGGTCCCTCTGGTGCTGAGGAGGAACGTTGCCCAGACAGGAATAACTTTTCAGGGGGAAACAGCTGCATAAGACCTGGGAAAGCATTTTACCTTTGTGCATGTCATGTGCACAGCGCAACAGAAGTATTTCCAGACTTGTGTGTGCTGTAGCTTTGAATGCAAATGTGGGCTGCTGTAAAAATGCCAGCAGTTCTTCCTGTCTTTTACTAAGAGAAGCATAATTAAGATGGGGATGAAAGCACATCTCAAGAGGAACTAGAAAAGAGGAAGTAGCAATCAGAAACACCAGGGCTTTGGAGATGCTTGCAGTCCTTCCTTTATTCTTGCCTTTATACAGGTGCTTTTTGGAGATTGAGTGTATTAACTGGCAATGTGACTTTTCAATATTATTCAGTATCTAATTACATGATTGTTGCCTCAAGCTAAAAGACTAACAGTGAACTGTATTTTAGTATCTTCTGCAGAGTCAACAGGGAATTATTTGTGACTAGAGTCTAAATCCTGATCCCTGTACCTGAGAGAATAGAATTTCCAAATCCATTCCTGTCTTTTTGCAAAAGGAGAGGTGCTTCAGGCCCCAAATTGCTTAATGGCAAAAAATAAGAGTAATTTCCCTTCCTTCCCTCAAGAAACTCTGTTCCAGGTCATGCATATTTATCTCAAAGCTTAGGAAACTGGTGATGAAAAATTAAAAGTGCATGATGTGTAGGCTGATTTTTCCAAATTAAATTGCAAAATGTTTGAATTCTCTTCCATATGTCTCCCACACTAATGTATTATGCATATTTTTTGCTCAACTTAAGGATAGTTTTAAAATAAAATCTATAAATATTTGTATCAGTACATTTAATAAAATGTATAAATAGGGTGATAAATTCAGAAGACTTGGAAATACTAATTAATTGCTGCTCTAATTAGGGGAAAAAAGTAATGCAAAGTCCAGAATCCCTTAGTCATATAAATTGCCTTAAATTCATGTGGTGTAGAAAGTAATAGGGAAAAAACTCCCAAAACATATAGCCATAAATAAAAAGGCAAACTTCTCAGGTCCTTGCTTCCTGACAATATGTCAACAATATGTTGTTGCCTCTTACCAGCACTCATTTTTTACCTGCAGGCTGGAGACTTAAAGCCTAACTACATTCATGGAGATGGTGTCAGCAGTGAAATGTGTCTGAACCCTACCAACTCAGTCCCGATGGATATGAGCTCTTCATCTCTCTCCCTTGAGGAGAATGATCAATTTATGTATCTCCCAAATGAAGAAAGTCAAAGGCCAGTAAAAAAAGAAGAAAACACAGGATTAAGACATGGCATTTCACCTTCTCATCTGTATGTAGCAGATTCATATCTTCCATTCAAGACCCATGGATTTATTAAGGATCGGGGCCAAATTTATGCTGACATGAAAAGAAGAAGGTATGGAATTGACTTGATGTTATGGCCAGAATAAGGATTATTTATTACCACCTTTTGTTTAAAAAGGTGAAGCAGAATCTGAAGTAATAAACTAGTATTTATTGGGGTGAAATCTCTGTTTTTCTTCACTAAAATATATTGTCATATCAATCTGTTTTCATAAAATAGCTGTGAAGACATTTTTAACACATAAAAGTGTCTTCTTAGTAAATATATCTTGAATGCAAATGGATACTTTTATACCTTTATTTCTTGTATGCAGATAGTCTTAACAAAAAAAAAAAAAAAAATTAGCTCTTCACAGAACTGCCATTGTAGCATTTTTGACAGACAACAGAATTTCACTGTGGTTTTCCTCAGTTATATTTTCCATTAAGAAAATTATCCAAAATCTGTTGAAGTCTCTGGGAATCTTTCAAGTCTTTAAATAGGCCTGTAGAAGGCCAACTCCTGATTCCATAGGTATTTATCTCAAAAGACACAGTGCAGAGTGTATCTGCTGTTTATGACAGGTTCAGACTGTTTTCTTCTCCATTGCTGGTACACAAGGTTTGCTGCCATTTGTCTGAAGACCCTCCTCCAAATGGCTTCAGAAATGTAGAGAGCTTTGAAGATGGAACTATAATTTTGGTAATTAAACATAGGTTTTTAACAATTAATTTAAAATTAAACAATTTAGATAAAGTTACTTGCTGAAAAAGCTTTATTACTTCTCTGAATAGATGAGATTCCTTCTTATGCAGGAGGAAATCTGAATCTTGCTCCCACCTTCTGGGGAGTATTAGGACTAGTTGGAAGTAGAGCATCAGATCTGTGTAAAAACAGCAAGGAAGAGAAGGGCCAGCCAATTATTATTTAAAGTGGGCAATAAGATTTTCTCTACCTCAATTTTGAGTTTCTTATGCAACTATGAAGTACCACTAACAAGAATATTTAACACAGATAATATAATAAATGTCAGACAGAGTTTTTCTTTCACACTCCTTTTTTGGTGTTTGTTGTTGTTTGGGTTTTTTTTTTTTTTGTTTGCTTTTTCTTGCTAGCTATAGGGATGTCATGTAGAATACTATAATCTTCCTGTGCCTCTAGTCAGAAACATTTTTATCCTTTGTATTTTTAGATAGCCCCACCCTTTTTAAGGCCTTGGTTAGGTACCTGTATGAGAACTGTATATAAATATATACACCTGTATGAGAGTGTATATAAATTTTCAGAGACATGTGATATGCCTTAATATGTCATATGACATATGTAATTGATCCAAATATTAGGCATAAAATAAAACTAGTAGTGTGTTATTCTATTTTAAAACCAGCTTCTTATTTCAGAGGAGTCCCCTGGAGAAGTTACCACAGTAAGTCATGGATACTTGTCTGTTGACATAGACATGTGCTGCTTTTTCAATTCTAACATGTGACAGTAACTGATAATGCATTTATATAAGTTGCTTCTGATATGTCATGTGGGCTGTTATTCAGAAGCATTGCAAAATATTTCCCCAGAATTGTAATAAGGAAGTAGTTTCAGACAGTAGTGATAGATTTGTGCTTCAAAAAAGTAGTGGTGTGTGAAGGAATTTTTGTGCTATTATCCGTGGTAGGAACTCTGGCTATTTAGAAATACCACACATAATTTAAAGTTTTATGTTGTAAGGCTGGAATGCTATTGCAAGCAGTCAACCATTCCTTTGAGACACTCTGATGAAGAGACCATGAACTTCCTCTTGCAGGTAACAGGCCTCATTCTGGAAAACTCTGATACTGCTGAGCAGCCTTAGTGCACTTGCCTGCTCAGGAGCCCTTCCCAATAAAGTAGTCTCTATGTGTTTGACATATTGATTCAGCCAGAGATTTTTCAGTCTGCTTGTTGCTCTCTATGTTTTTAGGTATCTGTCTTTTGAACTGAACCTTACAAATCATCTCAAGACCCTCCTTAATCTCTTCTTGGTGTTTTTCTCTTCCATCTTCTGTCATGAAGTCACAGATGTAGATAAAAATATGTCTGTTAACAGCCATGTCATATCTTCCAAATACACTCACTTACATAGTATCCATCTATACTCACGTATACTAAAATCTGAGGTAGTTCTCTCAGTTCCTCTTATTGTCTCAGTTCTCCTTATCTTCTTTGAAGCAAGACAGGTTTATGCCTGGAACAAAAAATCTCATTTTTGGGAGATGCTGAACATGTGTCTAAAGCTCATGATCCAGAGGTGGCTAGCTGTGGTGGGAGTGTGTGTGATCATGGGTGATGCAGATACCTGCCCTGTAGGTCTGTGAGACAGCGTCAGAGGGTCCTGGACAGGGTAACTGACTACCTTGACCAGGTGGCTGCAGAGAGAGACACCTCAGGGCATGGTTTACCTGACATAATCATGGTGCTTTGGGCTGTCATTGGTCAGAGGATTCAGCCGTATCTTTGCTTATTGCATTAAGGTTGAAGTAAATTTCTGAGAGGAACTCAGGGAAGTTAAAGACTTTGTTGTCTTCTTCAGTTCAAGTCTCGATGACCTTGAAGTAGACAATGGAAGTGGAGGTGTGTCGGACAGATCCCATGTTCACTACCGTCCCCTCAGCTCTTCAGCGGCCATGGCTTCTAGCAGAGATGGACTGGACTTACCTACCAGTCTGCAGCCCAAGGTATTTCACCCTGTCTTGGTTTGAATTGTTTTCCTTTTAAGTAAATCACTGAAACTGTGCGAGAAATGTCTGAATCTGAAGGAGAAAGATGAGTTCCCAGTTGGCAGTGCTAGTCTCTCCAGGGACCACTCACATTGAGTAGTGAAGCTGAAACTGGGTGTGGCTGAGCTGGGCAGCTGCCATGGAAAGAAAGCGTCCATCAGAGATTTACTTCAGCTTTGAAAAACAGACCATCTATCAGAAGTGTTTCAAAGGAAATATTTCAGGTTCAGTGAATCAGCATTTTTTAACCAAATATATTTAGCGAGAAGATGTTTAACCAGCTCTAGTTATGTGAGAGAGTAATGGTTTGTAAAGAGTAAAACTAGCCTGCTGCTTGCTTTAAAACAATTTCTACACTCAGGGAAATTCAATTGGGGTGTCCATTGATCGATGTAAATCTCTTTGTTATGGTTTTCTGAAGTATCCTGTCTACATTAATTTTCATTAGACCACGGTGTCATTTCTGAGGTCTTCAGAGTTATTTCTTGTTTGCAGAGATTCTTAATGATTTTTTTAGATGCACTTTTTGCCACTGTAGAACTTTATCTGACCTTCAGCAAATGATTTCATGAAGGGAGAATAAGAGTTCAGCAAAAAAATTAATTATGATAGGGCTACTTTAAAAAACAATAAGGTAAGCATTTTACAGGAGTTTTAGGAATAGTCTGTATTTAAGTGTAAATGACATATCAAAAACTAGGAGGTTTCCTTTCAGGTCTTATTGTTCAGATATTTGGTAAATGGAAAATGTTTTCAAATATAATAATGATTAAAAAAGCAAAAAACAACATAGAGAAAAGAAAAAGAGTTCAACTCTTTTCTTTGGAAACTCTGACATCAGTAAAAAAGGCATGGCCAAAGTCTCCATGAAATGTTGTTCAAGTATTAAAGTACTAAGATCAGTGCCTTCCTTGGTAAAAGAAGATAGCTTGGTCATCAGAAATAATGGCCAACAATACTGTGTGGATGTCACCTGTTACCAAGTTGGAGAAGAATGTAAGCTTTCTTTTATTCTCTTAGTCTAACTTGCACCCACAACTTATTTCCTGTAGCATACAAAAATGTGTCATGGTGGAAGTATGACAGACTTCCTAAGAATTCACATGAAGTTGTCAAAAATTCAACTTGAAGCCAAGAAAATTTATGCGAGTGGTCAGTTGTTCCTGATTTATTTTGGTTTTGTTGCTGATGCAGTTCAAAATGACACAAGATTTCATTTGCTGCAATTTCTCATAGGAATTCGCAGTGTTTGGGGTTCGGTCACGCTCCTATTCCTACTCCTCATCCAAAGGTGTAGTGGGAAGACCTCGCATTCCTCGCGACTTTGGAGCTGGGGATTCAAATGGAGGTCAGTTCTCTGGCTTTGCATTATTCAGTACCTGCCTGCTTCAGGCCCAGTGCTGATGTTACTTTACAGAGCTGACCAGTGTGTATGTTTGGTAGCTCAGGGCTAGTAGTAGCTACTAGATGGTAGTCCCACCATCATCCCTCCATTTTCTCCCATCTACAGTCCCATCATGCCCATGATACAGCGACTGTCCTTGACAGGGCGTACAAACGGAGAGAGCAATAGCCACAGAAATGAATATAGACAAGGGCAATAATCCTCTCATTGGAAGATCCCTAGCCTTCTGCTAAGTGTCTGACAGAGACCAGGAGGAAGCTCAGAATGACACAGAAGAGGCATCAAAGAGGACAGATGGTTCCAGCTTCCCACAGATCCTAAGCAATCTCTGAAACACAGGTGGGCTGTGGTATCTCTACAGGCTGGGAAGCAAAACCCACCCACTTCAAGTGGAGTCAGAGATGTCTCTGAAAGAAGCTTGTAATTTTTTATGACTTGTCTCTGACGCGCTTTATTTCCAGACACATAGTTTCATGTTTAGGAGACAACGCACACTTTTCTCAGTGAGGATATGGGTTATGTTTAAAAACCATGCAAAGTGTGAAATACATACACTGCTTTTCGTACAGTTCACATCACTTAAGAAACACCTGCATTTCATTTGACTTCTGTCTCGGTAAGCCTGTCCACTGCCATACTTCCAGCTTGTTTCTCCAATATACCTTCAGTTTTTCACTAGTCCAGGGCAAGAGACAGGACATGTGAGCCACAGTGAACAAAATGGGTTGGACACTTGGAGAAGTTTTGGATGCTATATCATTGGAAGTATTCAAGGCCAGGTTAAATAGGGCTTTGAGCAACCTTGTCTAGTGGTGGCATCTCTGCCTGTGGCAGAGGGGTTGGAACTAAATAGAATAATGTAATTAAGGTTAGAAATTACTCCAAGGTCTACCCATTCAATGAGGAAATTCCTCCTTCAGAATGTCCAACCTGAACCTCCCTTGAAGCAGTTTGAGCCCTTTTCTCTTTTGCTGTCGCTTGTTGACTTGGAGAGCAGGCTGACCCCCACCTGGCTGCACGCTCCTTTCAGGCAGTTGTAGAGAGTGAGAAGGTCACACTTGAACCTCCTTTTCTCCAGGCTAAACACCCCCAGCTCCCTCAGCTGCTCCTCATATGACTTACTCTCTAGACCCTTCACCAGCTCTGTTGCCCTTCTCTGGACATGCTCCAGCACTTTGGTGTCCTTGGAGTGAGGGGCCTAAAACGCAATACAGGATTGGAGGTGTGGCCTCACCAGTGCTGAGTACAGAGGAACAATCCCTGCCCTGCTCCTGCTGGCCACACCATTGCTGATCCAGGCCAGGATGCCATTGGCCTTCTTGGCCACCTGGGCACACCCTGGCTCATGTCCAGCTGCTGTCAGCAGCACCCCCAGGTCCTTTCCAGCCACTCTGCCCCAACCTATGGAGCTGCCTGGGGTTATTGTGACCCAAGGGCAGGACCCAGCACTGGGCCTTGTTGAACCTCTCACCATTGGCCTCAGCCATGATCCAGCGTGTCCAGATCCCTCTACAGAGCCTTCCTGCTCTCCAGCAGATCAGCACTCCCACCTGGCTTTATGACATCTGCAAACTGACTGAGGGTGAGTGAACTCCATGTCCTCACCCAGAGCAGTGTTTAAGATACTAAACACAATTGGCCTCAATGCTGTCCCCTAAGGAACAGTGTTGCTGACAGTCTCAAAACTGGATATAACTCCATTCACCACCACTCTCTGGGCCCAGCCATTCAGACAGTTTTTTATCCAGTGGAGTGCACCTGTCCAAGCCATGAACTGCCAGCTTTTTCAGGAGATGCTGGCTGGGCCTGATGACCTGGTTGCCATGCATGTGCCAGTCATTACTCTCAAGATACTCTGTTCCATAACCTTCCCCGGCACTGAGGTCACCAAGGTCAGGCTAACAAGGCTGTAGTTCCCCAGATCCTCCTTCTGGCTCTTCTTGTAGGTGGGCACCACACTTGCAAATCTCCAGTTATCTGGGGTGTCCCTAGTTAAACTAGGATTGATCATAAGTGATGCAGAATGGCTTGGCAAGCTCTTCTGCCAGCTGCCTCAGTACTCCAATGATCTTTGAGATCCTTTCCAACCTTAACCACTCTGATTCTTTGACATTCAATGTGAATGAAACATACAAAAAGTGTGAAAATGTTATCATTAGCTTTGAAAGCATTTAACAACTTCAAAAACTGTTGTGGGGGTGAGATACACAATGTCTGCAGGCTTCTTTTTTCCTAAGAAGCTGAATTAAACAGTGTAGCAAATAACTTCTTTAATGTTAACTCAAATTCACTGTATGATTTCATGTCACCTTGTAAAGAGGAGTAAGTATTGCAGCCTGCAGCATGCAGCTATGTTGTGTTTTCATTCATCTCCTAAAGTATTTGTAAGTATTTATATTCAATGCTTTAGGTGAAAAGTCTTTGAAAAAGACTAGAAGAAAAAGCTAGAAGTATGTCACAGAATTAAAAGCTAGCAGAATAGTGAAGCCCTCTGTCATGCTTAAAGTTAAAACAGAATTCCTTTGACACTGCAGCTAAGGGATTTTATTGATGTCACAGCCCGTTAAAGTTTCACCCAGACACCATTACTTGCCCTGATTTGGTATGGGCTTGGGTCCATTTCCTTTTCATTCTTTCTCCTCTTCCTTCTGGGACAGTCGTTGTTGGACCTTTATGTGTTTTATGGAGAAGGTGGAAGCCCATTCTTGTCCAGACTTTAGAAGCAGGGTGCTCTACGCCTGCATCACAGATGCGGTGTAATGCTGGGAGGGAGGGTGGTGGTCTGCTGAGCTTCCTGCTGGCAGTTCCTTCCACCAGCACCTTCTGCACTGTGCCTCTTTTTGCCAGCATTTTTCAAGGATGGGAGCATTGAACACAGTGTTTGGCAGCTGGCAGTGGTGATTGTTGTGTGAGGCAGGCACACCTGTGCTTGCTTTGAGTCGTTTTATCTGGGTATGGAACTAGCCCAGGAGCTTGGTCCAAGAAGCTGGCTCAGATAGTTCATCCTGGTCTCTGTGAGCTGCAATGGGGTTATGTCTAGGCCTGTGCAGGAGTCTGCATGTGGAAGACCTCCCCCTTCACCTCTGCCTAGCTACCAACACTTTGGACATCTTGCTTAGGGTTTAGCTATGCGAGAAGGAGGGTGCAGCTGCCCTTGCACATTGCAAAAAAATCTAAGCCAAACAGATGAATTCAGAATGACAGCAGGATGGTTTTTTCCACACAAAATATGAGGGAAAAAAGAGGCAAAACACCATCCTTTTCTTGTGGAAACTTTAAAATGTGCTCAGGTTTAAAACATATTACCTGCCTTTATTGGAGAGGGTATTACCAGGCTGTAACAGTAAAGGATTTGTCTGCTCTGTAGATGGTGTGCTCATGAACAGTGATCCATTCCTCCTCCAGGCCCTTACACTCTCTAAAGTCTCAGCTCCACGGTGCTGTTTTGCATGAGACATCTCCCATGGATACATGGAGTTGGTTTCTTACAGAAGCTTCGGGTGGTACAGATTGAGCCTGACAAATAACTGAAATGCCCTTTTTGTTTTGCTGCCTCTTTGGTAAATATTCTAGCTCTTGCTAACCTGATGTCTGCATTTGTCTAAAGAGATGTGGATTCAGCAACGGCTGTTTAAGCCTGTATCTGACTTCAAAGAAAGCGTAGTCTGGTGCTTTGACTTAGGCAAGCACATATCTTTCTGAACCATGCCTGTAGTAGCTTTGCTAAAAATATCTGAAAAATCTTTCTGAACCACACCTGTGGTAGCTTTGCTAAAAACGTCTGCAAAAGTGGCTTTTAATTTGAAAATGGTAGTGTTCTCTCCAGTTTTGGGCTTATTTTCTTCCAAAACAACCCAACTGAGTTGTTTTTCTTTTGTTTTGCTTTGTAGAGAGCTTGTGAAAAGCATGTCCTTGGGTCATCTGTTTATAGGATCGTAGAATTGTAGAAGATACAAATTTGTAGAACATTAAACATCCTAGGCAGTACTTAAGGTAGTAGTATTCCTCTTTGTGTAGAAGGATTTTTTTTTACAAATCTGCATAAGATGTGTAACTGTGAATGTTAGAAGAATGTCATTAAGATACTTTATAGCAAATTATATGAAAATCAAAATGAAGGGAGAGTCATTCAAGTCCATGTTGTTAAGAAAAACAAAAGAAATAATTTTTGCTATTCTTAAAAACAAACTGTATGCAGAGACTGGCATTCAGTGATACCCTTCTCAGTTCTGTCAGAACCTGTCAGCTAAAAGCTTAGTGGGAAGTGGTCTTAACCTAGAAAAAGCTGTTTCTAATGTATGTATGTTTTTGCCTTCCTGGTTTTCAAATTATATTGCAAACCCTTAACGGTAGCCTTATGGCTTGGTGGAGGTTGTGGGTTTGAAATGAGCCTGATGACCTTGCAGTGTGAGTGCCCTGTGGCTGTTTGTGTCTTGCAGAGCGCGCGTACAGCCTGCCCGAGCAGTGCCGGGAGCAAAGGTATGAGTGCATGTCACGGAGAGCCGGCAGCAGGTCTGTGCCAGAATGCCATCTAGGGAGCCCTGTGGGCAAGAGACCTTCCTTCCACGGGGGCTTTGAGCAGTGGGGTAGAGGCCCCTGGCTTCTGTGAACTCATGCTTAAACCGTGTGCCAAGCTCAACCCAGCTCTCACCACACACATCCTGCAGCAGGGATTTACTGGGACGTGCAAAGTAGGGATGGGCTCCTGCCTGCTGCTGGGGCTCCTGTCCATTGTAGGAATGTCCAAAACACTGCAGTAAAAGCCAGGCAGCTTTTGATACCAGCTGTAATGTAGGCAAGCTTGTTACACGTTGCACATGCAGAGTGCTTATTGGCAAGTGTTACTTCTTTTTGTGTAGGGATAGCAATCTTTTTCATAATATGTTAAACCCACAAAAAAGCGTGTAATTGTAAATGTTAGGTGAAACAAGCACTGTCCAGATTCTGCTATATATTAATTGACTGTTGCTACTGGAATGAGGAACATTTTTTCACTGCCTTTTTTTTTAGGATTCAGGAAGAGGGATGGAATAAATATGTTGTACCCTCAAAAAATGAGTCTGAAAAATATAAAGTGAGTCGGACTTTCAGCTTTCTGATGAACAGGATGACCAGCGCACGGAATAAAGGCAAGGTAAGTTGGGATTTATGTCCATATTATTATGTATGATTATGTGACTGTAATTGAATGAATTATAGATGGAAGCTAATTTTTCATGTAAAGATAAATTGTTTATTACAAAACCACAAAAGTAATAGGAAGACTCTTTTCACTTTTCTAAAATTTAAAACACATGCAGGTTACCCTGAAATGGCATTTGTATTAAAAACGTTGTATTAAAAGCTTTCCTTTGATGTCATTAGCAATTCTGTGTAGTGATTTAGCAAATATTTAAATGTATGAATTACATTTAAGAAATATTTTCTTTGTTAAATAAAATTAAGAGATATGGGCCTATTCTTGGAATTGCTCTCCAAATGTAATTGAGTATGTAAACTTCTACATTAGGGTGTAATTAGTTGAATTTGCCTTATTTGAAGTTAATGGGAATTCTTGCGTAAGTAAACAATGCATAGTGTTAAAGAGTTTGAGAATTGAGGCCTGCACAGTCGAACAGGCCTACTATGGAAGGTAGATTACAGCACTGTAACTTAATTCTAAGGCATCTTAATTTTAGATTAATGACATCAGTTAGCAGCTTGAAGGACAGGCTTGGCCTACAGGCTCTTTCTGGGTGGCCTTTTGACAGTTTTGCAGGCTCTGTAGTATGCCCTCCTGTGCCCCAGGACATCCTAACAAACACAGAAGTGAAGGTGTTTGTCTGAGGCAGTACCTTCAGGAGTGTCAGGGCTGACAATGAACATGTGAACATGTGTGTCTGGTTGTGCAGCTTGTGTCTGTGGGTTCTCCTAAAGTATAACGCTCAGTAACTAGAAGTATAAGCTATATGTATAGTTATGCCAACAAGGGTGGTGGAAAAATAGGCAGAATTTATTAAATTTTTTACCACTCATTAAAAATAGGTTGTTTCTAATGTCTTCTAAGATCTAAAGATAACTTTTATAAATTTGCATAACTGCACCTCTATCTGCAGAGACATGAGTTATATACATGTAGAGGATATATACAGTGTGTACAGTGAATGAACAGCACTTCTAAAATTTTGTTTCCTGTCCCTCCTCTGTTTTTAGATTTCTCAATGTATTTCTGCCAGTCTTCCTTGATAATTCTTCCAGGCCTAGCTGCCAGTAAAAACAAGGCCTATATGATTTTAGAGCTTCAGCAGTATTGGGTATAAGAGTACAGTATGCTGTTGTAAGTCTTCCAGGACAGGGATTAAATATTCTAGAATCATTTGGTTTGATAAGGGAATATTTTTTTTTTATTTTTAAGATTGAATAATTTTTATTTAAATAATTATTTATTCTTTTAAAAAAAATTATTTATTTATTTATTTATTTATTTATTTATTTTCCTGCCTCTTTTTTTGGGGATGAAGACAAAAAATAAAGATACCAAAGATAAGGAGAAACCAACCAGGCACAATTTTACAAATGGGACTTTCCCAGGAGTTGTCCCATGTATGGTCTGTGAAAAGGCCCTCCTAGGAAAGGAGTCACTGCAATGTTCTTGTAAGTAGCTGCTGGCTTTTACTTGTGCATTTACAGTGCTCTGAGTGCTGTTCTGACATCCTGGTTCAGTGTGATGTTTGAAACCTTGTCATCATTTGGATGTACCTGCTTTATGTAATGAGCTGAGGTTGACAAGGGAGAGGGAGGAAGGACAGCAGGTAACAGATTCAGAAAGAAGCGTTGATCTCCTAGCCCTAGCACATTAGGCAGAAACTTCCTTCTAGCCTGTATCTGTACTCAAAGAATCCTGAGGATCATTTTAATAAGTGAATATAGAGTTTTCCCTGAAAAAGGGAAAACTGAAGCCTCAGAGTACATTTTCTGCAGACTGGGGACCCTGTTTGGTGCCAGGCTTTGAAACATACCTTCTCTTTCAGATTGCAGTGTGATTGTGCATAAAAGCTGCAAGGAGTGCGCTCCTGTGTGCACCAAGGTAACCTCCTACACTGATCTTACTAGAGGATACTTGCTTTCCAAGGGGCTGGAAACAATGAAGGAAAAAAGAAAATACGCATAGGCTGCCCAGACCTGGTGTCTGTGTGTGAAGGGCTGCAAGGGTGTTAGAATGGCTAATGTGAGCAACAGAGCAAGCACTGTTTGCTCTGTGTGCTTGAATAACAATTTTTAGTGGGGAGTCGAAAAAGTGTTTCACAAAGTGTTTGTATTTTTGAAGCTTAGACTCTGAAATGGTGTGCCTGAAGGGTTACAGAACAGGTTGAAAAGAAAGGCTTCTCAAAACCTCAGAGAGAAAGAACCCTTGTGTACGGGGGGAATTCCATATGTTTGGAATAATGGAAAGCAGAGATGGAAGGGGCTCTGGCCAGTGACCTCATCTACCTCCCCACCCTTGGGCTGGCTCACATCTTGGTAACAATTTGGGCAGATGTTTGTTTCACCCATTCTGGGAAATCTCTGGAGGAAGAGACTCCACAGATGCCTGCCTAGGCAATTGCTCCCAGTGTTCAGCTGCTTCTGAGCAGGGCAAAACCAGCACTCGAGCTGATGGATACTACCTTAACAGTTAAGAAGGAATGCATGCATGGTGAGGTTATCGTAACAAAGGCATAATCTTGAAAAGCAGGTGTAAGGCTACCGCCCTCAAGAAATAAAATGAGACTTGAAGAGAAATGTGCCACAATGATGCAAGTCATTTTTCACATTTGTGGAGTGTGTCTTTCTGGTGTAGCTGGGTTTTGCGTCATGGGGGCTTTCAAGGAGAGCATGATTCCATACTGATTCTTTGGCATAAACAAGCCTTAAATTGTACATAAATCAAGTGGGTTTAATTTTGTTTATAATTTTCACGTCATGGCCTTGCAGTAATTTCTGGGAAACTTTAGGCATTAAGACTGCTGAACTGACAGCTTTGGTTCCTGGGGATGGTGGGTTACTTGCAAGAGGACACAAGAGCCCTCAACTCATCTCAGCAAGAATGCAGTGCAGGAAATGTTCACTGACCCACGTGAAGTGAAGTATATGCCCAAGTACAGCAGGCTTTTGGTACAGATTTTGCAAAAGTCCACTTTGGAAGGGGGAGTGGTTCTGCCTTTGGTACCCATGCTTTAGATAGTGTACTACCGCAAATGCTTTGATCTTATTTGAGTATGAAGCCCTGATTGTGCACTTTTCTTGCAGCCTTTGCAGCCAATACTCATATAGAGAAAGTAGAATTTTGTAACTCAGTCTGCTTAGAAGAAATAGTTTTGTATTGTAGTACAAATAATATCCTACTTTGAATATTATTATCTACCAATAACTAATAAAATTAGTTATTGGAATGAATTAATACCATAATTTAGGACCACTTTCTTGTAGCCCTTTGTGTGATGGTGTATGTGATTGAGTTACTGACTTGACTGTTAAATACATTATCAGCTATGTGATTTCAAAAAATTCTTTTTTCCAGAAATCCCAGGAGAAATACCATAGTAAAAACAAGGTCCAGGTTGGTGTAACATGTAAGTTAGGTATAAACCTAGCATTTCTAAGGTAGGCCTTGATTAAAAATCATGGGACTGACAGCATGAACTTTCCCATGTAATTTCTCTGTTTCTAATTTTTCTTTCAATATCTGTAAGAAAGGGTGCGTGTCTCTAATATGAACGGATTTTTTTTGAGAGATCACTGTTGAATTAACTCGTCTTCTATTAAAATGAGTATGAATTGACTATACCTTCAGTGAAAACAACAAAAAAGTAGCCAGTTCTGTCTATGTCATTTATCTTGTGCACAAGTGTTCATACACCTATAGAGGATGTACGATTTGAGATTATTTCTTTATCAAATGATAGTCACTCTGGGGCTATTCCATATTGCCTACAGGCTTATTTTTATATTGTGTGAGAGAGCATTGAGGTCATGTACCTTGGCAAGTGGGCATTTTTGATGCCTGATGTAGGTCAATATGAACACCAGATAGCATTTCTCAGTATAAGTGTGCTGTTGATGACATACTCTGTCAAACAATGACAAACTCGTTGTTTCTCAAAATGTTGTGTTGTGCTTTGCCTCACAGATTCCCTGCCTGGAGACATTTCACAGATGGTGCTGTCCTCAGTGCATCCTTCTTTCTCAGTGCCTATTGGACTGTCTCCTGGAAAGAGGGAAGCCTCACAACAGCCCTACCTCTTGTCCAAAAGTATCCCCGGTGCCAGTTTGGAAAGGTAGAGGGGCAAATGCCAATGGACTATGCTAAATACATCCTTCAGGATTTCTAGGAAGATTTAAACCATGAAATAAATGTGTGTTTTTGTAATTTTATTTCTGCTCTAGAAGAGCTACACAATTTTCTGGACAAGACTCTGAGACTAGCACCTGGAAGTCCAAGTCACAGTCTGAAGAGATGTTACAAGCATTAGGGACCTTTTCTTCAATGGATGCTTTTATGATGGAAGGTGAGAATATTGCACAGATGTTGCATCTCATAGCTAGTATTGGGAAGTGAAAACTAGAAAAACTCCTTAGCTGATTTAGGAAGACACTTCATCTTCTCAAAGAAAAGCACTTGCTTTTGATAATTACATTTGCATCCCTCTTTAAAATGATGAAATCAAACACATTAATCTTAAAAAAGAACTTTTCCTTTCTTCCTTGAAACTAACTATTTTATAACTTTTGGAATATTTTAGTATGCTATTACCATTTTAAAGAAACAGGTATAAATGTACTGGCATCCTTGCAGAAACAGAACAGTAATGCACTTTTCTTTTGCACTCATCAAGTTGACTCTGTTGACAGCGTCCATTGCAAATTGTAAACCTGCAACACTTGTATTTTCTCAGTAGCCCAAATTCTTAACTCCTGATGATAAGCTGTGCTCTTACAATAGCTGCATAGCCTTATGAAGCAAATAGAAATAGATTTTTTGTGTAGCTAGGTGTGAGACTGAATTTGAAAGCTGAAGGGCTTTCACTCATGTAGGATGGTGCACATACCACTCACTGGACATCTGGTATTGGAAGTGTTGAATTTTATTTTTAAATTTTAAAAGGTTTATGCAAGCAAAGAGTTATAAAACTGATTTGAGGAAAGAAAAGTGTTTTTTACCTATTCTCCTCCCCTTCTGTCACAAAAGCAATTCAATACTTTGGTAATAATATTCACATTTGGCAAACTTTGCTGTAGTAAAGACAGTGCCAGCGTTTGCAGAAGTCTTAGCTATAGTTCATCTCTGTGATGTGTTCCCTATATGAATAGATCTACATGTGCCAAGGGACTTCCCTTACTCTTTGTATGTGTGGTGTTAAAGAAATATAAATTTTGTCATAGATGATGTGGATTTGTCTCAGTGGACTGATCTCTGCACAGATGCAGAAGAGTTTGAGGCAGACTCCTGGAGTCTTGTTGTGGATCCAATGTTCTGTAGCAAGCAAGAAAAGGATGTCGTCAAGCGGCAGGATGTCATATTTGGTCAGTATTTCAAAGCTCTGTGTAGGTTTAAATGCAATTTGGTGTATCAAATAGAGAGGGAATCTACGTGGTTTATGGCCAGAAGAATGAATGCTTCAACTCAAAACAACATGAAGGTTCAAAGAATATTTTTATCACAAAGTACTTCTCCTAAACTAAGGAAATGGATAGTAGTGGCTACCGGAGACATACCTAACCTGTTCACAGAATGGTTGAAATTAGAAGGGGCCTCATCCGATCCTCCGCTCAAGCTATTACAACCACAGCTTGTTCAGTGGGATACAGAGAGAATTGTGTCAGAGCCAGATAAATTAAGTCTTCCTGCTGACATAATCGATTAGGTTTGAGGCTCACACCCAAAAAGGAATTATGACTGTGTATTTGATAGACTGAACTCTGTCTTATAAGGTGTGCAGAATATTCAGGTGATTACTACACTATCCTTTTTTCTTTTATACCGCAGAGCTGATGCAAACAGAAGTACATCACATCCATACCCTGTTCATTATGTCTGAAATATTCAGGAAAGGGATGAAGGAAGAACTGCAGCTTGACCACAGCATAGTGGACAGAATATTCCCCTGCTTAGATGAGCTACTGGAGGTGCACAGGCAATTCTTCTGCAGAATGAAGGACAGGCGGCAGGAATCGTGTACGGCAGGGAGCGAGCGTAATTTTGTCATCAGCAGAATTGGGGACATCCTTGTGCAGCAGGTAGAAGCATCAGTTCTGTTAAGCCTTTAAGCGCTCAGGGTTCCAAATTTAAACAATTTTTTTACTCCAAAACTTCTGTGGGCAAGAAGACAATTATGGTTGGTCAAAAAGATTCAAAACCTGTCTTCCCCTGATTATTTCAGGATGAAATAACAATGCAAAAAGATATCATTATTGTGAGGTAGCTGTGGTGAACTTGGGGTGGATTTCTCCCTATGTAGTATGAGGGACAAGGGAAGTGATGAACTTCATGTTTGCAGTAGAAGGCTGCTGTCATACTATGGACTGCAAAAAATTGAAGTAATGGATTCACTTTATCAGCTGAGGAGAGATGTGAAGAATTGATGATGGAAAGGAAACTACCCATTAATTTCTTGCAGTAATCTGGCATCCCAGATCAATTACATCCCAGGATACTGCTCAGTAGGGAAGGTGTGGTTGCAAGGTGTTTCCTGTGGCTGAAGAATAGCTAACTGATGGCTTGGCATTCACACCTCAGTTCCTTGTTAAAGGGAGGTGTAGCTTTTCACCTTCTGTCAGTCTTTTTTCACTCCACTGAAATAAAGAGCTGAGATGTTAGCTTATCTAGAAACAATGTGGAGATCAGACAAAAGTAAATGAACCTCAGAGGGTTGTATTTGAAAAGAGGTGAAGGAAATGCACTTATAATGTTCTGGCTGTTACTGGCAAGAGTACAGTGGAGGTTGCTTGTGCTGTCTCCAGCCTGCGTTCCTCTTCTTGCTTCTAAAAACAGCTGGCATATTTTCATTCTGTAGTGACAGGCCTACAGACAGGTTAGTGAAATTCAGAGAACTTGATAAACCCTTAATGCAAAAGTTCCCTATTTGTACAAAATTCACTAGTTAAAATTCACTTTCCTGTCAGATAGAATGTTGAGCACAATCCACTTATTAATTTCTTCAGTTTTCAGAGGAAAATGCGACTAAAATGGAAAAAATATACGGAGAGTTTTGTAGCCATCAGAAAGAAGCTGTTAATCTCTTCAAAGAGCTGCAACAAAACAAGAAGTTCCAGAATTTTATTAAAGTAAGTTAATGTGGAATCATGAGCACTGTTGACAAAATGCTCAGGAAAAAGGTACATAGCTATTACTTAGATTTAGGGTTGGAATAATATTCAGTAACTCACTTTAAATGGCTAATAAAAATGGCAAAAGTTTTTTCTCCTTAACTAGTGAGCTGATAAATCACAGTTTTCTTTCAAATTTTAGAATGCTTTGGCATCCAGTGTGTATTACACACATGTTCCTGTTACAGTACGCCTCATCCCTCAGCACAGCAACTGTTCCTTGGGGATGGTTCCGATTACCCAGCATTTGTTTTAACTTATTCTAATGCTTTAAGATCATATTTCTTATTAGTCAATTGGTGGTTTAATATGTATTTACTACCTAAGGTATATATTTACATCTGTGCAGCTGAGAAATAGCAACCTGTTGGCACGACGCCGAGGAATCCCTGAATGCATTTTGCTCGTCACCCAGCGAATCACCAAATACCCTGTTCTGGTTGAAAGGATATTGCAATACTCAAAAGGTAAATAAAAGCTAAAGTGTTGCTTTATGTCTGAAATCCTAGCACACTTCTAACATAAGGAATTTGCACAGCTACAATATCACAAAAAATTCACTGCTCTGTTGAGATACAACCAGAGCAACGTAAATACCTAGTGTTCACGCAAATGTCACCTGAACAGGGCTGTCTGGTCTATATAGGTCTTGTCAAGGGTGGGTGGTGAAGATTTCTGATATTCCAGCCAGGTAGGCCGTAGAAGTCCCGAAGAACATACTTGTTTTAGGAAAAGACCTTGACTAAAATATGTGAACTAGCTCAGATGCACATGTGTACCTTTGGAATTTATTCTGGAGAAGACTTTTCTGGGTAGGGCTAGGCAAACATTTTGTAAATTACTCTCTGTTTTCTCAGGCAAAGCTTGAATGCCCTCTGGAACTTGGCATAACTTTTTACAATTACTGTTAACTTACAGATATTGCCCCCTAAATGGGCAATAAATGACTATTGTAGAAAGTTGCGTATACAATGCAAATCCTTTGTACTTGCAATCCTGTTTCAAGGGTACTTTTGTTTAGCAGAAAAATAATATGCTATATGATTTACTTAGCCACTAATTTTTTTTGAGTGCTTGCACCTCATGAATATGCCAGAAACTATTCAACGTGTATTTTTAGCTAATGAATAAATCTGAGGTACAGGTCATCTTTTAATAGGTGAGTCAAAGGTATATACCTCTAATAATTCTAGTAAAATGGTTGCAAGGTTCAACTTAAATTTAAAAATTTATGAATTTAAGGTTTGCATCATGCTGATTGTTTCTAGAAAGAAAGGAATGATATCTTCTCTTGATCATGCTGACTAGTGTCATGTTGTTTATTTTTTTGTTTCATACAGAAGGAACAGAAGAACATAAAGACTTGTGCAAAGCCCTTCGTCTAATTAAGGATATAATAGCAACAGTAGATTTGAAAGTGAATGAGTATGAGAAAAAGCAAAAGCTGTTGGAAATTCTCTGTAGAACTGAAAACAAAACATACACAAAACTGAAAAATGGCCATGTTTTTAGGAAGCAAGACTTGATGAGGAAAGAGAGGATACTTCTTCATGAAGGCTTAGTGTATTGGAAGACAGCCACTGGTCGGTTCAAAGGTATTTCATCTGAGCAGTAAAGTCCTTTAACTCTTTATTTGCAAATAACATTCAAAGACTGGTTAAAGAGTGAAAATACTTTATTGTGCTATATTGAAAATAAGAATGTCTGAGGTAATGGTATTGCCAATGTCACACTAATTTCTGGATGATCAGTTCCAGAAGGTGTGAGTAAACTGCGTAAGAACACAAATTCACATATAATACCATTTGCATTTCTTCTTCCAATCCCCTCCTTCTAGTTTTTTGTTTTTCAATTTCATTTTATAATATAATGTTTTCACTTGTACATTTTTATTGTTCGCAGTATTTGCCATTGAAAATAGCTTATTAACAACTCAGTGGCAATGAGACATCCATAGTAGAAAAGAAATTCTGAAGCCACATTTGGCTGGAGCACAATTTTTACATGCAAGCTCAGATTTTGATTTTTGGTGTTAATCATGTATTAGGGTTTGGGCTTTTTTTAGAAAAAACACTAGTTTTTGCTGTACAACTTTATAAAGCTGTCTGTTGATCATTATTCTAGAAACGCTTTTACCAGTCTAATTCTGTGCTGTGAGTGTGTGTTACAGCACAGACAAAGCAAGGTTATGTGAGATAGTCTTTGTCAGGCTTAGAGAAAGTTGTACTGCCATTGGTGCAAGGATTTCTTCTTTTTCTGGGCCTGTGTTGCAGCATGGTGCACTTTCCTGGGAGATACCAAGCAGGGATGTGCAAGTGCTTTATGCAGACCATGGGCTAATTCAGATATTTCCTGTTTAGTTTGCTGCAGGATTCTACAAGATATTTCTTCATCAGGGCTTTTCCCTTTACTTTATAGAGTAAGAATTTAACACTGATTGCACTAATTTTAATTAAAAGCCATTATTTTCCATTTCTCATTTTAAGACACCTTAGCTCTGCTTCTAACTGATGTACTACTGTTCTTACAAGAAAAGGATCAAAAATACATCTTTGCAGCTGTTGTGAGTATATTATCAGATATTTTAACACATATGTTGCAAATTTATTTGTATCTTTCTCAAAACTTAGGTCCTTATCCAGCTCATTTCCAGAAAACTTATGTTTTTCTAAAATCCTGGTATAGTATGTCAGTATATAGAAAATATAATTTCTTTTCAAAAGTAATTTTTTTTTGTGGAGAAGGATAAAAAAATCTTTAATGTTGTGCCTTACATGACTGTGAAGATGGGAAGTAATGCAGGCTCTTTCAGTTGTCTAATACAAATTTTAATTTTTTTGTTCCATAAAAAAACCAGAAGAACAGTTTTTACTGAAAATATAGTAGTAAACACACATAAAAGACATGAAAGGTCATGGAAAGAAGTTCCCAGACTATATAAATATAAACATTATATGAATGTTGTGTCTCAGTATCAGTGAGCCTCTGAGATTTTCTTTTTAGCATATATCTAGTGCTTAATTTGTTTGTTAACAAGGTAACATATTTTAAAGAATAGTTTAAAAGGATGTCTGATTACTCAAAACTTTCAGTAGTCTGACTATATCGGGACTAGTGAAAAATCATGTTTTTCCTAGAGTGTGGTGTTTCATAAGAAAGTAATTTGCTATGCGTGTGCTTTGACTGTTTCCTGCAGGACCAGAAGCCTTCAGTTATCTCCCTTCAGAAGCTCATTGTAAGAGAAGTAGCCAACGAAGAAAGGGGGATGTTTCTGATCAGTGCTTCATCTGTGGGGCCTGAGATGTATGAGGTTCATACCAGCTCCAAAGAAGAACGTAACAACTGGATGAGGCATATTCAAGAGGCAGTGGAAAGGTAGGGAAAGAAGGGTTTGGTTTTCATGCTGTTAGTCCAAAGCAGATGGGATGTTGGTTGGATATTCATGGCAGGATGTTCTTTGTTCTGCATTGTACTGGGTCCATCTGTGTGTTTGGGTTTTCCTTTGAGCTCAGGGTGCCAAAACCTCTTCATCACTCCTGCCATACTTCCCATATTCCTCCTGGTTTCCCACTGAATCAGCAGACCCTTTCTGTTCCTCATCAGACATCCTTACCAGCCATTTTACCAGCCTTCCCCCACCTTTGCCTTTGGCACTGACTGCTTTCCAGGGTCCTGCAGATGTCCATACAACCATTTTGAGAAAATCACAATTCATGCCTGTTATCTTGGCATTAGCTCATTAAGAATGGTGGGGAAAACATTGCTTTTGATGGGCCCAAGCTTAGGCTTGGGACAGCAGACCTGTGGGTGTGCACCAGCCACTCTCTCTGCTCAGTGCAGCCTTACCAGAATAATAAGGAGTCCTTCAGTCAGTTTGATGTCCACTTACTGCTTCTTAAAGAGGCAGACAAATGGCATGCTTCTGGATTGTTGCAAAAGGTGCTGGTGTTGTGTTCTGTTTATTGTGAACATAACATTGTATTGAAGACTAATATATGATGTGCAGATTTTGCTTTATCTACCTTTGTCTTTTATCTTTGAAGTTGTCCAGAGGAAGAAGAAGAAGAAGTAAAAATGAGTGAATCTGATGAGGACAGGCGTACTGCTGAGGCCAAGGCATACAGAATTCAGAAATATCAAGGTGTGGTACCTTTCCTGTTGCTCTGAGTGCTCCAGGATCCTCAGCATTCAGATTGAATTAGTCATGCACCCATACTGGCTGGTGTGTTCAAAGTGGCTCAGCAGGCAGAGTCAGAGCAGAGACAGATGAGGTGGTCTGATGGTATAACGTAAGTGTAGTAAAAGAGAAGCATGTTTTTTCCAAACACTTTAATGTTTTTGCTACATTTCTATAACTAAAAAATAAAAGTAAAAATTGATGTTTTCAAAACAAATACTGAATTTCACAGATTAGCATCAGGACCAGGTAGTTCTGGGTTTGTGAAAATACCTTGAATCTTCAAAATTGTGTGGCTTTGTGCTTTTTATGGCACTTTGTCCTTTGCTGCTAATATTTTTATCTGCTAGTAACTCCCATATCTTAATACTGCCATGAGGAGAGAAATTGCAGCAATGTCTGTCCTACTGAGAGCCACATCCTTGTGCTGAAAGTAGGTGTTCTCTGAGGTTGAGGCCGTGAGTTATTAGCACACATGAGCCAAGTGCTTTTCCAGGAGGTACAACTAACAGGTTGTTGTGAGAAAAGAGCAGTAATGAGGGCCAGAGAGGGCAGCCAAAGCCACCTCATTAGGGTAGGGCTTTGGCCTAGACTTTGCAAGGGTGTATGTTAGCTTTCATTTGGACAGACTGTGGGATGAACTTGGATGAATTTGGGTCCTGGCCACTTAAAAGAAGCTTAACTTGAATTAGCACTTCCTACATGGCATAAAGATTAGAAAGGTGAATGGGGAGCATGCTTTCCCTGCAGCATAAAAAATGATAACACAGTTTTCAATTTTGCACTGATTTGCACTCAATTTTGGTTGACAGAATCACTGAGTAACCAGGACCAGCAAATCTGCAGTTATTTAGAAGAAAAGTTGCGTATCTATGCAGAACTGGGAGATATGTGTGGGTTTGAAGATGTCCATGTAGAACCTCACCTGCTTATCAAACCTGATTCCGGAGAAACTCCACAGGCTGCTTCACTGCTGGCAGCAGCACTCAGAGAAGGTGAGTTTGCACGGGAAGAGTGGATTGGTGGCTCTTCGTGTGGGCAGATATTCTAAGGTAACCAAATGCAGACATGTAGCCTTGTGTTGCAATTCTGTCAAGTCTCAAGAAGTGGCAGTGTCAAAAATTGCCAAAGGGCATAGAAGAAAAATCTGCCATGGTTATTTTTGTCAGATACAGGAGATGGTACCTGCCATCGGATGGTATCTGGTGCCAGATTTTAAAATATGTTTAGGGCATAGCATCAAATATATGCAGGCAGGGGCATAGTGTTAGGTTCTTAGCTCTCCTCACAGTACAGCTCTGTGAAGCACAGCAGGGGAGAAGCTTGTATGCAGTATGGTATTGCACCTGGTCCCCAACTTTCACCTACCTTGGCTGATTTTGATGTCACTTCAGAATCTTGTATCATCACATACAGAGCAAATCAAATTTCTACCACGAAACACCTGCCACAATTGCTGTAGGAGCCCTGTTTTTTCTGCCTACTATCTATTAGGATGTTGGTAGATGGCTGCACCATCTACAGTGCTGTCCTACAAAGGAAGGAAGGGAATGGTATTTGTAGATATCTTCCCTAGCTGGATCTTCAACTAAACTTCTCCTAAACTTAGTGGAAGGGAGCCCTGGTAAATGAAGTCCTGATTTTAGCATCACCTAAATTGAGAACTGTGTGCTACTAGCAACATTTCAACCAAGCAGTGGAACTTGGTCTTCATCATCATTATAAAGTCAAAAGCATTTTATTGACAAAATTGATTAAATTTGTGTACAGTACAGTAAGTCAGTGATAAAACAGAAAAAACTTGAAATGGCAGCCTATACTTATTCCACATCTTCTTCTACCCACTTCTGTATTTTTCACTTTCTCTCATGCTGTTGTTGATGTTGATGATGTCGTGGATTTCAGGACTCTACAACACTTTCTGTGAGCTTACAGTTGTTTACATTGTAGACAAGTTGTGGGGATCATTTTCCAGGATGGAAATAGTAAGTTCCTGAGCTAATAGCAGACTCTATGGAAATAAAGCATTGCTCACAGTAGACAAAGACAGAATTACATAGTGCTTAGGCAAATTAGGTATACACAAATCCATGAGATGAGATGGGATAAATCCAAGGCTGCACAGCAAGCTGGCCAATGTTACTGGGATGCTGTTTTCTGTCAACTTTGAAAGTCACAGTGATCAGGAGAGAATCCTGACGACTGGAAGAAAGCAAGCCTCACACTCCAAGAAGGAATATATAGAGAAATAAAAAACGGTCAGTCTCACCATCATCTCTGAGATAATCCTCTTGGAAGGCATTTCCAAGAACCTGAAAGACAGGAAGATGATTTGAAACAAATGTCACAGATTAATTAGGGCAAGTTGTGTCTGACTAACCTGACGGGTTTTATGGTGAGAGAAGGGTGCATGTTGGTTACCTTGACATCTCTCAGACCTTCCATACTGTTTGCACTGTCTGTAGTTTCCTTACATCTGAATTGATGTAAACTGCTTAACTGGGTGGAAGACAGACTGGACTACTGGGCTGAAGGGGTCAGTCATATGACATCCAGTTGGTATCATGTTATTAGGGGACTCTCTTAGGGAATGTATCCTGAGACCAGTGGTGTTCAACATATTAATTAATGCAGTTAACCTCGGGATTGAGTACACTCTTAGCAAACCCATGACTGTCATGGTGAGAGGTGGAGCATTCAGTGAGGTGGAGAGACCTCTACAGATGGGGAAAATGGTAAGAGGAACACTTAGACGTTTGACAAAGACAAATGCAAAGTCCTGCATCTCAGGTGATGTAATCCTGTATGTTGGTACAGACTGGCCACTGATGGGCTGGAAAATTCCTTTGTAGAAGCGGACCTGGGAGTCCTACTCAACAGCAGGTTGACTAGGAGGCAGCAGTTGCACTTGTGGCAAAGATGCCCAACTGCTTCCTGGGCTGCTGCAGTAGGAGGAGAGTTGCCAGCAAGTTGAGGGAGGTGATTATTTCTCTGCTTAACCCTGGCGAGTCCTATCTGGGCTGCCATGACAAATGCTGCACTTTCCCTGGCCAAGGGAGACATTGACAAAGTAGAACAAATCCAGTGAAAGGCACCAGAATGACTAGAGGGTGGGAGGACATGATGTCTGAAGACAAGCTGAAGTAGCTGACTTGGTGGAATCTCATTACTGTCCACAGCAGCTTAATAGGAGGATATAGAGAAGCTGGATTTTTGCAGAGGCACATGACAATAAAAGAACACAGGGATAAGAGACAATAGTCCTGTGGTGAAACACAGGCAATTCCAATTAACTAAAATTAAAAATGAAATGCTATGAGAGTGTTAAAAAATTGGAACAGGTTTCTCAGGGAGACTTTGAAGTTTCCATCTTTGGAGGCGTTAAAGTCTTGTTGTGCGGTGCTCTGAGCAACACAATTTAGACTGACCAGGTTTCAGTGAAGTGCAGGACTAGGGGACCTCTGAAACTCTCTGACAAGCTAAATTATTCCATGTTCAAACATTTCTATGTCATTGAGTGCATTCATGCACTAAGGAGCTATTTAAGGGATGTCTGTAATTCTGCATGTTTTCCTCTTTAGTTGAAAGTCTCCACACTGCTGTAACAACATCACAAGTGAGTGAAATAGACAGATCACCAGAGGAAAGTACTGAGGAATTAAGTGTGAAGCATAGATTCGCTACCAATGAAATACTGGAATCTGTTCTGGGTGGTGAGTAAAATTTGATTCTTTTACATCTTTAGAGTGCTAAAATAATTGATACCAGATTGGTTTTTTGGAAAGCCTCCATAGTTTAGGACAGAATCAATAGAAAATAATGTAATAGAAGTTGTCTTTGGGCAAATGCTCAGGTAGTGTAAATTGTTACATAACTCTGTTGAAAGCACACTTTCTTGTCATTGTTGTTAAGCTCTGCACCTAATCTATATTGCAATATAGGCCATTTCTCTTATTGTCAGGAGGGTTGAAAACTGGGATTAATATTCCAATAATTTCAGCTGCAAAGGGTAGCATTAATTTCTCACAACAAACTTGTGACTAAAGTTGTGTAAAAAACATTGCTACAGAGCATTTTTATTGTTATGGTTACACTCATCTCCAACCTTTCATAAATGAAATAGTGCTAATTTGTAAGGTAGGAAAACTGAGTTGAGCCATGTGTGCCATCATGGCTTGCAAATTAGTTTTTCGCCAGCCTAGGATCCATTATGGAACTACAAACTATAAAAATCACTTTCTCATAGTCCTGAGTAGCTGTAGAAAAGCATGCTCTTTGTTTTTCTAGTGAGTATATGCTTTGATACCTTTCTTATGAATTTTCTTGGGTCTTTATTTGTTAGATGCAGAAAGAAAAGAAATTGAAGAATCACCAGAAATTGATCTCAGTGTTGAAAAGGAAATGGCAGGTGCTGATCTTGAGGATAAGGTATTGCAAACAGTTTTTCCTCCTGCATTGCACACAGCAGTCTGGGCACTGTGTATGTACATGCCATTCAAATTTTTATGGGGATTTTCACTCAGATCCAGGTAATTCAGTCTAATAGAGGTCACAGTAATTGATAATAAAATTTTAAAAAGCAGCCATAAACAATCCAAGCAAAGAATGATTTTTCTGCAAGGCTTGAGATCAGTGAGTTGTAATACCAGGCAGTGTTTTCAAACCACTTGTATGGGCTGTTCCTGTTCACAGGATGATGAAAGTCTCCTGCAGTGACAGAGTCCTCAGCTAATGCAAGGAACACTTGTGCATTGGAAGAACTTTGTCCTGAGAACAAGCACATAAGATAGGATGAAGATTTTCACACCACCTTACTTCAGAATTTGAATCAAAACAGAATACAGCAATTAGAGAGTAGAAGAGAAAGTGCCCATTTTTCAAAGTCCTATAGCTGATAAGCAAATCTGGGGAGAAAAGCAGAATCAAAAATCAGTTCTGGGCAAGACTAGGAATGACAAATTTTATGCAGCGGCAGAGTGTTGGAGTAAGCAACAGAAATTACTGTGTGAAAATAAAGTGAACTGTCATAGTGTAGTTCTTAGGTGGAGAATAAGAATCACAAAAGGAATAAAGAGGAGAGACAAGAATGTGAGATACAGACTTTGAAATGGAAAGAAAACTTTGCTCGAAAGTTTAGCATTAACATACTGTATTTGCATCAGGTCTGAAAGAGGGCTTGTGTGCCTAAAACCTTGTGTTTGTTTGTTTTCTATATTAAGAATACTCTTGCTAATACACTAATCTCTCTATAACCTCACCTTATGCTTCGCACTAGATCATCTTACTTATCAGACTGCTGATAGAAGGGAGCAAGAGGAAGAATGTGAGTGGAAAAAATATTTGAAAACAAAGTGAGGGAGCAGGTGAAGAGGAATAAAACCTAGAGAGGGTGGAGGGGCTCAGATGTAGCCCGCTAAAAATTGCAGTAGCTCTACATGAAAACTTTGCCATTGGGGTTATAGAGAAGGTAGAGCTGAGCTTTTTTCAGAGGTGTGCAGCAAAAGGATGAGTGTCCAAGATTACAAGTTGCAGCAAGGGAAATTCTGAGTGTATATAAGGAAAAAAAAATCAGTGCAAGGATGATCAAGGAGCAGTGTTTGTCCAAAGAGGTTGTGGGGGTCTCTACCATTGGAGGTTTCCTGGATTTGACTGGAGAAGGCCTTCAGCAAGCTCCTCTAACTTTGAAGATATGTCTATTCATAAAGCTGGAGGGACCTGCATCCAATTCTTCCGCTCTAAATCATCATCCTGTTATTTATGGCCTGTTGTTTGGGGAGGCATGTATGACATCTTCTGATACTATGTCAGAATCAGAGGTACCAGGAGGTGGCAGAATGATCAAAGAAAACAGGCAAGGCAAGGGCTTTCCAGGGAAGTGGGTGTGCCGTCCCAGGGTTGTGGGGTGACGGCTCTGGACTCAGCCCAACTAGCTTGGGAAAACAGGAGCTGGACAGGGCAGCAGGAGCTCTCAGCTTGAAGGTTAGATGCTGACTAGATACTGGAAGGAAGAGCATTGTCCCTGCAACGTGAGTGAAGGCTCCCCAGTGGGCAGCTGTGAGAAGTGATCCTCATCTTGTCTCCCCTGCTCCTGCCTTTTAAGTGTATCTCTCCAGGCATTGTTCAAAGCACAGTACAGCCTGCCCTGGAATCTGACCATCTTCATCTCTCTGAACCAAGGTGATCAGTAACAGAGGCAGAGAGGTGGCCTTCAGCACAGTTAAACACCTGAAATTACTGCTTCACTCCTAGCTGGACTTGCAGGGCATGTGCCAGCCCAGCTAAGCCTTCCTCAGCCTCATGTCCTAGCACTCCAGTGGTGCTGCAGTGAGGGGACCATGGGCACTGGGACTGGCCACTTGCAACTCCTTGGTCAAGCCAATATCAGACAAACCTTCCCCTGTGCACATCCATTTTCAGTTAAAAAGGGCTTAAAAACCTGAGGGAAACCCTGCTCTTGTTCAGTGTGCAGGCTCTCCCTTGTTCACTCTTCCTCACCCTTCCAGCATTATCTCCTTTCTCTCCCTCCTGGCCCTGTGCTGCCTCCTTACCCACTGCACACCATCCAGCTAAGGAAAAGCACAGCTATCTTGAGTCCATTCTTGTGCTGCACAAAGACATCCATGCAAAATCCTTCGCTTTCACAGCAGAGCTGAGCTTTCCTATGGCTTGGGGTTACAGTGAGAAGGAGGAGGTGAAGATGTGGAGGGGGAGTGGAAGGAAATACTGAAGAGATATAATGAGAGAAAGAGTAGTGGAGGAAATGATGCAGCTGGTACTCCCTTTGCCCCAAGGGTGTCTGTGCTGGGTTGTGTTTAGGGGGCTGGTCTTTCTCATTTTGATTTTCAGTTATTGCATCTAAATGTAGCAGATGCTTTGCTCTCTGTGGTGGAAAATGACACTCAGTAGAGAACTTAAAGAGAATCAGAGAGAAAACAAATATTCCCCAAACTCTCCTCAGCTTCTTTGGAAAAAAAAAAAAAAGAAGGAAAAATCATACAGGAAGTCTTTTCAGCATAGTCTCAGAAGGGATTGTATTTGAAACAGTCCTCACCATTTCATCTTATCTTTCTCAGAGGAGCTGTTTTTCATGCTGAAGGGATTATGGGTAGCTTCACCCCATAAATTTAGAGAGCTTCTTAGGAAAAGGGAGCAGGATGGAAAGTGTGAAGCAGCTGTGCCTTGCTGCAGAGGACAGTAGTGACCATGCTGGTGCCTTTTGTAGTGTGTACTGGGCACAGCATCTCACAGGGTACCTAAGGCATTTTTTGTGATCCAATAACATGCCTTCGTGCTAGTTTCTTAGTACATTATTATCTCTAATTTTGAAGATTCTTATGCTGTTTCGTCCTACTGTAATTAATCTTTACCCACTGGGCTGTATATACAGAAATCTGTATATACAACAGATATATAAAAACTCTCAAGTAAACAAAGAATGAATTGAAATGTCCTTTCTGTGTAGCATTACTTACAAGGGATTAAAATTGTGGATGAAATAGTTTTATTTGTACACTTGTGTTCAGAATCTCTAGTAATTTCCACGGAAACTCCATTATTGATGTATTATTAGTCTTCACAGATTGTTGCTCCTGTCTTTTTTAATATACCCACAAAAAGGGTTGACTCAGTACATATTTCCTAGCCACATGTCCTCACTAGTTTAAAAAAAATTACCTTGATGATACAACTTTAAAGTTTAAAACAACTTTTTAAACCTACATGTGTTTATTTTAGGGAGCAAATATGAATTTTTCAGAATCTACAGGGACAGAGGTGAGTTAATTTAAACTTCAGACGGAATGTAGTAATTATTTAGTTAACAGTGGTCAAAGCTTTGAAAATTCTTCTCTTTTATTTTCTAGATTGTACAAGCAATCCAGAACTTAACCCGTCTCTTATACAGCATGCAGGTGACTACTCCACTACTAACTTCAGAGAGTGTTTACTTTTAAAGAATTGTTTTCCTGTTGTCCTACTTTTAGACATTGTTAGTTGATCCTGATCTCTTCTGACTGTTGCATAAGTTGTTGCGGAATACAGTTTTATTCTACATCAGTGGTAGGTTTCTTTTAAGAACTGAATAATACTAACCTGCTTGGAGATCAATCCCTCCTCCCAAAAGAGAATGTCTGTACAGTCCAAAAACCTAGCAGGAAAGTAAAATGATGGCTACACTTGAACTGATGTCATTCCACATGCAGATTTCTGAAATTATAGTTCAAAGAATTGAAAAAAAAATTGTATTTTGATTAGATTGTTCTCCTGGCTAGTAATAAGCAGTAATTTGGCCAGGTAGCCCAGGCAGCAAACTCAGCCCATTTTAGGTGCTTAAATCTCACTTACTTTGGGCCTTACTTACTTTACTTACTTGCTACACTTACTGTAGAGCCTTAGTATGAAGTATTTGCCTCTTTTATGCTAAGCTTGAATGTCTTAACTTACTTCTTATTTAGCTGTACTTTTATAATTCTATTTTTAAATGTTTCATCTAAGTATACCTAATTTTTAGATCCCATTGGCCTTAGCATATTTCATGATAATCCCGGAAACCTTGGGCTTAGAAGTTAAGTGTATTGAAACAACTCAAAAGCAAAATAAAAATCCTGTAATTCGCGCAAAAATTTTTGAGTAATTGAAAAACAAATAGGGACAATAAAGTGAGGTTAGGATCATGCCTTAACTGCTCAGACCATGAATGAGCAATCAGGGACTGAGAAACAAGCAGAGGATCTTGTCCTGTTTACAAGTCACTGGAACTGACCCAATACTGGAGGAAGAGGCAAGGAAAGTGCAGATGGTACATTGCATGAAGTTAAAAACTTTCTGGGGTGGACAGCACACAGCAGTGGGGCTACGTGAGTTCTCTGGGAATGTCTCCTGAAATAGATTCCCATGTCAGCTTTTAAACATAGTGCAATAAGTGCCTCAACAGATCTAGAGTTTTCTTGCTTTTCTTTCTTCTTAATCCCAGCTATTTATTTTTGCATTACTGGAAGATGTCAGAACCTTTAATGCAAACAGTGTCACAACATCCTTGTGACGGATGGAATATAGAACTCTGGACTGTAAAATAGAAACATCAAACCTGAAACCATTACTATACTGCAGGTTTATGCTTGCACTGACACCTTGGTCAGGTGTGTGTAGTGGTACAGTCCTGGTGACATGGCTGTGTTGGCAGGTGCCTGTAGGACTGGTGTTAGTTGGAGCAGTGTTGCAGGTTAGCAAGGAGAGCCTTAAAGCCAGAGTGAACTCACTTGGAAACAATACAGTTTTATGTGAAGAAGTCACAGCTGTGTTAGGAATACTTGGGTGAATATAGCATTCCCAATGCCTTATTGCCCTCTTCAACCATGAAATACTGTTTTTCCTGAGTGTCTTTACATCCTCTGACAGAACAGGACCCCAGCTGTAATTGAAGTGCATATGCACAGCTGTAACATAAATATATATTATAATACTAAGTGTAAACCAGAAACTTTGTTAAAAGTGCTCAAAAGAGTTGAGTTTTATTTTAGAAATACCTCTATGTGAAGGCATTATCACAGAATTTTATCTATTTGCTTGAGGAATAACCTCCCAAAAAAGTTCTAGCATTTTTATATAATGATTATATGTAAAAACACAGAAATGGATTAATACTGATATTTAAACATTTGTGTCTGATTTTGTTGTGGTGTCTAGGCAGCACTGGCTATCCAGGACAGCCACAAAGAGCTCCATAGGTTACTCCTGCAAGAGAATGAGAAGACCAGTCGGAGCCATGGTTCTCGGCTGAACCTCGTTTTGGAACAAGAGAAATACCAGAATCTGGAAAAACAAAGGATGGAACTGGCCAACATACACAAAACGAAGCAGCAGTTTCAGCAAGAGCAGCAGCGGTGGCTGCGAGAATGTGACCAGCGGCAGCGGGAGCAGGAGGCGAGGGCGGGCCGGCTGGAGCAGCGGGAGCGGGAGTGCCAGGCCGAGCAGGAGCTGCTGGAGCAGAGCCGGCAGAGACTGGCGCTGCAGCTGCAGGAGTACCAGCAGAGCCTGGAGAGGCTCCGGGAGGGCCAGAAAATGGTGGAGAGGGAAAGAGACAATGTGAAAATGCAGAAGAAACTCGTATGGCACTGGAAGCATGGTCAGCAAAACAACCTGTTTTCACACACAGGGGACTATGAGGTTTGTGCTTCCCCATTGTAACTGTACCCCTGACTGCATTCCTAGAAACCTGCCTTGACGAATAGGGTTTTGTTGGTTCTTAAAGTAATGAGTGAGCATGTGGGAAGCTGAGATTCAGGCATATCCTGGCATTTTCTTTGAATGTCATGAAATTTAAGCAGGGAAAGTGCGAAGTCCTGGCCCTGAGAAGGAGCAACCCCATGCATGGCTGGATGCTGGTGATCACCTACTGGAAATCAGCTTGACTCTCTACAGCTACCTGAAAGGGGGTTGTAGCAAGATGGGAGTCAGCCTCTTTTCCCAGGCAGTTAGTGCGACGACAAGGGGAAATGGCCTTGAGCTGTGACAGGGAAGGTTTGATTTGGACATTGGGAAGAATTTGCTGGCATTGAAACAGGCTGCCTGGGGAGGTGGTGGAATCACCATCCCTGGAAGTGTTCAAAAAGTGACTGGACATGGTAGTTAGTGGTATGATTTTGTTGATGTGATAGTGGTGTGTTGGGTCAAAGGTTGGACTTAATGATCTTGGAGATCTTTTCCAGCCTTTGTGATTCTATGATTCTGTGAAAAGGACTGGGAGTCCTGGTGTAGAGCATGAGCAAACAATGTGCCCTTCTCAAAAGGCAGCACACAGTCTCCAGGGCTGCACTGAGTAAAGTATGGCTAGTAGGTCAAGTGAGGGGATCCTTCCTCTCTGCTCTGGACACACCTGGAGTCTGGCTCCCCCAGTACAAGAAAAGCATGGAGCTGTGGGGTGGAGAGGAGGTAGAGACAGGAGGATGGATGCCTGTTTGAGAGGCAGGGATATCTCTCCGGTAAGGAAAGCTGAGATTGTTCAACCTGGAGAAGAAATGGTTTTTATTAATGGGGGTTCCTTATTAATTGGGGTTCCTTTTAATGTATAAAACCACCTAAATGGAGGTTCTAAAGGAGATGGAGCGAGGTTCTTTTCAGTGACACCCAGTGACAGAACCTGAGGCAATAGGCACAAACAAAACCATCAGAATTTGAGCATCAGAAAGCTATTTTTGAACATCAGAAAACTATTTTTTCTTGTGGGGATGATGGAGCCCTGGCACAGGTTGCCCAGGGAAGTTGTGGAGTCTCTGTCATTGGCAATATTCAAAAGTCACCTGGACGTGGTCCTTGGCCCTGCTTCAGCAGGGGGGTTGGACCAGATGTCTTCTAGAGGTCCTTTCCAACCTCAACCATTCTGTGATTTTAAGCTAGATACCTACAAAACCCAAACTTAGGCAGATGTTTATTAAATTGAGAAGACAGAAATTATAAATATGAGAATCTGTGTTTTATTCTGCTTTACTACTGTGTTTGTAAGACCCATTGTGTCTGTGCATCTTGTAGAAAAATTTAATTATTGTAATGCTTAAGCATATAAAGCACTTAATGAAGTTTTGGTTGCTGGTTTTTTTCCTGGACCACTAGCTCCAGGGAGGAAAAGGTGCACCTCCAGGAGTAACAAACATCAGGCTCCTGTGAACCCCACATATCAGGCCCTGCTGTCCTGTTCCTTGAAACAACCAGCCCCCTAGGGGAAGAGGTTGGCGTGTGGCACCATCCCTGACAGTGTAAATCCTTGGAGATGCTTATTATTTGGGGGTGCAATTTAAAGTAGCCCCAAAACTGCTTAAGTGTTTAATAATAAAAATGATTAAGTTTTTGTTGAGGTTGAAGGGTGCAGTCTGCCTCTGAACTCAGCTGTCTGGGTGCTCACCTGCCAGGTAGGTCCTCATCTCTAATACCTGCTTCGTGGTTGTGGTCTTGATTTCCATAACTGTTCTCTAAAGCACCTGAAAATCAAAACATTTTGTCTGGCTTTTCCACATATGGAAAGCTCACTGACCCAAACAGCTTCTTTTTCCCCTCAGGTTCTCGTTTTCACAAGAAAATCTGTAGAGCCTTTCTTCAAGCCATCACCTCCATAGTTTTTCATCTGTCAACTCAACCATAACCATTTGGCATCTAAGATTGTGCCTGCCTGAGGGGTTAAAGGATTGGCCTCTGACCTCCCCCTTTTCATCTGGCTTTTGTGAACACAGTGTGAACATGACTTACCCATATATGCTTGCTAGCCCAAACAACAAAGACACTTTTTACTAGCATAGCATGTGCTGCAGTTTTGACTTGTTTGGCAGTGCTTAAGAGGTGGATGATAAATGCAAAACTGAAGTTTCCCATCAGCTTTAAGGAATGTTACTTCTGAAATCTTTCGAGGAGGGGAAGTGGAAGGATAATAGTCTGATACAGGGATATCCAGATCGCACAGAGAGGCAAAATAATTCAATGCTGAGTGTCAGAGATTAATGGTTTTTGTAATATAATATTTCATTTGTAAGTCTGCTTGTATTTTTTTTTCAAGAAGACTACATGGCTTTGAGTCCATCCAGACCTCAAGATTGTCTTTCTCCTGTGTTTCCATACCATATTCAGTGCAGCAGTGGAACAGGTTGAGTGATTGTCAGTCAGCTGATATTCCCCTCCCAATGTTTTTGTATTACACACAGCCTAGATAATTTTGTGTGACCAAACAATGCAGTAACTCACTCTAATACTCCTGCTTATTTTTTGTGAGATTGGCCTTAATAAACACCTGCAGACAAAGAGTCTGCAGAAGTTGCATTTTCCGCCCTTGGGAGCCTTGGCTTGCTTGCTAAAGCTGTTTGCCATCCCCAGTTTGACTGCTGCAGCCCTGTTCTCTGTGATTGCCTGTCTGTGTGAGGTACAGTGTTATTTTTGGATTGCAGAGTACACAGATTTACGTATAAGAAGTGGCACCTTGTTGAGCCATGAGGCAAAATATTAACCCTCTGGAAGTAGTCAGCAGAGCTCAATGCATCCCAGATAGTGGTCCTTTTATATCTGTTACTTTGCAGTTACTACTTCTTTCAAGGTGAGCTAAGACCAGATCTGCTAGGTTATTGCTGTTTATTCCTGAATACACAGGAATAATATGTTTTGAGATTAACCTCTGGCAATTAGATGACTATTTGCTATGAATCCCCATTCTGTCTGGCAGTTAATTTTCTGCATCCTGCTGTAAGTATTCTTCAGGATGATGCTTATAGTCATACACTTCAGTTTTACATAGTGAGAAGCAGGGAGTTGGACTCCATGATTCTTATGAGTCCTTTCCAACTTGACATACTCTGTGATTCTCTGGTTTTGTTACTTGACAAAGGTGAAAGTAAAATTCTCTGTTTTGTTTTTTGCTGGTTTTTTCCCCCTTCTGCAGATAATGGGACATAATCAATTGGACAGCTTACATGGTGAAAATGCATTCTACTTCAATGAAGCTGTAGTGTGTGTGTCTCTAAGAAGAATCAACAGATCAAATTCTTCTCTCGTTTATGAGGACGGTGTCTATGGGATGAATATCTCAAATTCTGATGTAGCAGGGACTAGTGAAAATCAGGTGGACCTCAAAATGGACACTTCTTGTCAGCCAGCATTAACTAGTGCACTGTGGAAATCCACTAGTCCTTACCAGCAGATGTCTTTTTCCTGCAAAAGCAACAAGGATTCCTTTAATAATGGTAATTAATACTTTATTTAATTAAGAAGTCGTACAGGCAGTTTGCCCCCTCTCTGGCTGAATAGTCCTAGGAACAAAGACTGCTTGGTAGTAGTGGAAGCAAGAGATTTTGATAAAACAGTTGCATGTTTCTTTGCACGATTTTTCATGATAGGTGAGAAAAACAGCAGAACAGAAATACAAAAAATTACTGAAAAACCCTACAAAACTCCTTTTTGTGCATAATAGTACTCAAAATGTGTTTTTCTCTCAGTCTTTTCCCAAGGCTTTTTGACCTGTTTTTTGTGAGCAGAAATCACTCTTCTTCAAGTGAATTTTATTGATTGTTTGAGAACATAAGTGCATTACTTGATGATTTCTGGTAGAATAGCTTTTGATTTCCTGTCTTAGAATGATAATCAGTGTTCAAACACCCATTTCTTGCTTCATTAAGGAAGGAAAATATCTTGAAAGATCTGTGGACAGACAGTGGTATCACTTCTAAGGAGTAATATAATGTTTGAATAAGTTACATCAGTAACTCTTACTGCATTATCTTTCTTTATTCGTGCATTTTACCAGTACCCCAAAAGATATGTAGGCTGCATGGCAGTTAGTGATAGTGGCTACCAAAATGGGTGGAAGAGGCTGCCTATCTGAGCACTGCATGCACTGAAAATTCCTTGAAGGTCTTAAAAACTTATGAGAAACTCTAAACTATCTGGGGTTTATTTCTCATTTTGCACAATATTAGTTTTGATCTAGCTTCTTTCGTTAGTGTGGGTTGTAGACCAGGATGTAAAAACACAACAGCTAAAAGTCTTGGGTGCCGACGGTACATTTTTGGGGTAAGGGATTAAATGATCTGGTGGGGTTTTCTCCACAGTTGTGAAATTCAGGAGACGTGGCATGGCGATGCTGCAGCAGTGCCTGAGCTCCCATTTTGGTGCAGTTGGCAGTGCAGAATAGCTTCTGTTCTCACACCAGCTTGCAGGTCAGGTCACAGCAAAGACCAGTGAGCAGCAGAATTAGGAACTGAAAACATACACAGGCACAATGGTGAATTGTCTTACATTGGTGATTAAGGAACTTGCTCCTTAGTGCTCCTTGTAATGAATTCAACAGACATCCAGTACAGCCTTACTACTCTTTGGTATGTGGATTGCCAAAACAGCATGTTATAACCAAAGGTAGGGCAGGCTAGTCACATCACTACAATCAGCAAACCAAGCTGATTAGTAAGAGAGATTAATATTTCTAAAAATGCCTAAATAAGTAGCCTGGTGAAACTCGTTCTATTTTGGCTGTGGTTGTCATTTTAGTTAGTGTGAATTTGAAAAAATACACATATGTGGGTTTAAACCTCTCAAAAGTGGCTTAGCTTGCACTGGCAAACAAACAGATAGAAACTACCCAGGTACTTTCTGTTGAGCCCACATGAGAGCATCTTTTTTAATTAAACTGGCTTGTACCAGTTAAATTGCACTGATTCTAAGATAAGCTGGTGGAGTATCTGTGTCTCAAGACACAATGGACCGGCTTCATGTTCAGCTGTTGTCAATGCATACTATGTAGACATCGTTATCTTGCCCTGGTAGCAGAGCACCAAGGCAGTCCCAGCACTCTTGGGGACAAGGTCTGGCTCCATAGCCCGCCCAAGAGGCCAGTGTAGTGTGTGACCAAATTGTGTTGGCAAAATGTGCACTTACTGCCTGGGTAGTGACACAAGACACCTTATGCAAAGGAGTGAAGCAAATCCTTGCAGCATTCTGATGGTTCAGATGATGCTGTGAAGCCTACGACTGCACTGCTGGAGCAGGCAGGGCTGAAAGCCTCCCCCCAGGGAGATGTGACATCACATTCCGTGGTTGCATTTGTTGTTGAGAAGGTGACGAGAATTTTATGCTCTGATCATGCAGTGCATAAGTCTGCATGATTCAGACTTGCTTCTGTCTTGCATCTGGACCACTGTACAGGGAGGGACTGGGGAATGAGAAGAGTACTGAATTTCCCCAAGGGACCATGCACATGGAAATTATGCAAATTGCATGTTCCTAAGCAATGTCAATCAAATTGAACAATACAAACATTTCATACTAGGAAACTGATTTTCTTTTTCTTGATTAATTTTGGTCATGTTTTCTTCCCCAGAGAATTTATCACGAGTTTCAGAAAATCTCCAACCTTTGCCTCTGCTTTTTAACACCTCTGCAGGATATAGTCCGTTCCAATCACTTTGAAGGAAAACCATCTTAAATGCAATGAGGGAAAGAACTTAAAAGTTAGTTGAAATCTTCAATATTTTCACGTGGATGAATATTTTCACGTGGATGAATATAAAAACGCATTTTTGTGCGTTTCCATGCATTTTCCACCTAGCTTTGTGTATAGTCTCATAATCGTCTTTAAAAAAACATTCTTAAATAATTTGTCAACATAGAACTAAGAAACAAATACTGAGTATGGTTTACTGCATATAGCCATGCACCATGTACATACATAGCCAGACCTAATATATAGTTAAAGTTTTGTGTGAACACAAAAGAAATTTCTTGGGTTTGATTAACTTTCACAGAATTATTATGCATTTTGTAAGGAGTCTGTCAAAAAAACCCACCTAAATTATTTAAAGAGAAGCACCATCTAAACTCGTTTCCAAGGAGTTAATTACACTGCATTCTACCATATGTTAACTAGTATTCAATTAAGCTTCATAAATATACAGAAATGGAAATGGCTACATTACTGTAATGCATAATTTTCCATTCATATTTCCTAAGGTAAGACATAGGTGTCTTCCCATAGTTAACATCATGATTATGTATCATTGTTCTATGTGTATGGGAGGGAACTTCAGTAAAGACCTTGAGGCAAGTTCCCACTGAACTGAAACTGGCATAAGTAACCTCACTAGAAAAGGTGTGTCAGTCAACAGGAGGAAAATATGATTGAAAGAAAAATGTGTTAATGCTTTACAGTAATGGTTATGAAATTATCTGCATGAAAGAAGCAAGTACTTTGGCTAATTAGGAAGGAGGGGAAATATAGGTTTTGTGTCAGACTAGACTGAGAATTGAATAAATTAGTCTTGCATTTAATTGACATGTCAAGTTAACCAGCCAAAGTGAGGCCTGAGGATTTACCTATGGATTCACCTCTTTGATTTCAGGAATCAGGGCAATTTTAATTCTTTTAAGCTTTGAAGTGAATAGCATTGTTTGCTGCTGCTACCTTAACTTCATTTATTGAGACATTGTAGTTACAGAAATAGAATTGAAAAGTGATAGATCTGGAAAACTGATTAAACTTGAATGTGGGAAGGTTTTACCTCAGACATTTAGTATGAAGGAGCTATACATGTGACACAGCGAAAAACAAAGTTTAAATCTTTATGGGGGACATAGGAAAACCTGTGATCTTCATAAGCAGCCAAATGCAAACCCAAGGAGCAAAAAGAGGACTCTATTTGACTAATGTAATTTAAATAGTTTTTAAGGGACAGAAATTTGTACATATATGAGTATAAACAAATGAGACTGTTTGATTTTGGAAAAATTATTTATTTATAGTGGCTTTCATCAAAATAAGTGGTTTCTAGAGATGTAGAATATTTAATTTGCAACAGAAAAAGCAAAGATTCCAGAAACAATGTGTAGTATCCTATAACTCCATATAGTTTATACAAATTTCCTTCCTATTCCCTAAGGCAGATTATGCTAATGGTGATTACTCTGTTCAACCTGTTCTTAAAACTGTGTATCAGATTCATTTGCTTTGGTTTCCCATTGTTAATTTAGATGGCATTTAGAACAGTGCATTTTTGTCTGTGCTGGTTTCATCTGGAGTAGAGTTAATTTTCCCCACAGTGGCTGCTATGGGGCTGTGGTTTGGATTTGTGCTGAACACAGGGTTGATAATACAGAGATGTTTCTGTTATTGCTGAGCAGGGCTTGCACAGAGCCAAGGCCTTTTCTGCTTTTGGTACAGCCACACTGGGGAGGGGACTGGGGGTGCTTGGCAGGCTGGGAGGAGACAGAGCCAGGGCAGGTGACCCAAACTGACCAAAGGGCTATTCCAGACCATGTGGCACCAAGCTCAGTATATAAAGTGGGGGAAAGAAACAGGAAAGGGGGGGACATTTGTGGTGATGTCATTTGTCTTCCCAAGTAACCATTTTGCACGATGGGGCCTGGCTGTCCTGTAGATGGCTGAGCACCTGCCAGTGCATGGGAAGCACTGAATTGATTCCTTGGTTTGTTTTGCTTGTGTGCACAGCCTTTGCTTTCCCTATTAAACTGTCTTTTTCTCAGCCCATGAGTTGTCCTGCTTTTACCCTTCCCCAGTCATTTTGGTAAGAGAGGGGGCTGTGTGGGGCTTGGTTTCTGGCTGGGGTTAAACCACCACGAAGGCTTAGCTAACCTAAGTTGTGGCCGAATGACATTGAATAAAAGTGTCTGCTCTATGTTTGCATCAGGGAGGTTGAGAACAGTAGGCCTAGCTCTTTTATCATATTTGTGTTAAGGTGAATTTGTTGCAGTCAGGAGAGATATACCATGTAAAATTGATGCAAGTGTGATAAAAAAATAGGTGAAATATGCTTTGCACCACAGTGTTAAAAAGCCATCTGAAGTGGTACCGGCTCTTTGTCTATGCTTCCAACTCAACACTGGATTTTGGCAAGGAACAAATCTCAGTAACTCAGGGTCTTATTCAGATAGCATAGCTGCTGCTGCTAGTGCTGGAAGTGGCTGATGGGATGATGAGGACTTAGTTTAATAAGATTGCTTTCATCACTTGGAACCTGGTAGATAATGATTAGCAACACCCCCAAAAAAGTCGCCACAGTTCTGCATATGTAATTGTTGTGTGCTAATTTTTATATGGTTGTTGCTGAAAGAACTCCTTCTGAGTACATCTGATTTTTCTAAGCTGGAATGTAACTGTGTCCCATACAGCACACACTTTAAAACAGCATCCTTTGGAGTCAGTGACAGGCCAGCCCCCTACCACTTGCAGAATTGCATGTGAAGATATGTTTCAACCTAATTTTTTTCTGGTATGTCTAAAAATATTTTTAGTAGTGCCATTTTTTTTTCACTGTCCCACAGTGACTAAATTCTTTTTGATTTTCTTTCATTTGGAGAGATGGAAAGAGGGAAATTTTTAAAAAGCAAAGGATGATATGACCTATGGAGCTCCCAGTTTGTCAGGGAGCCTCCTGAGCAGGTGTCATATTTTGAGCTACTTTAATTTTTTTGTCTTTTTATATTATAGATGTAGAGTAGATGCCACATTGAGAACAATTCTAAATTGATTTTTCTGTGTTTAACATATCCCTACTACTCTAAGTGCAGATGGCTACAGAAGTGAGCACAGGGCCCATTCAGTGCTCAGTGTAAGTTATAATGAGAATAAAATTAAATGGAAATATATAAGAATATGAAGTTGAGGAACATCAGCACCAGCATTTTCCAAGTTCAAAATCTCATTGATTTATTAGAACAATTGAGCTGTTACTTTTGACTCTGCAACAGGCAACAGCAAATTCTCCATACCACAAAACACTGATTTTCATGCTCTGCTGGAAGATTTCCGTGGCTCTGAGATACTTGGAGGAAATGAATCAGAGAGGAAGTATTTTTTTTCCCTCTTTGGAATAACACTGCTGTTTGTTTAAAGCAAATGGCAAAAGGGATGAAATCACACAGCAGTATGATACCAAAGTCAAAAATATGTCCTTGTATGTCACCTGCAATTAGTATATTTTCACCTCTGTAGAAGTCAGATTTTGTTGTTCTGTTACTGATTTTCCCATCTCAAAACACTTTTCTCATTTCTGAAAATAACCACAGTAGATGCAGCACTATAACATAATCCTTTAATTAAGGCAGCTAATGATATTCTGGTTTTATTTTGTACAGTAATGTAAGTAATGCCTATCCTGTGTAATGTCTGTCTGATTTTATTCTTTCTGTTGTCTTCTCCTTTAGAGATCACTCATTTGTGGAGGGAAGTTTAAAATAGTGCACATCTTTAAGGTTATGAATGGAGTAAAAAAGATTGCCCGACCCTGTCTTTTGAGGTACCACTGGTGTTGGTGTAAATCTGCACTCCATATTCAGGCTTTCATTAACTGCTGACTTACTAAACAGCAACAGGATGATAGCTGAATCTTTCTGATTTTTCTCACACTTATGGTTCCACCAACTTCAGTATAGTGGTTTATGGGGTCAGTGGAATTAGTGGTGTCAATAAAATTCGAATTTTGTGCACGACCCCCCTTATATGCAGATTTATTCTTTATGTATATTGTGTTTTTTCCATAGGTAGAGGTTTCAGGGAAGTAGAGGGATGAAAAGAGAAAGCAGAAAACCATGGGCAGAGGGTTTTTGGCCAGACAACTGGTTTAGAGTGAACTGGATCCTAAGCTCCAGCTCAGGGATGTGCAAAGATGTGACTTGGATAGCAAGTCTGCAGGGAAAGAGGTAGCCTCTCAGGAAAAGGGCCACAAAACAACAGTCTTGCTGGTTGTTTGATGTTAAGAAGATTCCTTGGGAGGTCTTTGTTTTCCTTGGGAAATGCTCTCTGTGGGTGGAGACCTAGCTGCAGTGCCCTGCTTTAGTACATTAAAATATTTTGTATGTATTTTGTAATGAAGTTAGAGCCCGAAATAGATGCACTAGTGTAAATAAATAATTCATTCTAATAGCTGAGAGAAGCTGTTTATGGATGATCAAATTTTGCAAGATATTGAGTATGCAAACACGCCCTGTAAAACCATGTAGCTGAATCACCAAGTGTATCTGTCTAGCTTATTTTAAAAAGTACAATCTCATTTTAATTATTTAGTATAATACTTTACATATCCCAAGAAATGGCCTGTAGCATGTTGTACAAAAATAATGAAGTGTTAGTAATATGAAACCTCCTCATCATCATGTGCTGTTAAATATTTATTAAGACACTGGGGAAGATTGTCTTGTGCTGGTATTCATCACAGGAGCACCCAACTGCCTTCCAATAAATTTCATTGGCTGTCACCAAACTGGTAGAGATTTCATGGAGTATATTGTTCCCCCTTGCCAGATGCTGTAGAAAATTTCTTTTGGGTGTGAGTTTTTAGTGGGGCAGTAGAGAGGAGGAGCCTTGGTGCTGGTATGGAAGTTAGTTATAGTTTAATCAAATAGGAAGACTTCCAACAGTCACCTGCTGAAATTCCTTGAGTGTTCCTCAGAAGTTTGATCTAAAACTGGGACATAAATGATAAAAAATAGATACGATTTTTCTATATTTGCTTAGGGTCTGTTGTAGAAAAATCATAGTAGTTTAAAAGCCACTGAGTATATTCCGTGATAAAGAATATATGAGAGACAGGTAAAGCAGGGTATTTGGCAAGGATGATTTTTTCTTTCTCTTTGTTAATTGAATTTGAAAATGTAAGGATAATTGTTGCTGACAGACAAACTGCAGGGAAGCTGTCTTCTGTGCAGAGCAACTTGCCATTGAAGCACAGTGCCCTGGGGAGGATATGAAGGTCTAAGGAAGGCTCCTGCATTAAATACAGGCAGTTTAGGGTTGAAGTGAAAATGAATACAGGCAGGTGTTTTAAAACTTGTAGTAAAGGTGAGGTAGAAGGAGGAGGTGATGAATTCAGGCTTAAGGGTAAGACCAGTATTGTTCCTACACGGGAGAAGTGGGAGCAGAAGAGAGGAAAGTGGATCCAAGTGCTCTCCACATACTCGTGGGATGGACACACATGCTTATTTGATAATTGTGGGGTTTTATGGCTTTGATGTACAATTCTTCCTTTACCTCTTATGCAAACTGTTTTCACAGAAGTTACGTGTTCACAGAACTTTTAGCAAACATTTAAAAAGGGCATTCATTTTAAAATATTCAAGTGCACTGAAAATTCCTATGCTTACAATGCAAAATATGGGGAATGTGCAACTTTTCCATTTTTTTCTTGATTTTTTCAAGGACTCCAAGAAGAAAACATGAGTGCATAAACTTCCTGCCAAAAATGAATAAAAATGGCTATGCTGATATTCAATATGCAATAAAAATGTAGTGAATATTTCCCTCAGTTTTGACCTTGGAGAGAACAAGTATCTTTGTGATTATAGATGAGGCTTGTCTCAGATGCTCACTCATGTAGTCGCGCTTGTATTTTTTCCTGTATTAATCAACAGCAGGAGCTTCTCTTAAAGAATAAGATTAGCATGTAATTGATTTGCAACAGGTGCTTTGCCTGATTTTTTTCTTCTGCAGCAATTCTATATATTGACTTAGCACTCTCCTGCTGGTCTCTTTGCGTTTTGGTCTTGTCAGCCTTTATAAGTAAGAAGTGGTGGATCTGGTCTGTTGTTGGGAAATTACCCTATAAAACCAAAGTGCTTAGGAGGCGACTTGAGTGTTTTATAAATTACCTCACCCTTTTGGCTTTTGTAACAGAGCTGTGCCCTTCTGCTACTCAAGAAAATGTTTGCCAAAGTCCAGAGCACACTTCTTTATGTTGCACCTGAAAGACTGGCCAAACACTGGGGACTAAATTGATTTTTTGCCAAGGTCTTTGATTTCACGTTTATTTCAAAGTGAAAAAAAAAAAAAAAACAACAAAACAACCCGCAACCAAAGAGTGTCCATAAAATATGAGGCAGAGTTAATCAACACTCTAACATCTGTCTGTGGTAACAGCTCAGAAGAGGAGTTTTGATGTGTAAATGTCCCCTTTTGTTTCAAAGGGAATGACTTCATGTTCCAGAGACTGCTTTTTCCGGGTTAATGCTGGCTGTTTCTCTTTTTTCGAAAGGGAAGGAGATAAAGCCTCACTGCAGTGTTTTATCTTCAGGGTGCAAATTGGGACAGTGGGTGAGGGAAGCGTGGAGATGCTGGCAGGCAGCAGAAAGGGGAGCTGGTTCACTGTCCCTTGAGTCCTTGGTAGTGCTGTTTGTGTCTGTAACTTTATGGGGTTTCTGTTTCTGCATTAAACATTCAAGCAGGAGCATTCCCTACTGATGGCAGTTTGTTTTGACTTCGGCCTGCTGGCCAAATGACTTCAGCAGATGATGGGCTGGGAGGAAATGGTTGCAGACCACTTAGTTTTCACCCGCGTGGGACGCCTGGAAAAGGAGGCTGTGGGGGTTTTCAGTGCCTCCCCACCACTGTTGTCAGTGGGCAGGCAGCAGCCCTGCCCCTGGAGAGGTGCTCTGTGTGGGTGTGCTGCTGCCCTGGGTGGGGCAGGGCCCCTGCGGCGGCAGCTGGTCACGTTCCTTATGATCCTGTGTAGGAAGAGTGTTCTTGGGGTTTTATGGCTCTTTCCTCTTGATCATTTGAGTGCAGCTGTGTTTAATGAGCTGGAAAAGAAGTAGGTCAATAAAACATGTGTTCGTTGTTAGCAGAATACCTGTTGGACCACGTGTTTGTCTGTAATTGACCATCTAAAGCTTCAAAGCTTAGCACAAAGACAATTTAATAGGGAATTCTTGCTTAAATAAATTAATAATAAGCAGAAGCAGACAGCTGTCAGGCAGTCTGCCCTCCCAAGGTGAGACTGTGGGTATTTAATGCACAGACAAATTATGATTTAAAGTCAGACCTATTTTTAAGTCTCTCTTATTGATATGCATTAGAAAAACAGCATGCCAAAAATAGCCTAAGACCCGTATGCTTCAAAAACCAATACAACTGATAACATAGCCAAGTAACTTGGTTAAAATTTTAATCAACCTAATCAATTTTGATCAGCATGCTATGAATTTGATGTCAAAGTGACACTATCAGTATTTGAGCTTGAGTTAGTTTTAAAATATTTTCTTTGGTAAACATCAGTGTTAGAAATAGTGTGTTTACTGGGCCTTAATAAAAGGAAAATGACTGCATCATCACATTACTCCAAACCCTGGAGTATGAGTTGGAACTTTATGATAAATGCCATTTCAGAGGAATAAATATGTATTTTATGTTTCTGGTGCCAAGAATTAAGTCCAAATTGTCTAGGTGAAACTTCTCTGAAGACTTATGAGGCAAAACCTGAAAACGGACCTGCATTGTTTACACAAAGAGTAGAAACATGCAGAATAATGGCAATCCCAGTAATTCTACTATGATAAAAAATGCAGCATACAGATATAGAGAAGAGTTATGTTGCAGACCTTATTCATCATAGACTTTGAATTCCTTCTGTTCTCTGTCTTGTAACAAAAAATGCACCAAAATCTGCTAAGACTAATTAATGTGGGATATCTTCTGAAATAATTTCTCATCTGCTTTTCTGTGTAAAGTTCTCTTACTCATGAAGGTGCTTGTTTGCTTAAGAGATACAGTGGCTGCTTTTTCACAGTGTTGGGCTGGTCAAAAGTAAATAACAGCATTACAATTCCCAGACCGATTTTCTTGACTTACTCAGTCAGCTGGAAATGGATTAGGCTCTTCTTACCTTGGAAGCTTTCGGGTCAAAATATTTTTTCCCAGTGTTTTTTTGAGACCCAGTACCAAGTTCAGTTCCTGCTGTGAAATCAGCTTTATTGAGTTGTGAAGGGCCTGGTTTGTTGATGTTATGTGAGCTATGTTCAGGTGCCAGTGAATCTGTTGGGAATTGTCCTCAAATCATCAAGGCTCACACATAACTTTTCTATAGCAAGTGTTCTGTTCTGGATTGGTAGCAGCAGTATCTTGGTTGTTCCAGGTTTTTCCCTGGTGTTCCAGGTGCCCAATACCACTGCATGGTGTTCCCTTTCTCCCACCAACTTTAAACAACTGAACCTGCAGTATGGAAAATCCATTGCAATCTGGGAAAGTTTTAGTAGGCATTAGAAAAGGCAATCAAAACTGGCCATGGTGAGGAAAGGGCAGAGGCTGAGGTGCTTGGAGTTCCCGGGGGAATTGGCTGTCTGTTGCTAATGAATCTGCATGGAAGCCGCTGGGAGCATCATTAGAGACAAAGAGCTGCTGTGGGATTTGCCAGTGGGTTTTTCAGTGGATCCCATGGGAGTTAGGCTGCCCTTTGCTGTTGAACAGTGGTGGCAAATGAGAGCCTGTTACCCTTGAATTCCTTTGAATATCCCAGACCCGGTAGACTTAGCACTGGTTGTTAGGTGTCTGCTTGTGCTTTGCATTATGCATGAGTGCCAGTGTGGGGATTAAATAGAGCAGCTCTGCCATTTCAAATAGCTGTGGCCTGAAGCTGATGTGTCAGCTGTCAGTCCAAATGAACTTGGTACCAGTTGTTATAAGTACATGTAAAACTGAAACCTAACTCTATTTATTAATTCAGAAGGTTAGTGGTTTTGTGACTCTTCAACATATTTGTTGCTAAAAGTGGCATAAATTGCTCTTCATTTAATGCAGTTTTAGTATGCAGTTTTTATTTGGTAAAGGGGGTCAATGCAACAGATCTTGGAGAGTCACAGCAAGGTAATTGTCTGCAAAATCCTTGTGGTGTGTTCCTTCCACCCTCTCCCCCCACTTTTTTTTCCCCCTTTTTTCTTCCCTTTTTTTTTTCCTCCTTCCTTTTTAGAAATGACTAAGAAGTAAAAAAAGTATCCAGCCTGGCCTGACCTCAGAGCTAACCCAGCTTTGAGGAGGAGTTTGAATCTGAGGCCTTCTGAGATCCTTTCCAATTTGAATTATCCTGTGGTGCTGTGAAATCAGGGTCAGAGCTGAAGGAGGAGCACTAAGGGCTTTCTGTTCAAAACACAGAGACTTGAGAGGTTTTTTGTTTGGAGTGTTTCTTAGTGCCTTGGTTCTCCTGTCCTTCCCACAATCTTCACTGTGTGCAGTCTAGCCTTAACATCAAGAGCTCTGATCCTGGGGAGAGAGAGGAGGGGTGAAGGGGGTGAAGGAGAAAATCTGTGGCATTTATTTGATGTGGAAGTGCTTACATTCTATGACAACAGACAGGAGGTGAGAATCAGTGTGACTAATGAGTTGTTTACTTGGCTTTTGTATCCCCTACCCCCCCAGGTACATGGGCTGTGTTTGTTTTTATATGTATTGATTTCAGATCCCTGCAAATACCATTCCTTTGTCCTTCACCTTGTCAGCAGTTTGTGAGATACTACTAATCCCATCTCTTAATGCTGCGGAAAAGGTAGGGTAGTTAGGATGCAGAATGCTACCTGTTTTTTCTTTCTTTTCCTGTACAACAGTAACATGTTTTTAGCCCGGAGCTGTCGTTTCTCAGAGTTTGGACCCAGACCCTGTTTGGAAATCTGAGGTCCCCTTATAAACTCCCTTGAGAACTGATCCCACATACGACAGGCCTGCCATCTGCCATTGTTTTTATATTGAGGTGGTCTAAAAAAGTATGGAAGGAGTAAAGTGCCTCTCTGCAGTTTCCTGATGCCTGTCCTCATGGTACCAGACATAAACCCAAGGAAAATGGGGAAAAAAATTGAATTTTAGTATTGAATTTGACAGCATCTGTGTGAACGAGACAATTTGTGATTAAATCCAGAGTTTGTTACAAACGGCCTCTAACTCCTTTTGCAAAAATTAGTGGGGAAGACTGCTGGGAATGCCTGGGGTTTCTTTATTCAATGAAATGGTCTTAGCTGAGATTAAAAGGAGTAAAAACTGTACTTTAGGAGTATTTAATACTGAGGTGTGGCACAGGCTACAAGTCCCAAAAAGGCTGAAGTGCTTTCACAACTTACCTAGTATTTGGTCACTAGCCTAAAGCACACCCTTTTTTGCCTTGGGTGTTTGACCAGCCCAACTTCGGAAGAGTGGATTTCTCTGATTTGCTGTTCACTTTTACCTAGGGTATCCATGATGCAGCTATGGTTCTGGCTTGTTCTTAAGATTTACCTGGAATATTGTAGGAGAAATATGTTTTATGTAAGGTGAAGGGTTTCAGTTTGCACATTAATTCTGGGGTCCAGGGTACACAGAGATGCTGACAGCTCTTGGCTGGTGCAGAAGTGGGAGGGAGCAGAAGGCTGTGTCAAGAGTGGACTGTGGAAGGGTCTGAGCTACAGCTCAGTTTTGTTAAAGCTTTGGAAATAGGGAGTATTTTCTGCATTTATCTAACTATGAAAGAAAAACAGTGCAGATGAGCAAGTGGATGGCTATGGCCAGGTACAGTCCTTTGGTTTGTCCTCTCTGGGAGGGTGTGAAAGCACGGCAGCAGGCAGAGCCCAGCCCGGGCAGCAAGGGCACCAGCAATTTTGCCCGGTGCTGGTGATGTGGGTGCTGGTCTGGTGGGCGCGCTGTTGAGCCAAATACAGCCTGCCAGAGAGAGCATCTGCTGGTAGCTTGGAAGAGAGCAGAAAAAAGGGTAAGTAAGTGCTGAATTTAAACAAAGGGGATAACGCAGAACTCATTTTATGGCTGATTTTGACAGGTGAATTACAATCACATTGATGGAAGCTCATAAAAGGCCAGTGGTCTGTATTTGCCTGACTCTTGATCCATAGTGAATTCGGATGTTTGCCTCAGTGCAGCAGAGAATGGGCCTGGAGAGGGACTGGGGAGTTCCCATGGGTGCCCCAGCTTCAGGGGATCGTGGGAGAGCTTCGTGGGTGTCTTTCTGATAGCAGCCCCTTAGCCTTGCTGTCTGCACAAATAATCAGTTTGTTTTCCTTTTTTATTTTTATTAAGCACTCTCAGCTCTCAGAGTTCTTTAGTAGACATCAGCTGATGTTTTCAAGTCTGATTTCAGAAGTTTCCTCCTTGTTTTGGGAGAACATTTCAAGAGGAAGATTTCTTCCACCTTTCTCCTGCTTAGTGACAAGGGCAACTCAGTTTCCCCATGCTATACCTGAGAGCTCAGGGGAGGCTTCTTGGCTGCTGTTACTGTTCTACATTACAACAACCAAGGCTGACTGGCAGCTCAGTCCACTTTTCTCAGTGTCCCTTCACTTCAAACTGTTGCTACCATTTCTAGCGCTTCTTCCACTCTTCCATGCACTACCCTTGGGGCACATCACACTGCTGCCTGTGATACCAGCTGGTCTGCTGGCTCAGCTGCTTCCAGCATGGCACTGGGCAGAGAGACAGCAGCCACCCTCCCCGATGGCAGGCTGAGTGTGTCGGCCTTGGGGACACATTGTGCTTTTGTTAGGCAGAGTCTGTGTTGAGTGCCACCTGAAGTGCATCCAAAACCAGCCCCTTCCCTCCTCAGTTGGATTAAGCACAACCTTTCCAGCCTGAAGCCACTCGGCTCCCCAGAAGCAGCTGTGCTCCTACCTCCTGAGTGCTCTCCTGCTGTTCAGGTTTCCCAGATGCAAGGTATTTAGAAAAAAAAAAAAAAAGAAGCTGAACTAGTGATAAATCATTTATTTTGATAGTGACATGATCTGATTTGTTTTTGCAGAATGCTGAGAGTTTTCGCTGCTCAGCTCTGCTGCTTGTAGTTATAACAGTTAATGAGAAATGGTTTGGAAACAGCTACTGTTTTAATTGCTGAAGCAATTACTATTTAGTTTTGCTGGTGGAAAATAATTGCATGTAAGGTGTTTCTTTTCTGTGTATTTTCAAATTTGTAAACAGACTTCTCAAATTATGTACTTCATAAACTTTGGAAACAGATCTTTCAAATAAGTGTTTACTCCCTGGTATTCTTATGTACATAACTTGGGTAATGTGAATAGACTCGCAGGACGTAAAAGAAATATTAATGTGGATAAAATTACCTGAAAATGTAAGTGTTTAGAAGTAGAGGAACTTCTGCTAGTAGGACTCTTTTTAATAAATAAACAACCCAAATGCATCCAGTTTTCATAAAGACAGACATATTTTTGCTTTCTTCTGTGGGCTGCAAATTGCACTCATTTTCTAATATAATCATCAAAAAGAAATAAATGCAGACATCATCTTCAAAAAATCAGGCCTATTTGACTAAATTAGGGAGTCAAGATTTTCTGTGTTAGGTATTGCAAATAACTCACTTGCAATCAAGCAAGACTTACTTTGGATTTTCATTAAGACTGAAACTTAATCCAGAATAAAAGAGTAAAAGAAAGACAATTGAAGACTAATTTTTGTAGTATTCTGTGTCATTCCAGTATGACTAAGCTCATTTATAAATACCTTGCTCCTGCCATTGACTGTGCAGTCTTGGCAGCAAGAATAAGATGCATGTGGTTTATGCTGGGAGCTGCAGCCCCAAAGCCCGTTTGCTCCCCCCAGCTGTGAGAATATCAAAGAGGAGAAGATGCTGAAGGCAGAGGCTGCGATATGATGTGTTCCCACATGCCCATTGCATAACCATCCCACACTGCTCCACACAGCCCATGCCAGGGAGCAGCCAGAGAGCCTAGGCTTTTCGGGGTGCCAGCAAGCTTGTTTTGCCTTGAACTCACTCCTGCCTCAGTGAACAAGACTGATGAAAGTCACATATATTTGGGGAATGCCAAATGTGGGCATGTGTCATTATGAATTGCCACCAGCTAAGTGACATGGTGTGTAAAAACACAAATAGATCCTTAAGAGTAGATTTCCATTGCACATACACGTCAGAAGTAGGGACCAGAGCAAGCATGAAATGTCTCTCCAGCTCTGCATGAGTGATCAAGGCTCAAAGAACGCCAGATCTTGGTTTGCGTGCTTCTGGCATTACCATGCTGTTCAAATCTCTCTTTCTTTCTACAGTCCTTTTTTGAGAGGGAAGAATGAAAATTTAACTCTTCTGATGTAATAGAAGAGTCAGTCAGGCTAAGATTACAGTGAAAAGTATTGCAGCATATCCATTACAGATATTTTTCATTGCTATGCATGAGGATACACATTCTTTGTTATGCAGCTTGTTTTTATGGTAAAGTTGCTTTGAAGAAATACAGATGTAGAAAAGTCAACTACTGAGATGCAGGTTCTGAGGGCCCAAAGTGCTACAAAATGCTGACTGGGGATAAAACCCAACTGTAATCATGTTGTTTTGGTTTATAAAGCTATATATGGATCATCATAGAAGCGTTCATTGTGGAATGCTGGAAAACAAGCACCTGATTCTCTGCATTTGTGGGAGAAAATTGGAAAGATAAGACTGTTGTGAAATAATGTTCTAGTGTTTGGATGCAAGTGTTTCTCTCCACGTCGCACCAAAAAGATCAAGACAGAGTAGAGTAGGTAGTTTATGCCAATAAACACAGTAAACTTGGCAGAAAAAGCTGAATGCAAATGCCAGCCATGTAGACTTCTAACTTTGCTCACTTAATTCTTTTGCATCCATAAAAGGAAGGCTTATGAATAAAACTCTGTGTAATGATGAAACCTGTATGAATGTTACAACTGTATTATTACTAACAAAGAGACTGATTATATGCTGTCTGCTTCCCTCCAGCTCAATTCTGACCTCGTTTATCTCTTTCCATTATTGTGTATCTGTTTAGTAAAGTTTGGCTACACATGTATAATTACTATTATTATTAGTTGAATAAATTTCACTAACTTTGGGTAAGGTACATTTCACCAGGCTGTAGTATAATTTGTTCTAGAGTACTGTTTTCCTTTCCAGACAGATGCAGCAAACTAGAAAATGGTGCTAATGAAAAAGTCAGAATTTGCCCTTTTTGATGGCAGAGGCATGGCAGAAAATGCATTTTCCTTCTCTTGTGTGTTACAGATCTGAACACATCAGAGACCCAAGGCTCCCAGAAAAGTGTTCCAAACCAGGGATCCCTCCAGTCACCACAGGTAGATGAACTGCTGCTGAACCACCAGCCTGAGAGCCTGCAGGATGCAGAGAGTGGAGCCAGAGTAGAGGAGAAGATTGTTTACCTCTGATAACTTGTTTTCTAATCTCAGTAGCACTTTGCAAAGACAACTGTGTTTGCTTTTCTAAATTTCTGTAGTTCTTCTCTGTATGACCATCTGGCTTTAAGGGTAGTATTTAATAGTAAATGCAAAATTTTCCCCATGATAAATATAGCAAGTAAGTTATTTTGAAGCCATTGTTGTATTATCTTTAATTTATGACATGATTTCAAGTGCTTTGCAAGAAGCAATGAGTAGCAGGGGAAACATAACATTTTGAAATTGTAAAGGTGGCACCAAGGACTGTGAAAGCTAGTGTTGATTTTCTTGAGTCCTCTTACAAGGATGAGCTAAGAAAGATGGGTCTGCTGCTTGAGATTTCAGAGTGTGTATCAGTAACAGCTGTTATATAACATGAGAAGACAGCAATGTAACAATGATGGCTCAAGTCTTTGCTGAAGTGTGCTGTATACCCTTAGCTGATGGGTCATTTTCCTTATCTTCTAGCTCAGGAACTGCTCAGAAGGGGATGTTTTTTATGGTCTGAGCATAATTGCGTAATTGTGTTTTCTGATGTCCCAAAGCTTTATTACCATTTTGATACTACTGCCAATTTCTGTGCAGAGATGCACTAAATCAGTTATTGTGTTATAACTGTTCCTCATTTCAGTAAGTGTCCTTACACATTAAAATTTACCAGGTGAAACCATCTCACTGGTCAAGAGAAAAGAAAGGGGATAAATAGTAGGCTTCAGTTAACTGAACTCTTCTGGACTCCACTGCTTTCCTGTGTAGAAATCAGATAACTTTCTGCTTTCAGATTCCTGGGATTCTGTGTCTTAGGCAGTAAGAAACCTGTTTTGTGCCTTTTTGTGCCTTTTTGTGCCTTTTTGTCTTTCTGAAAAATTCATACACTTCTGTCAAACTAAATAAATATTCTGTGCATTTCTATGAAACTGTAATTTTGATTCATTTCTTGATCCTCCAGAGAAATAAAAAAAATGGAGGAAAAAAAGAGTGTCCAGGCCTTGTTTGCACTGAGCTCTGCTGCAGATGTGTGTTGCTGGTCCAGCATAGCCAAAGCTGTGTGCTTCAGCTGACAAAACCAAGGATGTGCCTATCACCACTTAGCATGGCTGATGGCATTGGCAGGGGTGCAGCAGAAATGCAGCTGCAGAGCTCCTGGATGTTCCTGCCCAGCTGCCTCACATCTGCCCCGCTCAAGGAGCAGAGGAACACAGGATTGCTCCCACCCCTTTGACTGGGTTGGTGCCAGTGGTTTCGATTTTACCCTAAGCCTTGTGTTGTGCAAAACCTTTTGCAGGGCACAGAGTCTTTCTTAGATGTGTGCATTTGTCAGCAAGGGTGACTGAGAAGGATTCTCTTCCAGGGACTTGGGTACTTCAGGGAATACCCGAAAGTAGAGCTTTCTGAGCTGCATTTTACTGGACTCCAGAGTAGTTGTTCACCTGGTATTTTGGGCAAACAACCAAGCACCTGGCATGATGAGCAGGACATAATTCTCAGCTGTATTAAATGATGTGCAAATGCCATCAGGGAAAGACTGGGCCTGCAGACATGGTTTCTGGTGTCTATGTTCAGCTTTCAACACTCCTGCTAACTGGCAGCACTTCAAAAATATGTCTCTTTATAAGAGAAAAAACCCCAAAACTCTTTTACAATTTCTAGAACTGTTTTATCTTCTTTACTTTTCACAATTAGATTAAAATTAAAATGTGGATCCAACTTCTCTTAAGGGCCCTGCAGTAGGGACAGAGTCAGCAATGAATTCAAGGTTGCCACCTGAACAGCTTTTTGGCAAATTCCTGAGTAGCCAGATCGATTTCTTGGGATGCTGTATACCCCAGGATATGTGCCTTGCCCAGAGACCCATGGGAAATTAAAAAAAAATGAGCAGTTTTCTCCACAGTTACTCTCTCTGCATTTTATTATGCCTTGGCTATAACATCTGGTATTGGTTACTGTCAAATCCAAACTGCTGGATGGATTGCTGCTTTCCCAGTTTGGTGTGGGAATTCCCACATAAGCGTCTTGCCACTGAGAGAGGAAGAGATGATGCTGCTTCTCTCATCAGTTTTAATTGAGGGGCTGGGAGCTGAAAAGAGGCTGGCCCAGACTTCGGCTGTTGTGCAAATTCTTTAAGTCCCTTAAAATCAGGCAGCATCTTATTTTGCTCACCTGTGTTTACAGTAAAACTTCTGACATTTCAGAAAGGCAAAGGCAGGAAACAGGTGGCCTCTAGATTTAGGTATTTTAATTGTAGAAACTGTTTTAAGTATAGGCCAATATGGTCTTGGCAGGTGCTCTTTATAACAAGATGTATTATGCACCCCTGAACTCTGTCCATTATTTAGGCATTTCTTAATACTTAGCAGAATTTAAACACAGCCCCAGTGAGACTCAGCTATTTTAGCAGTCTGTGTTTTCAGTTACCATCAGGCATATATTAATGCTGGGTCGTCTTTTTTAATTAGAAAAATATATTCAGAAATTCTCTTCACCTTTTTTATGTTATTTTGAGGCTGGCTTACTTGCAAAGCCTGTTTTTTTCACTCATCCCATATATTGTGTTTTCTTTTTGCTATGCTTCTCAAAGCATCTTGCCTCTGAAAACTCAGAATCTAATTTAGTCATTAATTTCAGTGCTTAAATGAAGGGAACAACTGCTGTACTACAAATATCCATGGTACCAGGATGAGGTTTGTTTGTTTTTTCTTATTTTAATATTTTTTCTCTATCTTCTAACAAAGAACGGATTTCTTTGCTGTAATGGCTTGACTTTTCCAGCATTTTCTCCTTAAAGTTGTATGCTACAACAGTGAAGTTGTCATATCAAGCAACTTTAAAAGACTTTTAAGAAAAACTTGCAACAAATCTTTTCTTCAGCAAGTTTAAAGTAATGGTAGAGAAGAAATTAATGAAGAGCTTGAGCTTGCAGTGTGCTGGATCCAGATCCTTGGATTTATGCATTCAGTCATTTGTAGAATGAGGGCAAAAGGAAGCAAATTCTTCACTTGGATGCTGTTTGAGTATTAAGGTAAACAACACAGCTGCATTTCAAAAAGATTTTTCACAAAGGTCATACATGTTATTTTCAAATCACTAAATTAAATACAGATTAGGCTATCAGCAAAACTCCCCAAAGTTTGTTTACTGAAATGATTGAAAAAAACATGTTGATGTTCCATGTAAGGAACACAAATAATTTTACTTAGAGAGGGCTGTTAGCTACATTAATTTATATGCCACCCACTTATTCAAAAAAGTCAGTAAGATTTTTTGCTGCATCCTAATCAAGTAGGTGCCAATTTTGTAATGTGCCATATTGCTGCTAAAAACATTTTTGCAGTGTGATGGTGTTCATTCGAAGAAAAAGACATTGTGCTTTGGTAAATAACATGTGCAACTTGCTCAGGCTGAATTTTGAAAGCACTGGAGAGTTGCAGATGAGGCAGTTTTCCTTGTGCATTTGATGACAAAATGGGGAAATAGTGACTATTGATGACTAATGGGATGGGGTTTGGATAGCTTCTAATGAATCCTTCCCATCCAAAACCTTCACTGTGCCCAGTTTATATTACAGAAGTAGAAACAGCACAGGTTGTGGAGCATTAGCATACTGGAACAGGCTGGATGTCTGCTTTTACAGAATTGTGGACCTGCAGTTGATTTCTTCCATTTTTCCAAGGCAAATGGATACATTTGGTGTTTTCTCATCCCTGGTAAAGATTTGTATGTAGAAGCACCGTGAAAGTATCTATGAGTGTTCTTGTTAATCTTAGTCATAAAGACAGCTACATGTTAACCTCCAAAAAGATTTTTCTGAATTGCTGCAAAATAGTGAGATAAGTCTGCGAGGATGGCCTGAATTCAATGGCTTGAATTTTGCATAAAGGCTCCCTTTGGCAGGCTGATGTCAAAGAGTGTTTCATTTCTTCAATATAAAGGAAAACCCTCAAAGGATAACCTTAGAGGCATTATTCTAAAGCAAGGCTGGCATTATTCTAAAGTGTTGGCATCAATCCAGCCCTTTGCTCTGAAAAAGTGCATCAGACAATAACCTACTAGACTTCTATGAGGAGCTCATCAAAGGCTTCCACATTGTGGAAGAACTTGCAAGGGTGTGAAATGATCCAGGTATCTCACCTAGAAATGTCAATGTTTTTCCCTGACATGCAGAGCAGAGTTGGAAGCAGCTCTATGCAGGTCGGTAGTTGGCTCACAAATTCCCAGAGCTATGTTTCTTATTCCATGGATCATCTCTGCTGAAGTTTCTTCCTCTTCTCAGGCCCACATCAGGATGTTGTCACCTCTTACATGGAAAGGTTCTTCCAGAGGGAGGTCTGCAGCACCCACCAAATTCTGAGGTTGAGTCTTAAAATATCCTGGGTGGAGACCAGAAGAAGAGAAAAGAAACATGAAAAAGCTGCTCTAGGTGTAGAAAAGGCAGGAAGAGTGTCCACTTTAATTAGATGTTTCTAAGCTCCTTCATGGAACAAGCTTTTTTATTCAGAGAAAAACCCCTCTATTTATCACACTACTATTGATTCCAGTGCCAGAGAGAGCAAGTACCCTATATGTATACGAAAAGGACAGTGAAGCATGTAAGTTCAAACAAAGAATTTCTGCTGTGGAGACTTAACAGACCCAAGGGAAATTTCTTATCAGATTTCTGTAAAGCCAAGCCATACTACAAGAACTATGCAGAGGCATGAACCTTCCACTCACCCAGGTTACCACTGCTAATAACAAGGACCAGCATGGGTAAATAATTGCATGAACTGAAGACAGCTTGTGAAGATCAGTGTGAGCCCTGGCCTTCCCATGCAAGTGAACAAACAGGATATCTGGATTCCCTGTGTTTAGCCTATTGAAGATGCCCAGGCCAAGCTGTGAATCCACTTGTGCTCCTTTTGAGTAGTACAAGAAACGTGAGAAATTAGTGTTGCTCCTGATTTAAGTAAGTAATGTCTCATTTGAAATGAAAACTGTCCCCATTTCCTACATGCACACAGCTGTACTAGCATTGTTGAACAAGTGCTGAAACAAGCCATTATAGGTCAATTCCAGATACAAAGCAGCCAAGTGGACAAAAAGAACTTTATTAGCACTGACTGAGCATCTCCTGCTTTCAGTCAGTGGAGACTAACTATCCTTATCCTCTGGGGTTTCTTTCCAGCTTTTAATTAAGGAGCAAGTTTTCACAGTGTCATACTCGAATTGTCAGTGAAAAGAAAAACATTAAGAGTGAAAGCTACAAGGATATTCCTCTGGATGGCCCCTAAGAGAAGTGCTGGGTGCTGAGGGAAGGGCTCCAGCTCTGGGGTTTGTACATGGATATCGTCAGTTCAATGATGCTGGCAGCTTGGTAATCCAGAAAACCAAATCTGGCTGTGGGACCAAGCCATTTGGTGTCACTGAAGCTGATGCCTGGAAGCATGGCTGCATGTTCAATCCCGCTTTGCCACGCAGCAGGGTGGTGGGGCCCTGGGGTAACCTGCGCTTTGCTCAGGTCACCTCCCTGACTGGCTCCCATCCCTTCAGAGCCTATCATGAAGCTGAATGGCTGTATGCAGCCTGTGAGAGATGGCTTGCAGCCTTGGGAAACCTCTCTTGGCATACAAAATAAATGCTGAGCACTGAAGGATACTTCACACAAAGAAATTATTGACAGGAATAGGATGCATCTGCTGTTTTACTGGAAGTCACCATTTGCTCAGCAGAAGTTCAATTTCTAATCCTGACTCCAGCTGTTCTCATTTAATTTACGGCATAATTATTCAAAGGAATCAGGATAACAACTTTCAAGGACAAGATATGGACCCACCAAAAGGCAAAGAAGTTTAGTTTATTGGTAAATGGTTGGTTACTTTTGCTTGTCCTACAAGCAGAACTGTTGGAGTCTCATAAACTAAAAACCCCATGAAATTACATACTTCCAACATATTTCTGAAGGACACTGATCATGTGTAACAGCATGGTTTGCAGACACCAAACTCAAAGTATTCTTCTTTCTGGGAAATTTGAAGTTCAGAACACCTGGACTATTGAAATTCACCAGAATGCAGTTCTTCCATCTATAATTTCAATTAAATGGAAGTCAACTATGCTCACCATTTAATTTCACAATTGCCTTCTGATAAGCAGAAACATTTCCCTAAACATTGTCAGATGCTTCCAACCTATTATTTCTGCCACTACCATCAACAGTTCTGGGGTAATTATAGAGATGGGCCTGAACATAAAAGAGATATCAGATACTTGGAACATGCAAACCTGGATCCAAGCTTGACAGACTCACACAAAGTACTTCACTTCCACGTAAAGTTAGATTATGAACTGTCAGACAAAGTGATAAGGACTCAAAAATAAGTGACTGTAGAAATAAGCAGCACAAGCAATAGTGGAAACTGCTTCTTTTATACAGCATTCAGGGAGTCAGTGACAAAACACCTGTATAGATATTCTGTGAAATTACATTATTATAACAATGATGTCTTATTATTTGATAAAGGATTTTGTTAATGTGTATTTGGAGTATAATTAAACTACTAGGTAGCTCTAGTGATGAAAGTAAAGCTGAAAAAGATGGACTGGGGTATAAAATTTTATAGCCAGGTAGCAGGAACTATTTTCATGGATCGAGAACCCACAGCGGGCAGAGAAGGAGAATAAGATTACATTGTCTCATCTCCTGGAGATAGTCTTGCCTTTTTCTGTCTACTGCTGTGTCACGATTGCTGCCCCAACACAAAATCAGGGTGCTCTGGGCCCATTGCAGCAAGCGTCTGGCCTGGGTTTTTCTCCCCAGAGGCAGAGATGTTAGGGTGTGGGGAGCCCACAGATGTGCCCCATTCTGGTGAGGATGGCTTCTCCTCTCTGCTAAAAGGGGGATTTTACTCTGTATTGCAGAGAAACTATGCACTACACAAACCACACACTCAGCCTTCTCATATATTTGGTGCTCTCTTTCATGTTGCCATGTAATAAAATGTAATTGACGAGGATATTAAGTATTGCCTTCTAAAACACAACATCTCTGTGAAAATTCAAAATGTGTTCGAATTTTTGTGAAGTAACAAGGGTCAAGTATGGTTATAATAATTAACAACATGTGTGTTGTTTAATCTTCAAAGCAAGCTTTACCTTTAGACGTCCATAATTTACTCAGTAAATATTGTTCCTCTTACTTCAAAAGGAAGCAATAATTAGATTATGCCTGGACTCAGATTAACATTTAATTTGTGCATAGTTTCAGACCAACATAGCTGTCTGCATACAATAGCAAAATAATTATTTTTAACTCTGTATGCTGCCAGTGTTTAAAATTGTAATTTAATACCCAGAGGAAAGATATGGCAGAGTAAGACATGCAAACACTCAGAGGTTTTCCAAGCCGACATCTCTCCATCCACTTGTCATTCGTGCACTGCCACAGACTAAAGTTGCCTGCTCCTGCCTCCTTCCCATCCACTGTTTTATCAAAATCCCCGCTTATGTAAATTTTCAGGGGGTTTTTTAGAGGTTTTTCCTATTTGTTTTTTTGGTTGGTTGGGTGTTGTTTTTGGTTTTGGTTGGGCTTTTTTAAGGGTTTTTTGGGGGACTTTTTTTAATGTTCTGCTCTAGCCCCACCAAGGGAGCCTGGCCCACAGGCGCAGGAGTCCTGGCTGGGCCCTTCCTATAGCTGTCCCTGAGGAACGGGCTAGCAGGGCATGTGCACAGTGGGAAACAGCTGAGACAGCAGTCCTTCCTGCTCTGAGGCTGGCCTAAGAGGATTTATCTAAACAGCCTCCCAGTGCTGGGCTGGCTATGGGAAAAGATGGCTTGTGGGCAATGGTTTGCAGCTGACCTTTGGCCATCAGGACTACCTTCCCTAGGCGGGGCTGAGACAAGATTTTAATTCCTGGTAGGGAGTCCTGGCACTGTCATGATGGAGAAATCCAATCCAGTGCCTCCTTTAATGTAGCTGAGTACAAAAGGAAACTGAGAATGGGGGGCCATTGCCCACAGAATCACTGAAATAAGCAACTTTTCCATTAGCTGCAACAACCTCTCTTACTCCAGCCTCTATTAGCATCTAAATGATGGGGATCACACCTTGCCAAAACATGTACTTGGAGCCTAAACTGACAAGATAAGAGGACTAGTGAGATAAGAAGTACACCAAAGAAGTTCTTATTTGCTACAAATATTTTCATAATCACCTTTATGATATGAGCTGCAGATGCAGCACTGCAAAACATTCCTATCCATTTTGTGAAGCCTGAAATTTTTTTTGAGCGTAAATAAGTGGTAATAAACTTCTTTCTAGGCTTTGAAAAGAGTATGACTGCTTTAATGTGACTTAACTTGAATGCTATTATACATTTTAATGAGGTAATGTATGAGGAGGGGTCAGTAGAGCAAGGACTCATTCTGTTCACATCAGCACTGACACTACTTTGCTGGCACAGGAGTAGTTCTGCAGCCACCATTTGAATAAAATATGGAATGTAAAATGCTGTATTGAATATTCCAAATCAGGGTAGTCTGTTGTTGCCCCATTGTTGCCATGGGGACTGCGTGAAGGTTGGATTAATTAAGGCCTGAGCAGATGCTCTGGAGTATGTGGTGTCATTTGTGCTTTCTGCTTGTAATTAACATGCATATGTGCAGGGTGAGAAACTGGGGAAGAGAGAGATACCCACCTTAATTTGTGTGTGACAGCTTCTCAGGTAATATGAATTATTGGTGTATGAAAAGCAATTCCTCTACACATACTAAAAATGCAGATTAAAAAAATAAAGGAAAAAAGGGATAACCAAAATAAACATCTAGCTGAGCCACTATGTTTAGTATGAGAATGCCAGCATTAATGATACAAACTTCCCTCCTTGTTACTACAAGATTTAGGAATTCAAAAGAGCCACCTCATCTCTGAAATAGATTCAGGTTAAAGAGTATCTTTTAATGTTATCATATGAAGTTAAAACTTATCATAGCCTTGGGGGGTATTTTTATGCATACACATTTTATGCACGCAAAGAGAAAGGGGATAGTTTATTCTAGTAGTGTGTATGTAAAGTTAAGTCTCCTTTCTGGTTTTTGGAAGTCTGTTTGAGCTGCTAGCTCAAAGGAAGCAGTGAAATAAAAATTCAAATCACTTTCCCTATGCTCAATAAGCATCTGCTGTTGTCCTAGCAGGGCTTGAAACCTTGAAGACAATGTTAAAGATTTTCTGCTTTGCCTGATGATGGGAGAGTAACATCCACCTCTTTATGAGTACTTCAGCACATGCCCTGAGCTTCACAGGGCATGTTTTTGGGCTATAAGGGATCAAACATAGAAGCAACATCTTCCAAAGAGGGTGGTGAATATGGTGGTGGTCACCTACTCTTCCACAGCCACTTCTGTTCTCTCTCTACCTTTGCACAGGGACGTGGAGATTCCCAATTTTTCAAAGCCTCATTCAAAAACAAGAGAGAGGAAAAAATTCCTAACTTATCCCATGAAAAAAATATTATATGAACTTTATCTTTTGAGCTTTTAGAAGTGGGAATACAGTGCCTCAGAGGAGGCACAGTTGCAGTGTGACTACCTGGTGGCGCTGGAATCACAGCTGCTAGAAAAAGAAATGCAAAGACGTGCTCTCAGTGTTTCCTATGAGTACTCAGTTGAAAAGAAATCAACCTCTCAAAACTGCACACATTTCGTACAGTGAATGAAAAGTCATCACAGTGCTTCCAGGTGAAATTTTGCAGAAGCCCAACAGCTCCCTGTTTTAGGACAACAAGTTTCCAGCCTTTCATGATCAGAAGATGAGTTCTTACCATTCCTAGTAGTAAGATAAAATTAGGCATTTTCATATAAATATGTAGAGGGCAAAAGCAAGGATATTAACTTGCTTAGTGCTATTAAAATAATATTTCTGTAGGACAGTTATCATCCTGGGTCCTATTTTTAAAATTAATTTTCTAGGCACTCTTGGCAAACTTTTATACCTGAGCCTGCTCCTTATATAGCAATCAGGGTCTTGAAATACTTTTCTTTTTTAAATAAAATTATTTCCAGTGTAAAACTCTCTGACTTGACTGTGTGACTGCAGAATGAAAAGTGATGGATGTTTTTCTCTAGATTGTGAGAAAGAATAGTCAAGCTAATGAATGCTGAAGCATGTTTCTTTCCCAGGTGCTCCATACTCTCTCACTCTCTAATTTGCCTGCTAAATCTGCTGCATTTTCCTCTCGTTTCTTAGTGTTTAAGGATTATCTCATATGCTCTCTTGGGAAATGTGGCTTGCTTAGGGTTATGGAAGTAATTAGAAAAGATTGCAGCCTGCTTTTTGAATGAGTCTGGATTTATTTCTGTTTTTCTTTTTGCTAATGGGAGGCTTGCTTGTTCTTGCTTTGATTTAGATTTTTTTTCAGAAAGAAAAATACAGTCTAATTCACAAAAAATAAATGTTTGAGCAAAAGCTGAAAAATCCACAGAAATCCCTGGATGCTTTTGACCAAATGAACATGCTTAAATTAAACATAGACACCCTTTTAAACAGAAAGGACTGGAACAGACTGGAGATATTGATTCAGTTACCGTGTCACTAGGAAAGTAAGAAGATAAATGAATAATCTAGGAAGAATATCCCCAGATTTGTGATGAAATCCAAGTAAATTTACACTTGTCTCTATCCCAGCTCTAAACCTTGAAGCAAATGAAATCTGTACTCTCTCCATAAGCACATGTAGACTTGTCTCTTTAGACACATAGGACAGTTTTATCAAGAGTGTACTTTCTTACTCCAGGCTTTCCTTATGTGAATAGTTTCTGAACATGTATATTTAATTACCACCTTGATTTCAATGACAATTTAGATATTTTCTCTGTTTTAGGTAAACGTCAAAATCTCTGCTTCTTGGCTCTGGGGTTTTTTATGTTGTTGGCTGATCTTACAGATACTTGCCATCTTTTCTGTAAAGAACTATTTTCCCCTTCCATTAGTAATACACAGGGGAATACTGTTATGTTTTTATAATATTTGCAGGAAAGCCTTCCTTGAGTTCATTATTAGATGACCCTCACGTACTATTCTTCCTTCCTGGCCTTAGTCTGTATTTTCCCTGAGGTCCTTATTTGTCTGTCTTCCTGATTTAAACGGTAATTGAATGGTAAGTCTTGAAATGATCTGTGTCTGAAGGTCCTTGGAATATACCTACACCAACCAACACCTTTAAAAGGATTAGAAGCCTTCAGCTAGGTACAATTCAGCTAGCTGGGAAACCAGACAAATTGTAACTGTGACAACCTCAAGGGGCCTATGTGCCTTGGCAGGGGGAATGAGTTGCAGTGAGTGCCATATAGCTCTGTCTGCAGTGTTTGTGGTATCCAAACTAACTGGCTGAAATAGAGCTTGAATATTGGCAAGGCATTTTGCATCTTACGTGTAAAAAAAGCCCAGGGCTGTCTCAGGAATCGTTTGGTGCTAAAACTATTACATAGGGCAGGCATTCATGTTCTGTATTTGTGCCTTAATTTCTTTCCCTGGCACTTATTACTAAATTTATTACTGGACTTATTTATCAAGACTTTTGACATGACTTCTCATGTTACTCCTAAAATCAAAATGGATTGGGTGTTTGTCAATATAGAAAAATTCAAAGCCTTGCATCAGTGCTGGAATAATGCTGAACAGCAGCAGAAATCTGAGAGATCCAGACCCAAGGGACCTAGAGACCCAGGAAAGGAATGGTGGACCCCAGTGGAGCAGGCAGTAGGTCAAACAAAGCAATTATTTTTCTCAATTTGATACTTGCCAAGCCATTTTAAGATACTATGTCCAGCTAGGGGACCCAGCACAGTGTAGTTACTGGAAACTGGAGCTCAGGAATCCAGAGAAGGATGCAGTGGGTGCCATACAAGAAGAGCCTAAGGTAACCCCAAGGGCTTGGTCCATGGACGACAGACCCAGGCTGGGATCTTACTGCTGTCTTCACCTGCCTAATGGGGAACAGAGAGGAGGGGGAGCTAGATTTCTCACGGAGTTGCCCAGTGGAAGGACAGGAGGCAACAGATGGGAACAGCAGCAAGGGGAATTCCTACAGCATTTAAAAGAAAAACTTCACCAAGGTGTAGAACTCACCAGGTGTAGAACTGTACAGAGAGGAAACAGCTTGTACAGAGAGGCAGTGCTGCCTCTATCCCTAGATATTTTCAAAATGTCTGTAGCCAAGATCCTGGGTTGCAGGACTTAACCTGGAGTTAGCCATACTTTGAGAAGGAGATTGGATCAACTGCTTCTAGAGAACTCCTTCCACTAAGATTACTCTGTTTTTGTGGGAGTTGCTATTAAATTTAATCTATTCCATCCCATGTATGATCATATCAAAGCTTTATTGTCTGTATTTCTCCATTGCAGCCTTAAGGTTCCCTTTTGGGCTTTTACTATCTCCCTACCTCTGATTCTGATTTAGAAGCCATTTAACATACATTTACTGCTGTGAACAGATAAGTCTTTAGTCTCACTTCAAATTACATCCTCTGCAATTACACAAAATTATTTTTTTAATTAATACAATTCTAGTGGTCACCATTCTTTACCCTGGATTTTGTTATGCGCTCACTGGTCTCTGATCAGGACAATAAGTATCTGTGTTACCTTAAATATAATGCCAAAATGGAGATTTGCTTCTCTGGATGATTTGTTCTGTTTCATTTTCAATTTTGCTAATCTTCTGAAGGCAGTAAATTCAGGAGGTGGACTGGAATACTTTCTCTTAAGATATCCTTTTTGGACTCAAGAACACAAGCCTTGGCTTCACGTGCTATATAGAAATAATACCTAAGGCAACCAAGGATCTGTAACATGATAAACATCAGTCTACATTGTTTCGCTGAATAAAATCATAGACTTTGTTGCTGAAAACCTGTGATCTTAGTAGGTATTTTTGCATACCAGCTATGGTATATATTCAAAGCAATTTGTGCCTCTTTTTTATCATTTAAATCCTACTAATTATTTTCAAAACAGAGTGTTGAATTTCAACTTCTTTCACTTGCACCAACATGTAGTTTGAGGTTATATAGGGTTTTCTTTAACTAATGAAACAAAGGGGAAGAGTCACACTGGCTTTAATGAGCCCAGCACAAATACCTTTGTGAACTTTTGGGAGAGTGTCAGCCAGATACTCAGTTGTCTCCTTATTTACCAGGGACAGAAACAGTAGTGGTGCAAAAGCCATTGCCAGACTGCACACGTCACCTGTAGGAGTGACAAAGACAGTATGGGAATTTGGTCCTTCTTCCACTGACCTTGAAGGGAGTGCCTGGGACTGCTGGCTGCAGCCACAGCTCAGGGGTGTTTCTGCTTCCCCGGAGCAGCATGGAGATCCCTAGCTCCCATGTGGAGCTGCCAGAAGGGGATGAAGTCGTGTTATTTCATGACCAGCTGGCCAGTGTGTGAGGAATTGGTTTTTCAAGGAGGTTAAAGAATTTGGCCACTTCTGCTGGGGCCAGTTCAGAAAGACAGATCTTGACAGCTGGACCTAGCACCAGTAAAAGGAATGTCTGATCCCATGTGCTCCCATGGGGAGAAAATGTTCAGACTCCTCCTGCCACACTGTGCAGCTTCTACACTGGGGTTTAGCACGTAGAATTAGGAGATGCTGCTGAGGCCCGGGGCATGTGAGCAAAGACTCCAGCATTTGGGTACCGCACTGTTCTTGGCTGGTGGCTTAAGTATAGGCTTTAGGAATGAATGCAAGAAGTTAGCAAAGCATAGCAGAGAGGAGATGTTGAGTTGTTTGACAGACAGTGAGCAATTAGCAACCGTTTTTTGAAAATCAAATCACCTCTACTATTCTTTGATATTAAGAGTAGGATGTCAGCGCTGCACTGACCTAAGATGATGTATTATTTGGAATTTTCAATATTCCAAGTTTTTTCTCATTAATCATGAAAGTTGGGGGTTTTTCCACCTTGCTAAAGGAAAGAGGAAAGGCTAATGGGGATATGTCTGGCATCTGCCACATCTGAGGATCATGTACCCATTTGTTCAGTTTCTTAAATGTTACCACTTCTTTTGATATTCTAATATCAGTATCTGGGTGAGTTTCCCTTTTGACAGCCAGGAAAAATTATGTTGAAAAAAAAACCAGTTACAAACTCCAAAGATTCTTGGGGGTTTGGCTAACATAACTGCATGCCTCTCCCCTTGAAGCCCAAGTGGGCTAAGATGTGAGAAAGAGAAAATGGGCACTGGTTTAGTGGTGGTGTATCATTCGACTATCCATGTGCTAGAGGGAAATATGGGACATCATGCTTCCTGTCTTTCTGTGGTCGTAGAGAGTCAGGAAGGGTAGGGTTTGCCTCATTCCTGACTCATCCTGGCCATGCCTTGTGTGACCCTTCTCTCACCAGTTCTAGTTTTCTATGGGAAATGGGGTGTACGATTAATCCTCCCTTGGGTTGCATGTTGCAGACCTGGGTGTCTTGCTGCAAAAAACAAACTTTATGCAACTGCAGGAGCAAGGGAAACTAATTTTCACTTTATGCTTGAGAGTTGAAGACCTGATTTACTAAAGCAAATAGTGACAAAGTTTTCAGCACCCATGACTGATCTCTAAGGTCTGGTCCTATTCATCACAGAGCAATGTGATGAATAGCAGCACCTCCTAGCACAGAGCCACTGGGAGGCCATGAATGCTGTAAAGCAAGGGCCTGGGGAAGCTAATGAAGTTCTTGGGGCCATCGAAGGGCTAACAGATGGGAAATCTTCTACACGGATTTCCCAAGACTCTCCTATCTGCCTGATCACAGCCTAGCTCTTTAGCATGCCAGACTAGCAATTTTTCAGGAAGCACAGAGATAAGGTACACTCAGGGAAACAATTAATTCAAAGTCCTGCAGGCGTGTCCATTCACACAAGCAGGTGCATTTTTCTAATAGAGAGGGAATACATATAAACAAACAGACAAAAAAAAATTTGAAAAAAACACAGCCAACAGTAAACCTCCTGTACTTCCACTAGCTGCAAGGGTTTTAACCTGCTATTTTCATAAGAAAGCTGATACTTCTGCCTATATGTGCTCTGCCTTCTGCTGATTCAAATCAGCATTGTACGGGTCAGCTGGACCTGCTGACAGAGGAGGTATGAAAATTCAGGTGTATTGCTTTCTCTCTCTCTCTCTCTCTGGCTCTCTGCTCTTCTCTCTTTTCCTCTCCTCCTCTGTATTTGCTTGTCTGACCATGTTTCACTGAGCAGATATGGGACCAGTCTTGATTTATGCTGGTGTGAACCTGTAACTCTATCTTTGACCTCCATGCCCATCTACATCTCTGGAGAGTGACACATTTGTTCCAATAATTTGGCACTTCTCAAGCTACCTCCTGTCACCTCAGGTGGGAGACATGAAATAACAGACTAGTGTCTCTGCTGAAATGCTTTCCCTCCATAGGTTATCCCTTGGTGTATATATCTCAGGCTGCAGAACACAAAAAAAAGTTTCTGTTTTAGCAGTTTTTTAGTTTTGTTGCCTTTGAACACTCTCTGGAAACAAATACCTTTCTTCTTTATTTTCCTCTGGAGGTTTTCAGGAGATCTGCTTTCAGGCAGTTTAATGAGAAACAAGCCCCTGTTGAAAATGTTTAAGGAATATGATTAATTGCTTGATTTGAGAGTTTCAACATGCCTCCATCTAATACCTAGAAGAGCAGGAGTAAGGGGCAGGAGTGTGCCTTTTCAGCAGTGTATCTGTTCCTTGGTGCAAAATAAGCCCACGCATCCCCTCCTTCACATCCCCAAGCTCTAAAATGTGATGCTGCAAATAGGCAATTACTGCCCTGTTTGGGTCCCATCCCCACATCTTTCTCTTACAGATTTTCCACCTGGACATTTCTGTGCCTTGAACACTCAGAGCTGTGCCTGTATACTGAATGTCCAGGGGAGGATGGGCCAGGTGACTTACAGCAGCCTTGCTACAGGGAAGTGAACAACAGCTTAAAAATCCTGTATTCATGGAGAATTGATGAGTCTTTGGTTCTCCCAGCTCTGCTGAAAAGCAGCTGGGCAGGCTCAGATCACGGCCTCTGAATTTGCATGGGATAAACTGAGTAAGCTCATGGTCCAGGATCACCAGGATGTGAGGCTGTAGTTCTGCCGGGGGCTGAGGCCACTCGGCCGTGGTGGGATCATTCCAGTTTCCCAAAGCAGAGCCTGACACACTCCTACAAACAAATGCCATGGAAGGAAAGAAGGCTATCACCGGCTTGCACCCATCACCAGGTCTCTTTAGAGATTAAAAGTTACTGGAAAATACTAACAGTAATTTGATGACCTTGGAACCTTCAGGGCATCACTTCTGGTACTCTTGCTTTCCCAATGTGTGATATTCCTGGTACTCCTGAGAGAGAAGAGACCCTTAGAGAGGGTCCTTGATATTTCAGAGGCCAGATTCCTCCAGGAATCTGTCCATACAAAGATTTTACACCACAGAAGCTGAGTCAAAATTGCTGGGGTCTATCAACAGGGTTTGAACTTCTTCTGACCTGTCTGCTTAGAGCAGAGATGCATGCCCTGCACATCAGCATTTTCTTTCCACACGTGTGAGCACTTTTAAAATTAATTTATCAGTTTTCCCCATCTTGTGTCAGCATGGCAAAATGGCTTAGTGTTTGTATTTGACTGATGGCCTAGAAAATGAGGGGACAGTTATGATTCTTCTGTCCTAAAACAGACTGTCAACAAAAACGTTGCCACTCATTTCCATGGGGACCAAGTCTTTGCCTTTGCCTGAAAGGAAGTGATCAAGCTTCGAGCTGGGTCTCTGAGGTCCTGGATTTCAGCCCAGCAAACCAGACCAGATTTGTTTCCCCCTGAGGAAGTGTCCTTCTCTGTGCTATTTTGGAGCTGGAACTGAATCACAGCATTGCTTTCCAAACAAGAACTCACAAAGAACATATATAGATTGAAAAAATGGTGATTCCTTCTTGAAAATTTTGAGAGAGACACAGTTAGGGAAAAAGTCTCTTCTAGTATTCTGCACAATTTTAAATCATCATAAGGCACCAGGACATGAGTCCTTACCTCTAACATAACTCTCTTTAGTTTTCTTAGGGACAGTCTGAAGTAATATATTTTTTTTCACCACATGTATTATGCTTGAGGGAAAATAAAAAAGCAAGAAACAAGTCTGCAAATATTCACTGGTTTTCACATTTGATTACTGGATGCACAACATAATATGGTTCTTAAAATGGTGATTGATCAATTTGGATTGAGGAAATATGTCGGGAAAAAAGCTTCTGAAAAGCTAACATTTTCCCTCTTGCCACTGCTGGCACTTACTGACATAGAAAGCAAGAACTGTTATGAGGGAAATGCAGAGGCTGACATCTGACATGAAGAAAGCAGGGTGGAAAAGCTCCAAACACTGGGTGTGAGGGAAAGGTGTGGCTAACACTGTTTGTCTCTGTTGTGCTGGATTAACTCACCCTGGTGTCTATTGCATGTATTTTAAAATTAGAAATGATATTGCAAAAATGCTATTGGAGCAGGCAGGAAGACTTTCAGAGCCAGGTGTAGAGTTTGCTTCATTCATGGGATATTCATTAGGACTTAGGCATGCAGAAATTCTTAGTTATTAATATGTGATTCATTCTTCTGGTTGTATCATACAGAGTTTTTTACACTTTTGGGAAGAGAGTAAGCTCTGGCTGTAAAACATGGAGAGGTTTTACATTCATGCTTTTCTTTCATTGCATATGGATTGCAGAAAGCTCAGAAATCACATCCATGGACATATATATATATATATATATATATATATGTATTATTTCTGTATTAATTATATCCTCCCTAAATGCTATGGCATGCTTACAAAGCTTTGATTACTCATCCCACCCCAAGCTGAGAAACTGCTGATCCCCACAGAAATAAAAAGGGAAGACTTTGAAGTCTTACAACTTTGGCTTGTCATAGAGCGAATGAACTTGAAAGAGAAATGTAAGCCCTTACTTCTGATATAGTAAAGAGCTGGCAAGTTCCTACAGATTTTTACTCCCAGATGACATCACTTACTCTCCAGCAACTTGCAGCTTGTCTAGCACTGCAAGGTAAATATAGCCATGCCACACAGTGTCATCGCCTCAGAAAGCATCTTCATGTCTTCCCGTTCTGAATCCAGGATGCCAACAAGCTGCAGAGCAGATGGTGTATGAACCTGCAAGGGCAGATCTACAACCAGTGGGCTTTGGCATATCTCCCATGTAGTGGAGACAGAAATGATGCTCATTTATACCCTTTGAGATTCTAGCCCAAGGTAATGGCATCTTCATTTCTGACTTTAATAGGAGCAGGCGCTGGTGTTGGGAGTGAGGCTTCCTTCCACTAGAGAAAAACACAGCTGGAACACAAAGTTGAAGGAAGAGTAGCATTAAAAAACTGCCACAACAGCAGTGGTTAGATTTAAACACTGTGCACACCTTTAATGGTCCTAAGAGCCAAGTTTCTGATGTGCAAGTGCATTTTTTGTCTGATGCCAAGAAAACAGATGTGAGAGTTATTTCCTAATAGCCAAAGGCATTGTCACATGACTAATTCAGCATCTTTCAAAACTGGGTGCATGCCTAGGCATGTGATGGAAAGATGGGAGGAAATTGCCTGGCTATGTGGATTCCTTGTGGTAAGGCAAATTTAGCTCAGTGAAGCCCATGACTAACAAATACCAAGCACTCAACTTTTCAAATTATAGAATCGCAACACCCTGAAACCTGTTGATAAGCTTTCACAAAGCTTGGAATTTTTTGGATGAAAGCAGAGCATTATAGGTTTCAGAAAGAGAATTTCATGGTGGCAAATGGGTGTGTGCCTTAGATGTTCTATTTTGGAATTAAACCATAGCAAAATCCATTTGAGAGAGTGTTTTCTGCAATTGTAACTGGTTTAAGAAATAATGTTAAAAACCAGCCACTCTCTGCAGGTTATTCTCTGTTTTGTAATTGCCATGAAACTCGTATGAAAGCATTTGGTGGTACCACCTTCTGGCATGGAGCTGTGGGAGTAGATCACTCAGAACAAACTATTTCATAGACCATTAAACTAAAGATTTTTTCGTTTTAAGAAAATATCTCAACATTAATGATGGAACTAGAACATCCTCCTCTGATTACCTTGCAATTTGTCATTCTCTAATTACCCAGTGAGGTACATCCTGCTGCTTCATCAACTCTCTGCAGCACTCTATATAGCTCTGCTGTTGGCCACCTTTTTGTTTCTCTGCACCCCTTATCTCTGAGCATGCCTGGCCAGGAACAAAAATTTAACCCTGTCAGCTCTGCAATGCTTCTTGAGCTATGTCTGTGCTGCAGAATCACCTCCTTCAGTCCAAGCTAAAATTTTGACTAGAGCTCTTTAAAACTGTACATGATTCTGATCCACAGTGTACTCTTGTCTCTCTGAAGTCAGCAGTCATTTAAATGTCTTTTGTCTCTTGTTTTTATATTTGGATTGCCAGGTTTTTGTCATAGAGCTTGTGTGTGCTAGCTGCGTCCACCACATGGTTGTTGTTTGAGGATTGCAACTTAGAAGTGCTACAATATTCACAGATGACTACCATAGAGTAAGTTTGCAGTTGAAGTGTGTATATCTAATCTGTGAGTCAAACTCATACTGAGAAAGTTTGTTGATCTACATTCGGGTAAAATGCAAGGCACTTTTTACTGAAACTTATTCCCAAAAAGCCTAGCCTGTGGAGAGGCTTATATTATGCCCATAGGCATATGTTTAAAAATATCTCACCTTAAAGCAAGGAAAAGTTAAAAGCTTTCCCTTTAATTCTTTTTATTCTGCTCTTTAATTTTTATTCTTGCTTTTCCGTGTTTTTTTATTCTCATTCAATAAAAATTATATATAAATTCACAAATCAAAAATTCACACAATATGATCTGACAAATCACACTTTCAAAAGGTTCTTGGTTTCATTAAAAATTCCATTAAAATGGCTGATAAAAACATTGTAGTGGCATCAATTATTTTTCAATAGATTAAATTCAAGTCCCTGTAATAACATCTTTTGATCAGCTAGCTGTAGAACTGCCTGTGGTATAGAACCCTAGTATAATTTTCTTTATTTATTTACCTTTTATTTATATCAGATATGTTGTGTAAGTCTCATGCAGGAGACAAACGAAAAAGACAGGCTGAGAAATCCCACCCATGTCTTGAGTCTATGATGTTTTATGAAAAAATGAAGTTAAAATGCCAACACTGCTGTAGGCATTTGGAGGACCCCCTTTGTAAGGCTGGTGGATCCTGACAGGTGCAATGAGATTTTTACATCTGGAATTGTTTTATTTTGCACTTCCTGAACAACCTGCATAGACACACAAGCTGGGCCAGGTCTTCACCAGGACAAAGGTGGTGGTGTGAACTGTTACCTACAGGAGATGAAGGGCTTGGGGATAGTGTTTTACCAAAACTGGGGTGAAGTGGCCTCCATGTTGTCTGAAGAAATGGAGAAGATAAAAAATTACTAACCTGAAGACAAAGAGAGACAACTAAAGGTATCGCTCTGAGGAGCACAGGGGAAGCTAAGGACATAGGGGAAGCTAGGGCCTTAGGCAGGTAAGGGCTTGGTGATCATAAAACACAGCTTTGGCTATCCTTCTAAGCTGGAGAAGACAGGCCCTTGTGGAGTTCCAGGGATCTTGGAGGAGAGCGTAGCTGGTTTGGGAGATTTTTCACTTAAGGGATATACTGTTTTTTGTAACGGTGTCTGAGCTCAAATGGTTTATTTCATAAGGAAATGTAACAGTGTATTTACACAGTCTCTGGAAAGGCTATTTATATCTGCATGCCTGCTTCCTTCTCCCTGTCCAAGGCCTCACAAAGGTATTTTTTAGGATAGAAGATTCAGCCTTTTGTAAGCTCAGATGAGCTTATGCTCAAGAGTCAGGACTACATCTGAGAAACAGAGAATAGGAATCCGAGTGTTGGGCAGAGGCTGTATACCAGAGGACTCAAGGTTAAAAGGAAGGTACCTAGACATGGCTGGACTCAGAAGTTATCAGACACCCTGGGAAACGGGGATTGGATCTCATAGTACCTAGGTGATGAGCAGTAAGGACATTTGGACAGATGCCATCACAGGTGAATCATTACGTGCAAAGCTGAGTTATTACTGGTCTTATTTATAAAAGCAGCTACTTCAGGAGCATGTACAACACCCCTTTTAAAATTCTCCATTTGAATAAACATATTGGCAAGTGAAAGAAATTGTAGCTGCTTATGTTTTTGCCCTGCCACACCACTGTGTGCCTGATGCTAGATTAAAATGCATGAATCTAGTAGTCACTTGTCAAGAAACAGACTGTGCTGCTCCTGGAACTGCAGCAGCTGTCCTCAGTAATTTTTTTGCAAGAAGAAGACCAAAAAAAAAAGCTCACCAAAGGAGAGAAGTGAATGCAGTGCTAATATCCCCCATTACTCCCTTGCCTGCCTTCCTCTTGGTGCCATCTCCTCAGAGCTGCCACATCACTGCAGATCCTCTGCAAAGGATTGTAAGCTGGTCTTGTGTGTCCCCAGCAGCTCACAGCCCTCCATACCACTCCCAGAGCCCTGGCAAGGGAGACAGATCTTCTGCAAAATAGCCAGACAGGTTGGGTAGTTTAGTTTCTATTCTTTTAAGCCCCTTTTAAAATATGCTGTAGGGTGATGGAACAGTAACTCACCCTTGTTATAACCTTGATGGTTTAAAGACATGAGCAGGGCTTAGGACAGACAATGCAGTGAGGCTGTCTATAGAAGGCTTTGAAGTGAACAATACTTTTGTTTAAACACAAAGTTCACATCCCACCTGTTTTACCACTGTTTTAATACTGAAAAATAATAGATTCATTAGGAAGCCTGTTAGTGTAATGAGTGACATTTTTTGTATCTTGGTCCAAAGACATGTCACTCTTCTTAAAGAAAATGCCTTTAATTTTGGATGAAAACTTTGAGGTTTCTTTTAAAAGTACTACAGTGCCCTTGTTGAGGTAGGAGATTTTTTTCTTGCAGTGTGTTTCATCATTTCTGCTCTCATGCATCATTTTTCAAATCTTCCCTCATCAAATTACCACAGCTTTAGGGGTCCTGAAGAGATTAGTATAATCACTCACTGTAATTAAATGTTTCATATTTTATTAGACACTGCATGCAATATGCTGCATGGAGATCTCATACAAGGCCTGCCATATCTTTATGTATCTCTCACACACCTGACTGAATCAGTAAGTGCAAAGATTTATTTCCCTCACGTCTTTTGTGTTGCAGAGATGATGTATTGTGTCAGGGAGGATTTGTCATAGAAATTGGCAGCTGTCATGAACGGCCTCACCTACACCAGAACATGAGGCAAAGGGAGACGACATGAAGTCATGTTGTATAGACAATAGCCTACTTTTCTTAAGATGGAGAGATAAAAAAGGACTAAGTAGAGGCCCACAAAAACACAGCTGCTTTGTTGTGCATCTTGGTACAAACAGCAGTCATCAGTTGAAGTTTTAAACATCTCTAAAAGGGAATTTTCTTCCTTCATCCAGGACTTGGTCATCCAGGCTAAACAATTAAACTTGTCCATGTAAGTCTCAGAAAACTGTCAAGAAGTTAGGAGTTTGGCATTAAATTATATTTCTGGGAGGATTTTGGTGGTCTCAGCTTTCAAATGCTGAAGTGTCATTAATGAATTTATGAAGTACTGTGGAAGGAAATTTTCGTTGTTGCAACATAAATTACTGAGAAGCCTGAGAGAGCTAGTTCAGAAATAAATTAAGAGCCCACAACCATCAACTCATAAAATAAGGAGAGCATGATGTTAGCTATAAATGCCTCATCTGCTGTGTTGGTCCTGAAGGACCTGCCCGGGAGTTCCTAGGAAGTGATGCTGTTGCTCCAGAGGGAATGAGGCCCTTCCCCACATTTATTTATCACTTTGGGTATTTTCTTTGTTTTCCAGACCTAGTTTTCTTTATCTCCTCGGTGTAAAATAAAAAAGGAGAAACAATGTGAGAGCCACATGAAATGTATTACTTGAAACCATGATCTCCAGAGAGAGAGGAAACCATGCAAGCAGACCTGTAAAAGAGAGGAAAACAAAAGAAAATTTAATAACTTGCAACAGAGCAGGAAGTTCAATGACATCAACAATAAGAGGAATAAAAAAAAAAATAATCCAAACTGTAAAATTCTGAATGAAAGCAAAGAAACAATGTGAAATATTTATCCAGAACCAAAGGAGAAAAAATAAAGGAAAGAACAACAATAAAGGAGATATATTACAAGTTACCTTAAACATAATGTTGACTCTATACCACCACACTAGTTTGCTCAGGACCTTTATTTTGCGACATCAGCACATTAAGCTCCAGATATTGCCTCAGAAACCTGAGCTAGGATTGTGTACTCCAGAAACAGTGTCTACACCATTGCTCCTGAAGTCCTGAAGTCCAGGCTGTGCAGTGAGAGGGCTAGTATCCTCCTCTTTGTGCATTGCCCACGTTCTCAGCCCTTTTCTGCAGCAGTCGTAATTTAATTACAGCATGCTGCTTGAGTTACAGGTTGCCATTATTGTTAACAAGCTGCTTTCCCATGATACTAAAATGGGTAATCCTGATGACAAGGCTGAACTGGGAAGCATGGAACCTGTCTGCTCTACCCGGACATACCCTTGACCTGTTTTGGGATTATGGGTACACTTTGCCACCTTCTTAGCAGGATACATGCTATGATTGTGCTATACATAAAATACAAGGACATATATAAATGTCTTTGTGTGGATGCATATATATATACATAAATGAATATATGAAGTGTTATGTTTTTTGCCTTCTTGATGCTCAATGCAGGTTACTTGTATAATGGAAAACCAAATTGCATCACCCACTCCTGTTTTTGACTTAGTAGCTCTCTTTAAATCAGTAATACTCAGGAGACACCATGCAGATATAGGACATTTCCTAGATATTGTGAATCCCAGCAGCCATCAGATCATGCTGTCCTGCAGTTCAGATCCATTCTGCTGTCTGTGCTAGTGCTGGCTGGAGATGTCACGCCTCAGCATTGATGCCCGTCTGTGCCTCCACACCTGGGTAAAGCAGGGAACAGAGATCAATTACTTCCATCACTCACTCCTTTGCAGGTTTTTCACTCAGAGAAAGCAGTTGAAAAGTTCTTTCCCGGGTAAGAAATCCCATTTCCAATGTCAGTCCCATAACCAGACTGGAGAAAAAAAGTTTGGTCATTTCAAGCTGGGCACGCACCTGCCAATGTCACTGCCAGCAAATCCACCATAGGCAAAGACAGGGTCTGGGAAAGTTACTGGCTCAGCAGGTACTGATAAAATGCTAATTTTAACAAATCATATTTTTTTAAGCATTTGAAAAATACATTGTGGTCAGAAGTATTGTTGTGAGAAGGTTTTAATAAAACCTTCTTTACAGCTTTTCTTTATTATTTGCTGATCAAGCTGAGACTCAGTTTGTCACATGTTTGTTTCTGGATGAAAAGCACCTAAATACATACACAGTGCACTGGAAACCTGAGTTGCCTTATAGAACATCCCTGTATAAAGCTTTCCAGAAGAATATAGGGCCAGCCATGATGAGTTTGTACAAATAATGTGATAAATTGATGGTTACGTTTTTTCCTCTGTGTTTGTATCACAACACATGCACAGACAAGCAACCATGCTAAACCGCATTATTAAGATTTTTCTATCAATTAACCCTAATGTACAAAATGCCAGAATGAAGATTGCCTGTCTGCTCTTATTTCTGTTGCTCTTTTACCTTATGCAGTATGCACAATTTTGAGAATATCCAGAATTAATTTTCCCATATGCCTATGCCTTATTAAATGTACAGTGCAGATGAGTCCCCTCAGTGAGCAGTTATTCAGTGTTTTATTCCAGCCTTGCTATTTAATATGAAGTTTGCAAGAATGAAGTTATTAACTACTTTATAGGCTTTTCTGTGGTATGTACAATTTTGAAGCCTGAATGTTTTGCAAACAATAATGAATATATTCTCCCACTAGTTCTGTAGGATAATAGTAAGAGTTATCTCCATCTTAGAGCAGGCAATTTGAAGTACAGAATTAGAATCAGAAGTATGCCCTAAGTTTAGAGGCTTAGTTTTGAGTATAGGACTACTAGATAATCTACTAAAGATTTTCTATGTCATTATTGGAACGATGTGTGTTTCACCCTTGAGGGTGAAATGTGCAAATTAGACACTGTTGGAAAATACATACATTGTTACCATGTACTTCAGGTTTGTACTATGTTGTAGTTGGTGCCCAGATGGACAAAACAAGGTTCCTTACAGTCCACTGCTTTTTTCATTAGGTATTTTTATTTCGTCTCCTTACACAAAAGATGAATTTTAAACTTTTTTGGCAGCCAATAGAGGATGAACAGTGAACAATTCCAGCTTTGGGCTTAGATCGTGAGCCTCTCACCCCCTCCCCACATTTTCCCCGCACCAAAATTCCAGTCTCTCTTTTTGAGGTCCTCATGCTGACTCTGTCTTTTATCAGTCTACCAGTATTGCTGCAGCCTACAAATGCAGCCAAGAAATGTAGCTTCTTCCCTAAGGTTAAACGGCAGCATTGGTGTGAGAAAAAAATATTTACCACTAAGACATTTAGGCTATAATTTAAAGAAAGATGCCCAAGTATCAGAAAAATATGCAGTATCCTTTTATCCATAGAATGGACAAAGAAAGGCTCTTTTAAGGTGCAGGTGAGTGAGATTCCATATGAGCAAGTGTGTCTGTGGTGTTCCCAAGATCTGGGGTATCTTTCTTTACTGTGGGCACTAGTCCTTTGCTCCTGCCTCAGCCAAAACAGGTTCCTTGGTCTTATCAGGTCCCTTCCATCCCAAGCAAGGTGAAGGCAGGCGCTAAAGTATGTGCATCTTGGTAGGGATTGTCTTTTTTTGCTTGTACCTAGTGTTCAGGGTTCTGAGTCTGTGGTCATGGCAGGGAGAATGAGAGCTTTGTTCCCCCACTGGATTTTGTCAGTCAGCTGCTGAAGATGGGTGGACATGGGACCCAAGAGCTCTGCAGGTGTGCACATACCATGATGTGTGCAAGACAGTTTTTGCTTAAGTAGTCTTCAGAATTTCACAATAAATAAATAAAATTAAGGCCTCCATTTGGTAGGGGTGATTTTTGTCCACTTACAAACCAGACAAATTTGGGAACAATTTCCCAAGAAGGTAGATGTGTAGGAAGGAAGCAATCTTATTCAACTTGTCAAGTCTTGCCTAAAGGTTACAACATCTTGGTTGCCCAGAGCAAAGGGCTCAGAAAGACTTTTTTAACAAATGCAAAGATGTCATCCCTAGTGTCATGGTTTAACCCCAGCTAGAAACCTAGCACCACACTGCCCCTTGCTCACTCCCCCACCCAGTAGGACTGGATAGAGACTTGAAAGGGTAAAAGCCGGGAAACTTGTGGATGGAGAAAAAGACAGTTTAATTGGGAAAGCAAAGGCCACACATACAAGCAAAGCAAAACAAAAAAAATAATTCACTCCTTTCCATGAGCAGGGAGGTCTTCAGCCAAGAGAGCAGGGCCTCATCACATATGATGGTGATTTGGGAAGCAAACACCTTACTCTGTCTTCTCCTCCTCATTTTATACACTGAGAATGATGTCACAGGGTCTGGAATATCCCTCTGGTCAGTTTGGGTCATCTGTCCTGCTTGCATCTCCTCCCAGCCTGCCAACCACCCCCAGTCCCCTCCACAGTGTGGCTGTACCAAAACCAGAAAAGGCCTTGGCTCTGCAAGTCCTGCTCAGCAACAGCAGAAACATCTCTGTGTTATCAGCCCTGTGTTCAGCACAAATCCAAAACACAGCCCCAGACTAGCAACTGTGAAGAAAATTAACCCTACCCCAGCTGAAATGAACACACCTAGTCATGTAATTTTAAGTGCCTGTACTACAGCTTTCTGCAATTTATACAACTGCAGAAACCATTACTGCAGAAACTTGATGCAAACATCTGGCATACATAAATGTCAATCCAGGCAATGTTTGGTGTACAAGGAATTGAAAAGAGGGTCTTACAATGTAAAGTGTCTGGTAATCTTAACAATGGTGGAGTTACCAACCATATCTGTAATATTAAATTTCATTGCTTCAAAGCAAGTCTAAAGTGTTCTGTGTCCTTGCTGTATGTATCATCCTTTTGTTACACAGATCCCTCATGTTATTACAGTAAGATCTCTCATTCTCTACATGATCAGGACACTCATATGAAGATACACACTGTATGTAATTTTTGGGATGTAGTTTATCCAGTGGGGTTCACCAGCTGTGTACTGGATCACAGTTCTGTGTCTACAGAAGGAAATGTACGTGTGTGTGTATATGCAGATTCACATGAGCAGGTGTGCAAGCATGCTGGCGATACTTACCCCATGACTGGTTTCATTCCAGGGCTATGACTGTGTCTTGGCACTTGACAATGGGTTTCAGAGCAGAGGGTTTCACCCTGCTGTTCCACTCCCCAGTAAATACATGTCCCTTTCTGCTCAGGACAGTTTCTTTGCTGTGCCCCTATACACCAAATGTGGGGCATGGCCTTGGGGTTCAGAAATTTCCCCCAGGCAAGGAGGCACGGTTTAGCCAAGGCAGCAGTGCACTACATGTGTCAGAGCCTGTCCTCAGATTGGCAACAGTTCAAAAAGTGCAGAGAGAATTTCCAAGACAAAGTGTCAATGGGATGACATTCGGGCATCAAGGACCTTGCTTCAGACATACAGAAATGTGGGAACCCCTTCTATGAGCTGCAGCAAAGTGAGGCACAACAGCAGCATTCAAAGTGGTGCAGTATCACTGCCAAGCTGATAGTAGTTGGGAGGTGCACCAGCCGCAGCCTGGGGAGGCTGAGCAGCAGCTGGGCAGGCAGAGCATCACTGTGTGCTCAAGTCCCTGCAAGGGGGTGGCTTTCAGGCATATTATAGAAACCATCCCACAGTATGGATCCACCTTTAAACCACGGGCTCACTGAGAGCCAAGTGCCAATAGTATTCATGCAGGAAGGGACATGTTCAATAATTTCTTCAGAGAGGTATGAACCTTCATTCTCCACACCTCAGGAGACTGTCCCAGCTGGTATTCCCACTCTAGGCTATGGGAAAGCCAGTGACGCTCTCCTCTCCCGTGTGCCTGGTGCAGCTGCAAGGAACACCCAGCCTCTCCTGGTGAGCAAGAGAAGGGTTGCATGCTAAGGAGTCAGGGAAGGAAAAATCCCAGCCTCTGCTGCTAACATTGCCTCTATGTTTCATCAATGTCTGATCAATGCAAAATGCAGAAAAAATGCAATTTTTGACTTACTTTTAGCGCTTATTTAAACTACAACCCTAAATGCTTTTACTGGATTTGTGTCTGACTCCTATTGAAGATTCTGACCAGGCAGTGAATGGAAAAGAAGTCTTTGACAATACACTCCAAAGGTCTTTTAAAGATAATTTTTATTTTTTTCTGCAGGCAGACTAAATTATGGGACTTTGTTCCTAGCAGAGTGACTGTAAAAATAGCCTGACCCTCTCACTCTATAAACCTATAGCAAATGAGAAAAATAATTGCTTTAAAGTAGATTTTTTATAAAGCATCTACTTGGGATGGCCCGAAATGAAAAGGAATTACTTTATCTAATCTTGCCAGGGAAAGCATTTCAGCACAGAGGAGTATGAAAGTGAATACTTGACCTTCCTTGGAGGCCAGTTTCCATATGGGGTCAGGCAGAAAGACAGAACCTGATGATAGCTGATGATAAATCCAGGATAAAACACGGAGGCTGACTGAGAGTTCAGTCTTTGTGGTTTATGCTTGAGCCTTATCACCGCTGAAAGAAAATTGAAGTGATTATATAGTACTTTGAACTTAATGGAAAGAAGAAAGATAGTGAATGGTTGATTACATCTCTTCTTGAAGTCCTTCAAGTACAGGCCACTGCCCATTAAACTGTTGCCAAGGCAGCTTTAGCTGGCAGCTAGATAGCTCAGGGTCCTCTCTCAAGTCTTCCCTAGTAAAGATTAACTATATCATCTCACTTGCCTTCATCCTCAGAGCCAGTCAGAGCAAAAAGTGCTGCAGGAGATTTCTGCTCTTCTCTGTTGCCTTCAGCTGGGATCCAGCTGCAATTAAAACAGTGGGACTCCTGGGCTCCTATGGGGATGGGACAACCTGATTCACAGGAACATAAGAACAACACTTCCTACATTTCTATAAAAGAAGTTGCAAGCTGTAACTCTCCAAGAGCTCCTCAAGAATAAAATTACCAAAGATTACTGATGTTTTTCAAGAGACTCTCACACAGTGTTGAGGCCTGACTCATGATTGGGAATGCTCATGCTTGGCAGGATGCAGCATGCAAGGAGCAGCCAGAGATGTGTGTGTTGGGTACCCTGAGGTGCTGCAGGAAGGTGTTTTCCTGGGACCTGATGTGAAGACATTGCTAGGAACAAAGATGGCAAAGTATTAGCCACTACTAACAATAAAATAACTTGTTATGCAAGTTACGCTGCTGCTGCTCATTCAGACATGACAGATTATGAACTTGCCTATGATGGAATTTTGAGTCATAATGAAATTTTAGTAGAGTGGACAGATAGCAGAAAGAGAACAAGTGATGATAGCAATCAAGTGACATTCTGGCCATGATTAAGTCACTGCACTTTCATCCTCCAGGGTCACCATGTAGGGCCAGCTCAATGCCTAATAATGGTACCTATTGTCAGCATTAAGGCTGTCACTAAAGATGCTACAGGCAGTGGTTTCCAGTTTCCTCCATGGTTCTGCAGGAGTGCTGTAGGTCTCCACAGAAAAATACTGTCCTGGGAGAAAATAAAACTGAAGCTTGTGCTGAACTCCACATCACTAAAAGAAAAAGTACCCAGGATCCAAATGATAGTGAATAGAATAGCTTTGTGCTGATGCAGGCAGAGCCCTAGTGCTGAAAGCGATGTACAGACAGGCATCAGAGCTTATCACGAGTGGCAACAGCAAAGATTTAAACCTGTCAATCAGAGACAGCAAGTGTTAATGCATCCACTTTCACACAAGAAATTCAGAAGTATTGGTGATCTTGCTAGCATTGGGTTGTCCTGTTTGTGAAAGACTTGATCTGGAGTTGATTTGCCAGTCAGCAATGTCCTCTTCCCTCCTGTTTCAAAAGAAGGGCAAAAAAGACACTTGTACTACATTTCATCGTAAAAGAGCTGAAGTCAGGAATCTGGTGAGAATTTTTTTATTCTTCCACTCTAGAAATATACTGCAAAGAGAGAGATTGCTGGCCTGCATATAAATGAACCCCAAGTTTAGCCACAGGAAGCAGGCACTTTAATGTAATTCAGCCAACCAAGAAGATTCATATAAAGCAAAATTCCTCTTCATTCAGAAGTAGAAAAATTTCTTCCAAGTGGTACATTTTTTGTCTGTTCCCACTAATACCAACATAGGTGGGAGCTTGTTTGGTGGAATAGAAGGAATGTCTGGGAACAGTTTAGGTACAATAACACTGTCTTTGAAGGGAGTGTGATACCATTTTCTTTGCATGTTTACAATTTGGTTAGATTGTGGTATGTTTCAGTATACGAGAACAGCCTACCCTTATGTCAGGGCAACACCACCAGTACATCACAGTCATGGTCCCCTAAAAGATTCCAGCCTCTTCTTCTGCCCTCCATGCACTCACTCCCCGGTCCTTTCTTCTCAACTCCTTGCTACATCCTGCCAGCAGAAATCTGGGGGGGCTTGATGTTCAGGAGGACACCAAGGTGGCTGGTGGAGGAATTGGTACCCCTAAAACACACCTTTACTGAAGAAATTATTCTTCTCCTCAAAGTAGGTACTGATTTTATCAGAACTAGGAACTAAGACTTTCTGTCCCCTTGTCAGATGAGATTTCAGTGGGCAATGAATGGAAAAGCTCAGAGGAAAGGTGGTCCAAGAGAAAAGTAGTAAAATCAAACTTTCTTAGGACATGGGAGAAATAATGATAAAAATAACCAGTTTTGAAGCTCTTCAATTGTGACCTGTCATATGCAGGCATAAATTCTGATTTTCAGGTATTACAAGAAGGCAGTTCTTTAAAAAAATATCGAAGGAATGTATATGCATGTGTATACATAAGCACATATGAAGAAAATGGTAGAATAACTTCAAAACAGAGTTTAGACAGTGAAGTCAAAGAGCAAGATTTCTTAAGGCAAACTCAAACCTAAGTCCTACTTATAATCTTTTCTGGTCTTTCTGGAAAAGATGATGCAAACTTAGATTTGTATTTGAATGCCCTAACTCAGTAATGAACTAAACATGGCTCAGAGACCCTGACATGCCTGATGGGATTTTACTACTCCTCCTCATAAAATACTCCAGATAGAAGCTAAAAGTCACAGCTCTAAGACCATGGCTCATTTCTCATGATGAGCTTCTTAGTTTTACAGTCACATTTGCACTTCCAGAGAATGTCCACCTATCTTGACTCCTGGAATCCAATACTTACTATCTCATCTGAAAAAAAATCATGTGTTTGTGAAACTGCCATGGCCCTGGGCCCCATTAAGTTAAGCAATGTGTCATAAATACCAGAGGTGTTTCAGGGTGTTGTTGTAGCAAGAGCCTCACCTTGGCACAAGGGTCATAGGAGGCGTAAGAACTCTGTAGCTTAAAACAACCCTTATAAGGGCGAAAAGTTGAAGAAGGAAAGGTAAAAGACACTTCTTTGTTTTCTGATGGTACCTTTGCAGGGCTGTGCACTTCTGTGCCCACACAGAAAAGATTGTCACTAATCTCTTCCCATCCTAGTTGTTGGGTCAGATCCCACAGTGTGCAGCCTCTGAAGGTGGTGAAAGAATTTCTACCTTAAGCTCACTGAAGGCTTTGATATTCCTTTTCCCTGTGAATTGTTCTGAGGTGAGTTTTTTCAGTCAAACTCTGTACTCAAAAGCTTTCTAGTGCCTTGGAAAATACTCTCCAGAGCACCCATGCTTCCGAGATATCACAGCACATCCCACTGCTGTGGCAGCCTGTGGGTGCCTTGCGCCAGACATATGTGTAGGCAGTGGATGCATGTGCTGGGGATGTTTGGAGTGCAGGGGTCCCACAAACCCAAATGGTTGGTTTTTTCTGCACTGATCCCCAGGGCTGCTGCATTTGTGCTCTGTGTGACACATAATAGGGCAGCCAGGGCTCTCCTCTGGATGCACAGTAGCTGGAACAGCCCCATAATGTTCCCTTTTAACATTTTCCTTGTTGATGTACTTCAGCTTCTTCTAAACCATGTTTGTACCCAATGAACTCAGAATTATTTGGCTTTAAGGAGTTCACACTGCTTAAGTGTTTGTTTCTTTATATTTGGCTTATTCCTGGATCTGCAGGACTCCTCTTTGTTTATCTGTGTCTGCTGAGCCCTATTACATGAGTGCAAACAGGAAAATGAGTAGGTGTATATTAAGTGAACTTCTGTATCAAACTGGAATATGTAATTACTTTGTCATTTCCTAATGGGAGGATAATGAAAAGTGAAGCATTAAAGTCAATGAAAAAATCAGGATAAGAAATCAACCCCTGAAACAGGAATTATATTTCTTAAATACATGTTGCCAGCTGTAAAATAATAACAATCTTTGTGGTCTTGCTACATGTTGATGATAAACACATCTCACAGAGAGGAAGATAAATGGGACAAAATTATTTCTGCAGTGGGGTCTCTAATTCTTAGGATTTCCTGGGATCTGAACTCTCTTTTTTACTCTTAATGGTAGTTGTTAACTTTTATTTTTTTCTGTTTTAAAGGTTGAAGGATGGAAAGGAACATCTGAACTACTTGGCACTCATAGTACATACGTCCCATTGGCTTAATCTGGTCACAAAGCTTACAAGCTCCATCAGCTACGCCAGGAGACCTTGTAAATTTTCTGTTAAATTAAGAGTTTAGGTTTGCTGAACATGCAAAAATATATCATCTTTGCCAATGGAGCTATTAAACTCTTTGATCCACAGCTGTTTGGCCTGAAATCTCTCACAAGCAAGCTGATCTTCATTTTCTATCCTGCCTTTTGCCAGGTGCAATCCCCAAAAGCATCTGAACCCAGGAGGAGCCCAAGTTCCTGTGACTGAGATCTTTGCGTGTGAAGGTGCACATTTGTCCCACCTTGGTGTTAGCTCTCAGACATGGGGTGTGTCATCTCAGCTGGCTTTCCAGCTCTGCCTGTAACCAGCAGGGATACCTGTGAAGACAGCAGGCTGGTCTCAGTGTGGGACATTTATCCTATTTCACTTGGAATGCTGAAGCACCCATCTCCTTTCACTGGCCATGGAGACAGCTGGAGAACTAGCTCCAACTTGATGCCCAGTGGTGATCAGGTGTGATGAATTTCCCCCAAAGGGCTAACCCAAATGATGGACAGATTAAATGGATAGATGGGCATCCATTTCAACACCCATGTGTGTATGGGATTCACAACCTCTGTGTCTTTGTCTGTTAGTGCTTTGAGGGTGTGATCCATATCATCACATGATTCTGTGCACGAGGACACATGCATTTCCATTGCAGAACTTCCATCATCTGTTTATAACACAGGTCACATCACAGATTGTATTCCTGTCTCCAGGAAAGGTCTAACTGTTCGTTTTAATTAACTATTTCAGTTTCTTTAGGGAACAAGGCTCTTAGCCTTGCCTATCAATCTTTTCAGACAACCCCTTTCAATAAGCTCTTTTTCTCTGGCTTTCTTCCTCCACAGCCTCAGAAAGATTCAGTTTTCAGATGCTAAGTGACATGACTTGAACACAAAAGGTGAGCTATTTCCATGCCCCAGATTCACCTTCAGTTTATGGGTTAGGGGTCTCATGAAATGTTAGAGTAATAGAGGTCCGAGCTTTTTAGCCCTCCTCACCCTTTGTCTAGATTGTTACTTTAGAAATTAAGATATTGTATAAAAAACTCACTGGGATCTCCCTCCTCATGTTCTTTGAATAAAAACGCACAATCTCGGATCTAGCCTTCCATGTAGGATTCATATCTGCTGCAGACAGACCTCTGTTACCTGTACCCAGGGGGTTGTTTTAGTTTCCTAAATCCAGATATGATGACAGATCTGATTTCAAACCAACCTCTCTGGACCAGAGACCTTTCCACACACCATTCCAGACCAGATCAGACACCTTTCCCAGTGTGATAGGTGAGAAGGTCCAAACTCTGTAGAGAACAGGAGGTACCTTACCAGAGACAGAGGCAGACACCAGCAGGTGCACACCTTTCCTCAGGTCACCACCACTCCAGAGATTTCTGAGGGAACTAAGACTAGAAGATAAGGACTAATCCATAGGAAGACATAAAAGCATGGATAGCTGTTTTAGGAACCCAAAAGGAACATTGGGGCTATACACTCAATTAAGTCATCAGTATTCTAATACCCTTGGTTTGGTAGACAAATTGAGCTCTCTGAGTCTCTTTGCACAGAGTAAAATTTTTCATTTTACCTCTGGTGTATGAATTTCTTTCTCCAGGATGTGAGTTTTTTGCCTTGTTCTTGATATTCCAACTAATGTGTTGTGCAAGACTTTGAACACATTCCTATGTCTACTAGAAGTACTTCCCAAAAAATGTCTATGAAGACATTTGTATTTTGTACAGCCCTATCACCCTGGGCTCTCATAGTTACTTCTGTAACTGAATAAAATAACCCTTTCTTTCTCCTTCTCTTTCGCTTCTCCAAATTCTTGGAGACATTTAGTAGCAAATCCCCAGACTACTGCAGAAATCCTCCTGTTAGATATTAAAGGCAATGTCCTGAAATGAGTGTTACACTTCACACTACCACTATTTTTCCAGATATGTAGGTTATCTGTTTCTACCTGTACCATGTTCAGAAGTATTTCTGTGCCATGCGGTCTCCTACAAATGTCTAAAGGGCAAATTTCATTAACACATACCTACTTCTGCAACTAAAGTTCTTTATGGAGACAGCTGTGAAAAGATTCTGGCTCCAGGAAAAAGCTGCAAGTTGTGCTTTAGCACAACTGCTTGCCATCTGCTTTTAGAGCCATTTCTGACCTTCTTGCTACAGTTTGTGTATTTTTCCTTTTTGTCTTTTCCATTTTACCTAGAGATTTCCCATATCACAAGTGCTTCTCAGATGTTTGTACAGCTTAACTTTGCTGCAATTACCTTTCTTAAAGCAATCAATCAGCACTCTTGCAAACAGAAGTTTTAGGCTGGCCTGGTACCTTCCAGCAGGCAGGCACAGGTTGTTGTCCTTTTATTTTTCATTAATCATGAATCCATTAATTATTTCTTCCACTTAAAATCCTCCATGTACTCTTGCATACTATTACAATCAAGCTAACAGGCCTCTAGATGCAAGTTCACTTTCTTAATTATGGTTACTATATTTAATGTTCTTAAGTCATGTGGATCCCTCTCCTGTATAGCTTGACAAAATTACATAGACTGGCTGCCAGTATTCAAGTATCCTCTAGTGAAGGATCTGCTCCCTGCTGGCTGAGCACATCCAACTCTGAGAGTTTTGTATCTCCCCTGAGGAAGTATTTTAAATTTTCTGACAATCATCCCATATCTGTTCTCCTTTTCTCCAGAGTTTAATGTTCTAACAGAAAACCAAAGCTGAGCTTCACTTAATGTTTTCACACACCTATGCCAGGATTAATCCTCTCAGGATAAAAACATCACTTCTTTTCTTGTCTAAACTCTTTTTACTTCGATAGCTAAATAACTTTTTATGATTTCCTTTTATTATTACTATTTAATTTCCTCTGAAAACTCCTAACTTGGTTTGACTTTTGGCAATATTTACCTCAGCCTTGTGCTTCCTGGCCTCCAAAATGAAGTTTTCTTTGCTGATTAACTGTGCTGGACTTTATAAGGATCCATTTTGGTCTATAGCCCCTTTCTGCAAGTTTTCCTCCTTTTCTTCTGAAGTGAATTCCACAGAGTTGCTTGCAGCTTTTATTGAATATAAATTATAGGTCTCCTTCAGCTAAGTACCTTACAGTTCTTTGGACTCCCTGGGCTCACTAACCAGTTCACTTTCTGAAAACTGTTCTTTCAGAACTGGAAATCTGACTTGCTTTTATATATGCCTCCATTTCATCTAAAAGCTTGGCTAATGGCTCAGTTTAGCTCTGAAATTATTGTTAGTCTTTCCACTGGCTGTAGAAACTTGGATCTATCCTGTTTAAATGTTCTCCAGGGCTGAGGGTGTAAACACAATGTTATGGGCCATGGTTTCAGCTGGTTTAAATTGCTAAAGATCTGCTGGACTCTGGCCAGTCAAGAGGAGTGTCTGTTGTCTAAGAAGCTGAAGTTTTCATCAAAGTATTTTGGAAGCAACTGCAGTCACTTAAATTACTAGCAAAGAGATATTTTTGCCATCTTTCCACAGAAAAAACTGCAATAAGATCTGTGTTTTTACACCATTTATAGTAGTCTCCAAATTAATTTACTATACCTGTCACAATGTATTATTAATGCCTTCCATGTGCATTACCTGATTTGAGAGCCTCATATTGTTGCATGCAGCAAATGGCAGAAAAAAACCCCAATGTGGTACATACTGGTACAATGTGTACAGAACTACAAACCTTTGGATTGATTAAATTCGGCATGCCTATACTCTCCCAGCCCTCCTACTTGCAGTGATTGAAACTTACAGTTCAGACAGTGGCAGCTGTAGCGAGACTGGGAGATGAGTGCCAATCTTCAAAATCTCCAGTGTGCTGAACAGAGCAGACTACAAAGGGGCCAGAGGCTAGTTATCATACCAAAGTTTGATTAAGTGGTAGCATTCTGGATTGGACAGCAAGATTACACAGTCTATGAGTGTAAGACCCTTACTGCATCCTCCCCTCCACCACACTCCACCACATCTCTATCCCCAGGCGTGTCCAAAGACATGCCTGTGGAGAGGGGGGACAGGAGCCAAAAGGACCATAACATAAGTGAGGAGTGCCAGTTACTTCTGAAGACACTTCGTATCCTAGGGCAAAACAATACACTTCTGCAAGGTTAAAGGTGAAGTTTTTTCACACGAGATCATAGTAATAACAAATGTGCAATGGCTTTCTGCCACCCACCATCCAAGGTTAATAATTTCCTGATAGCGTGCTGTTACTCATTCAGTAATAATAGACCATTAGCTGATGCTAAATAGTTGCTTACACTTGACATACTTTGAAGTATTTGCATGTGGCTCCTTGTATTGGGATTTAAACAAAGGGAGCTATGAACTGCAGAACTCAGCTTGTCCTTTCCTTTCTGCATCTCCCAATTTATATCTACTCTGCAACCTTACCAGCCTTACCAGGGGCTGCTCAATTCATTGTAACAAGCAGGCTAAGAAAGAAAGCATGGTCTCAGGGATTACCTGCCTGGTATAGGAGCAGAAGCCAGCCAAAAAAACAGCCGCTTAATTTTTGTAGGTATAGACAACTGAGGAGAAAAAAAAAAACCCATCCTTCTATTTTTAATTCTCTGACACTGTGCTCACTTCAGATTGATTACAAGCCCTACTGCTGAGCGCTCTGCCGATGGAGAAGGGACTGCTGTAGGACAGGAGAAGGGAGCGGGAGCCAGCAATGCAGACAGGAAAACAGAGACAAAGATGAATCCCTAAAAGGCATTCCTTTCAGTGATGGATGCCTCCTCAGACTCTCTATATGCTTCACTGTTGTCACAAAGGAACAGAGTCTGAGCTGAGGAGAAATAACGGAGCCTGAAAATGTGTCCATTTTCAAATTGTTCTTTTCTTGAGGAATACAGTTCCATGTTAGACTAGTGCCACTTAAACCACTTGCACCACTCCAACACCAAGCTCAACATTCAGTGGTCATGTCCATCTCAGCATATGCAGTCTCTCTGGGACAACTGGTCACACACAGTTTTCTCAATATTGAAAATCCTCAAATTAGAGAGCAGTCATCAAAACTCAAACACTCCTCAATACAGTAGAGTTTATACTGAACTAATTTCTGACATTGATTTTAGATTATTATTAACCTTAAAGAGTGGGCAAATAGAAAACTTCAATTTCTGTCTTATGTGCAAAACATTGTTTCCTCTTTGGAGGTAAAATCCTAGATACTAAGGCAAAACAGGTCAGTAGTTTATATTTAGGCTATAGCAGTTGTTAGGGTTGGTTGTTTTGGGAGGTTGTTGGGAGGGGTTTTTTTGGTGTTTTGGTTTAATTTTGTTTAGTTTGGTTTTAGTGATTGCACACATGCTTCTGTAGTAAATTTTAGCTGGCTGACATAGTCTTACTTTCCTTAGTCGCCTTCTGCAGGCTCTGTAGAGAAAATCCATACATTCCTTGGTGTTTCTGGGGTCCTCACTCTAAAGAAAGTACTCACTGTATTATGCAGTAACACAGAGATGAGGCTTCAGTACACTGTGGTTCTGGATGCAATGCAGCAGTAGTAGCAATGCAGAAATCTGAATTTTAACCCCTTTTCATGGGTAAAACACTGTGAAAAAACAAAGAAAATTATATAATTAGGATTTATCTTAGATAATTTGGGAGACTAGGAAAGTCTGACAAAATGGAAATTAATTGCTTAATGCGTTTGTTTTAGAATCTTGGCACAAGGTATGTAGGGAACTGTTATTGTGTAAAAGGAGAAAGTGGGAATTTAAAATTCAAATAGGTATCCTATGCTTGTGCTGATCTGGTGTGTCTTCACTGCTATGCCTTGTAATCTGCATATATCTTGATGTATGTAATATTCATGCATATTCTGTATATGCGTGGAGTTTAGCCTGATATTTTCTGCCAGGCAGCTTAATCCAGTCTGGAAAAAACAGAGAATACACTGCAGTTAGTAGTGCGCTGGCTCTTCCCCACCAAATATCATGCATTTTCTTCCTGCTCTTCAGCCAGAACAAATATATCAATTCTTCATTTTCCCACACTGGTGCCAGCTGCAGTGCCAGAGAAGTATGCAGCTCTCAAGTAGAGTAAATGAGCAGGCTGAAGGGTCTGAAGGCTTACCAAGTGATGGCTGGACAGTACTGCCCTCAAAGCCACAAGCTTTGGGAAGCAGTGAGATCATGGAGCCTTGAGCTCTCTTGGCAGCGGCTGAGTGGAGAATGCATCAAATCCTGGCTAGAGACTCCTATCATCTTCTGTCCATAAGGAATGTTACAATTGTCCTTTCTCCTCAAACAATTGCTTATGTTTTGGAAAGACATGAAAATGGTGGTATGCTCTCATGTGGTCAGCAAACAGCCTTCCTTATTTTATAGTTCACACTCAGAAGTAGCTCTTGGAAGGGGAACAAGTCACTGTGGTGTAAGGCAGGGTGTGAGCTGGCAGTGCATCCACTCTGCTGCAGAAACACAGCATGCTCCTGTCTGCAAAAACACAAGGTAACCCTCAACCTAAGGAACAGGGTGATTTTCTTTCTTTGTGTTATGATGTGGAGTCTGGAGAGCTGCCTGCAAGCTCGTCTAGTCACGACAGCAGTTTGAAGCCTCACAATCCATCTCTGATGCCCTTTATTGTCCTGTTCCTATAGCTTAATGTGATGCTGTCATGCTGCTTTTTACATGAATGGTATTGGTGCAAATTTTATGGCGGAAATTTCCAGCTATCAGACTTGATCTTGACTGTTGTCTCAAACTGATATTCCAATGCCTCATTTTAGTCAGCATCCATTGCTAGAGGGTTTTTTAAAGAAAAAAAAACCAAATAATTGATGCAGGAATTCAGTGATTTGTAGAATAATTTATCACATTAAGATTTGGCTAGTTCTTTTATGTCCTTCATCCTCATGAGGAAAGGTATTATGACTCTGCAAAATTTCCCATCTGCCTACTCCCAGCATAGAGCACAACATCTGAACACAGTAACAAGCAAACTTTCTTATCTATTTCCTTCATGGCCTTGTGTTTATTCATAGGTCTGAGACAAAGAGAGGAGGAGGCAGTCAGAGAACTGCTGAGCTTGGATGTTTATAAATCCATGGGACCAGATGGGATCCATCCCAGGGTGATGAGGGAGCTGGCAGGTGAGCTTGCAAAGCTGCTCTCCATCATTTGCCAACAGTCCTGGCTCACTGGTGAGGTTCCAGAGGACTGGAAGCTGGCCAGTGTGACACCCATTCCCAAAAAGGGTGGGAAGGAGGATCCTGGTAGTTACAGGCCAGTTAACCTGAGCTCTGTAGCAGGTCCTTACCTTATGGAACTGTTTATACAGAGTGCCAGCACACAGCACTTACAGGATGGCCAGGATATCAGACCCAGCCACCATGGGTTTAGGAGGGGAAGGTCGTGTTTGACCAACCTGATCTCTTTTTGTGACCAGGTGACCAGCCTGATGGTTGTGGGAAAGGCTGTGGATGTTGTGTACCTGGATTTCAGCAAGGCCTTTGGCACTGTCTCCCACAGCACACTCCTGGAAAAGCTGGCAGCCCATGGCTTGGACAGGAGCGCTCTGTGCTGGGTTAGGAACTGGCTGGGTGGCTGGGCCCAGAGGGTGGAGGTGAACAGGGCTGCATCCAGCTGGGGTCAGTCAGCAGTGGTGTCCTCAGGGGTCTGTGCTGGGCCAGGTCTGTTCAATATCTTTACTGACATGGATGAGGGGATTGAGTGTTTCATTAGCAAATTTGCAGGTGACCCTAAGCTGGGAGCATGTGTCCATCTCTTGGAACGTGGGAGGACTCTGCAGAGAGGTCTGGAACTGTTGGATGGGTGGGCACAGTCCAATGGGATGAAGTTTAATAAATCCAAGTGCCAAGTCCTGCATTTTGGCCACAATAACCCCCTGCAGTGTTACAGGCTGGGGACGGTGTGGCTGGAAAGGGACCTGGGGGTACTGGTGGCAGCCAACTGGACAGGAGCCAGCAGTGTGCCCTGGTAGCCAAGAAGGCCAAAGGCATCCTGGCCTGTGTCAGGAACAGTGTGGCCAGCAGGAGCAGGGAGGTCATTCTTCCCCTGTACTCAGCACTGGTGAGGCCAAACCTCGAGTGCTGTGTCCAGTTCTGGGCCCTCAGTTTGGGAAGGACCTTGAGACGCTTGAGTGCATCCAGAGGAGGCAACGAGGCTGGTGAGGGGCTGGGAACACAAACCCTGTGAAGAATGACCGAGGGAGCTGGGGTTGTTCAGCCTGGAGAAAAGGAGACTCAGGGGTGACCCAATTACTCTCTAGAACTCCCTGAAAGGTGGTTGTAGTCAGGTGGGGTTGGTCTCTTTCTCTGGGCAGCAACGGACAGAACCAGAGGACACAGTCTCAAGCTGCACCAAGGGAAATATAGGCTGGATATTAGGAAGGAAAAAGTTTTTACAGAAAGAGTGATAAAGTAATGGAATGGCCTGCCCAGGGAGGAGGTGGAGTCACCATCCCTGGATGTGTTTAAAAAAAGACAATGTGGCATTCAGTGCCATGGTTTAGTCGAGGTATTGGGGCATGGATTGGACTCGATGACCTTGAAGGTCTCTTCCAACCTAGGGATTCTGTGGTTCTGTGATTCTGTGAAAAGCTTTCCCTTGGAAAATATTGGCTTTTTCATGAGATCAATTTCTTTCAACATTGTACCCAGTACCCAGGAAAGAAATTGTGCATGCTTTCTGTACTTTCTATTTTGCTAGTATTTTATTCTGCTCCTGAAAGACCCCTGTGGTACCCCACCAGTCACAGGTCACCAGTCTTACGTCACATCATTCACTGCAACCCTTTGTGTCGAATCCACCAGCTGTTTACCCACTGTCCTGGTTTAGGGCAAATTTGGTAGAAAATTTCCAAAGGAGGCCCCTCCAGAAAGCAAACCCACACGGCCCCTCCCCCCAACCGGCTCGGGAAGAATTCCTCGGAGAGAAGTGGAAAGAACCTGTTTATTTAACAGGCACAGCACCCCCAGCACACAAAATGAACAGTACCGGATGACACCACTCTTACAAAGATGACAAATTCAGAAAGTCTCTCTCGGGGTGGCAGGGGCGGGGGGTGGTCGCTCTGTTGTCAGTCCCTGCAGCGCTGGGGCAGCTGCTGCAGCCACAGGGTGTAAGCTCTCAGTGTTCCAAGGTCCCAGTCCAGAGCAGGTTCGAGATGGTCAAAAAAGGAGAGGAGAAAACAGTCCAGGAAGAAATCTGAACTGTTTAGCTAAACTAGCTAATGAACAGAAGCAAGAAAGCAAGCAGAAGCAAAGCAGAAGCAGGAGCAAGAGAGAGCAAAGCAAAAAGCAAAGCAAAAAACCCCAAAGCAGCACTAAGTACTGTCTCTGTGTCTCTGATAAGAAAAACCCAAACAAAACCTCCACTCTTCAAAACCAGTCTTAAAGGCACAGAACATATGAATGGGGATACAAGCATCATAATGTCACCCTAGGACACCCACCATGCATGAAGTATCCAGAAGGATCCTGTGAGAGGTAGTATTGAAAGTTTTACTGACATCCAAATATATTACATAACTGACTTCCCTTGATCAGCTTGGTGGATTATCCAATGACTGTAAGATGAAATCAGATTCAAAAAGCAGGACTTTTCCCTCATGAAGCTGTGCTGGCTGTGACTGATGACTTTCTCTTCAGGTATTTTTCAATACTGGAATACTCTTCTCCATACTTGTACCAGTCACTGAAGTGAGACTGACAGGCCTGTAATTTCAGGGTGACCCCTCTCAAAAATTGGTGCAACATTTACCAGCTTCCAGTTGACTTAGATCTCTCCATATCCTCAAGAATATTCCAAATTTATTGTGAGAGTCTGTGTGATGACATCAGCCAGCGTTCTGTGTATTCTAAGATGAATCCTATCAAGATTAATATATTAGTGATTATTAACCCCTCTTTAGACTCTTATGTCTCTCCAAGTGAATCACTAGAAACTGAGCACTGAGCTTACTGCAGTGAGACAGGGTCTAAAATCTGACATCATGGTTAGACATGATTGGGCCTGACTAGTTAATCCCACTTGTGCTGATGGGAGATCAGACACTGGAAAATGAAGGATTCACATGCACTCACTGCTGTTAACAAGTCCTCAGTGGGATGTCAGCTATGAAAGGAGTAGAAGAACTCTGTGCTGGAGTGATTATTACTCTCCCAGACCAATATGGATGACAGCCTGAGAGCAGTTTATACTCACAGGGCAGAACAAGGGTCTCACTCCCGTGCAAATTGTGTCTGCTTTGAAGTCAAGGAAATTCCATTAGCAGAGAACAAGAGTGAGATCAGAATCAAACACCAAAGAGTTGTGATCTTCCTGCTGCTAAGAGGCAAGCACAGAGACTGCATTACACAGAGCTTGCTGCTGTGTGAGCTGACTTTTGCTTTGCATAATTATAATTGACTGCAGCCATACCCAGGGAAGGGAGTGGTGATGTTCAATGCAGGCACACACAGACAAAAGCCAAGGGCAGACGCCTGCAGAATATTGATAACAGAATAATGCTGGTTGGCAGAAGAGTGGATGTATAGCAGCAAATCTCTGAATCTCATTCACATGCACTTTGAAGGCCATTGGCACAGCAGGTTATGGAAATTAAGAGAATAATAACTCCATGGTTTCCATCCCTTCCTTCTGGGTTTTTCTTTCAGACCAAACACTGCACCTGTGCCAAAGTACCAATATCAAGTAAAGAAGTGCTAGCATGAAGACAGGGTTGCCTTTTCATATGTTTTTTCCATATGTGGATTCTGAGAGAAAACATGCTGTTGCATGACAGTGTATGAGGGAGGATCAAAGCCCAAGATTTAGAATGGAAAGTTCAGGTGCAATGCTGTCTGAACAGCCTGTTCAAAACCCAGCAGCTTTAGGATTGTCAGAAGCCATACAAATCACCGAGTAGGTAAGTCTGAATTCTCTGCCACCCTGTTCCTGTACTGGTGTCCCACCTTTATGCCCAGTGTGGGAGGTGGAAGCACTTAAAGCCAAGACAACATATTTTCTGGACATTTTATAACTCAGCTTCAGGGACTCAGCTCCTGATTGCTCTTCTCTTGCATTATCCCTCCCATCAAATGTCACAGTTGGGAGATTTGAGGGAGAGTTTAGTTCTGTCTGTCCATATTTTTTTCTCATTTCTTTTCCCCAGAAACTCAAGAAAATGAAATGCTGGGCTCCTCTCTGTTTTCAAATTACCAGAGCCAATACAAACACCAGATAATGGCTTCCTCATCTGGAGCTCCTCCGTCTTGGCAGAGCTGTGGCTGCTTGCTGATGTTGCCCTGCAGGGAGGGACCTCTCTGTTTGTGGGATGCTGGTAATGCTGGTGATGGCAATGGTTAAAAGCACCTTGTACACCTAATTTTAACTCACAAGGAATAATTCTTCTGTTGACAGGGGCAGTGACAATGTATTAGATTATCCTCTAGATTGTTCTAGTAGTCTCTGGGGCTCGTTAAAATGGCCTGTTTTGAGAATCATCTGAACATAAAGAGCTTTTAACACATCTTTTATTTTCCTTGGCTTTGTTGGGGAACAGAGACTGTCTTTCAGACTGACATATCTGCTTCAGGAATTAAGAATGGAGATCTTTATATTATCCCATTTATGTGATGCAAAATCAAGGCTGTCCAGCTAAAATCAGCTCTTTTTTAAAACCCTCGATTATGGTCTAGAGTTCCTTGTGTTTTCTTACTGCTACACAAAAGTCATTCTGACACCCAAACCTACCATCTCACTGGGGTGTGTGTGCCACTTCTGCTTCTGCTCCAACCCTGGAGTGGCTGAGGAAGTCACTGAATTATGGAATCATACAGTGATTAGTATTGGAATAGACCTTGAAGATCATCTCCTTCTAACTCCTTCCCATGCCTCCCACTAGACCAGGTCGCCCAGAGTCCCATCCAACCTGGCCTTGAACACTTCCAGGAATGGGGCATCCAAGATTTCTCTGGGCAATGCCTACAGTGCTTCTCAAAAAGTTTCTTTCAAACAGATTATCTAAAATAATTTCCACTTGTCTAATCAGTGCCTGCCCTTGTAAAAAGTTCTTCTACAGCTCTCTGGAAGTGCTAGAAGGTATTTTAAGGTCTCCCCAAATCTTTCTGTTCTCCAGGCTGAGCAACCTCAATTATCTCAGTGCATCCTTCTGGGAGAGATGTCCTTTCCCTCTGATCGTCATAACTGTCCTCTTGACTCACTCCAATAAATCCATGTCCTTCTTATGTTGAAGACCCACGAGCTGATGCAGCCCTGCAGGTGGGGTCTCAGCAGAGCAGAGCAGAGCAGAGCAGAGGGGCAGAATCCCTTCCCTGGCCCTGCTGCCCACACTGCTCTGGATGCAACTGAAGACATGATTGGCTTTCTGGGCTGTGAGTGCCCATGGCTGGGTCATGGTGAGTTTCTTGTCAATCAGCAGATCCAAGCCCTTCTCCTCAAGTCTGTTCTCAATCCAGTCTCCATTCAACATATATTTGTGTTTGGGATTGCCCCTACCCATTTGAAGGATCTTTCACTTGGTTCTTAGCACCTGCAAAGGCTGGCAGCCAACATTCAATATCCTGCAGCTGTGAATAGTCATGAGGCTTCTGCCTTCACCATTTTGAATCTTCCATATCCAATGAGAGATGGTGGGTTTTTTTGCTAAGAATAGAAATACTAAAGGGGATGTAGGATGGTAATAACAGTGTATGTTATGATAAACAAGATTATTAAACACTCCTGTCATTGTGCATGTCACCATGGCTTTGAAATGGGTGGTGTTACAGAGTGGGGCATGTGACCCAAGACCTGTGACGATCTTCAAAGGACAGGCACTTCCTTCTCTACTGCTGCCCAGTCTGCTGCAGAGGACAGGACAGCCATGGGGGTGAGTCCTGGGGAAAGAGCTGATAGTACACTGCTAAGGACCTGCCTTTATTCACTGGTCAAGGGCTTCATTTCAGAGAAAACCAATAAGAAAAAAAGAGCCCATATTGAAAGAGAAATTGATCCAAAATGATGGGTTGTAATAAATTTGGCACTGACTTGCAGAGTCTATCAAGAGTGGGGATCACAGGGATTGGCTGTAATATTGTCACATTTTCTGAAGCATGGCACTGTGTAAATTATTGAAGGAAGAAATATTGACTTAGTCCTGCTGTCACCATCCTAAAATATTAGGCCAGTGAGAGTGCTTTCACTGCAATTTATGATCCCTCAAATGAAGATCAAAATGTGATTTAAAAAAATTCCAACAACAAATCAAGGACAGTGAAATCTAGCTGCCTGAGAGGCAGCTTGGGTCTCTTTGTACTCATGTCCCCATCTGAAGTCAGGCAAACACCACAATCTGGCTGTGGCTCTCAGACAGGAATATTCATATGCAGAACTCAGCTTTCTTTATGCAAGATTTTTTAATTTTCTCCAATCCAGAACATCTGCTTGTTATTAGTCTAGTGACCTGACACGCTAGTGACAGCTCTTGCCTTTAGGAAGTTTCTTTAGACAGAACTGACGTTTGTCCATCTCAGCCCAGTCACACACAGGATTGCCACCCTCCTGCATGCAGACTCGATTGCAAGAGGAGAGTTTCAGAGTGTCCTGCTTCTTCCCATCCATCCATTTACATGGAAGTTCATGGGGTATCTCACACTATTTTTTTTTTACTGCGAGGAGCCTTTCTAGCTGGTAGGAGCAACAATGACAACAACACTGGCACTTTTACAAATAGGATGATGTTGAAAAAATCAAATTCACTACCCAAATTACTTTCAGAGAAATTGATTTCTTTCTAGAATTAAAACACAGATGCTAAGATTCTCTGCAGAAATGCAGATAAAGATGGGATTTTAATGATATCCACTATGTTTTCTGGTTATAATGAACTCCTGTTCCCAGTGATTCAGAAACAATGAAGGCTGGGGGCAGCCTTGACATTAATGACCGTAAGACGGTGGAGTGCAGTATTGAATGAAGAAGCAGCAGGACAGTGTGCAAGAATACAACCATGAATTTCAGGAGAGCTAACTTCAGGCCCCTTAGGGGTCTTCTTGGAAGAATCCCATGGGAATAGACACTTCAGGCAAAAGGGGTCCAAGAAAGTTGATCAAAATTCCAGGACCACTTCCTCTGGGCCCAAGAACAATGCATCCCAATGAGAAAGACATCAGGACAAGAGGGCAAGAAACCTCCATGTATGAATAAAGAACTCCTCTCATTACTCAAGTATAAGCAAGAAATACACAGGAGGTGGAAGCGTGGTCAGGCCACTTGGAGTGAATGTAGACAGGTGATCAGAGTAAGTAGAAATTAAATTAGAAAGGCTAAGGTCCATCTGGAATTAAACCTGGTCAAGGATGTCAGGGATAAAAAAAGGGCTTTTTCAAATACATCAATAACAAAAGGAAAACAATGGGCCCATTAGTAAAAAAAGAGGGGATCCAGGTACCAGAGAACACAGAGGAGACACAACTTATTGAAAGTCTTCTTTGCTGACAAGACCAGCCCTCAGTATTCTCTGACCCAGGAGATCAGGGTAAAGGAATGTTGGAAGGAAGACTTTCCCTTGGTCAAGGAGGATTAGGTTAGAAGCCATCTAGGCAAACCTGACATTCCCAAGTCCATGGGCCCTGAGTGGAACCATCTGAAAGTCAACAAAGGCAAATGAAGAGTCCTGCACCTTGGGAGGAACAGCCTCAGGCACCTGGGGCTGTCCTCTTGGGGAGCACCTCTGTGGAGAAGGACCTGGGGGTCCTGGTGGGCAAGAAGCTGTCCATGAGCCAGCAGTGTGTCCTAGTGGCCAAGAATGCCAATGGTATCCTGGGGAGCATTAGGAAGAACATTGCCAGCAGGTCATGGAAGGTGATCCTGCCCCTGTACTCAGCCCTGGTGAGGCCACACCTGCAGTGCTGTGTCCAGTTCTGGGCTCCTCAGGACAAGAGAGACATGGAGCTCCTGGAGCGGGTCCAGGAAGCGAACAAAGTTGACTAAGGGACGGATGTGAGTGTCTCTCTTACAAAGACATGCTGCAAGAATGGTGCCTGCTCAGCATCAAGGACAGATGATTGAGAGGGGACACCACCAATGTCTGTTAGCATCTGAGGGGACGGTGTCAAGAGGATGGACCAGGCTCTTCTCAGTGGTGCCAAGCTGTAGGATTGGCCGCAGGTGAAACTTTGCTATCCCGAAGTCCTAAGCACTTCTGACTTTTGGTAACCTCTAAACACAGAAGTCCATGCCTTAAACTGGATTATTTTGTATTGGCTAGAGGATGTGGTTATAATGGAAAAGGCAACATAAAAAGATAGTTCAGAAAATAATTTGATTCTGTATTAATAATGTAATTCCTCAACTTCTGTGGGAGTTCTATTTCTATAAAGGGGCATGCTTGTAAGGGACAACACCAGTTTTTGGCAAAAAATTTCCATGTTTGGGTACAATTATCTGCTAAAGCCTATACCAAACAAGGTTCCAATCATTAAGTAGTCTTACAAACATACCTGGAAGTTTTCACTTTAAATTGCCATTCTTAACTCTTATACATGTGCCTATTGACCAGCCCGGGAAACTGCAGGGCAACCAGCGACTCACATGGGATAATGGCAGATGGCATGAGGTATGATCGGTGCTGTGACTTCAATTGCCGCCCTGCAGCAGCAGTTACATCTGGAAAATACACAAGGATAAACTAGCAGCAGCTATACCATTTTGGGACAGTGTTTCGACTAATTCAGTGAGGTCATCATCCTTGTGGCACTGGAAGTGACAATATTTCTATCTGGGGTGAGGGGAGATAGGGCCATGAGAAGCAATGGCTCCTAAATTACAGTGACATTTTCCTATCCCCAAGATCAGGTGATTTTTTACTATGTAAAAGCCAAATTACAGGTCAGCATTCCATAGTAATGCTTCAGGTACATGAAGAAGTGAGACATGGGTGTGTTTTCCTTTGTTCTATTAATAAACACTGAATAGCTTTGAATTATACATTTCCTCATATTATGAGCAACACCGTGAAGAAGCTATGCTGCTGGCCAACCCTATACATCAAAGTGAAGGTGTGTTGCCTTAATTAGCAGGTAAAACAGACAGCAGGTGACGAGATGCTGCCTGCTTTGAAGATAATGATGGAAAATCGTAGCTCTGTGTCAAGCCAACACCCTTCACTTTACCTCTTCATGACTCTGGTCGAGATGACAAAAGGGAAGGGTAGGAGAATTCTGCTCTGACATCTAATGCAAAGAACACCCCATCCTTCTGCCTCAGGAAGATGAGGAGGGTGCTCTGTGGTTAGAATAGAAACTACATTGAAGCAAGTTCACCTGTCCTCCCTTCGGCTTTGGATTGCTCTAAAGGCATAAGATGTTTGTTTACTCAAGGAGGAGGAACACTGAGTACTTTAATGTTTCATGACAGGAGGTTATTCTGTACTTTCTTATGAATACAGAGCTTAACTGAGAGGCAGCTTTGATCAAATATACCCACAGGGAGAGATTTTAAAAATAGCTGAACAAAGTAGACCCTCCATATGCAATTTTCCAAAAAATTAGGTATGATAATGACTCATGAATATCATTGTCAGAATTAGCCACTGATTGCAAAAGAAATAATTATTGATAAAAAATGAGTTAACCCTGGAAATCTCATGCCTGCTTCCTTCAAATTTAATTTATTTCACTGACAAAAATACAATAAAAATTCTTCCTACTCTTTGTAGCTTTCTGTAAGACTTATACTAGCAGGTAGAAACTGCACCTTTCAATAAGCTTACACACAGATGAACTATCATAATTCCTAAGGTGAACACAGTCTGATGATTAGTAGAAGTTATCTTCAAAGGGTAAGCAAGAAAAAGGATTCTCTTGAGCCACTGAGAAACATTTTTATTGGAGTTGAGCTTGACTGCTCAAAATTTCTTTGGAGAACAACGCTGTATAATTTTTTAGATTCTAGCTATACTTTGCAGAATAAATAAAAATGAATTATTTATGTGTTTTCTGCCATAGTTTGTTCCATATTATGGACTTGTGCTGCAGAGGTACTAGAATCTGTTATTGTGCAGAAATTTTATCTGGGCATGGGAACCCTTTCCAATTGCACGCAAGGCCTATTAAAGATCTGATTCCGTTGTGAGGATAAACCCTTGCATTAAGATAAGTGAACTGTCTTAACTTGGTTCTTATGTTGTCACTGTAAGAGCTAGATAAACATGTGAGAAAATATTCTGGTATGTTTTTATAGAGCATTTAACAGAAGATAGGTGCCTATGTCTATTTTAAAAACGGGCCTACAGACAGCATACGGTGAACTACTGAAAATATGTTCTGCACAGACCCTCAGATCACACATGCAGGCTTCTCTTGGTAATATTTCCATGAACTCTGGTGTAGAGGTCAGGTTTTGAATGAATACTGTTAATTTACTTCCACAGTCTCTGCAATGCAGATAAATCTGCATCAGGGCCTGTAAGTGATCACAACGTATCAAACTCTGTTGGGAAATTTAAACAAACATTTTCTGAGATGAGAAATGTATATTTATTTTGTTTTTTACTTTCCATAACAAATTTGTAATGATTTGTTAATCTGTTTATTTTAACTGCTGACTGAGTCTGTGAGACTGAAATATTCTTTGCAAGCCTGGAATAGTGACAGCAGCAGTACAAACCTAAATCCTGACAATGTCCAATAGTTTGTTTGATTTATACAAGCTTTGTGACATTTACAGTGCAGGTGCTAAGACAAAATTTGCTCCGTGGTAATCTAAAGATGCTTTTGATTTATAGTGGATCTATATGATCAGGCTAGAGGTGGTTGAATAAAAGGTTACTGTTTAACTCATAATGAAACAGAGCAGAGATTAATGTTTCATATGCATGAGAAAAACCCATAGATTATTAAGAAATTTAATGTCCTTGTAATTATGATTGTTACCACACCAAAATGTCCTAAAAGACAACCTCCAGTGACATGTCGATAGTCACTTGATGGATTATTATAACTGAAAAGAAAAGAAAAGGAAAATAATGATAAATAAGAACTAGTGGTTCTTTTTATAAATCAGGTGTACAAAAGATCTTGCTCTGGTGCCACCAACCTACCTGAAAGTGAGGATATGTGCTAGTCACCTTCATACAGCAGGTTTGGTTTCAGTTTCAGTGAAATATTTCTTATGGTTCTTATACAAAGCCAGGCCAGGAGAGTTGCATATGACTGCTGTACCTGATGGCAGTCCTCCAAGGGTGCTTTTACAATCAGATGTATTTTCAAATCAACCCAAACAAAGAAATAAGGCAATGTGCTGCTACTCTGCAAGGTCTTTTTTTGAAATAAATGGAGCAGATGCCACCTTAGTTTCTGAGCTTTATCGATTGCTTTATAAAATATGCTTTTCTTTTAAAAATACACTCTGAGCTGGCCTGCTGACCCTGGGAATTCAAACCTTATTACTCCAGTTTAAACACTTGCCAGTGTATAGACAGTTAACAAAGCTAAATCCTCTCCCAGCTGAACACCAGATTCCCTGGGGAATTCAATCAGGCTACTTTATTATGGTCTTTTAATAAGTCAGGTCAAATAGCTGTTTGAATTGTAATGATCTCCATGTGAATTCTGGTTTTGATAGCAAATGCTGATACCTCTTCACTTCCAGACAGATTTATTAATTGGCTATCTTCTGCCATATGCAGTGTGATGTTGCTGCTGCTGTGCTGCTGTTTTTTTACTCACATCCAAACCTTTAATTGTGTAAATAAGATAAATGAGGGACCATGAGCCCTGCTACCTTGAGACACCAGCTGATACTGAGTCTTCTGCTACACTTAGTAGATGTATTAAGAGTTATGACAGGATAAGTTGTCAAAAGGTACTATCCATGTCTGTATACATGTTCTCATTCTGGACCAGATCAGTGAGAGTGGGCAGGACCAAGGTTTTGTGTTATTTGATACCATCTTACATCGTTGCCAGGGGCAGGGAAGAGGACTCTTTCTCTCACTTCCAAGAAGAAAGAGTGTTCCTTTTTGGTGGGGGGGGAAAGTGGGCAGAGAGTGTGTCCACTATTGTTTCATTATCCTGGGCTTGGTGAACATTTTGCAGTTAAATCATCCACTCCTTGGACCCTTTTGTTATTTAGTATTGTTCCTGCTACTATTTCTTTTCTTATTGCTGCTTCTGGTGAATTGTTCTTATCACAGCACATGATCTTTGCCATTTGTGCTTCCATCTAGAGGGGAGGAGAAGTGAGTGCCAGCACAGTTTCACTGGAACCACTAAACTGGGGAATGCTGTTCCTAAACCACAACAATCCAGAAAGGTGCAGTTTGGAAAGATTCAGGAGGACTTCTTGATTCATTTCATCTCATCTGCATTTCCCCAGGCATGGTGTAAAGAATGATGTTACAGAAGGATTCCAATATGACTATAACAATCCTTAAGAGCGTCTCAGTAGACTGAACGCATGAGAAAGCATTTAATTATTACTGATTTTTTTGTTTGTTTGTTTTAATTCTTTGTTTTTTATACCACTTTCATCCACCCAGCAAATGATGGAAGATAAGCAGCAAGCAGACATTCATAGTCTGACTGTTTTCACTCACTAGTTCAACCTTACAGCCTTGAAAACAGTAGTAATATGTTAAGTCACTATGGCTGTTCCCACTCCCAGCATGGTTAAATTTTGTTCACTTTTTAAAAATTATCTTGCTGTCTATCACAATATTTCCTCCAGCCATTGTCACCATGGTAAAGTCCTTCTAGACTGGAATTTAATCTTCCTCAATCATGGACAATGGCTGCCTTTTTAAACTCAAAACCTCTGGAAATTAACTACTATTCAGACATATAATAATATAATTTCTTTTTGAATGGTAGAAATAGATACACTTTTCTCTTTTTGATTTTTCATTGTACTTTGTCTAATTTTTTTCTGGAATAATTATTCTGCTACTTCTTCAAAGGAGTACTTTCCCTATGTCTATTTGGCCTGAGTTTTACCCCAAATCTTTAAAAACAATGGCAGTACATCTTTGCTTTTATTAAGTGTTTGCTTATATGCTTTATTGAACAGCATTCTAAATGAATTGATCATGGTTTAAGTTCTATTGGAGTAAAAGAGTGGGTCTGAACTTTCGTTCAGGTAGATTTTGTAGAAGTACAGCCAGTAAGACAGTTGTGTATCCCAAAGACACCACTCATCAGAAACTGGCACCTAAAGATTTATGTATTGGTCCTTTTTGTGCAGGGGACATTTATGCCAGTGGGGTATTTGCTGCATTTGCCTGCTTGTTAGGAAGGATTCAGAGCATTCAGTGGTTACCTAAAACATCTATGTCCAGTTGCATACCAAGGTTAGTAAAGCACTGACTTTACTCATAACGAAATGCCTCTTTTGAGGAACAGTGTTACCATTTTCCCTGACGTTCCAAAGAAAACCTCTAGACAATGACCTAAAGACTAACACTGAGACCACTGAGAATGTTGATAATAAATTTATCTAGGAATGCATATGCTGAGTGTTTTCCTAACTCACTGTGCTGCTATACCTTACTTGGAGTGAATTCAGTGTAAATCAAGAAATGTGGAGACAGAGGGTAAAATATATTGTAGTGCTCTGTTGTTTCATTTACAGTGATCTCACACATGTTTAACTGGCTGAAAGGCCATAAAAACAAAAGTCCCATACAGAAGCCTATCTTGAAGGGCTTTCTAAGCCTGAGCTAGTGTCTGTTAAATGTTATTTCTGCCATCAGGTTATATCAACACTGGCACTGTAAGGGCTCAAGTGCTCAAGACCCACCACCCAGAGCAGTGCAGTCATACCCTGTATTTCCTGTGGCGGTCAGCAGGCACTGGTTCATGCCTGACCATTCCTTCAGCTGACACACATACACCTCCCCTTTCAGCCCTGGTACTGGCAGATGACCGTGTTCCAAAAACTCAAGTTCCCTGATTCCCTGTGAAAAGTGACCTAAATAAAGAGAAGTTCAAAGTTTTAGGTTTTCATTGTGCCCATTGCATACTCCGCATGCCCCTGTTTCCACCTGCCAAAGACCTGTAGCTCGGAATTCAGGGGTGGCAGGAGTGTCATGCATCCTGCCATCCACCTGTGATACAATCTGTGCCTTGTCTCTTCCAGGGTTTTATCAAAGTGTCCTACTATGCTTGTGCTACTATGAAAAAGAGGAAGGAAAAGAAAAAGAAGGAAAGAGAAAAAGAAAAAGAAAAAGAAAAAGAAAAAGAAAAAGAAAAAGAAAAAGAAAAAGAAAAAGAAAAAGAAAAAGAAAAAGAAAAAGAAAAAGAAAAAGAAAAAGAAAAAGAAAAAGAAAAAGAAAAGAAAAAGAGATAAAAAAGAAAAAGAAACTCAGGGAGAATTAAGTAGTCTCCTGTTTTATTACCAGTGTAGAAATAAGTTTTGGCTTCCAATTCATTCAGTTTGGGAGCAGTAGGATAGTCTGAACAGTCATTTTAGCAGTCATGGATTTCTGCCCTGAAGATTTTTGTTCAAATTGAAACGACTCACTTCTCACTCCAACCGTCTGTGCTGCATAATAGTGGCAGATGGAGAGAGGAAAATCTGGATTTTTTTGCTTTCAAGGAACCACAAAAGTTAATGAGGTAATGTTGATTGTTCTGCGGCTGTAACTGAAGGAGGTCTCTGCACAGCACGTACATTGCTTCCTCTTTCTCTTGTGAGTGAATAGAACAGTGTATGAAAGAAATGCAGCTGAATCATTATGTTAGGGTGTGATAAATCAGATGTGAGAAATTATGTAGTGGGTTGGGACGTAAGGAGAAATTTTATTTGTTCCTCTTGGAACAGGAGTAGCATTGTCGAGTGCTTCTTGAGTTCCAAAAAATGGCTCTAGTTCCAAGGAAAAAATAGTGATCTAAAAGCTTACATTAGTACATTTTAGATATTCTTAAAAGTATTTAAGACACCATCTCATAGTATCAGTGACATAAAATCCAGCTCTTTGCTCACTTATCACTCACAGCAATTTATCTGTGCAGTATTCTAGCCAAACACAGGAGTAAATGTTATTTTTTGACAAAAATCCTCACTTAAATAACTATTTTGCTGTCACCGCTTTTTACCATGGATCTGTGAGCTGCAGGTCTTGACCTTTTCTAAAGATCCAACGAAGTTTGTGCCATGGTACATAATTAAGACTGATGGTTATGGTCAAAGTAACATTTCCTTATAAATTTCATCATTTTCTGATCTCTTTGGAGGCATGGTGTTTTATAATGGATGAAGTGTTCACCATCAATAAGCATTTTCTTTGTTGTTTCCTAGAGAGCCATTCACCAGATTAACAAAACAACAGTTAGGAGCTAATAAAGGTCCTCTCAGCTCGACTTGAGAGGAGGACGTGCTAATGCCCGCAGGCAAAATGCCATTGAAACCAAAATGTCAGGACTGGTCACAAAGACTTTGACCTGTAATTGCGTCCAGAGAATTAAAAAGCGTGAGAGTTTCCAGGGGAGGAGAAGGGAGCAGTTTTGGCGGGCCATTCACTGCCCGCAATTAGGGACAGATTTTTACAGGGCGAGCAGGCCCCCACCGGATCCTGATGGCTTTTCGTGGGGGCTTCTGAAAAGCCTCCCTTCAAACGCTTTGGCGAGGAGAGATTGAAGGCAAATTTTGGAGACTTTAGGAGTGAGTGCCATTCTCACGTGTGTCCGCAATGCCCCCCTCCAAGCTCCCCCGGGGAACACCGGCAAACCAAATTAGGGATGAGAATGGAGCAGCTCCTTCCCCTCTGTGTGCAACCGCAAAGAATAATGGCTCGATGTGTTTTGGTTTCCTCAGTTCTAGAGGCTGCACGGCATTTCTTATCACCTGGGGATTGAAACCCTGAGGGTTAAGAGAGACGGTTCCCACGGAATAAACACTGACTGGAATTTGCTTCCAAAATTCAAACCAAGTTGAACATTAGTAACATTTTAGCACACAATAAGCTATCGATCCTGCAGTTCTTTTCTATATGAAATCCTTTAATCATGAAAGTACAGCCAATTCCAGCATAAAATATGGCACTACAGCAATATGGCAGCTGATGTTAGAAAAAACAGGCATAAACACTAGGTCAGAAGCAGATTTGAGATAGAAACTGGTGCTCGGATACAGTTCAGCCCAATCACTTCTGCTTGCACTACAGGTACCCTTCAAAATGACTACAAGTAAATATAACCTTTTGGCCACTTTTTGTCAAAGCTGACATACCCAAAACCTGTCTTCACTAGCCCCATGCAGAGATAATGGTCCAATATAAATCTCAAGAAGAGACATCTAATAAAGTACTTCCGACAAAGTAAAGAGACTTAATCCAACCAGGTCTATATTTGCCACTGTTCCTTTCAAGTGCTACTTAATTTTCTAAGGCTCTGTGTCCTTTTCCACCTTTAAAATTACAGTTGGTACAGTCGCGTTAAACTTTATTTCTCCTAATTTTATTTTTTTTATCTTTCTAGATGGACTCATGCTACTTTTGTTGAAGGAGAATTGAGTTGTTAAAACTCCAGATTTTCTTCTGCTTTTCTTCTTTCTATATTTTGCAGCACTGAAAAAATACCTTATGGATGGTGTAATTTATTGTGCTGCTTGCTGTCATCGAGCTTGTCATGTCTAGCCTCCCAGCAGCCAGACCTGGTTGGGACACACTTTTGTCCCATTACAGTGATTTTTTCATGGTATGCAAGGCTGGAGCAATTGCAGTTCATTTCAACAGCAGATTATTAGAGGAAGAGACATTACAAATACGTATCAGCTTGTGGGATTCCCCATCTCATCTAATGGTTCCAAGAAATGCCCTGGAAAATGTTGTTGTTTCTTGGACTGACAGATAGGGCAAGCAACCACAGGCAACCACTTCTCACTGGCTTTCAAGATTTTGGACAGTGTGGTGTCTATTCTTCATTCACAGATTCGTTGATGAGAGTTAGTTGCATCTCAGTAGCTACAACTGGGTATTTAGAATTACAGTCTACATCTTCATAGTCTGCTAGAAAGAGGGATAGAAATTAATGATGTATGTATTAACATGAAGAGATTACAGACATTCCTGAGTGCAGGGTATTACAAAACTGCATCAGAGAGAGTTCAAGGATTTGCATTTAACCAAACATGGCCCAGTTTGTAACAAAACTCATTATGTGGCTGTGAATTCCGAGGAAATAAAACATTGAATCCTGGTGAGGTTACACACTGAAAAGCAAAGCCATAAATAAGAAGTAGTCTTGTATTTTCCAGTTCTGGCTTGGAGAGTAGTAAACCTGGTCATGCTCCAGCATGCTGCAGCACAGTCCATATGCAGAAGTCCCAACAATGAAAATGTTTGCATAAAGCCTCATATTCATAAATATTCTCAGTGCTAACCCAAACTTGGATGCAGGTTTCATTTTCCCTTTAGATTCTTTCCAGTATGAAAAAGCTTTGGAAATTTTTAACCCCATCTAACCCCCTCCAGTCCCTGCCTCTAACACACACAAATGACTTGCTTAAGATTTGCCAATAAGTAAAATGGAGCATATTTTTTGCAGCATGCCAGATGGTGCTGGTGAAGACCAGACACGCAGGAGGTTCCTAATTAAAGCTTTAAAACTAGGGATGAGAAATGGCAGGTGCAGTCTGGGGGTGCTCAGATAGTGGACAACAGGCGAGCTGCCTACAGATCTTTTTGAGAGCACCCTCACACTCATCCTCAGGGAACTCATAATGACAAGAGGCAGTTAATTTAAAGCTAATTAAGAAAACTCTATCCAGTCTTCACACAATAAGAAAAGGTGCCAGACCTCAGCTGGCATTTGCACCCTGACAGGAAGAAAATGGCCATTGTGGGGCTGCAAAAGCTGCCACTTCATTCTCACCCGAGGCGCACAAAGCAACCAAACCCTTGAACCTTTATGGTTTCGGCGGCAATTCAGCCCGTAAATAAAAACTGCTGAGAGGGTGCGCTCATGTCTAGGAATAGAAATGAACCCTGTAGCTTCATAAAGGCTGTTTCTTCAGCAGTAGGAGTTCACAGAGTTGAGGAGTAAATGTTGTACTCTGCATGGATGCCTATCAGGACAGGCTGATGCCCTGCTGTAGGCAGGAGGGACCTCTGGAGCCATTCTCTAGGTTACTACAGTTCCCTCATCTGCTGAAAGTGTTGAGTTTTATCCAGGCCCTGCTGCCCTCTGACACCTCTCCTAACTTTTCTATTACATAGAGTGATGTATCAAGTGTTTCTGCTTCTACTGTTTGACGTTTGAGTGCAGTAGACAAGGAGAAAAACTTGCACTATCTTATAACACATAACTACCATTTAATCCCACAAACCCAATGTCAGCCCCTCTAGCGCAAAGCCAGTTCCTTTCCTTGCTGGCCTCATCTCAGTTGTGCCCAAAGTCATGTACTCTTTGCCACTGTTTTGAACAAACATTCAGATTTACTTGAATAAAGTGTTCTTAACAGATACTAAGCGCCCTTAGAAGAATTTCTGTATTGCAGTGAATCACTAGTGCCACAATCACATACCCAAATACCAATTTGCCTAAGTTCCTCAGCTTTCAAAGAGATTTGTCCATTGATTCCTAAACACTTAGGTATAATGTGAGGAGATTTCTGTCACAATTTTGGAAGGGATGGCAAAATCTGAGCTATATATCTGCCTCATGTTATGGACCAGTTGCAGCTGCTGGACCACGGGTGCGTTTGAGCTAAATCATTGGCACATTCTGTGACAGACAAATGGCTCTCTGTAAGTGTTTCAAGAGATTTCCACCTTTTCCTGCCTCTGGCAGCTCATTCTGGTCCCAAATAACCTTGCCGGGCCAATTGTACAGTGTTATGTGGGACTACAATTGACGCCAGGTCAGAGATTCAGGCTGAACCCCACAGTCCTCTTTTTGTTTGTTTGTTTTGGAAAACACAATATGGAGCAACAATTTGTCTCTTTCTGACTCTTAAACTAGTCCCAGCTACTGTACACAGATAAAAGAATTGGAATTGACTTGGGCTCCATCTGCTTTTATTTGCTACAGAAATTACCCTCTGCTTCCACTGAAGTCATGGTCTGGACACCAAGTGTTTTATGACCTGTAAAGAGTAATCTAAGAAGTAGGTGAATGTACTCTCATCCTCATTTTCCCCATACTGATTCTTTGGCTAATGCTTATAGAATTATGGGTGTCCTATAAATACTTATTACTGCTGCAAAAATGCACCATAAACTATGCTACAGCAAATGGTAACATTTATGAAATTGAGTGAGAGAAAGGAACTTCATTCCTTTCTAAAAGATTAATTTCTTAGAAGTTTGGAAATCCTTAAGACCATGATGGAGAGCATTTGCAATGTGAGTAGATTCATAATATTCCTATTCTAACAGACTAAATTAGCCATGAAAGCAGTGTCGCAGAACTGGAAAGGCCTTTCTCATCACAGAGCTGGAGAAATGAACAGCAAACTAATCTGCAGGGTGTAGAAAGTGTGAGATTAGTTTGGCAGAACAGGAAGATTTAATTAAAGACATATACAAACCAAATTGTCAAGCATGTTTTATTCTGCTTTTGAAGCACTTGGGAAAGACAGCCATTAGCAAACGGCAGGAAAGAATGCATAAGAGCTGCAGAATAGCAAGGATTGTCAGTCACTGGCAATGCTGCGAGCTGACTTCTCTTTCAGGGAACTCTGAGACAGGGTAGAGTCAATTTAGGGTACAAAAGGGCAACTGAGGTAAGGGAGCCTAAAAGAATTCTTAACCTGAATTTGACACTTATCACTGTCCCTATAGGCACAACCCATTCCTCTCAAGGCTGAAGAAAAGAACCCACAGGGGCAAGTAGCAGAAGGAAGGCGAATAGCACTTGGATCCAAGCAGAAAAGAGGTCAAGGGCTGTATTTCTTGGTTACAGAAATGCAAGCTCATTGAATTCACCCGAGTGAAGAGCAGTATTTTTACTCTACGGTCAAAGGAACTGATTTGTGCATTCTGATAACACAAAAATTAGCTGTTAATTTGTCCTAGTCTGTAGGATCTGATTGCACAGTGGTTTGCAACCGTGATTTTCTGGACACTAGTATTACAACTGCTCTGATAGCATTTCAATGTCATCCATATGTAGAAGGATCAATGCTTCATTTTGTGTAGTTTTACTAGGAATAATTTAAATGCTAAATTCAGTAGACCCCCTTCAGTATTACAAGCTCAGCTGTTCCCTAAAAAGAAACAACCATTCCAGCTATAAGACCCTGCCACTGAATATTCCTTCAAATTTCCCATGGCTAGAGGTGCAAGTGTGTGCCAGTTGAGCAGCATTTCTGTGTGCAGCCCTTCTTGCCCCAGAAAACTTTACTGGTTGTTTAGGAGAAGGAGTGGCCCACGGTTCGTCAAAATTGTGTCCCTTCCAGACAGCTGATGGGACCTGCGTGAAGAACTCTGCTGCCAGTTCTTGCATAGTAAGCAGCATGAGGAAGAGCATGTGGGGAGCCTGCTTGTGCAAGATTTTCCTCACTTTGCAGTGAGTCACTAGCTAAGATTATTAATTCAGCTCAAATAGTTGTCCTGATGTCATTCTCTGTCAGGAAGAAAAAAACTATGTAGTTTCTTTATTAGTGAGGAAGGAAAATGCTTGCTGCTTGCCAAGAAATATTTACGAAGTGAAGAGAGATTTGTCATTTTTGAAACAAAGTCTTACAGCTATTTGTTTGAGCGGTGTAGAACATCCCACCAGAACAGAAAGCAGAGCATGTAAATGCAATATCAAGAAAACAATGGCTATAGAATATGAAATAGACTCAGAAAATACCTGAGTCAAGTTCCTCAGTGTGAGCAAAGGGCTGAAGAGCATACTGATGGGGAGGTTAGCTGTTTGTGTGATGTGTTGGTGTCTGGGTTTTTTTTCCTCCATTTCTGCTCAGGAAGGCAAACTGGATTTGTACACTTTTCATTTTCCAAGTGTGTTGATTCCAAGTAATCTTAGCTTATCCAATGTGTAAAAAGTTTTGTTTCCACACCATTGCGTAACCCTGGAATTACTGCTTTCAATTGAATAGATCTTACTGGTTTACACCTGGCAGATCAAAACGGGCTATGTTTTGTCTGTCTGACAGAGTTCTCTTTAAACTGATGTTAATAGCAGTTGTAGAACTGATGAGTCTGTGTGTATATGCATGAATGCAAATGAGATCAGGAATAATAAATATACAACTAGGTAAAAAAAAGCAGGCTTTTAAAAATTGTCTCTGAGAATTTGTACAGTTGATTTACAGTTTGAAGACATAGAGCACCATGTGTCAAGGAGAGGAAATGTGGAAAGGGAATAAAATGACAGTGTCAGTCTCTGTAAAAAGCTGGCACAGACTGGAAAGAAGAATTCAAGCCAGCCCTGTGAGTATGGTCTGCCCCAAAGGGCATCAGGAAATGCTGATTTCCTGCGGGGAAAATCCCAGCTACTCTGTTTAGGATTGGCATCATGCCCAAGGACAAACGGCTTTTGCAAGGTTGCAGGCGGAGTAGGGATTCTTCAGGCTGGGCATGGAAATACCCACCATACGCTCACAGAAAAACACGTGTTTTGGTGCTCTGTTCATCCTCACCCTCCTCCTCCTGCTCCTTCTCTTTCATTCAACCCAGTCACCTCCAGCCTTAGGCTCATCTCACACACATCAAAACAAAGTCCTGCTCCCACTGACTTCAGTTTCAGCAGCTTCACTGGATTATGTGCCTGAAGAATTTCCTGTCAGTGTGGGTGCTGCCAGAAATTTTCTTAGGCTTTTTTCTAGATTTGTAATTAAGACAGCACAGTGGTTTTTTGTAAAAAGGCTGCTTTTGAGATTCTCCTCAGGCGAACAATAGAAATGGTACAGATGGTGCCCTGCAGATTTTGGTTCTTGCAGTACTCTAGGAATTCAAGGCTATATGTTGTCTATATTTGTATAATTTCTATTTCTTGTTAAAAGTTACACAAAAGCAACAAGTTATAATCATAAAAAGTACAGATATAGGATTTAAAAAATTCTAACTGTGTAAAATGCTTTTTCAATTCTGTTGTTTCCATTTTTTCCCCCTCATGAATGTTGCAGGTCAGAACTGAGTCCTTTCTGATCAGAAAGCCTCAACTGAGATATCATACCTTCGTTTTCTACCATGGGGTAAAGAAATGGTATTGAGAAAGCCAGAATGACACAAAAAGGTCATTAAAAAATTGGTAATTTCCCATCATCAATAAGATAAACGAAAAAACCCATTATGCTATTACTACAATGAAAAAAGGAAACCTGCCTGAGGTTTCAAATCAAACCAGGTTCAGACGGTATTCTGAAATGACTGAAATAGATGGTTAAAGAGAAAAATGAGAGCACTGATAAATATCACAGTTGAAGTCTGTGAGATTGTATGGGGTAATGTGCTAAAATAGGACTGGAAAGGATCATACTGTATAAAGCCAATGTAGTTCAGAGTTTGCATCTGAACTGAGACTCGGGCCTAATCCTGTCAAAATTTCAAAATCTGTATTGTCAGATTTCATTCAAAAATAAAAACACCACAGAAAATTTTCAAGTTTATGAGAGTCTTGCCATCCTGAGAAGCAGAAAATCCCTTATAGCTCTTTCTGGTTTGGTCTTTGGCTCAAAAGAGAGACATATAAAAAGATTTAACTGAAGCCTTAAGTTCAAGAATTTCTGATCGTGACCCAGGTATATTGTTATGTATGTAAAGAGCATTTAAAACCTGGTATTCTGGGCTTGCTTGCTGAAGGAAACAGTGACAGCTGTGAAGTCCAGAACCACATCTGGATTTTATCCAAATAAAGCTTTTCCTGGCTGGTGTAGATCAAAACATTCTTTGAGGTTAAAAGTGATGTTTATTTCACAAAATACTACACGGTTACAAAAATGTGTATGTTTATTCCTAGTTATGCATATAAAGAAATAATAACAGACATACAGATATAAATGGCATTTTGTATAGAATATTAATTTCAGCCATAATTATGAGAAAAATCAAGCCTATTTTTTACACTGATAATATATCACCCTTCCTTATGGAGTAGCTTTAAAAAATGCTAACTCCTAGCTCAGAAATGACTTGTAACAGTGAATGAAACATGAATCACCAGGGAGGAAAACCTAAAAATTTAACACCAAGCTTCACATGGCTACACAAATATAAGCATTGAGCTGGGATACACACAGACTATATTGCTGCTTACAAAGAAACTCTTGTTGTTTTCATGTTTTATTTCCCTTAACTTTTAATGCAGGCAGAACAATAACCTCCACACAGCTAGATAATTGCTTTCACCAAAATTCTGAGCACAATGTCATCCCTTAATGACACTCCACTACTAGTTCATAAATGTTATCATAAAATTAATTTTTTTCCCTATCAGAACCCTTAATGTTGATTTTGATGTCAGTCTTATTGATTGGCTATTGAACTCCTCATTGTGCTGCTTTGAGAAGGTCCTGGCCTGACTATGCAGAGAGCTTTTGCCCTGGGCTAGCTGTCAATCTCCACAACAAGGCACCTTGAAAAGGTCAGGGCTACCAAAGGCTGGCTGAGGATGTGCTGCCTTTAACTGAGCTAAAAGAGGACTTAATTAGGACAGAAATAATTAATTCACTGAATTTCTTTTCATGGGGTAACTATCTAGCTGATGATAAGTAAATTCAGGAGATGGGCTGCCTGTTCTTATCCTTCATAGGGATTAACACTGAAATGTCATGGCTTGACAAAAAACCTCCCACAACCGAAACCGGCAAGAAGGGAAAGAAAAGGAATGCTGGCAGAGGAGGTGAAGGCAGAAAACATGTTTTCAGTTACTGGGCCCTCTAACCAAACCTCTCCCAGGAGCAGCTCCCTTTTTCTTCAATAGCAAGTGGCTCTGAAATAGAAAAGGAATGTGACCTTCAGTGTCAGGCACAGAGCACAACTACACTGTGAAACAGAGAATGGTAGGACAGGCTCTGGGCAGACAGAGGCATCAGGGGATGCACAGAGTGAGCACAGGGCAGCATGGCACGTGCTGAGCTGGTGCTCCTGTGTTCTATCAGTCCAGAGTGCAGAAGAAAAACGCTGATTTTGAAAGGCTTTATCACTGTGGGGCATTGATGCCCTAACAGCCTCCTCGCCTGAGGTGGTATTGAAGCAAGAGCTCTGGTTTTTTCTGATGCAGGCATGCTCCCAGGCACAGTGTGGCCTCAGTCTCCCAATGCCTAGCCTCTGCCTCCATGCTGGAAAGCACTGGCTTTCAGTGCCTCAGCAGGCAGTGCCGTGGGGTCACCTCTGCATGGGGGTATTTGAACATTGATAGTCAAGGACAAATAGCAGAGCATAACGCCCAGATGCTTTTAACTTCAGGACAGCACACGAACAAGACTAAGCTGTCAGTTAAAAGCAATTCTGTGCTTTTAATATCAGCTCTGTATAGTCCTTGGGATGTTTCCCACATTACAATTGCAACTATTGGCACAAAATTCTCATTCTAGCTATACCCTATCACAAGCTGGTTTGACAGAAAACTTTTTGTGAGCCTTTGACTGTTAAAGGCAGGGAAATATTTATTTCTTTGTACATTGGCACTCAACACTACTATTTTCCATTAGCCCTGTGGGTTGGCTTTCACAGTCTACTGGAAGTCTTTGAACAAGCAGAAGACCATAATCAACCTGAAAGCCAAGCAGAAGCAGTAGTCTACTTGATTATACATACTGATGACTCTCAGTAGCCACTTTTCCGTGGATTTAGCTATTTAGCTGAGGTACATTGTAGGGCTGCTTGGGCTAGAAGAGTAGGTGCAGAAGGCACCTGAGCAGAGGCTGCAGGAAAGGTGCAGGGGCTTGTCCTAGCAGAGGAAGGTGGATCACTCCAGGCAGAGAGAATGTGGGGAAGAAGATTTGCTCTGTGCCAGGAAGGAAATAAGGACTGGTGTGTGTGTGTGTGTGTGTGTGTGGGTGGGTGGGTGGGTGGCTTGGTGCAGCACTGGAAGGGAACATGTCACACATATCCTGTGCCAGGAAGTAATTCCAACCTTCTCCTGGACCAGAAAAATTGCATTTTTGTGTGTGGTACAGAGACACTTGAGCCCTCTCTGCTTGAGCGACAGCAGACTGAGAGTGAGGTCTAGCTATGAGAGTAGGACAGCTAGCCAAGTGTCAACTTTCCTCTGTTGCTGCTACCAGCATGTTGAAGAAATACGTGATAGACATTGGTGTCATTTGTAGGTAAGTGAGAGGAGGCACAGCTAAAAAGTTATTTTTGTAGCAATCTAAGCAAAAGAGAAAAGGACATCTGCTTCGTTGCTCTTCCCTGGTATGTGGTGGTCATAATGAGAAACATGGGGTTTTATTCATCCTTGCATTTCTGAATATTGATCTTAATTTCATTCTGTATGGAGAGATTTCATTTCTCTCTTTGCTATTGTGCTCTTTTTTTCCCCCACCAAAATTATAAGATTAATTGGAATCTAAAATTAATATCTGATTGCAATCTAAATTGAATAGAGAGCTACAATTTTCCAGTTTTCTGCAATCATAAAATGACATGGTTGAGAGAGCTAAATCTAATTATGTGGGGATTTAAAAAAAAATCTTTTCCTGCCTCTGCACTTGCCTTTGTATTCTAATAAACCCAAACATAGAATGCATTTTTAATCAAATAGCTAGAATTTCATGTCTGATTATGAATGCATATTTGTAAGAAGAAATAACCTGGGAAACCACTGGGATCGGAGAAGCATTTCTAAATTATATGTATCTGGTTTCTTGCAGCTGATAACATTTTCAGCATTTCTTGTATCTGTTAGTTTTTAATTCAGTGCAAAGCTTCAAACTCTAGTGGCACAAGAGAATGCATTGCTAATCTTGCATCAGGGCAGTAAAAATGTCAGCAGCAGGTTTGATACTCAGTGCTACAGTGCTCTGTGTAGAAGCTCCAGTGAACTGGGACTGGGTCTGTTCCAGAGAGCAATTTGGTAAATCTCACCCATTTTTAAACATACACGTATTCCTATTAATTTTATGGAAAAAGTGTGCTGGAGAAAATCCATAGGAAGTCCCTCAGTAGTGTGGGCATGAGGAGTCCTTTTTAAGCAGCTGCTGCATTTAGTAAGGCGTGAAAGAAAGCCATTTCACAATGACTCCCTTATGTGTGTTCTCCGTTCTGTAGCCTGAACTGGGCAGCATGGTGTTGGTGACAAAGCTTCTCTTGATTTAATTGGTAGTGGATGAGTGTAGGTTCTCATCTGAAGTTCTCGGAAGAAGCATTTGCTGGCTTCAGTGGGTAGAATAAGACTGATGCTTCTGTGCTTCAGTAATCTAAATAAGGGGCCTATTTTGGGAGTCTGGTGACTTGATTCTCTCTTTGAGAAACAACAATTGTTATATAAGCATCTCTGGAGGCTGCCTGAACATGCAGCTGAGACAAATTGTCTTCCAGCAACGTCTAGGTCTTTCGTTTGGGATGGCTGGGGCAGCTGTGGGCTTATTCAGGAGCCTTGGTTTGTGGTTGGGGCTTGAGGCTGATTGTGGATCTTGTGAGAATCACTTCCTTCCACCTGTATGGGGTCAGCGAGACCCCAGAGACTCTAGCACTTCCAAAGTCCTCCTGGAAGAAGCTTTGCTTGATTTCTGAAGGGGCTACAATGAGGTTTACTAAAGCAGGTTCTTCATCCGTTTTTCAGCTATAAGGTTGGTAAAAAAGTGTTGCTGCTTAATGGAACACACATAATCCTAGTACCAAAGAAAATCGTCACATTCTTGTCACCTGTATGCCAAATTTCTGGCTCTTATTTTGCTACAATAAACTAATTATTAAATTTGATCTGTATAAATACTCTTGGGATGCTGTCTGCATCAGATTGGCTTCTCGTTTCATGCAGATTGCAAAGACACACAACTACATGCCAGTGGAAGTGGAAAGTACTGTCAGTAGTTCCTTGGCCAATCAAGTGTGCTGGTGGTCGCAGACTCTGTCCTGCCCTGGCTGTGGTTCCATAGAACTCTAAATTGGCTTTTTTAGACAAAGGTCACATTGTGGTATCAATTACTAGCTACTACCTGGAAAATTTAATTTCATGCCCTGTAGTTGGTCTGCTTTCTTCTCTGCTATGATTGGCAACTGTTTCCCTGCTGGTAACTAGAATAGCTCATTTACGTTAAGTGATTAAAATCCAGAAGCTAACTGATTTGGAAGGACAGCTTTAGGTTGCTAGCATAACCCAGCAAGCTCTTGCATAAATGCGTTCAGATGAATAAAACAAAAGCTCCTTGCCTTTTACAAAGCCTCTTAAGAAACTGTTGTTTGTGATTTGTGTCATGTCAATCTGTTCCTTGTCCAGTAGATATTTAGTTGATGCACTCATGAAAACCAGAGTAAGCTAAGAGGTGCCTAATTTTAGATAATAAATTATCATGGTCTTGTTAATATTACTTATTTTTTAACCTAAAAAAAATTGCTTGAAGATCATAAAATCTTTTATGTCTTTTAGAAGACTCTGAGGAGCTTTTTAAATGCCTGGATTGCAATTTAACACATGTCAGTGCTATTTCTATGTTCCAGAAAGGTGGGTTTTCATTTATTCTCAGGAATTGTTTCCTTCCCAAAGGATATATTATGTCATTTACTTTGAGGCAGAACAGCTAATTGAAATAAAGGGACATTTCTAGTCTAAAATTATTTATAGAAAGTGAGAGGTTGAACTGGGCTCTGGGCAACCTGGGATAGTAAAAGGAGTCCCTGCTCATGGCAGAGGGTTTGAAACAAGGTGATCTTTATGGTCCCATCCAACACAAACCATGAACCATCACAGAACTATGATTTTATGAGTCTGATCCTTCTCATGTGTCATGAAGAACATGGTTTACCCTTTTACTTACATGTTTACTCAAGGTAAGAGGACTCTTTCAGCTTCATGAAGAGCAAGAATTCTAAAGAAAAGACTTGTGAGGAATACAAGGAATTCTTAACTATTATTTAGGCAAAGAAAGGCTTATTGTTTTTGTTACTGTGACAGCAGGGTTTTGCTAGGCCAGGTACTCCAGGACTTTCACAGTTCAGATTAAAAAGAATTCAAACAACTATCACTTGGTGACTGGAATGACAGCTGTCAGCTTGCAGGTGCGTTGCAGAGGCCTTTCTTGATGGACATTTTGGCATAATATGAAACAACTCAACATTATTTGAAAATTATTTATAATAGGTTCAAATGTGCATGTGGTGGAGTAGGATCAGAAGAATTTAAGGCAGCAAGTTGGAATTTGGCTAGCTAAAAGATACAGGGCACCAAGTTCTAGGACTCAGTGTTTCTTTACCAGCATCCAAGAGGTTATTAATTTCTTTGAATTCAGATAAAATTGTCTTATCATTTCCCATGCATTTTTTAGCCTTTTTTGCCTATAATACTGTTGGAGCTGTCACTATTCCACTACAGGTAAAGTTTACTAAGTAAGGGTAGGTATGGACAATACAGAGGTCTGCTCATCATTAAAATGCTTTGAGAAGGTTTAGGAGACCCAAATAAAATTTATTTTAAAATAACTTTCAATGCAAAGTACTACAAACATACATATTATTTCTTTTCTTAGAAGTGTGTTGTTCCCAAGGGTAATCCAGTTGCCAGCACCAGATCCTGAAGTTATCCACTGGCATGTTGGAGGCTAGTGATGATCACTTTCCTCTTCGTAACACCCTTAGAACTACCTAAACTGGACAGTGACAGTGTGCAGGACTGAGATACATTCATTGTCTCAAAAAATAAGAGTGAAAATGGTATCATTTAAGTTCTCAAAGTGCATTTAGCTTTTAAATCCTTGGTGCAGCGTGTGCCATGTCTCATTACAGGTGTAAAGAAACAGACATATTTTGTTTTCTCTGTAGGATGAAATGATGTTGCCTATCATGTGTGAACTGATACTTTTGGAATACCCTGTTTCTGTAGCATTTTATAAATATCACCAAATCAAATGCCAGCAAACATACAAGCACCTGCTGATCAATCCTTGTTTATTTTTGTATCTTAACTTTTGTACTGATTGATGAAGAAACCTCCAACTAAGTTCTAGCAGTGAGGCTTTTTGAAAGAATCCAAAGGTGAACAATAAATTCAGTACTTTGCCTTTGTTGAGAATTTCTAGTATCATAAATCCAACTTCACATTCTCCAGAGCTCTTTGGTTATTTGTCTAAGGAGGGATCTCCACTGGCCTGGAGGGGATTTAAGCACTGGGTAGGAAGTAAGTACCCAATTCCCTTTTGTGCCTTTGTAAAGGTTTCCCACTGATGCCTATGATGAAAAGAACTGGAATAGCAGGCATTACTTCATGCAATCTGTAAGGATACTCTAGGCACTGTCCATAATTTTTGACATCCTGATAAGTTTTTAATGAGGAAAAGGAATTATTGAACTGCGAATCATAAATACTAAGAGGACATCAAGGATTGTACTGATTTCCAGTGGAAGGCAGTACAATACTTATAAAATTACTTCTAATTCTATTTTTCTTCCAGTTCTTCTTTCACCATGTATTTCTGTCCCTTCTTTCTAGTTAGAAGTCAAGATCCACAGCTGGAGGAAGTAAAATGTCTACATTGTAATGTTTTAAAATTACCATGGTTCAATTTCAGCTCAGAACTAACAGAGCTCACTGCAGAAGGTCTTGAACGTCTTGTTTTGTTCATCTGTGTCTTGTATAATGAAAAGAACATAAACAGCTGCCCTAATGAAAAAAAAAAAAAATTCACCATTTAGCTTTTTCCCTGCACTCAGGAGTTAGTGGGCATTCTAGCTAGGTAACGAAAGGCAATTCTAGCCCCTCAGCATACGTTATCAAGTAGCTTCAGGTTGTCCTTAATCACCTGATTACTTTTCTCCTTCAAAGTTTAGATTAAATGATTTAACAATGCTCATGTGATTTCCCCATAAAGACTGTGGAGTTGATAGCCATGTGCTGCAGGTTAAGACACACCAGAAGGGGAAAGCTGAGCATACTTGTTCCACTGCAGCAATAACAGCAAATTTCCTTCCCTCCCTGCTTTCCCCTGCCATTTGACAAATCCTTTTCTCCCAAACCACATAACCATATGGTCAAGGTTATAAAACATAAAGGCCTCTGTCACTATAGCAATCCCAATAAAAAAGCCAAGGTAGAAGCCTTCACAAGGCTTAACCTTCATTTACATCTCATCCTTGGAGTGTTTAGCTCTGCAGTTTTTAAACACTGCTCATATCCCCCATAAAAAATGTTTCCTATTTAAAATAGTAAAAGATTTACTACATGAACATCCTTTTCCCACTCTGCTGGATTACACCTCTCCAGGGACAAAACACCAACCAGGCAGGGTAAAACACCTGCCTTATTAATACTGTTAATCATGAAACAACAATGAGGAGCCTGACATGCAAAAACCTGGCCCCTCTTTGGAGTCAAAAGAGTTTCTGCTCAGCCAAACAGACTTTAGCTAGGAGTAACAGGTGTCTTTCCCCACAAATGATGCTGTTCTTCCTCAGGATAGCACAAGAATACAGAGGGCTGCACTGCTCAGAGATCCAGCGTCCATTTCCATGCCATCACCAGCTCTGAGGAGGTCCCAAGAGCTCTTTCTGAAAGGGCAATATGTGCTCATCCTCCCAGCCCAGGCAGTCTGAATTAAAGAGACTCCTTAGCATCCCACAATCACACATCCTCTTAGGCAGGGCAGCAGCCTTCCTTGGGCTGGCCAAAGTATTGCTCTGTTAAGGCCAAACCATATGTCTGGTCTGCACTAAACCTGTCTAAGCATGTACTGAGTCTGCTTTAGGGAGTATTTGGGTCCAGTCAGCATTTTCCTCTATCATGGGCTCTCCCTGTTTCTGGTACATGATAGAGTTTAATATTATAGCGCCTAGTATGCCCAGATGGCTTATATGGCACAAATCTTTGCTCCATGATGACTGCAGGGAAAGGCAGTCATTATATTTTCAAAGTATCCTAACTTGGTGAGAATATCCTAAGCACTACTGGAAGTAAAAATTAGACCCTTGTGTATCTGAAGGAGCTCGAGTCCTGTGGAGAGTGTTTGCAGCAGCTTTACTTTAATCCAGGTCTAAGCAAAAAGAGGGACCTCCAAAACTATCAGGAGGCCCTGTAGAAAATCTGTGGTTTCAGAGGTTGGCATGAAATTTTGTCCCTACTGAGGCTTACTCACCACTGCTTTAAAAGACTAGCTGTCCACTAAAAACAGATTTTAATGATCCTGCACCTTTTTACTTTGTATCAACAATTATACTGTTCAGTCTTCAAATCCTTTGGGTATCTGACATGATTCAGTAAAAGTCCAGCTGTATTTGCAGACCTATTTTGAAAACACTCAGCACTGAAGCTCACCAGTACATCTATAATCTTCCCCCCCATTCTCATTGCCCCTCTAACTGTAGTCAGCTTCTGCTATTTCTGTACTGCAGTAGCATTTGCTGACATTTCCATGGGGATGTCGTATATTAGGTAGCACTCCAGGCTTTGGTTAGCAATACATGGTACATCTTGAAGCAGTTAAATTCCTCATGCCATTTTGAAGTTAAAACCCTGTTTCATTTAAAAGCTGGACTCCTGGCTGGTAACTTGTCTGGAATAGTGGGTGGCAGGTCAGTGCAATTTGAAATGGCTAGGACAGAGAAGGAAACCATGAAAAATGGAGCAATTACATTGCAGGTCAAGGTTTGTTATTGGGTGGCGTGCTTTCAATTTGGCACTGAAGCATGGCAACAAGTCTAGTAGGCATGTTAAGGCATTTTTGTTATCTGCCATTTGTAAGCAATATTTGAGGAGAGGGAAGGGGGAACATTTAGCAGTCCCATACAGCTATCTTGAAGGCTTTGCCTATGATAGAGGCTTTTTTTTTTTTTGTATTTTTTTTCCAAAGGAAATCATTGTTAACCTAAAGTTTGGAATAAAAAGGTCCACATGCAACTTTGCAAACTGTGAACTGTTTGCCAAGTTGTAGATCAAAGGTGCTTGAAAGGATTGATACAATTTTTTTTAAATAAAAAGTGCACATCTGGCCTGAGAATTGGTCTGCCAAGTTTCAGCCTAATGAACTTTGAAATCAGCCTCCTACCAGCAATTCTCTAGACCTAGATTTCTTATAGAGTATCTGGACAATTTTTATAGCCAGAAGGTACTCATATAATGACTATGTTCTCTGCTGGCAACTAATTGACACACTCCTGATACAGTGTTGTTTCAAGCAAAGAAAATTGGTTTTAAGTTGTCCCCCATCATCTGTCAGCTGGCATGTGAAGCCTGGATGTTAAAATTTTATTGTATCAGAACAAGTTAAAATAGCCCTAAGTCCAGCAGTGGAACGCACATCAACAACAAACTGTTTATGCAGCACAGCTCTTCACTTTTTTTTTCTTCCATTCCTTTTGATCTATTATGCAGACTCAAAGTTGGTTGGAAACCTCAAAGCTTTTCCTGAAGCTGGCGTTTGTTGGAAACACCCTTTTGTTCTGCACTTTCCTGATTGCCAGATGGGAGGAACTCTTGACAGTTTAGAAGTAACAAAAGATCCTTGCTTATGCTCAGCCCAGAGAGTCGTAGCCCACAGAGCCAGAAGCTCATGCAGAAAGAAGTATTTCCTGCCATAACTAAAATGAAAATCATATTTTTCCCAAATAAACCCATTTTAAAAATCCTTAACCATTTGAATCTCTTATTGAAACTAGGTTTTGTTATTGACAATGATAATGACATTATGTGAAAAACTGAAGGCATTAGCTTTCCAAGCTGACCCTTGCAAAAGCCCAACCAGAAAGGGGGCATTTAAGTTCACAAAATTTCCTTGCCCCCAGGCAGGTGAATATGTACATCTCCAATAATCCTTGTGGCAAATGCCCCTTGTGTGGACAAGCAAAGCTCTTTTGTAAGTGCTTTATCTCAAATCCACTTATCTGAACTCTGGCAGACTTCAGAAGAGAAGGTAATTAACCTTCAACACCATTTGTTTGAGTCCAGAAGAGTGATAGCATGCATAGAATCTCTATTATTAAATTATTTTTCTTATTGCTTCTCCACCATTATTAAGGCTAGAAATGTCTTCCTCATGGCTCCTTTGACACTAAAACTCCAGATACTCCTAGCAAGTCATATTTCTGAATTTATGGAAGTTAAAATTATCCTGGTTCAGTTTAGAGACACTGCTCTAGACAAGATGACAAGCACTTATGACTCCACTGATTGTATTTTTGAGATTTCCACTGATTTTCAAGAGAAGCACCCCTCAATCAGACCCCCTAGTGGATCCCAAGCGCAGATCTCTGTACCTGGAGACATCAGTGCAAGCAAAGTGGACCAAGATATTCCCACATAATGTCACTGGTACAGTACATGGTCCTGATGTTGATGGGCAGGATCAGTCTCTGGCTGATTCCTTGAGCACATCCACCCTCCTCAGAGCAACAAGACCGTAGTAACTCTCTGACCTCTCTGAGATTTCCACCTTATCCTCTATTTGTAGACCTTATGTCTTAGAATATAAGCAATCACAGACAGAAGGATTGGAGAATGAGCTAATCCTGTGCTCTCTTAGAAGCGCAGTGCATTGAGTTCATATACTTTGTTTCTGCAAATTATTAAGAGCTTTTTGATGCTGAGCATATGCAAGAAAGAAGCTGGGGAAAAGTACTGTATAGGAAAATAAAGTATAGCCTCTTGTTACGTGAAAGGCAAGCACAACTTTTGCATTTTACACCCACAATCTTTGCAAAGAGCTGAGCATCTAAGTGGGTAACAGACTTTCACACTGGCACTGCTATATATTCTGGCTAGAGACATCTAGCCAGATGGTAGTGGCAGTGGCTCAACCGCCTGAAATCCCTCCGAAGACAGAATGCTTGGGGAACTTCAATCAGATCCCATTTGAAAAATCATCAGCTGCTTCCCCAGTGATCCAGGCTTGTTGCCCCCAGGGGCATAATGCAAACTTTGCAAAGTCTCTCTTTTGCAGTGTAGACATTGAAAAAAAATTCAGTAATACTGTTTCCACCTTTTGGGTTTTTTGACCCAAAAGAAGAAAGGAAGATAAAAGGAGGGCAGGCTAGGAAAGGTTTCCAAAACGTGTTATGGATATACCATTCTGACTACAATAAAGAATTTATTATATTGATTTCCAGACTTCAAAAAGTTTCAACCAAGCTGATTCAATTTAAACAGATACTGTAACTTAAGCCAATGACACGCTTGTACAAATAACTTTTGTTAATAGATTTTTTCTTTCTGAAGTGCTGTTGCCCTGATTGAGAATTTGAACACTCCAGTTCTAACATCCACATTTTAAAATGTTGTTCTTGCACAACAATGCAACAGCAGGCTAGGGTCAGAATAATTCTAGCCCTTTACTTCTCTCTTCAGCCAGTTATTAAAAATAAAAACATTTTGCTCCTTTTCTCAAAGTTACAAAGTTGTGTGGGCACCATATGACCAGACACATGTGAAAAGGAAAAAGAAAATTAAAAGCTCTTTGAAAAAGAGAAAGAATATAGTATTGCTGCTGGCATGTCCAACTGAGAAGAACTAATCTATTATTGCCAGACAGTAGCATTTCTTCCTTTATATACTGGTGCTCCCTGTGCTGAATGGTAAACTCTGTACTTTGCTGTCATTTTGAGTATTGCTAACTGTAAGACATTCCTGGGCTCACATCAGGTATAAACATCTTCCTTTTTCTAACAGATATACAAGAATGGATTCCTTTCAGAATCACTCACTCAATAGAGTTTACGTTTAGATTACAGAGATATACCTACAGATATTGCAATAAAATCACAGGAACCTGGAGGACCATATCCTTCTATGTATTGAAGAGTATAACCTCCAGTGTCAGTTGAATCTGCATCCCATTGAGCTTACAGGTATACCAAATATCTGTGAAATTTCCTCAAAGAACTTACTGTTACCCAACAGTTAAGAGAGACACATCCTCTGTGTGTGCAGACTACAGAGAAATAGAGCAATGATAATCTGAAAATCTGCCTACGTGATTTTTCTCAACATTGTGAAAGAGAATGATAGCAAAATGAGGGCTGTCAAGAATGGTTATCATTTTTGGAAACACTTACGAACAGCTGTAGCAAGCAGCAATAACATATTCATCAAGGGAAACAGATCCTATCTTTTGCTACTCTGCAAGGATGCACATGGCATTGGCCGTACCTGCTTCAGAAAATTCCACATTGTGTATATAAAATGAGCATTTCCGAAGATGAACTCCCCATAAATATCTGGAAAATGTCACCATCAACTTACAGTTAAGTCAAGACATGAACCTTGGCTGACCTATTTGTGTAGTTCCCTCTAATCCCTCACTTCCTCACAAAACTGGGGGAATGGTCTGAGAAACCCATGGATCTCTCGATAAATCATAAATCCACAGGGTTTTTAGTTTGGAGGATTTGAGGAACAGATTTCAGGAAGTAGTGAGGAATAATGATGCTCTGGGGTATTTTATAATTTTCAATTCAAAGTGTTTATACATGTTGTCTATGACTTCGTCAGGTGATTTGAAGGAAGGAACTGAACTATCACAATATTTAATTTTTGAGCGATATTAATCAAAATTGTATTTTAAATGATAGTGTTCCAAAATGTGAGAATTGTCATATCTCCAATAAAGAAATAAAGTCAGACCTGATTTGGATATAGTCTGGCAGAAATACATTCTTTACAGCAACCTTATTATACTATTTCATTTTGTCTTCTAGTGTATTACTTTCTGTACTTTCAAGATGCAAATGGCTGGTCTGATTCAGAGTGTGTGTGAAATTCAGAAAGATATGCAAGGGTATATGTAAGGGTACATGCTGTGACATTGTCAGAACTGTTCACACATTTAGCTCATAGTTTTCTGCTGTTTGGTAGTTCCCAGGGCTCCAGGGTCTCTGGTTGTTAAAGTACTCAACTAAAGAGCTTTGAAGGGTAATGTGCTGTGGCACTTTTGGGCATGTATTTGATAAAAACAGACGAAACAGAGAGTGTGAGACTGTGCCTTTTGAAAAGTTATTTAGACAAGAAGAGAGGGATGGTATAGTGAGTCTGAGGTAGCTTCAAATTAATGGGTTTGAAGTTGATAATAGCCTTTTCCTGGCAGCTCAGAGCTCAGTGAATATTAGTGTATTCTGCTAAAGTGCAATCAAGACGCATATTAGTAATCTGAAATTGTATTCATTTTCCAAACATATCTCTGAATTATTTGCATCTGATTCAGTCTGATTTTTTCATCAGCCACCTTCTAGAGAGCAGGGTCTTTCAATGCAATAGCAATGCCGTGGAAGGACTTCTTCCTTTAGCATTCACAGCATATTAGAAAGGATCTGCTGCAACATTTCATCCCTGCACCAGGGCAGGATTATTTCTGAGGAACAGCAGCTGGGATGTCCTGCCAAAATCGCACATCTGTGGAGCTAGAATTGTCTGGGACCTCCTCTAGGGCTCAGGAGAGGGTTAAACATACAATAAATGATGTGGGGAATAACAGATAGATGACAACTGACTACAGAAACACAAAGGGATGTGCTCAAGGACTATCTATCATGCTTGTCATTTTATGAGGTTATAACAAAGAGAGATAGATTTAAGATTCAGTTGGGAAAATCTGTCGTTATTACTGGCCAGCATCTACAAATCTCAATAGCTAGTGTTAACCTCCTAAATCTACTTTCAAGTATTTAAAGAAAAATCGTTCAAGTTTTCAGAGGTGGTGAAAAGTTGCCTTCCCACTCCTCCTTTCCTGCTGCAGAAAGCACAAATCCCCCTAATGAGAAAACTTTCAAACCTATGAAAATTTTAATCTCTTACAGACATTTCTCCCCTTTACTTTGGTAATGGGCTTCTTGTTCTGTCAACATTGTCTCATTAAAGGAATTGGAGCCCTTTTTAAACACACAGGCCAAATATTTTCTTGGATGGCTCTCACTTGCTTCTGCAGTGTGCTTGGAAGCAGGAGCATCAGCATGTGGTGACATGACCATCTCTGCTCTGCTGCTAAATTGCAGTGTGAGGCACACTAAAACCGAGGGCTGTAAAACTCCCTGCTTTATAAAGTCATATCCTGCAACCATGTGTGTACAATCAGTATGTGCTGCCAGATTGTTAGGAATACTAAGTAAATGCAGAAGAAAGTTGGATTCTGGACCCAGCTAGGGGGTAAAATCTACGGGTGTAGGAATTAAAAGGAAATTATGAGGTTAAAAAACCCCACAAAAGTAGGTCCGGTGTTTTCGTCTGATGTAAACACTGCTGGATGGCCTTGAGCTGGTAGGCCTCTGAATAAAGAGCTGCCCTTTTTTTGCTAAAAGTGAATAAATCTTCTCCTCAGGCTGCATCCTGCAGAGGTGACATGGCAACCTGTTGGGCATATGCTCAGACATGAGGTAAAACCACTTCTTTATTGAAAGACCACCCGCTTTGTTCTGTCAATACACAGCCTGAATCCAGATTATGTGTGGAGAAGTTTGCACCACCAGCCAGTAAAATTGATGAAGTTTATTTGTTGCAGAGGCTACGAGAGAGAGTTATTGACAGAGATGGTAAGCAAGAAGGCACAGCTTTCTTCTGCTGGGGCGGACAGTCCCACTCCAACAAACAACAGTTCTGCCCTTTCCATTTCTTCTAACGCTTAGAGAGGCACCCACCTCTACATGATGGCCTTTGGGTGTATGTGCCAAGGATTCTTGTGGTGCTCCCTTTCCTTTGCTTGTGTTTGCCTGTACCTGAGATATCACAACCCTCATTCAAGTCATTATTGATACTCAGGAAATGGCAGAGACCATTTCCCTTCCCCACCCTGAGGCTGAACTCCAAACCCTGTAGCTCACCTCTGCCTGGGGTGCAGGCTGCCCTAGGGTGGGTGGGAGCAGCTCTTGGCATGGGAGATGGCCACGGGTCAGGGTCTCAGGCAAGAACTCAAGAATGAGATCCAGGTTGCACAGTCATGGTGGTTGCTGGAAAAACTGCCTAAAGGAAAAACAGCTCTCTTCTCCAGTGTAAATCCAGTTTCTTTCAACTTTTCCAGTTGCCTGCATGTGGTGCCTGTCCTTCCTTCATGCTGTTCTAAATGATCTCCACAGCCACTGCCCTGCTGGGATCAGAGGTGAAGCACCACTGTCCAAATGCAGTAAGAGCTGGGAGTCCCAGGGAGGTGACATTTCCTCTTGTCCCTGGATCCCTCATTTGCACTTCTTCTCAATAGCATGTGCATCACCTTGCTGCCTCTGCTCTTCCTTTTGGAGAGGACCTGCAAGGGAGTGCATCCTGTGCCCCAAACCACACCTTGCTGGCAGTGTGCACATGTGGAAAAAATACTGGATATTGGGAACTCATGAAATTGGGGTTAAATTCCTTGTTCTGCTTCCCACAGGACTCGGATAGCAACAGTCTGAAGGCTTTTATGAGCTTGAAGGTCCTCATTTGCACTGAGTAAAATGCCTGGCTAAAGACTACTGGATCACCAGGAAGCTATCAGCCACTTTGGGGGCTGAAATTTCATTTAAAAACCAGTTTTTAAGGCTGTGCTTCAGCTCCTCTTACCAGGACAATTGCAGCAATGGTTGTAAAATGCTCATATGCTCTGTTATGACAGACACATAAATGGAGAAGCCTAGCCTTTTTTAGGAAACTTAAAAAAACTTCAACAAGCTAGGTTTCCTTGGTTTAAAAGGGCCAGTTTGCATGAAGAGTTATACCAAATAGATCTGGAGTGAGGCTCCAGATCCCAAACTTGCCATGCTTCTGCAGGTCCCATGCCCAAAACAAATGAACCAAACAATGGACAAGGAGTGTTGTCTCCAGCCATCTGGCCATCTATCACCTCTCCCAGAATAGAAGAGAGGTGCCTCTGTGCCAGGAGATTTCCTACCTCACCTATTGGGATTTATTCCATAATCTGCTGGCAAAAACACGTCTGTCCACGCAGAGTGCAATAGCCTGCCTCTGTCGGCAGCTGCTGCCAGGAGCCAAGGATGATGATTAAAGCAATTTGTGTGAGCTCAAACACTACATACCTGTCCATGAAAAACTGCATGTACTGTGTGCCTTGAGTGATTCCTGACTTTTAGGGAATTTTCTCTGTGGACCTGATGTTTTCCACTTAGTAGACAGGTACAAGAAATATCTTTTTGATTAATGTGGAGTGTTGCAATGACTTTATGTAATAAACAACTGTAGAAGCAATTTTGCTTGTATAATCATAATTATCTAGTTTTAGAATCCTGTTCTCTTTAGCTGTTCCCTTTACTAGTAACCGATTAAAATAAGGGTGCTATAAAAATAAAATTGTGATTAGAGAGATGAATATAGACACAGGAAAGAGAGGAAAACATATACCTATTTCAGTCTCAAAGTATTAAATGTACTATTTTAAGCAACATATTTACTACAAGCAGAAGGACAAGAAAATGTTTATTGCTTCTATCAGCACTAATGCAGAGTCCCTTTGGTTATTTCTTTAATCCAAACAGCTTCCTGGTAGATCCAAGATGTGAGGCCTTTCTGTAATGACTTGGCAAGAGAAAGGGTCCAGAACTTCTCTGCAAACACAATTAAGCTGCCAAGACAAGTCCTGTATTTGAATCAAAACTATAAATCTTTCATCTGCACCTACTCTACATCAAATAGCAGGAAAAGAGGCCCTCCCATCTAACAGTCTTAATTACCAGAGCGCTGCAGCCTTTGAGCATGACAGAGCCAATGATAGCTGACCTTGTGCTCCAGCCCCAGAGTGGGATCAGTGTGATGAATGGGAAACCCTGCTTGAAATATCACAGCAAAGGCAGCAGCCTCAGATGGCAAATTAAGTGCCTAGCACACTGTTCGGGCTGCACAAATATATAATAATACCCTTTGCTTTGATCTGTTTATACTGGAATGAGCAGTATGTTGAAGGCTTCAGTGTAAACACATCAAACTTTGTCCCGTAATGACCAGCCCTTGACACCTCCTATCCCACACAAATGTGTGGTGGGATGATGGCTTTTCCCCTCTCAAATGCCGCTTACAGTACTGCTGTGCTTGGACCAGGAGAGATAAGCACTGTGGGTTTGTTACAGTTGTCTCTAATACTCCCACATAATTGCCCATGGCCGGTAGTAACTAAAATAACTGTGCGTCTCTAGGGAGAACAGGACTTATGAGGCTTCATTTTCGTTTTCACAGTATCCAGGTAGCAGGTGAATCAAATACTGTGACAGCTGTGTGTTTGGTTGCCGTAGAGCAGCTGCTCCCACACTACACAGTGTGTGTGTTGAGCAGCCCTCAAGATCCTCAGTAGTGTTTTCTCTTCAATTTTGAATGTTTTTTTGGTCAAGTTTTTTAACAAGGAGGGATGGTGGTCCATGAACTATGCTTATGGTATTTTAGTGGCCCAAAACTAGGCAAATGAATGTTCTGGTGTTGTCTCTGAAACAACTACTTAGGATAGGTTGCCCACTTTCTGGTGTACTGATGTTTCTGAGACATTTCTCAAACTCTTTCTTTCTAATTGTTATACTGACTACTAAACATTTCCTTTCTGGTCTTACTTCTATTTCATATCTTAAGGTTTCACAGGATATTCCTTCCATGAAGGGGTCTTGCTAGTGCAGTTATCAATTCTGTCATGCAGAAAATACCTTGTCTGACTAGCAGTATCAGTTATGAAGGAGGAGAGCTCATATGAGGTATAGTATTTCAAATACAGAGTATAAAATGTTTTAATTGAAAAGATAAGAATACTCCTTCCTTTTTTCCTTTTGTTTTCTGGGAGAAAAAAAAACAACCTTAAAAAGAAGGTATCATTTATTTGTATGTTTAAGATGGTAAAGCTACCAAAATCTGCTTGTGAAAAAGTTTTGTAGCAGATATTTTACACTGATAGGGAATTCTTCAAACAATATTTTCCAGAGAAAAGGCCAAAATGGGAGTAAATTTTTTTTAGTACACAATATGTTTATGCATGTAAATAATCTACACTTACAGTCTTATTGTATTAGATTTCTATGATAAATATAACACACTATCTTGTACCATATAAATATGTGTCTGTATATATATGCATACATGTGCTTTTCTTTTTTTCATTTTTCTTTGTTACATTTCACAAAGATATCCATCTGCATTTATTCTTATGCATGGTACTTACTGTGCTTGCTACAAAAGCATTTGAAATTCACAATAAAAGCACATTAAACCAATCAGGAAAACAAAGAATATGAACCCCGTAGAAAATTTATTGGAGGCATATTTTGAGTCTGCAAGCCTTTATACCCACAGGCATTACCCCTGTGTAAAAGGGAACTATCCAGCATAAAAGCAGACAGAAACAACAACAAAAAAAGGTGACAGAGAAGTTTGTGCTGTCAGATCTGCATCCTTCACATATTTCACAGGAGGTATTCTCTTCACCTGTTATGAGTTTAGGCAGTGGTGGATACAGGGTTGTTGGCTGCTCCAGGGATGTCCTGGGGGAGGCGTCTCCTGATGGATGCTGCCTGACTACAGCCAGAGGTTAAAAGTGCAGGAGAGACTGTGAGAATCAAAGGATATAGCCAGGCCTATTTGCTTTGAGGAAAAACGATGTGACTGTTTTAGGGTTTCCCTTCCAGTGCAATTAGTGGAGCTGCTTCATTAGCAGAAGTGTGTGGTGGGAATACAACGACCCTGGTGGGAACGCAGCCTTCCTGAATGCCTGGGAGGCCTGCCACCAGCTTTATCACAGGCTGAATTTCACCTCATGAGCTTGTAGTCTCTTGATACAGAACATGAATAATAAGGATGGGAACGGAGTATACATAATGACATATTGCCGAAAAGGGGCAGAATTTTATTAAAAGCAATCCACTTTTGGCAGGAGAAGAGTTACCATGGAATTTAAAACAGGAAGTTGTGTAATTAACTGCACATTTCAGGGCAATATTACGCTAAATACAATAAAATACAGCATGAAATAAGTGACCCAGATTTTCAGGATATAAATGGGTGGAAACCCAATTTGCTCTATAGCCTCAATGGAAAAAGGTGCCTTCAGATTATCTCAAATGATTGCTATATGCTCTGTCCATGCAGCATTTGCAGAAAATAAAACTTGCCCTGCTAGGCACAGCTTCACTTTCATCTGTACTGTGAAGGACATATTTTATTTTGTCTTTTTTTAGGCTTTACTAAGTGTTTTAGATTTAAGGACGGAAACAGAACAGTAATTCTAAAAACAACTGACAAAGACGTCCTTAGAGAGAGTGAGCATGACTCTGACACTGTTTAACCATGATCTGTCATCTCTTGAACTCTGTACATGGACATGTTTTTCTTGCACTTCCTGTCCACACTGCTTCTGTACAGAGTTAGCAGGGTCTACATGTTGTGTGTGAACATGATCAACATTCAGTTTTTATATGTTAAATAATATCTCCTGTGTACACAATTGAAATGGAACTGTCTGGGGAGATCGTGCCCAAAACTGTGTCCACTCAGTTAGGAAGAGAGTTGAGATACCACAGTCAGCCCCCATGAAACTTTTGTGCATTATATTTTACCCAGGACTGCTTTGATGGAAGGTACACTAGGAATATTTCTAGGCATATGAATATGCATGGGTCTGTATTTGCAAATATTTGGATCTATCACGGATATAAATAATCTTGCATTATGTACATTTTGTAAGGATGAAAGTTCCTTTATGTTCTCCAACATAAAGGAAATTTCTCTCCCAACTGTAACGCTGAACTTACTAATGTGTTTTGCACAGTATACAGAATTCCTTCACACAGATTGCTGGTGAGCTGACATCCTTGCTTTCTGTTTTCCTTAGGGAAAAATAACTCCTATAGCTGTAATTATTAGAGGTTATAATTGTGCCGTAGGGTATGAAAAATTGCAGTGGTGAGGCTGGGCACTGAAGGGTTACAGAGAGGATGTAGATAAGGAAATCTGGGAGGACTGCACAAGGAGGGATTGGCACTCATAAAAGGGCAGGCTTTGCTGCTATTTGACTACAATCTGCAGTCCTCTTTAGTTTCCATGTGAAAGGATACTAGTAAAAATGAAACTGGAGAAGGCGTGATTTGTTTGTTACTTAGCCCTCCCCTACACAAGCTCACATATGCTAGGTGTTTGAACAGAGATTCTAAGCCAGCCACCCCTCCCTGGAGAGCGTGGGAGGAGCAGGAAACTGAGCACAAGGGACAGCGAACCCCAGCTCCCCCCTCCCCAGAGCAGCTGGCCAGTCTGCAGGATCAGCTCTGCCCACAGGAACACCCATGTGCATGACACTTGACACAAGTAGTGTCAAGGTTTGTGCTAATCCAGCTTGCATGGGCTGAAATGTTGAGGGTTTATTTAATGGTATCAGCTTGTTGGATGGGCAAGAAAAGAGTAGCCAGTAACTTCCAGCTGCTGCAGGGAGTGGCAACCAGCAGGCAGAAATGCAAACAGAGGTCAGGTTGTAAAAAGATGTGAGACTACAGATGGGACGTACAGCCCTGAGGAATTTAAAGCTCTTGAAAAACATTTGTTAAAATAACATATCATAAGGCCCAGATGTCACAAGGCTAATGTTCAGGCTGCTTAAAAATGTTTTCAAAAGGCAGGAGGGGAATACTCTGACTTCTGTGAACAGCCAATACACAGCATTTAGAGCCAGTCATTGGCAGTTATGGCAGACAGAGCATGAACTCCAGAAAAAATGGGGTCTGGCCCATGATAACGTGTTCTATCCCCTAGGAGTGAATGACTAGAACAAATGTAAAAGCATAATGATTTTCACAAAGCTCCAAGCAAATTCTTTTAGGGGTAGGTAGTGGGAGAGAGAGGAGTTAAAAAATAAATTTGTCTTACTTATCTTTTTCTTGAAAGTGGCTATGTCTGAAATTTGAAACCCAGACACTCAAGGATATTACTGTGATGTTCCCTTTTGCAACAGAAGGTAGAAGCCTTACAGAGGTAGGATTGTGTGCATGCAGTCTCCAGCCCGTTCTCTATGCTCAAGAGATACTTACACTTTGGCTGCACAATAGAAAAACAGTCAAGCTGTACAAGACGACCTTTTAAATTTCACTGAACACTGTATGCTGTTGCTTTCCTGGATAGAATTTTTATCTGAGCTACGTACTCAGTGAAGCAGAGTTTGTTTCATCTCTTGTCTTTCACACTGATTGTAGTGGAAAAGGCAGTGGAGGGCCAGCAGCTTTGCCCTCCTGTTCTCCTGGGGTCACATTCGTCTCCTGGCTCCTGAAATCACAGCTGGTAAGGATTGAGACCGAGCAAGAAATTGTGAATTCAGCAATGAAAGCTCTTTCACTGCAAGCATTTCTTGGGCTTCTCTTTGACTCCTGCTAGAGTTCATGTGTTCAAAGGGATAGTGTCTGTAAATTAGAAAATGGCTAAGGCTCATTCAGTTACTTCTAGTCACTCCAGTTTCTACAGCCACAGAAAACAACTGCAGAAACCATGCTGGCTGACAGAAAAGTTGGTGAGTGAAGGGAAAATGAAAAGTCACCTGGATTTCTATTAAAAAAAGATGAGTTACACCAGCAGCCTGCTTTGGCTCTGTTCTTAGTGAGACCCATCTGTTCTGAGGAAGCTGAGAACATTTCAAATAAAAGCATCTGTAATTTCAAAAACCTCTTTACACTTTTAGGGCAAAATGTCAGATCTTACTTCAACAGATCTCTGTCCCCAGAGTCAGAACTTGAGTCTACCTAAAGGACATTAGTCATCTCATAACAAATGCCCATAACTCAGCAATTTCCACCCAAAACAATTGATTAGAAACAATTGGATCCAGGTGGAATGGGCAGACCACTTGGTATTTCCCTCTTCTATTACTTTTAATTTATTTAATCTCTTCTAGAAGATAAAATATTGTTTGGTACCTAAGCAAACTTTCATCTACAGATGGTAGTTAGATTTGGAGAAGATGATATGTGATATGGTCCATATTTAAGGTGGCAGTGCCTGAAAACGAATCAAAGAGATGCGGGTTTGTGTTCTGATGTTATGTTAACATAATGTATGGTGTTATGTTTCTAACAGCAACTGGATCTTGGATGCCATTTAAGCAGTTATATTCTATCTTGACATAGCATAGTACTCTCAACACTCATGACACTATGCCAAGAAATACTTCTGTTTAGTTTGCAGGAGTCAGTTCAGTAGAAGGTTGCTCCAAAGTTTTCCATCAGAATATAAGTATTTATCATTTACTTTCATTTTCTTCCTTAAGAAAAGAAGGAAGGAATCAGCAGGAGAAAGTTGTAAAAAAGATAAAGGAAGTGTTTTATAAAAAGAGAAAGGTGAGAAAATTAGAAATTACTGAATACTCATACAGGCCATTCCCCCCAGAGTCTCAGAATTGCATCGCTGGAGCCGACTCCATGCTGACATTACTGAGGGCAACAACAGTGAAACTCTACAGCTGAACCTTCAGTGTGGGAAACAGCCTTAACACTAACAGAAATTGAAACAGATGAGCTAAAACAAGCTGAAGGCCTTCTGGTAAAAACACTAGGTGTAGGCACATGAATGAGTCATTGCAGGGTGAATTAGAAGGTGCACTTCAAACGCATCTACTGACTATCTGTAATTGCTTGTGTTACTAGCTCTTATTCTTCATACACAAGGGAGGCATGCTGCTCTTCTACTGAAAGATACAACCTTCAATTATCTGTCTTTCACAGTGAGTAAACCCCCCCACACTGGCTGTTAGGGAGGGCTGTTCTGATGCTCTGTTCATGCTATCTCTTTTTACCCCACAACTTGTTCAAATGTCTGTACCCACAAACTAGCCATATCATGTATGCTGATATTCTAGATATTCTTGTCTTGTATACTGCAAAGTTACAGTACACAACATCTCAAGTTGTCCTGAACGGCCTAATCCATTGACAATGTCTTAACAGAACAGTGTATTCCTGGGGGTTCATTAAAGCAGCTACTTCATAAATAGTGTCCCACTAGGCACCACAAGGCAATGATGATTTCCCACAAATTTATTTCAGCTTCCCCAAAGGACAGAAGCTAGAGTCTGTTGAACAGAAAAACATTCTTTCTCAACAGGTCAAGGTCTTCCATGGCCTGTGAGAGAGAATGAGGTGGGAGCCTCTCAGGCTTCATCCTTTATCTTTCTGATAAGTGATGCTGGCTGGCAGGTAAGGAGCATGAGGGCAAGATCCTACCACAAGACAGTATGCAGCTTCTGTACATTCCCATGTTCTTTCACTGATATGGATTTTGTTCAGTTTTTTCCTGTCTGGTTTTCTCTCAGAGGTATGCTTGTAGTATGCTACCACATATGGGACACGAGATGAACTCATTACATGAGCACAGAAGACTTGAAATGGACCAATGTGAAACCCAAACATAGGTAGTGAGAAACTTTGATCCAGAAATGTGTCAAGTTGTAGTCTCCCTCCTCAATGTGCACTATAAAAGCCTAGCAGGTCCTAGAAACAACATCAGTTGCAAGACAGCAAATTTATTTTTCTTTAAGTAGAGAACAATGGTTAAAGTGGCAAAGCATCTTCCTAAAAGATTAAACATTGTTCTTGGCAAACAACTTGTTCCTCTATGTACTGTCTGCCCAATCATGAAATCTTTATCTTGGGCCTGGCCCAAGCCACTCCTGAAAACCCATCACAGGACTGTACAATGATCTGCACATAAATACTATGAAATCCCAAAGAAAATTACTATGAACTTTTCAAAATGCACCCACTCTGATTTCAGAGAGTGACAGGATCTCTGTTCCATTGAAAAGACTCTCTTTTCCAAGGAGTCAGGATCTGGCAGTTTTGGAGAGTACAACGTATGAACTTCTCACTGTAGTCCTGAACTTAAACACTGTCATTGGTCTGTAAACCTACCTGAAGCATCAAACTTCTCAAATTCAAGTTTCTTGTGGCTGTCCCCTTTGTAAGTCAGCTACCTCAATTGAGATAGTGTATCTACACTGACTCCTTGTCAGCTTAGAAAAGGTTTCCTTTTCCTTCCGAACAAAAGTCAATTCTGATCTTAAAATGTTGCATTGCTGAAAAAATGAATTTTCTGGGAAGTGCTTTCTATTTCAGGCGAAGATATCAGGCTCATTTTCAACTCTTCCAAGTCTGTGAATCTGTCTGATTTAGTCCTACCTCTTCATGAGAAGATCTCTGGGAAGCTGAGCCTCTGGCTCAGGAGATCCAACCCCCCCGCTTGTTATTGCCCCAAAATTCTGTGAAATCTGTGCTGCACCCTGTTTTCCATTGCAGGAGGACAGAGCTTTTTGCTTAACTACTGCTTCCAGGAAAGTCTTTCAGCACCATCTAACTACATTAATGTGTCTGTGACAGAGTTCCTAAACTCATAGACTAGGCTGTATGGACAAAAGGACATTAAAAAAAAAGTACTAAATTCCCACCTGAAATGTAAAGTGACTTCAGTATCACACTGAAATTAATGGCTACTACAAAAGCTGGAAAACGGAAACCACAGTTCCTGTTTCTCCTGCTGTGGTGTTGTTGTGTCAGGACTGCTTAAGAGAATAAAATACAGAACTTAAAATTCATATTTCATACAAAACCATACCATTACTTATCACTTTGCATTTCAACATATTGTCTTACCTGAGTGTGTAGGAGCAGGTATGTAGTCCAGGAAGGTATCCTCTAAGCCTATGGAAAGATAAGATTATCCTGATATGCAGGCATGGATGAACTATTTGCCGAGAAGCAAAGTCTTTTAAAGTGATGGACGGTAAGATTCAGAAAAGGCACACATATGGATGAAAGTGCTAGATTTTTTCCACATGAACTGTAAGGAAACATTGTTTGTTCTTCATATTTTGAAAGAAATTGGCTTTTTACAGGAGTCTGAACCTGAGATTTCGAAACATGTGATCATTGTGGGTCTCCTAGTGATCAGGCAGAGCTTGACTGAGACAAAATCATGATATCAACTTGAGCAATTCACTTCGGACTAACTAAAATTCCCACTGAAATGCAAATGGAAGTCCTGGATAGCCTCCTTTCCTGTCAGTATGAATGCATATAATATTCAGCAAGATTGAAGAGACTGTTTTATAAAAATCTATGTAGGACTCACTACATGAGGTGAAGAGACCTGATTTTAGTGTGTTGTTTTCATGGGGCTTTTTTATTTGTTTGTGGGGGTTTTTATGTTGTGGGGTTTTTTGGTTTTTTTTTTTTTTGGTGGTGCATTTTTGTGGGGGTTTTTTGTTTGTTTGTTTGGATTTTTTTTGTAAAATCTGGATTTCATTATGGACAGTGAATAAAATTTCAAAGTGGCTCAGATACCAGTTTAAAAAAGAAGTACCTTAATAATCTTGGAATTTGAAATATTTTGGGTCTTTTTAACCCAAATCACCAAAGTTTGAATCAACATATTGCAGATGTTAAAGAACAGCAGAGTCTTTGGACACAGTAAACCTGTAAATGATATGATTAAAGACATATCAGATTACAACGCAGGGGAGAAAAAGTTACCTGCATTCAGGAAATGTTTCTTCAGATTCAGAAACAGTGCCATAAACCCCAAAATATAAAGCTCATTTCATACCACAGCTACTGGTTATGACCAGCAAGTGTCAACACATAAATCAATGAAAAAGAAGTGGTAAAATTTTCAAACATCTGTTTCATCTCTTCATGAAATTTCAGTCTCATTTTGAAATAATGACTAAAAAGTGGAAAACTCTTATCTGAACTTCATCTCGACTTTCTGGCCTCACTGAAAGAACACTCTATTGTGAAATGGTCACCCATTACAATTAATTGTTTGAACTCAAACAGAAAATCTGAAACATTGAAATACTGAATAGGAACTGAGATGGCTGGTTTTCTTATGAGTCTAAAAAAGCCAGGAATCATATAGCAATAGTCTCCTAAACTGCAATATTTCCATAGACATCTCCAGATGCCCATTTCCTTCAGGGCAAGGACATGTGCTATTGACAGCAGTCTATTTCTAAGCAAGATGTAACCAACATCTTTGAGGGATATCTTGTACCTGAAGAAATGGAGAACAATTTTCCTTGCATAAATATGAAATTCAAAATAATCATAAATCTGAAGCTAACTATCAAGTATTTAAGTTACTGTGATCATCTCAGCATCTTTTTCTCAATTTAAGAGAATGTAACGTTAAAACTGTGAAATAATGTGGAACTAAGGATCTTTGTTGATGATGTAGAAACTCAGATTTTGGAAGGTCAAAGCTGTTATTTTTTTTAAAGGCCAGGAGGGTGTTTTTTTCACGTAAAGCATTACATGTCAAGGACACTACACTTTTCAAGTCTTTACAGAGTAAAATCTATCTTGTCTTGTAGGATTGAATTGCTTAAACTGTATGTTTTGGAACTGAAGACAGCAGTAACACAATAGTGTGACATTATGTTGATCTCTATATCCGGCATATAAAGTTATTTTATCTAATCTGAGATTTTTAATGTAAAAGTCAGAAAGTCTGATGATACATACCAAGATTTAATTAGATTCAACCTAAATTGTGCTATATGTTACGCATTGAAGTAAAATTAATGAGAATATGGTGAGAGTAGAAAAGCCATTTTGTTGAACTGTTCTTGAAATGTCTGTTCTGAAAGAAGCTCCTGCTATCAGTGAGGCAGCAGTTAGGGCACTCAACCTATTCATACATGAGAAAGTAGCTCTTTATACAGAGCAAAACTATTGCAACAGAGAAGGTGAGGTCCCTGGTGGCCCAAGGCATGGACTCCTGGCTGACAGGAGACTTGGATACTGGTCCTGAGCAGATCCTTTCACTCAGAGATCTCTTACACTCCAGCTGGAGAGCAGAATCTGAAGCTTGAAGTGTGGAAAAAAAAGGGTCAAATTTAATCATAGAGGAACTTCATCTGTCTTAGGGTTTTCTCAGTAATACAGTGACTAATTCATGTGTATATCAATTATACTGATTTTCTACTTCCATCCATTTTCTAACCAACTTGCTTGATAAACTAATCCAACACAAATTTTATGTACAGCAAATTCTTTTAATTTACATTAGATTAGTAAGAATGCAAGACAATATAAAGCACGATACAATATTTTTTATAGTACTTCTTACAAGTCCTCTTGATTTTAATGAAATTCTAGTAGGCCATGTATTTGCATATGTAGATGGCGTGGAGGTGTCAAGGGAGTCTACTAGTCACACTGACTGACCCAGAGAGGACTGAAAACACAGGATAAAACCAGAAAAGCAGGAAGTGGTGCATAGAAGAGATGGCTAACTTGGTCAAGGTCCTCACCTTTCCTTGTTCCTTTTCCTTTTATTTTTAACATCTGAAAACCCATCAGTCACAAGCATTACTTCTAATTTTTACATGGAAAAGCTTGCAAGACATTGAACGGCACTTAAGATTATGTAGAGGTGTAAGAGCTTTGTTTGTTGCTTCCATTTGAATACTTCAGCTCACAGAAATTACAAAATGGATGTGCCTGGTTTATTTGCGTATTATTTATATCACAGTGATGTCAGGATCTGGACTCAGTGTTAACAGAAGCTGTCGTATGCTTTTGTCAAACAATCATTTCTCCAAACAAGTCTAAGTATAAATAAGTAGCACAGTGCATTTTTCATATTTTGATATCTTTTATTTCTTTTGCAGTGAACTGCTCATACACAGCACGTATAAAAAGAGAACAGTTTTCCAGGAGTAGTTTAAACAGTTTTGAATAAATTACTCAATTTAATATGGCTTAAAAATAGTTTGTAGACAGCAAGTAAGGTGAAGTACACTTTCATGAAGTCCTTTTTACTTTCAGCTTCTCTTCATGTGGACTTGCATGGCTGCTGTCAGAAATTCAGCACCAGGTGTTAATTTGTCATTACCGTAAATTGCTTCAAAGGTGTTGTTTTCAAAGAGCCTACACTATCACACTTATTGTATTTGCTATTTCTCAGTAAAATGACTAAATTTTACTTGCAGTGAGCTTCAAGCTGTGATTTATGTTACTGTCAGACATAGGAAACCAATCGCCTCAAAGTGAATTATCTAAACCCGAAGTGTTGTAAATTCCAAGCGAACACTCGCAACTGTTTTCTTTTTCTCAGCTGCACAAACCTATTATTCCCGTGGCGCACAGCTAATTTGTAATGGGCTGCTAGAAGTATTTGTTAATGCATTCACTCTCAACTTAAGCAATGTTCTTCAGCAAATCCAATACATGAAAGACTGAAAATAAACAGAAAAGGTCTTCAATAGTATTGACTTGGGTCTCATATAAAAACAATTTGGGTACTTTGGTGTGGAAACAAGTGTTTTGTTAGAGAAGCTGATTGTACCCTGCTGTACTGCATGCTAGCAATTTCTTTCAGATGTGTTCTCATTTGAACATTCTCCTCAATCACATTGCAGCTCCATGGAGCCCATATTTCCTCCTGAAAGGCATCTATCTCTCTTTGACTCCCTGTCATGCATTAGGTATCAGGAAAGTAGGTAAAATCATGTGGTTTACTCATGCTCGTAATGATGTGCCCAAAGTGTGTCAGCTGGTACCATCTGCAGTGCCTGGAGCAGTGTCTGGGAGACTGTGACAACTCAATTGCAGGCTGGAGGTTTTGAAAAACAGGCAATAATTACTATTCCTGCTTAGGCAAGAAGTCTCCTTTGTGCATCATTGGGGAGGCCACATCTGTTACAGCGATTACTGAGTCTCTGTCGATCATCAATATTACAATCAAAATAGTCATCAATCTGGATAAAAATCACCATTTCTTTTCAGTTCCAGCCTGCTGATCTGATGTAGCTAATAAATTGATGCCCTGTCACCCTTTCCTTTTGTGTGCTTTTCTTCTCACTCTTATTGTTTTTGCAAACCATGCAGGATCCTGCCACAAACAAGTCTTTGGCAGTAAAATAAGAAGGCAAGAAAAAAAGCTGCAGTTATTCTTGAAGAGAGGAACTGGCTATTTTAGAACACTGAATTCTGAAGTCCTAGTTCAAGAATTTTCTATAAAGCCACTGCCTTCATCTAAGCCTGGTTTTTAGTTATCTTGGATAAGATCCTGACTCTCAATTATCTGGCTGATAATTCCTAGTTTGCATTTTTAGAAAAGCTATAGTTTGTTATCTAACATAAAATTGAGAAAAGTATTGCAGGATATTTTCTCAGATGAAATGCATGTCATTTGACTGTGAAAATTCGAAGCTCATTTTAGTCAGCTTCTTTTTAGCATAACTTAAGACCTAACTGACCATTCATAACTCTTCTGGGGTCTTTCTTAGAAGTAAGCATGTGGTTTGACACACCATGACATTCTTCATCCTTTTTTTCCACCACTGATATGTGGAAACTTGATACTGTGATTACTATAAGACAACCCTCAAATACTCTTCCTGTGAAAATTTAAATATTGGATATGATATGGATTTCTACCCAGATGGTTCAGCTAGCCCTTCATTCTGTGTTAAACTTACCAGAAATAACATGACAAAGCTGGATTTCCAATCAGCAGAAATGAAATTTGAGCTTGAGACTGTGAAAGAAGATGGATTTTGAAATGGCCAGTGACGGGAAACATGCAAGAGAACTTCTTACTTTATATAATTCTGCATTGCCATGAAACTGGTAATCCCTGAAGGAAAATCTTCAGTGCCATATCAGATATCTTAAGACAATGGTTGCTGTAATGTTCCAAGCTTTGTTTTCTTCACACAGTCTAACAACAGACATAACAACAGATAAATATCAAGACAAATTTGTTAATATTGCATTATTGGCAGACAAGAAAAGATCACCTTTCATTGGAATGCTGAGCTCCTGCCAATCACCAAGAAGTAGGTAGCTAACTCTGTTTGAGAGCTTGCTGCTAATGGGAAAAAAGTATTTAGTGCAAAACCAGAAATAATCTGAAGGTATTTGAAAAGGTTTAGGTTCTGTTCTGATAGTCCCTCAAAAATAAGCTCTGATGACAGAATTTGAACAATATTGCTTGTGTAAAGGCAGCAGCTTTTTATTTTTACATAGCCCTTTGCATCTTTTCTGTGCTTTGGTAAAAATAAGCCCAGTGAATCTGGTAAGTATTATTAGTCTGACTTAGATATACAGAAGCAAATTCATACAAAGAGCGACCAGCTTACCTAAGACCACCCATAAAATGATCAGGCATCAAAATGCATGGCTTGGGAAGAGACAGCATAGAGTAGCAAGGCTGGTTTGAAAAGCCTGAGGGTCTGAAACAGAAAATTAGTTTCAATATGTATAATTAAAGGATGAGAAGTATTTAAATATGTATTTACATATGAAAAATGTTATAGCAATGTATTTTTTTATGCTGCTGCAAATATTTTGGGGTAGTGAAAAGAACACCTTAAATGTGAGAAACTCTTAATAATGTGTGGCTCAGGTAAGGGCTCATGACACTTCCAAGGAACCTGGCCCTGTGAAGTTGCTGACAATGGCCCTGAAGGAAGCAGATTCGGACTTGTGGTCATCTATTTAGATAAGGATCTAGGAGCTTTCCTGAGTTCATAGAAGACTGATGTTGGAAATAAGGAAGTATTCTGGAAAGGCTGTGTTATTTCCACCTCCTCATGCATGTCTGTTCTGTTTATGGAGAAAGACTGTCCACCTTTCAGCCCACAACACCCTTTTTACAGCATGGCCACTGAGTTTCAGTCCTTGTGTGACGGTGGCCTTCTTGGAATGTGTGCTGTGGCCAAAACATGGGATTCCATGCACTTCTTGCTCTGGAGTTCTCATAACCTCCTTAGGTAGCTTTTGGTATCAAGTTTTAGACTGGCCTGCAGATTAGGCACACTAACCATTGAAGTGATGAGGTAGATCACAATGTAGGTGTGCACATTCCCATCCTCTGTTCTAGCAGAGAAATGCACACAAAAAGGAAATTGGTGAAATGGATGCATTTTACAGTGATGAATAAATAAACTGAATTATCAAGAGCCTGAGCCCACCTTTCCTGCAGGATTTTCAGCCAGGAGACAGTAACAGCTCTCTCAGAGTGATCTCATCATGTGAAGTGAATAAAAATTAATCTTATAAATTATTAGAGTTTTGCTGCTCTTTTGCTTTGTTTTCTACAAGCCACTGAAGAAGAAGAAAAGAAATAAAAGGGATATTTTGATTTATCTGGTAAATATCAATGTGGCTGGAGCCAAGAAGAATACATCAGAGAAGTGAGTGATGGCCTTGATTATGGTCAGCATATTGAGAACATTGGCTTTCACTGTGGCTGTGAAGTACAGCTCACTATTCCCTCACTTTCTGTCTGGCACAACTTGTGTTTTTTTTATTTAAAAGGGCTGCAGTCAAATAACAATAGAATTGTGAACACACTGGTTTTAGTGCAGGTCAGTTGGCACTGTCAAATTCTTCTGTCAAAGACTCATAGTGGATTGTGCTCACATAGTGGATCCAGATGGCAATACTAATTTGCCCATATTTGCTTTTTTAAATTGCTCCAGAAAAAAAGTCAAGATTCATTTCTATGGACAGAAAGGAATATATTTTCTGATCCCCTGCTGTAACAGTTCTTTAAATTTGCCTGGTTTACCATTTTCTTTGGCTTTTCAGATAGCCTGACTTTAATGGAATAGACTAAAAGAGCCTCCTGCATATATCTGTGTCCCACCATAAACAAATTGCTTGTCTAATGCTGGAGCTCTGTTTCATAGGAGGATATTGCTGTAGGAATTCTCCTGTGGGAATCTTTGGCCAGTGAATGCAGCAGACTGGAGATTATTTTCTATATTCTCAGATAAATGAACATGTCTATCATATATGCAGCAAGGGAAGGCTACTGACAGGCAGACTAGACAGGAAAGAGAAATCAAAAAGGTGACAACGACAAGAATAGCAATGGCAAGGCATATGAATGGCTCTTTTAATTTGTTTTCTTCACACCCTTGACTGCCAAAAGTGACAGAAGGAGGAGGTTGTGGGAGCAGCTTTAGTGAGGACAGAGAAAGAGGGGATGGATGCTTTTGTGGAACAAGGGAGGTAGCCAGCATGACCAAGTGGAACTAAAGGGGTAGAGAAAAGAAGTTAGATTTTGCAAGAAGAGTTGCACAGCAGATCTTCAAGACTAGGATATCAGAACTCTTTAGAGACCACGAGGGAAACAGGCCAACATCCAGAGAAGCCATTGCCACAGCCAGAATAAGAAAGATGGCTTTGGCAGAAAGACTCCACTGGCCCAGCAAAGGGAGAAAGAAGTCTTGTGAGGTAGACTGCAGTAGCTGAAAAGGAAAGTGATTAGGTGTGTAAGTGGTTTGGCTGCAAGGCTGGAATAGAAAGGCTTGATAGCTAAAATACTGTACAGGTGTGGCTCACTTACTCCATCCTCTCACAGGAGGTGCGCTGGGAATCCACAGAAAAAGATTGAAGATCAGTGTGTTGGAGGTAGTCAACACACTGCAGGAGGTCCACATAGGATACTCTGTTGTGCTGGCTTTTTTGCTGCTTCTGAAAGTCAGCCCGGGGGGAAAGAGTAATTTGGGAAGTTCATCAGAATGGGAGTGCCCTGACAAAGACGTTGTAGAGTGTCAGCTCATTTTCTAGGCTTATCCAGCTCCTTCATCCCGTTGACACAATGTCACATCCACTACATTGTGGTGCAGAATAAGCTGCTCATTATTTGTGCAGAACATGCACATGTTAAGACTGCAGTTGCATAGCTGATATATGGCATTTGCACGTAATTGCTGCGACTTGATACTTGTGTAACTAGATGATGAAAATGCTTTCCTTTATCTGAAGTGGATTTTCCATGTAATGACCATATAACTAAATTAGAGATGGATAAGCTTGCTGAGATTTAAAAATGAGCTCATAGCAAAAAAATTTGTTTAAATAAACTTTATGTTCAGATGGGCTTTGACAACCGGCAAAAATGCTATTTCTCATTCTTTACTAAGATATGATCTCATTACACATGAACAATCCCTGCAACACATGCAGAAAATGGCATAAGAAAACCCCCTTTCTGATAGCATCTCTGGTTGTCAAGTCTTAGATGCAAGGCTAATGAGCTTTGATCCAAATGCCAACCAATTTAATTCTCTCCATTATCTTGGCTGAATGGGGATATTTATTAAGTTTCCCCACACATGCTTGCTGTGGCACAAAGGCAATGAATCATTCTTATGCCATGATAACATGTGCTGTGACACTCTTCACCAAGAACCAAAGGTGACTCTTGCTTTGTGGGAAAAACTGAGAGCGTGGCACACAAAACCAGGTGTTCACATAGGGCCACACATGAGGGAATCTTATTCTGGTGGTAATGTGCTTCACGGAGAGAAAGAAACTTGACTTTCTTAGTCTGCTAGTGCTGCTGCCACAAGTCCCATGCTTTTCTGGTAGGAAGTTGCAGCAAACCCAGCTTTATCTTCAGATCACAGTTATTTCCTTTGGTTTGGAACTAACACCCTACACAAGGCTGCCCTGTGATCCATGCTGCAGACTCATTAGCTGTAGTAGCAGTTTCTACTGTACTGTGTTGATGAAGTACACAGACCTGTTCCCTATGGGAAGTCAAAGTAGGTGGTGTAATCCAAGTACAAATGGAGGGTGAGAGAGGCGAGAACACTACTACCCAGGCCACCCAGAAGGAAGAGTGAGAAGTAGTTTGGGTTTTATAAAAGTGAGCATGGTGAGAGTGGAGGTCTAGGACACAAAAAGTGAGCAGAGATTCCCTTACTCAAGCCTCTCAAATTTGTTATATTTTACAGAGCAATGTGATGTTTTGGGGATGGGATGCCAATCCTATCCTTGAATTTGTCTTCTTTTCTCAGCTTCTGTCAGCTGTGTTTCCTTAACATTATTTCAAGATTCTTCTATTCCAGCAGGGCATTTCACAGACCGCCACACATGCCTATGTGTAAGTTCACACCCATTTGATGTGCCAGCTACAGTTCACAATGTAGAAGGCTTTTGAAATATATTCCATTAATCGAATTCAAGGCAAAACTTTCCTCAGCCTGTCTTGAATAGACTTCACAAAGAGTATGTACCGTGCAACGTTGCTTACCACCAGATAGGAAACATCTGACATTAAAAATGCTCATCAGCAAACCAACCTGGAAGAAATGTTTCTTGACTGCAGTAAAGAGATAAAAAGAAGACTGTGGGATTTTCAGGACCAGCCCAACCCAGGTTGTAATTTCTAACCTTTGTATTTTCACAGTATTTCGTGAAGATTTATCAACACATGACAACTTAATCAATCTGACCTTTAGTAAGTGGCATAAAGCTAAAAGTCTATGTAATTCAACTATGAAGCATGGAGAATCAAAGGAGGAAAGGAAAGGAAAGGAAAGGAAAGGAAAGGAAAGGAAAGGAAAGGAAAGGAAAGGAAAGGAAAGGAAAGGAAAGGAAAGGAAAGGAAAGGAAAGGAAAGGAAAGGAAAGGAAAGGAAAAGGAAAGGAAAAGGAAAAAGAAAAGGAAAGGAAAGGAAAGGAAAGGAAAAGGAAAGGAAAGGAAAGGAAAGGAAAGGAAAAAGGAAAGGAAAGGAAAGGAAAGGAAAGGAAAGGAAAGGAAAGGAAAGGAAAGGAAAGGAAAGGAAAGGAAAGGAAAGGAAAGGAAAGGAAAGGAAAGGAAAGGAAAGGAAAGGAAAGGAAAGGGAGAGAGAGAAAAAAGAAAGAATAACAAATTGTAACAGGCCAAATACAGAAAACTAAGAGAATTTTTCACTTGGGAAATTTGCCTGAAGGGGTCAGGTTAAAGAATTACCCAGACATTGAGGGAAGGGCACCGTATCTATCCACATACCTAAGACCGTTTTCAGATCACAGAGTAGGCCCCTTTTAATAACCTAAGCTTGATAACATATCTAATATCTTCAATACTGACATACTGTTTAAAAAACCCCTAAACACAAAAAAACAGCAAGAAGAAACAGAAGTATAACATTCAACATCTTATTTATTTCATGAGACTTGTTACTTTCTTGTTACTTGCTTAAGGTTTTGCACAGAAGTGGAGAGGAGGCTAATTCATCTCTTATCCACCATTATCAGACTGTAGGCAAACCAGCCAAATTTTGGTCACTGAAAGAAGTCAGATTTGAAAAATACAATCTCTGAGTGATGGTTCAAATTTTCCATTTAAATGCACTGTGAATCTTCAGAATTTTGTATGAGACTGCTTCAAATTGAAGGAAACCCAAGCCAAAAGTGGGGAGACACACTGGAACAGAGTGAGACTTGGCAGTGCGTTGACACTGCTGGGGCAGGAACAAAGGCTCGGCTAGCAGCATATGCTATCTATTAAACTTTGTTCTTTGTGTATGTAGACAGAGAAAGGGAGAGAGTGAGAGAGGTAAGAATTCCAGCTGTCTTCTTGGTTTCAAACAAGTTTTGGTTTTGCCCAGTTTATCTGATAGCCAATGGAGTCTGGAGAGAACTAGACATTTTTGAGGATTATTTCACACAGTAAGATTTTAATTTGATGCTCTCTCTGCTTTGTCAAAAAGTTACACACCCACCACAATCTAATAAAATTCATTAAAGAATTTGTTAATTGCAGCAATTGTGTGCTTTGTTTTTGATGAAGAAAACTTTTTTTCAAGCCTGGAAATCTTTTGTTGTTAAGAGACAGAAGGTGTTTCCAATTAAGTGATTCACCTGCATACTAGAAATGTGTGGGAAACCTAAACAGGAATGACAACAATTCCTCAGGTCCTCCATGAAAATTATAAAGGTTAAAAAGATAAAAATTAAAAATGAGAAATTATATAATTCCTGGAAAAAACCATTGAACTCAACAGTACTACAGGCAAGGGCACCTAATAATGAAAAGGATTTTATCCAGTGGTTATTTCTTACAGATTGAAATCCTCTCCCCAGCTGCAAACAGGAGTTTAGGATACAGGATGCAAAAGAGAAAACTGAGCATTAGTTTGAAAAGGAAACCTAAAATCCTGGCCTTGTAAGAGGAAATGGTAAAACCACCTCAGTTTTCATCATCACCAGGATTTCTCCTGCAGTTTCAGAGGGTTAACACTTAGTAGGGTACTGAGGACTATCTTGGCCTTCCGGATTAGTCCCTGGAAAGATTTCTTCCCACGCCTTTGTACTGATATCTGGTGATTTGTAAAAATCACCAGATATCAGTACAGATACAGGAGTACTGGAAGCAGTGGCTGATACACCAGAGGGCTCTGCTACCATTCAGATGAACCCTGTACAGGCTGGAAAAATGGACAAACAGGAACCTCATGAAGTTCATCAAGGGAAAGTCTCAAGTCCTGCGCCTAAGAAAGAATAACTCCAAGTACTGCTACACACTGGGGCTGACCAGGTGGAAGGCAGCTGTGCAGAAAAGACCCTGGGAATTCTTGGGGACAATATGTTGCCCACCTGCCACAAATGCATCCTTGTAGCGTAAAAAGACCAGCAGCATGCTGGCCTGCATTAGGAGAATGATTGTGACCAGGTTGAGGGTTGTGATCCTTCCATGCTACTCCATGCTGCTGAGTCATATCTGGAGTACTCTGCTGGGTTCTGGGCTCCCTAGGATCAGAGGGGCTTGGAGCTGCTGAAACAAGTTCAGCAAAGGGTCACTTGGGCGGTTAAGGGACAGGAGTACCTCACAAAGGGAGGCTGGAAGAGATAGGATTGTTCAACCTGGAGAAGAAAAAGCTCAGGAGGTGCCTTATCAATATCAATAATCATCTGATGAGGGGAGCAAAGGAGATGGAGCCAGACTCTTATCAGTGGTGCCAAGTGAGAAGCCAAGAGACAGAAAACTCTATTTTAAGAGAAGAAAAAATTGTTACTGTAAGGCCGTCAAACACTGGAACAGATTTCTATCCTTGAAGGTGTTCAAAACATAGAATCATAGAATTAGTTGGGTTGAAATACACATTTAAAGTCAACCAGTCCAAGCACCTGCAATAAGCTGGGACATTCTCAACTAGATTGGGTTGCTCAGAGCACGAGACATCCTGACCTTGAATGTTTCCAGGAATGGGCACCAATGGGAAGTCTTTCCTGTGTTTCACCGTCCTTGTTGCAAAAGTTTTCTTCCTTCTGTCCTGTATAATCTTTCCCTTTTAAAGTATTTCCCCTTGTCCTATCACAACAGACTCTGCTAAAAATTCTTGTCATGCTCTTGGGCAACCTGCTGTCAATGGCCCTGTTTGAGTACTGGGGTTGTACTACCTTATCTCCAAGGGTCCTTTCTAATCTCGACCATTTTATGAATGCTCACAAATTCAGCAGCTGCATCACCACTGTACATGCAGGCATCTCTGGGCTTGCTTGTCCGCAAGGCTGAGCAACTGACTCACAAGCTTCTCTTGTGAAAGGCTGACCTTTGAGAAAACATTTCTGCAAAGTGGCAATTTGAGTAGACCAGACAAGACAAAGTGCAATATTGTTATTGAGCCATGCAATAAAATGTAATTGATGGCAGCCTATAGTCTCCATAGAAATATTGTTTCATTTCTTTGGCAAAATTTACTATTTTTGAAATATGATTTCCATGCTGAAGTGAAAATGGAGCTGCCTACTCTGAGCACAGGCATTATGTGGCACAGCTGGCTATTGGGAACACACAGGAAATACTCATTGATTTGAGTTGGAATTGGAATGAAATGCTACTTCTCAGTCAGACCAAGGGTTTGGATTTATTCTCCTTTGGACCAGAGAAATACCCTGGAGAACCATTTAGTCTGGCATGTTTCTGTGTTTTAAAACACAGAAGTTTTATGGAAACATCTCCCAAAATATCATTTTGTGGGGGAAAAAAATTTCCATGTAGTTCCAGTTAACATATAGCTGTACCTAGAAAAGGAGATGATCAGACTGACAAGCAACGTTTAACTTCCTGCCTGGATCAAGACAAAAGATAGCCATAATCTCTAATTATTGAATAAAATTACTTGACCAGCACATCATCAAGAAATATTTCTATGTTTTTAACATAAACAAATGTGTGTAGTTTATGTTAAGATGTCAGACATGGTAAAGTGATCCTGAACAATTACTTGCTGCACTACATCTGCTAGAAATTTTTGTCCTTACTCACACAGAAAACTCTGTGGATGCATCTCCACAGATGTCTGCTCTCAGTAGAGTACTTCACCCACACAACTCTCTATGCAGCCAAGTCTAGATAAGACTACCATGCATCCAGCTTTTCCAGCTGTGGCTCCCTTTCCCCAAGTTTTTGGATGCCTCGTTGAATCATGAGCCACCACAGATCTGAAAATCTTGGAGACTAAAGCTATTGCCTATGCTGCGTGGATTGCCTATCAAGAATTTTGCCAAATGGGACAGGCACACTGAGACCAAAGACTCTGGACAGCAATGGCCTCACCATCACATCCGCAAGTGTCTGTGCCATGGGAACCTCAAATAAGGCACCTTGGTATCCCAGCTCCTTCCAGTGCCTTAGTTATGTTGCTTATACATGGTGCAGGTCTTGCTAGTCGCTACCACAGTACAAAGCCAGAACACAGCTGCTTTCAGTGTAAGAGCAGATGTGAGCTATTGACCACAGTACCCTGCTTCAAAGTTTGCCTAAATTCTTCTCAGGAAAATGGTTCAAAAGGATATTAGGACTATAACCTGCCCATAGTTTTGTTTTGACTCAAAACACACAGAGGTAAGTATTTTCCTATTTCTTTTCTTTTTCCAACAAAATCTTTCTGTTCCCATTGCTCATGTAGATGTCTAACTCACCCATTAAACATTATATAAATGGGATTGTTTTATCGGTTGTAAATGTCTTGTTATTCAGTTTCATGTCCCGACACTTTTGTTTTGTGGTGAAAGCAATCTTCCTTACAGGAATAATTATTTTGTACACTTCTGTCATGCTGTCACTTCCTTTTCCTCTCTAATCTAACAATCTCTACACTTTCCACAGTCTCCTTACATAAAAAGCTCACACCACATTTCTATTCTTCTAACCATTTTTTAATGTATTTTCACAGACCCTTAGTATTTCTGCAGTATTATTTTCAAGTTTGTTGACCTAGAAGGAACAGAGAAGACATGTCACTGGCTTATATAATGATATTATATTGTTTTCAATATTGTTTTCTATCTTTTTCCTCCTACATTTTATCAGTTTGCCAACACTTTTGCTGCTCTCAGAGCATATGGTTTGGCTAAGATGTCTGTTGTGACACATTTTTTGCTGCATGGTTGTGATTAATTTAGAGCCAAGCAATATGTCATTCTGATTTTTTCCTTCCAACTTGCATTAATTTGCCTTTTTCTGCAAGGAATTTAATTTACCACCAAACTACCTAGCTTTCTTTACTCCAGCCCAAGTTCCTCACAGACTTGTCTCACTTGGACTATCTTATTTACATCCAAGTAATCTACAAACCTTATCTCCTTATTGTGTCACTTGTTTTCTAAAATCATTCCTAGTGAGGCTTTTCTTTCCTTGAAAAACAGAATTTTTCACAGTTCCTTTGTAATTGTCTGAATTAGCAGAAGCACCCCATGGAGTGCCACAGACAAAGTAACATAGTCTGACAGCCTTTTTCCTGAAGGAATACTGTAAAAGAAAGAACAGTCAACACAAATTAAGCAATTCTGATACTTTGACAAACCCTGTCTTGCTTCCCCCCATGACGTTTTAGACTCTGGTGCTAGTTTTCTCATGAGGATGAGAAATTCCTTGCTCAGTTCCTCAAAACAGGAGGGAAGGTCTTAGTCCCCCAGCAAGAGCAAGACCGTGGGGTCTGTGAACAGCCTCACGCAGGACTGATGTGAAGGATGTAGTTTTCACAGCTCCAAAGTCACAGGACTATTGTGCATGTAGCAGTATGTAACACAAAGTGACAAAGGTTTTATATTGCAAAGAGCAATTGTGCGTGCACAGAGACTGAGAGACCGATGGCGGAGATGCAGAAACAAGAGACAAGGCTGCCAGTGGAGATATGCAAGGAGCTGAGTGATGAGAGAGGAATGGAAGCAACAGATAACTTCCATTTTATGGGTCCAGCTGTGCTTGCTCCCTTCTGACACACACAGCTGGAGTTTCTATGAATTTCCTTGATTTTGATTCACTTAAATATGAAGTGATAAAATGTCTTTGTCCCTCCCAGTGTAATCAGTCCATCCTGCAGCTCGCTCACTTAACCTAGAAAGTTGAGGGGAGGCAATCCCAAAGCAAGCTCCATTTTCCAACACTGTTTCACAACCCCAAGCTCCTCTCCAGGCTTTCTGACTGTTTTCCCTCACCTTTGCCTCTGTCTCTCAAGAGTCCAGGCACTACTCATAGGGGGTAGTCCCCAGGCCATATGGCAACAGGGATGTGTAAAGAGCAAGTCTTTGCATGGGCATGGTTGAAAGCAACACAGACCTGATCTTTTCATTCCATGTGACAAATAAAATATGGATTGCCATTCAGGTCCATAGGATATTCACTGATTTCAGTGAAATCTTCATGTGGATTTTTCAAATTACCTGTCATGAGCTATTTCTGCCATTGGAGTAACTCTAAAAAGATTTTGACTTCAGCAGAATTAAGTTGCTTATCACTGAACATCGTAAACATTGTAAACATTGTAAACATTACTGCTAGAAGTGCAGTTACATCAGTCATTCCTTAATTCCTTTAAATCCCTGGATCTCTTCAGTCCCACTCTTGAAACTTTACTTGTATTTCATGTTTCTTCCATTTCACATTTTGACCATTCACTCTGGCATACACTCTAAACTTTTTTACCTGGAAAATATTAGATATTTCCCTGATATACTAGTGATTGACATTAGCACACGTTTTATCAGAGCTAGCATGAGAACAGAAAAATTGCAGTGTTCAAATACTGTAATCAGTTGCTTCTGCTCAAACCTCTTCAGCATCTGAGAGTAAAATATTTCTCTGGGTAATCTGTTTCCCACTGCAGTTTTAAAGGTCTGCAACATTTTTATAGGCACAAGGACCAAAGTGGCTCAAGACTAAACTGTGTTGGCTCACCCTGGAGTAACCCCTATAAATGACAAACAAATCAGCATTTCACAGTTAAAAAACAACACCAAGTGCTCTACAAAATCCCCCAGAAGTTTACTGCAGTGATGCTAACAATGCTAGACATTAAGGCAAGGAATTTCCTTTTTCCATTTCAAGAGAAAAACCACCACAGCTGCTTCCCAGTGGATTCCTGGCCAAGCTGAAAAGGTCACTGACCCAACCATGATGTAACAAAAAATACTGGGAATGGTGACTCCCTCGGACAGCTCTTCTCCATAGCACTGTCTAATAACAATTTTCACTCTACAAAGAAGGTATTTATCTAATGTGCCTCTTGCACTAAAGCCTTACTTAGAAAGGGTGGTAAGAGTCTTTGCTCTCTACTGGTCCAACAATCTGCAACAAATATTTTTTTAACAGCTGGTAGGAATAGGGAAAATCTGTTCCTGAAAGTGACATGCATTACCTTTAAGTAGTGTGGAGGGGTCAATGTTAGCCTCAACAGTCATTGTGTAATCAATGGTGGGCCTGTTAGAAACAGTGAGGGTATAATTTCCCTTTCCCAGCAAAACAACTAAGTTATTACAGAGCCTAAATGGTAAAGTCAGAAGCCGAGGGCTGGAGGAGCTCTGATGATAACTCACATGATGGAACTGTAGTGGAGGCCCTGTGACTGAAAGCATGTGGAAACAACTCAGTGCAGATCACTCTCTCCCCTCTAGAGGGACGAGAGATGCATGCTTATTTTCAAGATGGTGAGGGAAACTGTAGGCCTGGGAGTGTTGGAGCAACATAGGAAAGGTTGCTGGTACAGCTGATAGCATTTGCACAGGCACCTGCTATCTGCGCTGGACTGGCACCAGCAGAAAACCATGGAGAAGTGGCTTTCTGGGAGGGGATGCCTGTGGGAAGAAGCCCCAAGAACTGATGGTGGGATATAACCAGGGTAATATCTCCTTCAACAGAACAGTGAAGAAAAGCTGTAATTTGCAATTAATTCTCCTTGTTACTAGGAAGAGAGAAAAAATGGCTCTTTGTTCACAGGTTGAGTATTTCTGAGTAGATTTTCTAATTTTAGTACAAGTTTTCTTTATATAGTCTATATTTTGAAGGGTTAAATGATTCTATGCCTGAGTGGCTCCTACGGTTATGCATAAGATTACCTCAGACCTGCTATTAGCTGTAAGGGCAGATTCAAACTTCACCTTACCTCATGCCTTATCCTTGACTGATGCATCTAACAATTACTAATTCTGCAGCAGCAGTCCTCCATACACTTAGGCACAGGGATTTTTGGGGTGTGGTGGCAGGTGGGAAAGCCAGTATGTTTTACAACTCACTCCAGTGTGCATAGAAGGAGAAAACATCCATTTCCAAAAAAGAACAGCTGGTTCTGGAAAGGATAGTGCCCAACTGACCATGTTCTCACTGGCGGTAGTGAAGGAAGATACCCATTGTATTGTCCACATTTGCACATGAACAGGGAGGCAAAATGCAAACCAAAATGTATTTGCCATCTTAAGCGTTATTTCCAGATGTTCCCTTCCTGCTGCAAGCTAAACAAACCTTGTGTACATTCGCACTTACTTTAAGTGTGCAATAAGAAGTTTGTATTTCAAGCACACTCACATTTGATCTCCTTCCTTTCTCAAATTAGAAAAGATTTTGAGGAGGAAGTGTTTGTTGGTAAACAGAATATCAAAAGCTAAATGAAATATTTTTGTCTTACTACATCTACGCTTCCTCTGTGTCAGAAGCACATAGCTTTCCCAGAACACAGCTTTATGGGGCAGATGGCAATTTTTGTCATCTTTCTCATTTATAAGTGAAGAAAGACAGAAAGGAGTTTTAAAAAATATATATATTTTGCATTACAAACTTGTTCTATCTTCCTTTTAAAGATTTTAGAGGTGGAAATTCTGTGCCCTATAAAGAGAGGATTAAAAAAAAAAGTCTGGAGGGAGGTTTAAAAGGAAAGATGTCTTTAACTGGCTATGAATTTTAATATCTTTAAGTTTTGACAGGTCTTGGGAGCTCATATCCTATTTACACTGTCCACTGCAGTTCTGAGTAGAGATGCCAAAATAGGTATCAGCAGCTTGTCTGGGAGCCAGCTGTGATAAAGTTCTGCTGACACAACAAAACCACAACCTTGTGGATCTTCTCAGACCAAAGCTGAGTGGAGGCAGAGACGTCATGCCTGTGTGTGCCAGCCTATGCAAACACAACTCAAATCACTCAAGTGCTTCAGATAGGATAGGCTTCATTTCTGGCAAGCACTACACATAGACCTAGTCCATACACACAGGAATTGTCCAGTAAGTCACAAAGCTCTGAAGGGAAAGCATTGTTATTAATATTTAGGTCAACCGCTTGATAACTCAGGTTGAAAACTGTAAACACAATTCATGTGGGAAAAAAAAGATAAAAAAAGATAAAACCAAACTGAAATATGCCTTCGTGCCCTTATGTATGCCAGAAAAAACTGCACAATTCCAGGGGGAAGAAAAGAATCAATTTCATGCCATTAAAGTGACTAACTTCTTACTTCATTGGGAAATTGAATTTTTTTTCTATTTGCTAGCTGTCCTTCTTTCTCAGGTACTTACCTTTTCTAAAGTTTACCTTTCCCACAGTTTGCCTATTAATAAACCTTGCTTAGTGACTGATTAGGAGCCACTTCATCGTCATTCATGGTTCTGGATGTAAAGCCAGGAATCTAAAAAGAATTTACACAAATAATCCCCATCACAGTTTACTCCACTCTAATAACCAGTTAATGAAGGCAAGATCGGTAGCTTGCCTTTTTTGTTTTGGTTTGTTTTCATTTTGTTTTTCCTTTTAAAATTTAAACCTTTGCTTTAAAGATGCTGGTGAGTCTCTGCGCAGCAGGCAAAGGATATTGCAGGGCACCCAAGGTCTGCAGCTCTAAAATAACCTTGCTATGGGAGCTAGTCAAAGCCAGGGTAAATAAGATTCTCAAATCTTCCTTGTTTCCTGTTTGGAGCCATCAGATCAGAAATCTTCACACCTCAGGGAAACATGGCTCAGCTGGGACAATTGAACCTAGCAAACTCCAAGTTAAGTCTCCTTTTGAAAAGAGATTGTTGTGTGACTTTGAATTTTTTTTTGTGGAAAATATTCCTTTTCACAGCTACTCTTTAAGTTAACAATGAATATTTTCCCCCATGAATTTCTATAAAATGGAAACTTTCCATCAAAATTAGTGAAATGTAACCAAATCCACTTTTTACACTATTTCCTGTACACAAGTTAAAGCCACAGTCAATAGTTAAGGCAGAGGAACATCTAGTAATTTTTGCAGGTGGTTTTCCTTTGTTTCCAGCATTTTGTATCCTAAAATTACTACTTGGAAAGAGCATTAGTACTGTTTTGGATACAAAATGCCTGTGTGCTCTGCAGTGTATTGAGTGACAAAAGGCTCCAAATCCAGCCCACCAGGAGAAGGGAACCTCAACTGTAGAGCAGAATGAGGAATTTTTGAGATCTTTTATGCTTTTATTTCTCATTAGATTTTCAAGTTTCAATCTTTTCATCAACAAAGAGGGCAACAAAGCCCTCTTGTGCCCACATGTCAACTTTTGCCCTGCATGAACCTGGAAAAACCCTTCTAGGAGCATCTCAGTTTCACCCCACTCCTGTTGGAAGTTACCTGCTGGAAAACCCTGCAGCAGACAACCCTGCCCATGGCCCAGTGCTGATCCAAGAGTGCTTCTGTCCATCTGCAAAGCCAGATAAGCCCCATCCAGTCCTGCTCTAGGGGCAATGCAGCTGCACATGTCTGGCACTTGCTTGTGCCAATACTTCTTATTGCCTGTCTGAATGGCTACTGTTTCTAAAGATCTCTGAAAATGAAATTCCCATCTCAGATGAATGGACTGTACCTGACCATATGATCATGCCTTCTAAATTTTTCAGCCTCAGGATCCCAAAGCAAAGGTTTGAAAATGACATCCTTTATACCTGCAGGTATTACAGCTGGCTGAATCCTCCCCTGAGCTGTCAAAGCTTTATGTCCTGCTTCTGGGCAGATAGGAAGCTGTCTCTGGATTGAAACATGGCAGCCATTTAAGAGTACAAAGCAGCAGCACAGAATAATTTAGCAAAGGAATGTAGAAGAAACACTGCATCCAATTGAAATGACAGGAACATTCGCAGGTAGGAAGAATGCAATTATCCAGGCTGGAAGCAGACCAGGATGCCATACATATTGCAAATATGGCATTTCTGAAAATGAAATGACAGATTTTTTTCTGAACTTCTGTCAAGCATACATTTTATTAATTAAATCTCTAAGAATTTACCTGCCTTTCTGCCTTCACGTCTTTTTGTTTCTTGGTTTTTGCAAGTAGGTGCAAGAAAAATTAAAGGTAATTTTATATAAATATATAGATAAATGCAAATGTATATACACACACGCACACAGACACACACACACACGCACACACACACATGCATTGATACATTTCCTTCTTTTTGTTCAGAACAGATTAATATTCTGAAACAGATGAAAAGGGGAAAAGTTGCTCTCTGGGACCTCATGATCACCTCTAGCCTCCTGCTGCGGGAGAGACCCAAGATAGACAAAACGTGAGGCAACAGTTTAGACTGACAGAGTGATAGACTAGGAGATTGTATAGATATTGCTACTTTTAAGCTCTCAGAGATAGTAAAATAGCTACAAAGGTGGAGGGGACATGTTTTGGGGAAGATAGGAGGAAAGATGTAACTAATGCATTTAAGAAAATCATTAGTTAAGGTGTACAGCTCTGTGAAGAAACAAAACTCATTTCCCCACTCTGCAGCTGACCTCTTCAAGATCTACCTGATGAGTGGAGGTACACAACACAGCTCCTGACTGGGGATTTTGTAAAGGGTAGCACACACACACACAGACACCCAAAAAACCCTCCATGAGCCCCTTTTCACTATTCAGAATTCTACTACATATTTATTTAAATGCTCTAACTGTGAAGGTAGGGTGAAACAGATGTGCTACTCTGCCAGGGGAAAAAACAAACACAATAATAGAAAAAAACAGCCCCACAAAAAACTCATCCCCAAACCAAACAACCGAATAACATGAGAAGGTTTTTTTATATTAATAGTTATAATCAACAAATAAAAAAAAGCCAACCACTTAGCAACAGAGATAACCTGTTCCCAGCAGAGGGGTGTCTCTGCAAGATTCAAGCACCATGAGACATTCTAGCAGCAGAAAAATGAAGGCAAGTGTATCAGTGTAGGCCACCCTCCAGGTCTCAGTGACTCAAATAACTACATTAATTGGTCTTCCTCCATTGACATGGGAAATTCAGGTGACTCACTGATGCTCAACAGTTCAGTCCTTTCCGCCAGTCATAACAGATCATTCACTTTCTCCTCTGTGATGCTGTTGTGTTAGGGATGAAAGCAAGCTCTGAAGGCAGTAATTCCTTCCACTTGAAAAAAGAATTCTTCAAGCAGCACTAAAAGGGAAAGTCGCCACGGAAGATCCTGTGTCTCTGACCTCTCCTCTCCAATTAAGATTTCCGGATTTGCAGAACAAACTAAAACACTCATTTACATTTTTTCTCAATGAAGAATGGGGGTTTTTGAACCAGAACAAATGAAGCCAGAACATATATCTTTTTCTCAAGTCTTATTTATACAGGTGTCTAGAAGTTGGACAAGGTCTTCAGTAAATAAAAATAAGTGAATGAAATAGCAGTAACAGTCTTACTCTTTCAGCTGAGATCACCATTTTGATTGGGTTGAATATGAACATATAGATCTTGCTACTTTTAAGCTCTCAGATATTTTATCTCTAAGCCACTCAAGCCAGTCCAATTATTGTTGTAACTTGACGTGAACAAATGCAGTAGTACGTCCAGATCTGATGTTCCCACTTAAAGCTGATGTTGAAAAATAGGGAATAGTTCAAAAGAGCTACATGACTCAGTGAATGAATGATCCATAAAACATGCCTAGTGGTGGGAAACATGATACATCCAATCTATCTGTTTTATCTGAAAAAAATCAAAAAGGAAGAGTCTGCTCATAGCAGATTATTCTTTAGGGAAGCAGAAGACAACAGATCGTGATTTCAGAGTGGGAAATTCATCATGGCTACAAACAATGAAAAATAAACATTTTTGACAGCAAGAGTGATTAGCACTAAACCAACCCTCCTAGGGCAGGCTCACCTGGTCCAGTGCAGAGCCTGTCAGACATTTCCATGAATGCCATCTCATTTATCTGACTCAGTGCCAGGCCAGGATGCTCCCTCAAGTACTGCAGTGCATTTGCATGACACTGGGTTAAGCCTTGTTTCTTCTCTCTGTCCTGGCTTGTTCTCACCCTCTGTGCTCAACTCTGCTCTGTGCTGTGCAGGCACAGCCTGAACTCTCCAAGCCAAGGTGTTTACTCTTTGAAATAGTACCTGTACACAAGTCCAGCTAGTGTTTGTGCTGAAGTAATTTTCAGTTCAGGTTCAGTTTGAAAAACAATGGCTCAAACTAGTACTTGGTTCAAGCTCTGTTAAATTATCTCATGAATGTAAAGTCTTTGATCATCTTTTCTGGATTTAACTGAGGATTTACCTGGAAATTATCTAATCCATCTGACAGTGTCTGTATCAGGGGCAGCATGGCAGGAGAGATGTGTATGGTCACAGTGAGACGCTGAGCTACACAGTAAAGGCAACTTTCTTCCCTATCTCCCTCTCTCTCAGACTTGTAAGGCAGGAAAATCAAATACAACCCCCAGCACTGTGTTTTCTAACTCTATTTCTATTTGGTTCCATCATGAGATGGAGAGAACTACTTGGATGTACCATGAAAAATTAATGCAACCTCCAGGCACTTGTTGGATGTAAGTCCTGTATCTAAACAGGATTAAAATTTGTTTGGAAATCATCAAGAAACCTGGTTATTTATGCCACAATGCCAGGAGATAGCCCAGCTGAGGGAACAGTGCACTTTCCAGCAGAGGTGTGAGGTTTGCAAGATTAACCACAAACTGAATTCTGTATACATCTCTGACCATATAACTAGACTCAAATAATCCGTTCATGCTTGTTTGTTCTGTTTTTCCAACTAAGATAAATGAACAGATTAAGATACGCCTGCTTGCTTGAGGGTCGGTGCTGGATTCTAGTTATCCCAAGGTCAGATTTGGACCCAGTGGTTGTAAGAAACAGCCTTCTTCCAGGTGTGCAGTTTCCTCAGAATCCAAACTAAAACCAATCTGCTTCAGATGCACAACCATCAATAAGGAGACTTTGTTCAGTTAGGTAAAGGGACATATCGTTAATGAAGAATCATTTAGATTGGAAGGACCTCTGCAGATTGACTCATCCAATGCCCCTGCTCAAAACGCAGTCACCACATGGCCATGTCCACTTGGGTTTTGACTGTTTTGACAGCTTCTCTGGGCAACTTGTTACAGTGTTTGACTGCTCTGACCATTAAAAAAAATAGAATTCTCTTCTTACACTGAAATGGATTTTTTTGCATGTCAGTTAGTGCCTGTTTTTGTTCTTTCACTGGATTCCACTGAGGCAGGTCTGCTTCTGGTCAAAATCAGTAAGGAGAGTATTACCAGAAGTGTCCTCTGGTTCAGAGCAGACCTGGGACAGTCACAGCACTGAAGGATTCTGGATGCGGGAGGCCTATCTTTGCCCCTGACTGACTTGGTAGCCATCCACTCTCCCTTCTCTTGCAAAGCACCATGAGGTCTGTTGTGTTTGTTATATAAAGCAAATCCTGTGGGAAACAGTGATGATTTATATGAAGCTAGCAGATACATCTGAGAAGTCAAAAATCAGCAGTTTTGAGTCACCAGCCTTTTTATAGTATTGTTCCTCTCCTCTCCTCTCCTCTCCTCTCCTCTCCTCTCCTCTCCTCTCCTCTCCTCTCCTCTCCTCTCCTCCCCTCCTCTCCCTCCTCCCTCCTCCCCCTCTCCTCCTCTCCCCCCTCCTCCCTCCTCTCCTCTCCTCTCCTCTCCTCTCCTCTCCTCTCCTCTCCTCTCCTCTCCTCTCCTCTCCTCTCCTCTCCTCTCCTCTCCTCTCCTCCCTCTCCTCTCCTCTCCTCTCCTCTCCTCTCCTCTCCTCTCCTCTCCTCTCCTCTCCTCTCCTCTCCTCTCCGTCGCATCAGTCATGCATGACCCTCACTAATTCCTTCCTTTCAATGAATGGACCTCACAGAAGAAAACTGTTCATTTATGTTTGTCATTGCTAACAAACAGATCTCAAGACATATCCTAAATGCAGATTCAGTTCAGTTCAGTGAGATGAACTGGGTGTTGACCCTAAACTTATAGCCTGGAAACACACTGTATGAGTCTCAGAGGTTTGGTCTAGCTAGGACTAGCAGGCAAAGTATGAATTTCTTCAGACTTTGTTGGAATGGAGAGACTGCCAGATTGGGGTAGAAGTCTCAGAGAGAAAATCTGTGTCAATATGTTTTGGCAACAGCCTGAAGCAGTTCAGTATTTCCACTGTCCATCTCCAAAACAGCTAAGTTGCCCAGAGATGCTAAAACGGAGAAGCTCATCAGCTCATCTCAATTTTCCAGGTTACACGAGGCATGCAATAGAATTGCCTGTCTTACTTTACACAGTCAAGACAACCCATTGAATGTAAGACTTTATTTGGTAAAAGTTGTTTATAGGAACTGAAGTATAAATGCTTGATCTTATCAGTTGCTCCTTCTGTTCTGAACATCTTCAGTCAGTCAGGGGTAGAGATAGGACTTCTCTGCTACAGGCTTCTGACTTTTCGGATATAACCGAACTCATAATCGTGACTGGAGGTTTCAGGCAGAGGAGGACAAGGTAACAAGATACAGAGAAATTATTACAATTATTAAGCAAGATATAGTTCTATACACACTAAAGGAGACTGGCTTCTGCATATTGGTGCTTATTTTCAAGCCACTTGTCATTTGTAGACTTTCAGCTCCATAGCTTTGGGAGCTCCTGAGATAAACAGGAAATAGCCGGGTGCAGAACTGGGGCCATTGAGGTATTGGACTCAAAAGCAGCCAGTACCATCCTCTTCCTTTGCATTCGGAGATGGGAGCTGGGGCCTGGTCCAGACTGTTGCTTTTTCAGTAAACACACATGAGAAAAGCCTTGGCTGGAGTCCCACTCCTGCTGCTGGCTTTCCTGGTTGCTCTGGAGGACTCAGCTGAAATCCTACTCTGCCTATGCAGGGCAGGAGTACGGACCCTGGTTTCACCCTCCCACGCATTTTCTGTTCTGTGTGAGCAGAGTGGCCTGGTTATTTTGTACAAGAGACAGTCTAGTGACAGAGACACTGACCAAGGCAGCGAGGATGCCTGGCACTCAGCACAAGAGTAGGATGCGTTGTGGGCTCCTGGGCAGAGCTGGCTGATTGCACAGGTACTCAGTGTGTGGCAAACATGTAAGTGCCCAGGAGGTTTCGCTGGAGGGAATTAAAGAGCAGAGGAAATCTGGCTTCCTTTCAAGTTAGGCAGCAGCTGAACCGGAGGTTGAAGGATCAAAATTTTGGACACAGACAATTAAAGTATCAGTCTTTGTGAATGTAGCTACGGGCGCTTAGAATGAGATTAATTTAAATCTGCATATCAGACCTACATTAGAAGAAAGGTGCTTTCAGTTCAGAGTAGGATTTAGAAACTGCATAATCAAAGAAATGTTAATGGACTGCAAATATTTTTTGAATTATATTTTAATTATATTGGTGATGCTACTGTAGGTATTAGTAAAAATGCAAAGCATATGGTTTACAGCAGCAATTAAAAAAGGATGTCTTGTCAAGTGAAAACTACAGTAGAAGCACAAATATGGGTATTTTTGGACAGTCAGAAAAAACTTGGGAACTTGATACCGAAAAAAGAAATTAGCTTGAATTAAAATGTAGGTTGGGCAAAAGAGATAAATTTTTTTACATATTTTATACTCTTTCTGTGAGCAGATTACAATATAGTGAACTTCTTAATAGTTTTAAGATAAACTAATTGGCAAGTTATTTTTGCCTGTTGCACATGATGCTAATCGTGCTTGTAGCTTTATGGGTATGAGTACAATGACTGTTTTATTTCTAGAATTCAAGTAATGCTTTCATAAACTTGTCTCATGCTTATTTTTTATAAAGCTGCACAGAAAGGTCAAAGAAAGGGTTGTCTTTTTATATTATGGCAGATCCCAGTGGGTTAAAGAATAGAAGTGGTTTATAAATAAAAGCCTCTTTTATCTGTCGTTTGATCCCCCCACAACAAAACCTCCTTGCAAGTACTTTGCTTGACATAGTCATCATTTCTTATTAGCTTCAAAATATCTGCAAGATAATGTCTTGTTCATCAGTTTATGGGTACACTCTTCTGGGAACAGAGAAAAGGCTTTATTGCACAGGAAGGGAAGAGGCCGTACATTATTTCTTTCCATGATTTTTGTCTCCCTGGTGCCTGATAAACTGGGCTTGTGGCTAGGTCCTGTACCTTTCAGGACAGGTTCATAGCTAGACAAAGTTGGAATTACTTCAAAAAATTATGTATCTTAGCCACATGCTTCATCCCCGACTGAGATTCTAATGTGCCTCTCTGTCAAGGGCTGTAAAAATTAAAGTTCTTCAGGGCACCCCTGGATATTTCTGCTGGGTAACTTAAACATTTTGTGCCACCAGTTCTCCAGCTGGCCTCTCACACAGAAGAAACAGGAGGTACATCACATTGACACCTCTGCCTCCAAACTCCCCTGCTCCATTTTTGGCCTGGCCTGACACCTGTGCTGGGGTATTACACCCCATGAAGAAAGTCAGCAGATTGAGACAGCGACCCGCAGATCGTTTCCAAACTCCAGCAGGGATATGTGATGAATTGCCAAAGAGGGGAAATCCCATACTGGCTGTGTGGGTCCCTGACACACACGCAAAATGGGTCTCCGAGGCTAGAACCAAGAGTTTCAGTCTCTCATTTTTATGGGATGGAAATACAAGGGCCATTGAAATCAGTAGAAATCCCTTCCTTTTAGAACTCTAACTGGATGATGCAAAAGAGAAATAATTGATCTCACACACTGAAATAGATGAAAACAGGGGTATTTCAAAAGGACCATTTTTAACTCTGCCAATAAACTATTTTTCACATCTAGCATTTGAATTTTTTTATCTGCTTGTACTTTGTTGCTTATTCTTAAACTTTGCAGAGTTTGTTTAGTCCCTCTTCCCTTAAAAAAGTTTGCAAAAGTATTGCTAATTTTCATTTATTAAAAACAGTTTTCTTGCATAAAAGTAATTCCAACTGATCATTAAAAACAGATTTTAAGAGGTAAAGAAAATATATTGATTGCATAAAATTGGAAAGGCAAGAAATATGTTTTTCATTATTGTTATTTTATTAATGGACAAGTGCTATCTTATTAAATCTAAATTGGATGTGCACCGAGGAGCACTAATGCAAACCATTCCAAAGACAAAAATTAAATACACGTTGGTACATAATAAAGCCCCCATATATAATAGAGGATTTACAAAAAGATCTTTCAACTTTTGAACAGATCAACATGCAAGTATTTCACCATCTGAGTTCATAGTAAGGTCCCTAGCATAAAGTGTATTTCTTGAAAAGCCTGATTCTTTTTTCTGTTGGGATATGTTTATGTAGCTTCATTAACTTCCAGGCTACTGCTTCCAGTTTCCAACAGTTCAAAATAAGATTTGAGCTGGAAAAGCTGAAAACATCCTGCTAAAATGTAGTAGGGCAGACGTAAACAATCAAATGCTGACCCCAAAGAAATGCATTTCAATGCAATTAAACTTCTGTGTACAGCAGAAAGCCGCTTGTCTTGACTCCCCTTTCATTCCTTCACCAGGCAGTTTTATGGTCAAAGTCAGGAGTCAGAGCAGCTGGAGATGATTGTGCTCAGTGTCATGGACCGACTTCACCCTCTCAACCCTTCTGGTGTCTGACAGCAACCTGAGTTTCCAGTATGTGGAAAAGTCATCTTAAATTTGATTTTTGGTCCAACAACATAATGGACCAACTGGAAGCAGTTCAGGCCCACTCCAGCTGTTTCTTCTGATGCACTCACAATGATGAGCAGACTGTCTAATCCTGTCTTTCACTAAAATACCTAGAAAAGCCACAATGCCCACACATGTGTTGCAGGTTCCCTCATTTTGAGCAGAGACAGTTATCTGGGCTCTCAGTACAACCCTGCTGTTTCTTCACTCATCTGGTTTCAGAAACAAAACAAGTGTATTTGGTTATTCTTTAATGAGGGGAGGTTATTAGATCACTGATCTGAGCACACATGTGTCAACCCACAGCAGCAGTGGGTTTTTCCAAGACATATTGGAACACCAAAAAGGAATTTCCTGTATTTACTTGGGTTAAACTATTTTCTGCAACAAGTCTTAAGAATATGAACACTGTTTAGAGTGAGAAGTTGAAGGCACATAGACACAACAAAGCTTGGGTTTATTTGTTCAAAGGGAAGTTAATGACTTCCAGTTGTTCAGTGTTTCACAATCAACTCCCTCAACTCCTAAAAATCAAACTCCTAGCTGGAGCTTCAGCCTTTCTGATGCTGGGGTTTAGGTGCCAACATCAGGGGACTTGTTCAGTCTAGTGGAAAGATTGGTTAAAATTCTCTCAGCATCCTGCTTGCCATGGGAAAATGGATACTTCACTGGAAAGTAAAAAGTAATCTTTTTAGGCTCATGGGTGAGAAGTCTGAGGGACGTGTGGACAGATCCTTTTGGCTTGTCATGGTGATGACAATGTGCAGTGGTTGCTGCATGGCATAGAAAGGAAGGGCAGAGGATGGCAGCTTTTCACATTTCAGCAAACCCACTGAATTACTCCTTTGGCAACATTATTGTTTGCTGTCCAGGAAGATGAGGAGACAAGTGGGCAGGAGGGAGCTACTGCTGGGGACCTTTGGTGCAGCAGACTTTTGCCATAGCACATTTTGAGACCCTGAGAAGGCAAGACAGGCCTGCTTGGCTTCCCTGGCTCCTTTGCTCCAGTGCCACGACTGAATCATGGACCAGGAGCTAGATGACACTGCATAATGCACTGGAAAATTCCCTAACTTTGATCCATAAACTACATTTTCAAGTATATTTAAAGAATTTGTTTCTTTGGCTTTTTATATCTTCTGCCTTTAGAGATATTTGGGAAAGAACAATTACCACACAAAATAAACCAAAATGTGATGATTTCATGCTGGAAAGCATGCTGTGAAATCAGTGAGAAATTTCCCTGACTTAAGACCCAGAAAAAGAATCTGAATCCTGAAAGACTATATCTTGAGGTGTCTTGGACTGCCTGCCTGCCTGCATTCATGGTACTGACCTGAACCTTTTTGTAGACGGTATTATACAAGTAATTACAGTGTATAATTCAGCTACTGAGGTTAAAACTTTGACCAAAGTTTCTAGGACTTCACATAAAAGGCTTACTATTTATACATAGTGAGGCTCCTTTGCCATTACCAAAAAAAAAAAAAAAAAAAAAAAACCTCCCAGACCTAGAGTGTTCTGGTCTAATATAGCAAGCATTTTCCACTAATGCTTTTATTTAAAGAACAGTTTTTTCAGGTAAAAGTAGTTTTTCAAATTTTGTTTGTATTTCACTATATTGGGAGTGTTGTTCAGTCCAGATTTTAACAGAAAAGAAAAATAGGGATACAGGGCATAAGGTCTGCACGTAAGCTAACCTACATGCATTTGAATTTCATGAAGCTCCTACTCTCAACAAATGAACTCTGAACAAATGAACTATTATGTACATTATTAAAGTCCTGGGATGGGTTTATGTTAGGATGAGGCAGCTGCACAGTGAAGCCATGTAGCTAAATTTTTCTAGCACATATATCCCTGAAATCTTCATAGAAGAGCTAGTTACCCAGATTTCTCTTCTGCAGAGACCAATGTCAGGGTACTGAAATGGCATTTTGGGTGAAGGATCCCTCTGCCAGGCTCCACATGAGCAATGAATGAATCAAGCACAGTCCCAGAAGCTGAGCACAACACTGGTGAGATTTAGAAAGATTAAATGAATGCAGATGATAAGAGTGTGTTGTGCAAAGAAGGATGGGAGGGAACATCACAATGCTGTGGACATCACTGTGTGATTGCTTGAACAAAGAAGGAAGGTGTCCGAATATTTCTTGGAACTGTGATTTGCATAGGAGGTTTATGACTAACATGGTTGTCCAAACCAGCAGTCATAGAGCATGACTGCTTGAAAACACTCAAAGAACAGATGCAATCCTTAAGAGAGAGCTTGAGAAACTGAAGGATTTAATTAAAGAGGCCCTGGTCCTGAAATATTATGACAATAAGCACAAAAGTAACTTGTTCATGGGTGCATCTCAGGAGAATACTGGCACAATGCTCTTTCAATAACACAGTTGAAGCTGGAGACAAGTGGCTAATGCATCACAGCCACTAACAAAAACTGAATGTAAATATGCTGAAAGAATGAAGGAGACTTTGGCCTTAAGCCATGGCTGTAAAAAAAATTCCTTTATTTATGGGACACCACTGCTAGCTGAAACTGACCATAAACCATCTACTGCTATTGCCAAGATAGGCCTGATAAATATCCTGGAGAGAAGAGAGATTGCTTTTCAGTTACAAATGTATGTTTTACAAATTCAGTAAGCCTGGGTGAGATTTGGTGGTTGCAGGCAAATTCACAAACATTTTACAGAACTTCCAGACATTGATTGTGGATGTGCCAGGCCTCCTAAAAAAGCCCAAACAACCCTCTCCACTTGCAGGAGATCATGACTGCCTGCATCACTTACAAGTTTCACATAATGGGAAAGGTAATGCAGGCTTTGTTGCAAAGCTGTTAGTGACATATTGTAGCCCCTTATTGCACCTTGGCAGTGAGGCCTGAACAGTACAAGTGGATTTTGAAAAGAACCTGAATGAGGAATACTGAATGAATTAAAAAGAAGCATTTGAAAGCCATTTTTAAAGAAAGACTGAACACTGTTGAGAAATCAACAGTTATATTAAAACAATATTTTGTTTAGGCTAGCAATCCAGGACAACTCCCACCCAAAGAACCCAGGAAGATGACAAAGGAAAAGACGCATGTGTAGATATTTTTGTGATTTTTACTTATTCCATTAATAATAAATAAAGCACACTATTATTGTTATTGTTGTTCTAGTTGTTTCTATTTTTAGAATTACTCCCCCAATTTTCTAGAAATTCCTGCAGTCAAATGGCTGGCCATATAGTCCATATGAGCTAAAGATGATATAGCAAGTACAATATCTGATGACAGTCCACAGTGCAGTAGGTATCATTGAAAGCAGTTTGCACTGAAATACAGGTGTAGGCTTATCACCACTAATTCCTAGCACTTTCAGACTTTCAAGGCTAATGGAAAAGTGTCAGAAGAACACAGTGGTGTCTGTAAAATAAAAAATTGGAGTAGTGAGACTGATCCCCCCTCAGTACCAGTGTTGAGGGCAAATGGACCCTTGCAAAGGCAAGCTGGACAATGCTCTGTTTCAGAGAGGCTGTTGCTGCACTGGGTTGGTGGTTCACACTCAGAGCAGTGACAGACAGAGTTCCAAACTCCCTGTTTATCAGTGGTCCCTAAGTCCTTGCCATGTAGGAAATTTCTGTATTGTTACAGACATATGCACAGTACTGGTGGCCTTGCTGAACAACAAATACAAACATCCTATAGAAAACCATAAGAATATATTATGACAGTTTTAGTTGCATCTACACAGGAGTATTTGCTGACATGGAAAAAACATTTAAAAACTTGCTGACAATTTCTACATCAGGAACCATGACCAGTGAAGACAGCCCTTAAGGGATACTTTCTGAAGATGTCAGTCAATAGCAGGCTAAGAAACATAAAAATTTTTACCATTGTTGCTCCTAAAGTCCTGTCATTACTCAAACATTTACATGCTTTCACATTTAAAATGGACTAGCAATCCTCACCAAAGAAAAATATTAGAAGATATTAGGTCCAATGGCAAATGTAAGGAACATGCACACCACCTCCTTAACCTCTAGGGCACGGCAAACGATCTTGGTTCTTCTTTTTAAAATTTTTATTCTTTTCCTTGAAGTACAAACCTGGCATTTCAGATTTCCAAATTTATGGAAATAAGATGAAAATTCCCTGTGAGCATCAGTGGGAATATTGCAGGGTTCGTTTGAAGCCTGATCCCATACGCCCTGTTGTGAGAGGCATGGAGCAATGTCAGTGGTTGCACAGGGAGACTTGCAGACTCAGGGCTATTTGGCAGATGGCTGAGCACACCTTTCTTTCCCCCAGTGGGTGTCCTGGCCTCCAACAGAGGCTATCAGTAGGTCACTATTCCTGATAAAGATGCCATCATACACAGAGGGAGTTCTTGATAAAAGCTGCCTCTTGAATAAACAATGGGTGAATATGTCTTCAGAGAGAGCTGGATACTCTCCCTCTCTTGTTTTATTTTTGTGAGTGTGAAGGAAAGGAAGTATTTAAGATACCAAGTTACCTGCTTGTTTTGTTATCATGAGGCAGCAAAATGTTTAGACAAGATTTATTTCATGCTGGAAGTTAAACTTAGAGGATCTTTTATTTTTGTAAGTGCCTGATGCTTTGAGCCTACAGAAGATAAAACAGACTCCCTTTGTTGTATTTCCTTTCCCTGAAATTTTATTATTTCCTCTGTATTTGTCAAGATACCTCTTCTTTAATAAAGATGTTCTTTATTTCCTGAAGTATTTTTTAGAGGTAATCCATTAGAACCCCCACAATCGGGATTCATGACACAGATTGATATACACACAATTCTGTTTTGTATGATGCAGCTGATCTGGTAAGAGTAATTTCTGAATTTTCTAGAAAGGAATGGAGAGAGTGGATGCACTGTCATTACCCTTTTTGCTGTTCTACACTTAGTTCACTCACAGATAAAGATTTTATCCTGAAATAAGCTGCCATTTGTTAATGCATGGACTATCATACAAAACTGTTGGCAAAATGGAGCAACCTTTGCTATAATCTTACAAGTCTCATGGGTCTCATAGCGATAGTTTAGGCAAATTGATTTCTGGTCATCCGCAGGAAACGATGATGAAATGAAATTTAACAGCTCTTGCACATGAGAGGTTAGCAGGAGGCTTGAGACTGCTTCAGCCCTGAGCTGAGTGAGAGGAATGCCACAAGGCATTGCAGCAGTGTGGTAAGCAGGCAGTGTGTATATTCATGTGCCTCAAATGCTTCACATGAATGTCATGAAAAAATGAGAAAATATTAAAAGGAGATGCAACTTTTTTTGTGCTCATTGTGGGCCGAAGTTGTCTTTGGTGCAACTTGAGAGCATTATAGAGCTTTCCTTCTCTCATACTGTTAACACACAAAACTCACAAAAGATTTTTGCTAGTATTTTCTTAGGAAGAAGTTATTTTCTGGCAACAGTTCCAAAGTTAAGACATATTTATTCACTACAGCCCCATTTTGTATTCCTTGGGTAGAATCCCAAATACCCTCCACTTTCACCTCCAAGGAGTCATTAGCATTTATCAGGTAAATAATCTGTAAAAGGCAGATTATACACCTATAAATCCATTATAATTACACTGATTTCAAAAGTGTTACTGAAGATTTATGCTCAGGTAATTTGGCACACAGTTGGTAAGCTTTCTAAGGAAGACTCTAAATATTTTCTCAAGAGAAAACAGCCCTTACAATGTGCTATTTTTTCTCTTCTATATGTCCTCACCTGCCATCATAATGAAGTATTTTATAAAAATACAGCATGAGGTAATGACAGTAACTGAGAAGGAAAGTAAATTCACACTAGAATATCAATCTGAAGTCTTCCCATCTGCTTTTTATTAACAGAGACCACCATCTTAACATTATTTAGCATCATATTCTTATTTAATGCAGCCTGTATATTCCCTCTTCATCTTGCCTACATGACAAAATCGTTTCTTCTTGGCACACTTTTATACCAGGAATATCAGTTTCAATTGTCATCTTCACAGACTTCCCCAGACTAAATTCTATTAGAGAAAGGCCATTCATCACATATTTTCTCCTGCATATCCAGACACTAATGCACATTTCTGTGCCAATGAACCATTTTGAAGCGTCAGCTCAGCCTTCACTGAAGCTAGGCTGAAACCTGCGATTTACTGTGGATACTGCTTTGTAGAGATTCACAGGAGTCCCAGCCACAGACAGAACCTGGAGTTCTTTGTGCTGCTGCTCTATGAACAGTGTCACATTCATTATTTCTTGACAAAACACAGACACTTAATGCAATGTACGAATATGAACAATCTAATTTAATGGGCATTGCAAAAGGCATTTACTCATTGATGCAGTAGTTCTAGTGACTGTAATATTCAACATAGTCTCAGAAATGTCTTAAATTATTTTCATCTCAATTATAACCTCCTAAGAGTATGTTTGCAAAAAGTCAAAAAGTTAGTGATAATTTGTATGTTTATTTGCAAGAACTTAAGTGTGACTTTTGTGGGAAGAATTGGAAACATGTAGGATACAATTGGTTATAATTCAGGTTATTTTTTCACATAATAGAGGCATGCAGAGAAGCTGTGCTCCAGAGAGAGTTCAGAGGTGTGGGTAGTCTGTAATAGAAAGCATGAGTGGACATTCTGTTGGAACTCAGTTACTGGAGATCATATCATGAACCTCAGATTAGCAGCTTCATTTAAAGTGCCAAGTTACTTAACTGTGTAACCAAAGAAAAAAAAGGAAAACCACATCGTGTTAAGGAAAAATAAAAGGCTGGAGAAAGAAGAAAACAGAAAGAAAAGCACATGATCAGGTTCACCAAACATTTGCACAAACAGATGATTGCAGATTGTGATCTGCTGTTTCTTACACAAATATGCTTATTTCTTAGTTTAGCTTGTAACTTTCACAGATACGTCACAGTTCAAAAAAAAAAAAAATCTCCTTTTTATTCCAACAAAGAAGGTGGGGGAAAAGCGTTTCTACCTTTGACAAGACTCTCTGCTTGTAGAGATGGATACCAAGATAGTGAGTGGAGTACTGCTGGTACCCATAATCCTGATCAGTCAGGAAGAGCAGTGTTTAAGCCTGTGTCCCCCAGCAAATGCCACCTGGAGAATAAGCGCAGAATTCACCCAGAGGGTTAGGAGAGGTGGCATTGTCAATGGTCTTAAGAAAATGACTGTTGCCCAAAGCAAAGTGGCAGTGGTGCATTTCCCCATCTTCCAGGCTGCGCTGTGATCTGAATAAATCTGGTCAGAACTCAGCTGTGGGCTGAGTTTCTCCTGAGTTTATGAGAAACACTGCCTGATCCCAGAAACATGGGCTATCTAATGAGCACCTGCTTCTTTTTTATTTTTTTAACAAATACGCTTGGACACTTTTTTGTGTGAATAACAACCCAGGTGGGATAATACTTTTGTTCTCAAACTTTCAAAGAAGTTTCTGACCCAAAATGCAGCCAGGATGAAACACTTGTGACAAAATTTCTCTCTTATATATGGCCCTATAAACAGCATGATCCCACACCCTCCCCCACTGCCTCCACCTCCACATAGGTAATTTTGCATTTAATTTGGAGTTTATTTTGTTTTGGATTGATTGACATAGTTTTGGGCATTTTTGCTTTTCTTCAATGGGCCTTAGCCACCTGCAAGTAGTAGAGTGAATCTTGCCAATGAACTTTGTCGTGCTGCTGCTTTTGCATGAAACCTGGTTTTACTGATTGCTTTGTCGATGCTTCTTTCAGTGATCTTAAAACACTCATTATGACAAAATTCTAGCCCTTCCTCTCACGAGACAGCAGGTTTACAGAAACATAGAATAGGTTATGTGGAAAACATCCTTAGGATCATTAAATCCATTAACCCAGCACTGCCAAGCTCACCACTAAACCACGCCTATAAGAGGCACATCTCCTGGTTCTCTAAATCCCTTCAAGAACGGTGACTCAACCTCTACCCTGTGCAGCCTGTTCCAATGCTTAACAATCTTTTTAGTGATCAACCTTCTGATATCAAAACTAACCCTCCCCTGGAGCAACTTCAGTCTATTTCCTCTTGTCCTGTTACTTATTACTCAGGAGAAGAGAGTGATCCCCACCTGGGTGAAACATCCTTTCAGGCAGTTGTAGAGTGGTAAGGTCCCTTCTGAGCCTCCTTTTCTGCAGGTTAAAAACCCCCGTGACCTTCAGCTCATGGGACTTGTGATCAGCTTGACTTCACCAGCTCCATTGTCCTCCTCTGGATTTGCTCCAGCACTTCAGTGTTTTTCCTGTAGTGAGTGGCCCAAAACTGAACACAGCATTCAAGGTGTGGCCTCACCAGTGCCCAGTACAGGGGGCTAATTCCTGCCCTGCTCCTGCTGGCACACTATTGCTGGCACAGGCCAGGATGCCATTGGCCTTCTTGGCCACCTGGGCACTGCTGGCTCATGTTCAGCTGCTGTCACCAGCACCCCCAGGTCCTTTTCCTGGGGCAGCTTTGCAGCCACTCTGCCCCAGCCTGTGGCACTGCCTGGGGTTGTTGTGACCCAAGGGCAGGACCCAGCACTGGGCCTTGCTGAACCTCACACTGGGCTCAGCCCATGATCCAGCCTGTCCAGACCCCTCTGCAGAGCCTTCCTGCCCTCCAGCAGATCAGCACTCCCACCCAGCTTGGTGTTATCTGTTAAGTGACTGAGGGGGCTCTCCATTCCCTCATTCATATTACTGACAAAGACAATAAACAGGACTGGCCTTTGTACTGAGTCCTGGGGAACAACACTTTCAACGGATGGCCACCTGGAAGTAACTCAATTCACCACCACTCTCTGGACCCAGCCATCCATTTTTTCTTCAGAGAAGAGCACACCCATCCAAGTTGTAAGCAGGCAGTTTCTCCTGGAGAATGCTGTGGGAATTGCTGTCTATAAAAACCTCTTTTAAGTTCTGCTGTACACCATAGGAGTGGGTTTGTGTAAATGCTGTTCTTAAATCATCAAACAGTCAACCCAGAGTACACTCAGCCTCAGTACATGTTTCTTTCCTCACCCATCCCACATAATAATTTTCCATCTTGTCTTGAAAAGCTAACATAATCTCTTATTTACTGAGAAGAAAAACAAATGCTGGGCTCCCAGTGCCTGTTTATGCATCCAGATGTTCTCCCATTTGCACTGCAGGGTAATATGGAAAAAAGGCTAAGTGAGACTGGTTGCACTCCTCTTCTCACAGAAATATAATTTCTCAAATTCCAGCTTGGTTACAGCAGAAAATTCAAAGACAAAAAACCTTTCTAAAATGCTTTTCAGCTTCTTTATAGCTCATCTTTGAAACTACCCAGTCTTTTTAAAAACACTTGGTTCACTTTCCAGTCACTTTACTTCTTGACCTTGTAGATGTTAAGAAGAAGATCCAGAATGTCTTTATTATCTTGGGGTTTGCTCCAAAAGTTATTTTTTGTGCAGGTGTCCCAGAGGACCAGCTGAAGTATGAGAAACCAGAATCTTTGTGCATTGGCTACCATTCCTACCTAGAAGCTCAGACAAGTGAAATTGTTATTCAAAGTTATTAACAGATATTCAGTTACAGGATGAAAAATAAGATCCATTTCAACAGCAAAACTTATGCTCATGAACCTGCACACACCTGCACAATAACAAGACATACTTGGTTTTGTCTGACTCCGGGTCTGGCTTGGGAATGCTAATCAATCTGTGCAATGCTATAATTATTGGATTTGCTTCATAGCACTTCATAATTATGTACAGTCTGTTTTTCTCCAGTTGCCTATAATCCACCTCTCTCTGACACAGTGAGGGACATTCAGGCTTTGCACTGTACTGGCTATAGCCTATGTTTGCTGTGCTGATGTTATGTGTAACAGTAAGTATTAAAGCACCTCAAGAATTTATGAAGTCCCTGCAAGTGAATAAAGCAGAAATTTAACCAATAGTAACACATCTGAGCATGTAATGCTTTGCTGCTGCTGCTGCTGCTATTAGCAATAGCTGTTTCCATTTTTATAGCCTGCCCCCCGCCCCAACATGCTACTCAAAGCTGGGCATAAAGTACAGATGGTAAGTGCCATGAAATTATGGCTGTCTCTGCCCCACTGGGCAGCAGCCAACCAGAACAAAATAGGAGAGTGGGAAAACTCATTGAAAATGCTTAGGACTCTCAAAACACAAACAGCAGGTTTTTACAGGTCTATCTGGTAAGTCCCTTACTTTGGTGGGTATGATGCTGGCTTCGGACATCCTCTGACAAAATAGCATTGTGATTTCTAGAAGGGGCTCATAAGAGTGTGGGGCAGCCAGGACAATGCAGATCCAGTTTCTCACTCCAGCTTTCATCTCCAAGTCTGCAACGCTGTAGTTGAAACCTACCCTATGCCTGCTGTTGAAACCACATTGTGTCATTCCTGGGTTATTTTGCATTCTCTTCAGAGTGCTTATTATTTTGTTTAATTTATTCACACTTTCTATGATAAAGTTGCACCAATGCAAATAAATAATCATGAGAATAATCCAAGACAACAGTATTGTTCTATTTATCAATATAAGTTTGTTCTCGCTTTTATTCCTGGTACATAATAAAGCTTCCCCTAGGAACTGAAGGCATTTAATTTCAGTTTCTAATGACGAAATGAAGCAAATAACAACCTTTTTGAAGTTTCACCCTCTGGCAAGGCTCACAGAGTCTGGTTTTGTCTCATTCAAAAGGTTTAATGAGACATGGATCTTGTGCATGTGTTCATGGAAAGAGAAAGAAAGAAGAGCTGTCAACAGCTGGGAAGCATGAGACTGTGAGAAACAAAGTAGGCTTTGTGGGCTGGCCTCAGGTATCCCTCACTACCGAGGTCTCCATGTGGAAAATAGGTGGTGCCAGAAGAAGGTAACTGTAAGGAAAGGTTAATGTGCCTCCAAGCTTATCTGTTTTCTGTGACCAAAAAGACACTACCTCTCATAACTAACTGCCTTGTTTATAAGCATTTCGTTGTTTTGATCCAGCCCTGAAAGAGTTTGTTTAGAGCAAATTGTAATCAGTTTTGAGCAATGCCTGGGGCACTGTCTCTACTGGTCCTGACAGACCAGACCTGTAAGTGCTTAAGGGATACTCAAGCTGGAAGAAGCAGTCCCTGGGCGCAATAGAGGGTTTCTTCACAGACTTCACAATAGAGAGGTTTCGTGTTGGCAGAGAAATGCATGGAAAAAGAAGCTGGCAATTGGTAGAGCAAGATGTAGCTGTGTTGCCCACAAAAAGACCTCTATCCCAGAGAAATTAAATGAATTCAAGACATATGAGGGCTTTGGTCTTTTGATTTAGAAGTCATCCATGTGTGGAATGAATTTAAGGGCCTATTTAAAATCCTAATTAATAATGCCTGGCCTCAGACTTTGCTCAGACATCTATTCAGTTCCCTCTCTATTCCATTTCCTCTTTTGGAAACGTTTTTCGAATTTCTATTACACTGCATAGTGAAATAAAAGTGGGTAGCTTTAAGAGCAAAGAACAGTGACTTGTCAGGGTGCCTTACTGAGTAAACACATGCTTCCTAATACTGATATACTTCTGTTGTGTAATATTCCAGATGACCACACACATAGCCAATGCTTAATGCTGCCTCTACCAGTAAGAAATCTGTTCCTCCTCTGGATTTGCACAGATTTCTTCCTTTTGAATAGCCTAGAGAAACATTTTTCTTCATTTCCAAGCAGACAACCTAATTATGTTAAAATGGCTTTCCTTCCAAAACACTAATAGGTGGTTACCTTTGCTTACAATTAGTAGTTCTAACAAAGTTTGTAGATCTTACAATGTGAATACTAAGGACATATTCCCAGAGACTCAGAAAAGGGAGTCATCTCAGTGATGCCAGCTAAGATTAGAAATTCATGATCCCAGGACAGATGTCATGGAAGGTTACAGATACTATTTCTTTAAACCTGAGTGTTATAGAGCCAATTGAAACAAAAAGGAACCTTGAATATTCACTTTGCATTAATCATTATCATGTATCTTGCTATTTCCAGAGCTGGACAAGTAAATAATAAAAATAAAAATAAAAATTTAAAAAAATGTTGTGATTTTAAAAGTATCTTTTAATCATGGAGTTCTAGAATTTAGACACTGTTAGAAAATATTTTCAGAACAATTCTGTAAGACAAATCTCACCCTACACAGTAAGCAAGCTGTTTGACCTGATCACTGAATATATTAAGGACTCAGTTACCTGAGCCACGTTGTTTGTTTCTGTGCTCTGAAAAGATAAACAGAACTTTTCCAATGACCTTTCTTCTGCAGATACTCATAATCTGGAACTGGATTTCTACTTCATAATTTAAGCGTACAATGTTTGTTTAAATTTTGTTTTACTCACAAGTAGTTTTGAAACTACTTTTATGGGCTACAAGGGGCATTGCAAATGGAAGCAAAAGAGATATAAGGACATTTTGAGTAACTCAAAGAATGTGAAGAATTCCTCTCAGATAATCTTCACAGTGTGTTTTCATATTATTGTTTCAGGAAAAGTAAGGAAAAGTAGGCTTGCAAAAAACAGGTCCATTCAGACATACTAAATAGTTTGGTTCTATCTTAAAATTTCTTGCAAATTTCTTGCTGTATTTCAAAGAGCTTATAAAAATGGCAATAATTAGCACAATTACTTCCAGTCTTTATTGTCTGTAAATCTACTGTGATTGTCATCACTTGGCAAAACACTTGCTAAAACGCACAGCAGCAAGGTGTCACATTCTTCAAAAACATATCCCCAGTTATGGAGCATAATACTGAAATACAAAGCAAATTAAAAGAATAATGAGAGTTTCCAGCTTTGCTTGAGAGTGAGAGTTGCTAGTGTATGAATCATAAAATATCACTCTGAAAATACCCTCATATCCTTCCTCTGGTGTTTTGATCCGTACTATTCAGCGAGTATATTTTCTGTACGACACCTAGGCCTGCTATTTTCTCATGCCATAGATTCTTCTTTCTGTTGTCTTTTTTACAAACCCAGAGTAAAGCAGCCCTAGCCAGCTTGCCTCAAAGCTTCCAGGAAGTGTGCTCTGTTTGTTAAGAGCATTGTTCTCTATTCAGGGGATTTCCTTTGTTTATTCTGGCAACACAATTTGTTCACTGCTTCCCCACAGCCAAGGAGACCCAGGGCTCTCACACTTTAATCATGTTCTTCCTAACTGGAATCAGGCAGCAGAGACTTCTGCTGAGACACCTCTGTCCCTCCCCACTCAGTGTCTCATTTTGAAAATGGTTATCTGAATTCCATGGTAAGAGGAGTTTGCACATACCTCAGCACTCCAGAGAAGCTTTCCCATCACCATACATGGCCACTCAACATGAAAATGTTTAACCTTAGAGGTGCATCAGGAAGTAAACTAATTTTAGAGGACAATGTTTCTCCTCCACTATACTGTAGTGAGCGATCTGTGTGCAACAAGCACATGGTGACCTCACACCCAATATATTGCATATTTCTGTACTTGTGGACAAAGCCTGCCATGTATTTGCCAATGCTTATTTCTTGTTTCAGTAACAATATTTTCCCCCCTCCCCATTAATTACAACACTTAAAACACTGTCATACTGAATCAGACAAAAATGCCACATTTACTGACACTCCTACAGAGGCAGGTGTGTCACAGCTGAATACACATGCTGTGAAATACTATTTCAGACACACCAGTTTGAGTCCTTGCTCACCCTCACTCTGCTTTACCAGTTTTACATTCTGCCAGGACAGAGCTGCACAAATTTAGTTTCCCTTTCTCCTTCCCTAACAGTGTCCTAAGCAATATATATTTTCCTGTCATTTCTGCATAGCAACAGAAGTGCAGAAGGAAAGATGGATCAGTGGGTAGGCCTTCCAAAATCACAAATCACACAGACCTTTCCCTACAACTGATTTCCTACATCTATACTTCATAAAAAACAGCATGAAAATTCTTTTTTTTCCCTATAAAATAGAAAAATTTCATTGATCTAGATCACAGGTACATCCTTTACCTACAGAGCAAGTTAACTGAGATGACCCAAGCAGCCATAACAGGCAGCAGCAGATGTCTCTTTGAAGCATTTTAGCAGACTCAGACAGGATCAACACTGAAGTAACAAATACAATAACTACCATGAAAATTCTTCCCTCAATACTTAGATCACCTCTCAGTCATGATTAGTTCAGAACTAACCTAAAGGCATTTTTAATTTGTGGATTTTCTGCCCTCTTTATGCAGAGGTATTATACAGTGTCTAAAAATAACTTGTACCATAGTTCCCAGTTTTGCATCTGTCCTACAGGAGAACAGAGAACAAGCTTTGCCTCAAGCAAAATGATAATTGAGAGAAAGGCTGTAAGAAGTGTCAGCGTCTCTTTCTAATAAGTGGGCAAAGTGGGAAAAAGCCACAGGCAGAATGTCGTGCTAGTTCCATAAAGTGAGCTAATAGGAAATGTCAGCAGTTTTCATGTTCAAGGGGCTGTGTTTTGTTTCAATAAGTCTTTACTGAAGCTGGTAGAATAGAAAATATTTGCCATCCAGTACAATGGAATCTGGTACTCTGTATCACGTTGGAGGATCTGTCAAATGGAAATGGAAAAATGCCTTTATTATACTCCTTATCCATTTTCATAAATCTAGAGGATTTCAGGCCAGGAAAGGACAAGATTATCCTGCTTGGTCTGTGAAGTGTAGTCCAAGAATCCTTCCTTTTCAAGAATAATTCCTCTGTCAAGTCCATATCTTGTGGCTGAAATAAAACATAATTTCTGCAATGCAACATGTCCTTCAATTAACAGCTTTGAAGTAGCTTATGTTCCCAGATAAACAAGACCAGTAGTCAACTGCTTACATAGGTATCTGTGAATTTGTTCAGCAGCAGCCACCTGCCATCAAATTTTGTTATGTCATTGTTTACTAGATTTGTTAAGTCATTTTCTCTCTCTCTCTCTTATCTGAAAATTGTTTTTTTGCACAGGTTTGCATCAACTGCAAGAAGTCACTCTTAATTTTCTCCCTCTGCTTGACATACTAAGTAGACCTTCCTACATTTTTCTCTACAAGGGAAGCCTGCTGGTCCTTAAAGTATCTTGTTCTTTTATGGTCCATTCCTAGATTTCCAGCGCTGTCCTGAAATGAAGATACTGGATTTGACACAGCCTTCTGTTCCATACGGAAATAATACCATCTCCATGGTTCTGCTCAATAATCCCGTGCTTGGATGTTCCCTGAGCACCAGGGAGACACTACTACTGACTCTAGTACAGACCCAGGTAGGGAATACCACCCTCTTCTTGGCAGGCTGGGCTCCAGCCTTGGCTGCTCCATCTCCTCACATCTCTGAATGCTCAACAGCACTGAACAAGCAGCTGTTTATCCCTGATGTTCACATGTAAAATGTTCACATTTACATCTAAATTACATTTACTAAATTTTTTCTCTGGACATCAGCATGCTAATGCTCATTAAAAAACCACAAAAATTATGTTTCAGCAAGGTCCTAGTCTCTGCAGACACAAGAGCACAAAAAAGCTGTAGTCCTGCATAATTGTCCCTAATGGAAGGCTCTCATAATTTTCCATAGCACGCATTAAGACCCATGTTCTTCTGTCCATGAAGAATATTTGTAGGGTGGCTTTACCTAGCAGTTGCATCATTAAAATCAGTTAAACTTTTGATATATGTGGAATTATTCACATGCAAAATTGTTTGCAGTATCGCAGTCCATGCTGCTTGATCTAGATAAGTATAGAAAGTGTAGAAATAGCCTTGATAGTTTTCCTAGCATGCAAATCCCTTTTTTCATCAATAGAATTAGTGATGCTAAAGTCTGTCTACGTAAAGCTAATAGTGGGATTGAAACAGAAGTTAAAAAATGGAATCAGAATATTCAGGTAATGCTATTTTTCCAGTGCAGGGCCATGTTTGTGACAGAAGATGGATTGATGCAAAGAGCTGTGAAGGTGAGTTGGCACTAAGACAAATACAGAGATACTACATGGTGAAAATGGCATCTGAGTAGGAGTGAAAAGCCTACTGAGGTTATAAAAAAGTAACCTCAATGAGCTTTAGCTCAGACTCTGAATTAGACCATTAATTTATTTCAACCTGGAAAAGTAAAACTATATACCATTCTTTGAAAGACTGATGCAATGTAGTGGGATATAAATTTCAAGACAGTGCTAGGATCGTTTTGCATATCCTCTCAAGTATCTTTCAATGCTTGAAAAACATTTTCTTCCACAGAGGAGCCCTTGAAGTCTCATGCTGTATCTTGCCATGGGAGAGTGATCACAGTATGCTTCACTTGGGGGCCTAGTGGGGCATCAGGGGCCATCAATGCCTGTGTTTGCTCTGCACAGCTGGGGAGGCTTTGGGAAGGACTCACTAGAGGGTTACTCTATGGAAATAGCTGTCATTTCAAAAGCATATGCTTCCATTATACACTTGTAAGGAGTCTCTCACAAAAAGACACTTGTAAGGAGTCTCTCACAAAAGTGATGGAGGCCTTTATATGTAGGATCAGCATGACACCTCACACATAGCATCTTATGAATCACAGATTACTCTTCTCCAACAAATATGCCTAGCTGAAGTACACAAAGCCTTTGGTCTGCTCACACCCTGTGTACTGCAAGGTGTCATGCAGCAGTGGACTCAAGCTCTCCCAGGCATTGGGGCTGTTCGGATTGGAATTTGAGTCCAAGTCTTCTCATAAAGACTACTCCCAGATAGACTTGCTGCATTCCACCACTACATTTTTCACTGTAGGAAATTCCTCTGATAATGGAGCAACATACCATACATGCCACAGAACGCATCTTTCTAACTTACATCAATAGCTGGAAAGAAAATTATTCTTTGTTGGAAAAATTAGTGTCATCTAACTCTCTAAAATGGAAATTATTGCCTATCCTGCTCAGATTTCACAGGCTGGGAATTTCCTTCTAGGACCAAAGATTTTGTAAGTCTTGCTGCTCAGATAACAAATTTTGTTTTACTACTCATGCACCAGGTCTTCAAGATAATGACTTATGAGATCATTATTGTAACACTCTGGGCATGTAAAAATGTTGGCACCTACCTAGAAAGCAGCATGCATGATTTACAAATGTCACCTCCCACCTAGTTCCCAAACTCCTATGCTTTTGCTCTTATGGTTGTAGGACAGACATACACAGAGGTCTCAGACATGATTAGGACATTTTGGGCTGGTTGCTGTAGGGAGAAATGTATGAGGATCCTATTCCTTAAGAGGGTACTCACACAAGAGGCACTGCAAACAGGAAATCTTTTCAGAGCTTGTATTTTTGATGTCTTCTGTAGGACCCTACCATCAACAACCCTCAGTTTCCTTATCATCTCAGCTGTGAAATACAGTTCAGGACCAAAACACTTTCCAAACTGAGAAATTTAATGTGACACAACAAATGCCAACACACCTGACTACTATGCATCCCTACTATGCATCTGATGCATCCCTGTTTCCATGTATTAGTGTGGCAAGGCACATGGCAGGAAGGGATTTATCATCCCTAAAATCTCCTAGGCTACACAGATAACTGATCAAAAGTGCAAGGAGCATAGAAAAAATTAGCATTATATAAACTTCACTGCTATGACAACAGATCAGTGAGAAGTAACTGCCTGTCGCTTACTCCCCCTCTGTCAGTGCCAAGACTCAGGCTTTTCCTCTAAAAAGACGAATCTCAGGAGGCTGATACTGCAGGTTCACAGCCAACAAGGAGGCCAGTACCTCTGCACCATTGCTCGTGAATATTCTGTGTAGAAGCAAGTAATTTACCTAGTGCATGATCTGCTCTGCCAGCATCTGTACCCCTGCCAGGCAGGGCTCAGGACCTTACCCACGGTTCATGCAGATGCTGCACAGCACGTAGCAGTTAACTTTCTTCCAAACCTCACAGCCATCTTCAAGTCCCTTAAGGCACTAATTTTTTCAGCTGTCCTGGGATGTGCCTTGCTGCCTATGGCAACAGAATACAAAGTCATCATAGGACAATAACAAAATAATGAGAGCTAGCATCATCATTATCTATATTACTTGTGCCACAAAGTGCTATTATAGGAACACAGGTAAAAACTGTAACACAACAGATTTTCCACAGCACTCTGTCCCAGCGTTAAGAAACCTGCCACGATGTGGAGCAAACAATGTGGCTTACATTACCAGACCTTGGAGTGCAGCAGATAAGTAATACTTCCTAACAATGAAATCTGAGGCCAGGTACAGGGTGTTAGTGATAAGGCTGTTATTTATGCCTGTACAGACACAGGGCACCACACACTGAAAGCTACTCCATTAACCTCTGGAGGTTTAATGAGTTACAAACTCAACGGAACTTTTGAAATAGTTGCACACTGCATGGATGATGACTGAAGTGTAAGATAGGCCTCCCATCCACAATGCTTGGTAAACGTCTTGGAAGAAATCGTCTGTGAGCCATGCCTAGGAATAAAAGGAAAGTCACCTCTTTGTTCAGCTGGATTTGGACTGACAAAGCGACATGGCAAGATGCTTTTAATACAGTTTAACTTTCCTTGTGTGACAAGCTTAAAGAGAAAGATAAATGGCAGGAGGACTGAGAGAGCACTTGTGAGATCCCAACTTCTGAGGTCCAAATTCACAAGTTTGTTCCTGAAGCAGATTTGTGGTGTAGAATTTTTTTAAATGAGAACATATCTCTTGGAAATACTAAGAAATTTAGCACCTGTTTAATTAGAATAGTCCTTTTTACATGTAGATAATAGATCATTTGCAAGCTGGAGGTAAATTTACTCAGATTGAATTTGCAAAGTTTTGTTCCCTGCTGAGGAAGAATCATGTGTGCTGGGGAGGAAGTTCTTCAGCAGCTAGAAAGGTGTGTCCTGCTCATACATACAACCTCTGAGATCCATAAGAGAATTGGGCCAGTAGTGTTGCTGCTACCATTCTCAAGAGACCTATTAAAATTAATTGCTAATTTTCTGAATCATTAGGGCATGCGTCATTGTTGGATAAAGTCCTAATATCAACCAAGTGTGCTGCTATCCAGCAAGCCTTGCTGTCTTGGGACAGACTAGCTCAGAATCATGCTCCCAGACAGGTGCAACTTTTCTCTATTTCTGTTTTGTAAAATGTTTATAATCCGTTAACACATGGGAATTCAAATGTTTATTATCAACAATCAAAGTTGTACTTTAATAGCTTTTAAATAGGATATGTTGTTCAGAATTATTTTCAAAAAGCAATAGAAATAATTATTCAAATATCCTATAGTTGGCAATATCTCTTTTACTTTTACATGTGAGACATGTTTTAGAGCCAAAGTGTGATCTTGTATCAACTCACCTAGATCTTACGTGGAACTCTATTAGCATGTCAGGCTATAGGACCATTGATCTGACTGGGACCTGGGGCAGTTTCCTCTTTCAAAGTGGGTCATGTATCACCTTGCAGCTTTTTACATGAAATGGACTTAATATCAATCCCTTTCAGAAATTAAGCTCACTTTGCTGGCATGTTGGAGTAAACATTAGATTTGGAAGTCCTCCGTGGCTATTTTTTTCCTTTAAGACCATTTACCCTGTCATGCTACAGCAACCTAAACACTGTACCCCATATTCTTAAGTTGGCATTTTGAAGTTTTCCCCTTTTTTTGTGGCTACACATTTTGAGCTTTGACATCTTCATGTGGAAGAGAACAATGGTTGAAGAAGCAGTAATTTCTTAACCGCTTTAGGCAGAGGTCAGGCAGGGCGGTAAGCCGAGAGTCAAGGTAACAATGCAGCTGACGGTCCCATTGTAGGTGCTTTGTGTGTCAGTGAACTTGATTCATACTTAGTGTGAATAGAGGAACTCTCAGCTATTTCAGGAATGTCAGCAATTTTGTCGTAAAGAAACTTTGATCTTGCTCCAGTTTCCCAGGCTCATTCATTAGCTGTGAATGTGGAGGCTAAGATAGGCTCTCTCTCTTCTGGGAGATTGACTGCCTGAAACTTAAATAAATCACCTGCTTTTTCTCCCTGTCCTCCTGGCAATAAAACAGTCCCTCGCAGGTCCTCTTGGCATACGATGAAACTTTTGACTCCAAGGAAATCTCTCTCTGATGCATGGACTGAGAGGAATGCCTTTGATTTTTGAAACTGAAGGTCAGATTTTATAAACATACCACCCCAAAGCTCATCAGTCCCCATCTACCCCTCCCCAGTAATATGAGATATGCGAGTGACCTTTTGATACTTCTGACAATGTGGAAGTTGAAGAAATTTCTAGCTTTCAGGAAAAAAACCACTTGCCTTTGTCCTGCCAGCTCTGTGAGTTTTGAATTGTGAAGTTCTGTTCTTTCTTCCTGGACAGGCTCTCTCACACCAGGGCTGTTGAAGTAGCGTCCGAGTCCCTGAGCACCATGAGCACCAGACAGGCTAAACTCTCATGAGCTATTTACTCTCTCACCCTCTCTGCAGAGACAGAAGCATATGCACAGGGAAGTTTTTCTGGGCAGGGTTTGGAGCAAGGGGCTCTTTCTCTCTATTCTGATTTGGGATAAAAATTAATATTCTATGCTATCTTTCATTTTTTATGGTATTATAATAATACTTTTAAAACAAAGATACTTTTCTCTAAGGATCTGATTTTGTTTCATTCAAAAACAATTAAAGCTCACTTTCCACCTCCTTTTCTCTTTGTCCCTGCTGTGAAGCAGGAAGTCATCTTTAAAAATATGTTAAGTGAAGTAGAGAGAAGCTAATTGATTCATCCAAAGGTCAGATGGTGTCAGAGCTGAAGCAGAGAATGAAGCAGAGCATCCCAGCTCTCCTGTCCTAGCATTCAGAAAACATGCTCTGCCTCAGGTTCCTCTTTGGCACCACTTATGTTTTTTAATTTCACCCAGTTCATTTTATCTCAGGTCCCAGTTTTTCTATCTTCCAGTTCATTTTATCTCAGGTCCCAGTTTTTCTATCTTCCAAAGTTTCTGGCTTTGCAAGCAGCACACTCATATTCTCAAACAAACAACACCCAGAATTCACCAGCACAGTTGTTAAGACTCCTAATCTTACATGTACTTACCTTAGGAAAAGAAATCACAAGAACACTTGTTCAAACAGTTTTTGTGCCAGCCTTCCCCACGTTTAATCTTATTAAAATGTTTTCACTATACAAAGGGATTCAGAAACATGTTTTAGAACATTTTCCAAACATTTTTTAAGATTATTAACTTAAAGCATTAAAGTTGCCAAGAGATGAGATTTTGAAAGCAGTGAAGGCAAGATTCTAGAGCTCCATCTCCTCAAAGCCCATTCTTTGCATTTTCCCTCATTTCAGCAAAGGTTTAGAGATGGAAGCTCTGTGTCAAGCACAGTTGCTGAGTCTGCCAGTCATTTTAAGGGTGTTAGTGCCGACTGGATTTAAAGAGCATTTGTTCAGATCCTCAAAAAGCCAGTCTGTTACGATATGGTGAAGCCTGCCTCCTTGATTATCCATCTACCTACAATATGGTCAGTACCAATGACAGAGAAAGCCATTTTTTCTGCTTAACTCTTGGGTAAAATTAACTTCTGTATGCCAGAGGCATTATCTTTTGCACTCATCTTTATAGCCCTACCATGAAAATCATGATATCTTTTACTTGCTTACAAGTCCAAAATGATATAGGATTAGCAGAAATCATACTTTGCAGTCCTAGAAGCAGCCTCTCCCAGTGCTTTGTGTGTGTAATGAGAGGTGCTGCAGGGAGGAAAGAGATTCTCTTCTTATCTGCATACTGCTTTTGAAATCACTTACAGCTTTCTTGGACAATGAATGTATTTTCCCCTGTTAGGCTGGGATATCTGCTACAGTCTTGCTCTAATGCACAATAAATCAAACCATTCAAGTATGCCATAATAAAAATACTTGCTTTGAAGTGCAACCTTAAATGTCTAATTCTGTAGTAGTAACAATGATGCCTTATCATAGTTTTTTTTCCTTCAGCCTCTTTTCTCTGTCTGGTTATTTTGTTAACACATGTGGCTGTCTAACAATTGCATTTTTGATTCCAGATGTTTTGGCAAGAGAAAGCATTAAAGGGTCATATACATCCCAGAAACCTTATACCACCCAAGTAGCTGTTGCATCAATTACTAGTGCAAGCCTACCAAGATAATTCCCCCCTCCTTCTTCCCCTACAGCTAACCCTTTAGTCATCAATACAAAATGACAGCAATTCTTTTCCACAGCTACTATTACAAAAAAATCCAGGGTGGGAAGTTTAAAGCCTCATGCAAATAAGATCCATGTGGTTTTGATGGAGGAAGAAAAAGATATTTTAATTAAATAATGAGCTCAGCCTCTTTCATGATGAACACAATGAGCAGCTCATTGATAAAGGTATATTTGGACACAGAGACATGCATATATGCACACACATGCATGCGAAGGTACTTCTTTTGCAGGCTGTTTATTATTAGTCTTGAACAATGCTTTTCTTCTGCAGGACAACAGAAGAAGCGAGAGTAGGCTATCACTAATTTTATTCATATTTTCATGGCAGAGGTGTATTTTTTGAAGAAGATAACCCTATGTTTTTCCACTTGTTGTACAATACCATTACCCCTTGGTATGGACCTTTCCAAGGTGTTCCTCCACTGCTTGTAGTCATGAGTCAACAGAGCAATAAATTGAGAGATCCTAGATTGCAGCCTAACAGAGATTAAACCCTGAAACCAGCTGTTCAAAATAGAAGAAAGAGAGATGCATATGAAGTCAGAGAAGTAAAAAATTACAGATTATTTTAAACAATTTTCTGTATCTCATCTCCCATGGGAAATAAGGATATGTAAATTACTGGCCTATTACCATGCTTCCTCCTACATTTTCTCCCACTCTAAAAACCTTATCACATGTTGCAGTATTTTTCCTTTCTTTTTAGTAAAGTTGCAGTCCCATCATAGCCCCAGGGCTTTGGATTAAATTGGGCAAACCATAGCCAGACTTTGTGCTCTGTGCTTTCCAAAGAATCTATCAGTTTTATTCTGGATGGTAGCCACAAGGGAGTGATCAAAGATGTTAATTCCTGAAAGGAGTTGCGTGTAAAGGCCTGTCAGTTCTGCCATTGTCTGCAAGGACGAGCAAAAGCAGATTTCTTTCTCTCACCTATCTGGGTTACAGCAAACTCTTGACAGATCAAATGCCAGATCTTCAGACTCAGTGAATGGCAGGGTACACATGGCTTCATTGCCTTTAATTCCTGATAGTGCAGGACTTCATGGGGGAAGGCATGACCAAACCTAGATTGAAAGAGTCAGAACAGAGAAGAACAGAGTAGAAAAGAGATGGGGTAATGAAAGCTGTGACTAGGCAGAGACCTTGGAAGTGAGGAGTCTAACCTGAAATAATATCTAGAAGATGCCAATTCAGAGAGTAATGACTAACTGAAAGTCACAGGCAAAGAAAATTATTTTAGCAATTGCATTTTTACTGGAGTAAAAAAGAACACGACTTGAGATCCTCTGCAGAAGAGGAAAATGCATTATGAGAGGGGAGAAGCAGCAGAAATTACGGATAAACACTGGACCAGTGAGATGGAGGGAGACAGACAGATATGTCAAGAAAGGGTCCGTGCTGCTATAGAACAGACTAGCCTGGAGTTTTCCAGCCCAGTATTTGCGCGTGTCCCAGGCCACGGCAGCTCATCCAGGCAAGGCTGTTCTCAGCTTTACATGTCCCAGGAGAGAACTAGCAGGAGCTGGATATTGATCCAGAAGGAATCAACATCAAGAACATGAAAATGTGGGGGAGATGAGGCACAGAGACTCTTCCTGCTCCCACAGGAGCTCTTGCCGTCGGTCTGTCTGAATGTGGGGACTTCCTTAGCCCGCATGCCATGACCCCCTAAACTTCATACCCCTCAACTATGGCAGGGAGATGATAGAGTTTTCAAGAATTTCCAAAATCATCTAATAAAGTAACTAATTTTTCCTCAGAGTCTTTTTGACCATTTAGTGAACTCTTACCATAGTAAGGAGTGCTGAAATGAATGTCTGCATCTTTAAGCTTTGCAGACCCTAGAACATATCTCTAGGGCTAATGTGTAACAGTAATATTTCAAGGTCCTCCTGTAGCTCCCCAGTGCCAAATTCACCAACCTACTTTCTTAGGAGTGTTTTTAAAAAATCTCGCTTGGTTTTTCTGGAAGACTCTGTAGCTGAAACTCTAGTATTTCTTTAGCCAGGGAGGCTGACATGAGCAGAATGAGTATCTGAAGTTCATTAAAAGCAAGTGATGTGAATAAGAACCTACAAAGAGAGCTATTAATAATGCCTGAAAAACCAACAAGGCTTCAGGATCTGGCCAACTTGTGCAGCTTTCACATTAAATCATGGAATACTGAGCCCACTGAATGAAGGCCAGTTCTAGGGAGACAAATTATGGCAAAAGATATACTTCTGTTTCAGTTTGTACAGATGCTATCCCACTTGTCTCAAACTGATAGGGACTGTTAAAGAGCAATCACAAACAAAAAGGGAAGACTGGTACTTTATTTTAAGTAAAATAATGCCATAATTTTTCTTGAGGAAACCAAGAAGGGTAAATAATATAGTTTCTATACGGTTTTTCATGTCAATAATTATTGAAGTAGCATAGCCAATGATTTCTAACCAGCCAAACTAGCTGCTACTATATTGCATGTCACACACCCACGTTTTTTAAAAATGAAAAGGATGGTACTTCAATTAGGTTAAAATCTCAAACCCTAAACTAGGTCATGTTCATTGTTACGCTGCTCCTGAATATTAAAACACTAAAAATTCCAACCTAGAAGAGTACATTCTCTGCTTCTTTACATATATGCATATACATGCATGTATACAAATACATTCAGATCCATATATAATTTATCTTCATTTATTCAAGAAGTCCACTCATGATATTCAGCTTCAAAATGTTAGAAAAATGATCTGTCAAAAGTTGGTCAGAAGGCTTAACACAGTGCAAGTTTTTACCAGTTGTTTTTTTCAATTTACCAATAGCTATAATAAGTGATAATGACGGAGTCCATGTGGAACATATTCCATTTTATTTATGACACTAAAAATCCAAGATTGGACTTCCCCATACATTCATCATCAAATCACTTGCACAACTGAAAATTACAAGCAAACTGAGATTTCAACTGGCAAGACACCTGGGCAGAAGCTCAGACCCCAGGTTTTTTCCTCTCTTATTCTGAAACAAAAGAAATGTCCATTGGAACAAAGGGGTCCCCAAATGTTCCCCTCAAAGGAGACAAATACTAGACCAAAACACTGCAAACAGTCAATCAAATGGCTGTGGAGGCCAAGAATGTTGAGAAAGAATCTGAGCCCTTGGCTGCTGGAAGCTGTAAGAATTCACCAGGGGAAGGTGAATTCTGTATGTGCCTTTTGCAGACGCTGAGCGTATGCTGACCACTGTCAGCAGAGATGGGATGCTGAGTAAGACAGGCTTTTGTTCAAGCCCAACATTTACACTCCTGTGCCAAGCAAAAATGGAATTACTGTAAGGGAAAAATAAAAATAATTTCTTTACTTCCACAAATGCACCTGCCATTCTCTTTTTCAGTATCTACCTGCAAATCTCCTTGAAACTATTCTGAAGAAAAAATTTATGAAGACATCATTTATTGTTGGGTCTTCCTCCTCTGTAACAGTCAGTCAAGAGCAAGGCAGCTGGCTTGAGCTTTGCTTTGTGGTTAGACATATCTTCCTGAGCCTGCCATTGCAATGACAGTAACTGCCAGATCCTCTTCTCTTTTTTGATGGCTTCCTTTGTCCTCCCTCACTCTTTTACCTGCCTCACTAAAACTAGTTACTGGTGCTGTGAAATTTGGCCCTGTGAATAAAAGCTTAGGTGCTGAAACAAAGAGATGGAAAGATTCCTCAAATGAGTTAAAATGGGCTGATCACATGTATGTACAATATATGCACCTTCCCTTTTACACATCCATTTTCTCTTTCAGGTAAATATTGATATTGAGTGTGAGGAGATCACAGTGAGTCCAGATCTGAAATTTGGCAGGTGTCCACCTCTTTTTAGGACCCTAAACTAAGAGTTACTAGAGATTTAGATATCTAAATGCAAATTTGAATATGGTAATACAGAAAATAAGACATTCGGTTGTGCAGAAGTATTTGTCTTTGTTGAGATGTACTAAAGATATCTTTATTTCATCACACTTGACCAGGAGATAGCCATCACTTAAGGTCTCATTCATATTAGCTCTCCCTGTGTTGGAAGTGGAACTACTCTAACTCTTGCTCTCAGTGTAACATATACTTAATTCTATATAAAATGAAATGGATGTCTTCTTTGCCCTAATTTTTAAAATTTATTATGCTTCAGAGGAGCATTAAGAAACTCTGATTACCATCAAGCAATTTTAAACAATGTGGTTTCATCTCTGTCTCCAACCGGTTACCTCTAAGTCAAAATATATTAAGTGTAGCTAAGAATTTACCAATTATTCCAGAGGTGTCAGGTTATTTCGAGGATGATTGCTGTGGTGTCCCTGTCACTAGCAAGTGCTAATCCAGGCATGTGAACCCTGGCATTTATACCTACTAGATAAAGGATGGCTTTATCTATTTAGATAACTAAGTTATCCTGGGAGTTATTTTGACAAACTCATGGGACTTAAATGCAGTTACCTTTCAGAAAGACAGCAGAAGACTCTTAATTTTTAAATGGATTATTTACATCAGTATGAGATACAAGCAATAACTACAGATCCTAATTCCTATGATAATTAGGAAAATAAGAAAGAAAAAACTTGAAACAGCTAGAAATCCCCTCATACTTGCCTCCCCTCCATCTCTTAGCTTGTCAATACCCTAGTTAAAGATATTGCAGAATTTCTCATGACTCTGACCAGAACTGCAGGATCCTCTGCTCCAGAATTATGTACAATACGTATTTTCTATTAAATGGTACCTTCTTCTGCTTCTAGCCTCATCCAATGTATGTCTAAATAACACAGCCTGGTTTCCTTTCCTGCTCCTTTGTGTTTTTCTGAAGTAATTCCTGACGTGCTCTAACCACAGATCTATAATCTAATACTAATCTGCCTTCTATAATAAGACAAAGTGAAGCTGGAAATCTCTTCTGGATCTGCAGGACATGAACTGAACAGCTTAAAGAGCCCACAATAGGCAACAATATTAGAAAAAGTCAGTCAAGGAAGGCTTTTACCAAGATATTAATCACTACAGTATCAAACCAAAAATGCAAATAACCCCACACAGATATAGGAAAGAAACCCCCAGAAGAAACTGATGGAAGCTTGCATTAGAATAAAAATTTTAGGACAAGTGCCAACTAATGCCAGAAAAGCCGTGGAAGGCTCAATTTAAATCCAGTAGAATAACTTACAAAGCACTGTGGAAAGATTTAGCTGCATGACTCCTGCTATAATCTAAGAAAATGAAGAAGCTAGAAAGCTTGCAAGTATCTCAAAGGACAGTATCTCTAATGTTCTTTTCCCTCTTCCATCTAACCTCATTAAACTTCCTATATTAGGTGTTCTTCCTGCCACAGTTCAAGTAAGTTAGTCTTCAGCTGAGTTGCCAGCGTGTAAATCACAGTTTGTGTTTGTTTTGGGGTTTTTTTCCTAGAGCTTTCAAATGGTAGTGGGGATAGCACACAAGAAATGACAGGGTGGGTTCATCTGTGCTGCTGGTCCACTGATCTGAGAACCAGCCACAGAACCAGCACAGCTAGGATTCAAGAACAGGCCATCTTAACTGACCAATGGGTTATATCCTGGGCACAGCTGGTCTCTTCTTCAACTTTTTGGCAAGCTTTAGAAGAACTCATGAATTTTCTATGCTACTGGTTTGATGCTCAGAGGGCTTTTTAATCGGGAGCTGTGGGTTGGTGAATAACACAGGCCAGCAGCAGCAGTACAAGCACAAAGGTGAGGTCAGCATCCTGTTGGGTATCAATGGCAGCCCAGCTGACATGATTTTTCACCCTGTTTCCCAATGTCAAACTTCACAGTTCTGCTGAAATTGATGCATTTTTACTGGAGTGGAGTGAGTTTCATCTCTACATAACCAGATGACTTACAGTTTTTACAGTTCCTGTAATAAGAATGAAACACAGTCTTTGAAGACTAAAATGTAGTAATGTACTCTGAATGCACTTCACTGGAAAACGCTTTGTGTGACAAGCCAGTGCAGCTGGATGGATGGCTTCCTCTCCATTCGAGGACAAACGGAAACAGGAGGATAATGCAACGCCTTCTCCAGCCAGAACATGCCTTGTACAGAAGCCTCGTATTCAGATGCATTTATAACTGTGGGCCATGACACAAAGTCACAAAAGAGGTACAAGCTGCTCCTTACAATGGCCTGATGCCTCAGCCATAGACAAAGAAAGCTATTGGCTAAGCAGCACTTGGAGCAGTCTGTAATAGAATCCTTCTCAGCTTTGGTGTGAGTGATGCGCCTACTAATGATCTCACTGGCTGGTCTGTATGTCATAAAACTCAAAACGGCTCAGAGGCTCAAGGGACAGGCTGTCTGATTGAGAGAGCTGGAAGAGGACTGTGGGCCCTTCAGGGATGAATCACAGACAGCAAATAACATTTCCCACTGCAGTACAGGACCAGGCTGGGTAAGCATCTAAGACTTGAGGCTCACTTCCCTAGCTGTCTAGGCTCAGACAACTCTGGCCTGGTAAAAGGAAGGGCACCACCACAGCACACAAACAATCCATGGCCACCCCAGCACAGTGTTCCTTCCATAGGTTAAACACCACTTCCTCACTTCCCTAGCTCCTAGGCAGATGACAATCTGCCCCACTTGGTGAAGAGCTTGGCTGCATGAAAGGATCCACACAGCCCACTGCTGTCATATAGCATAATCTCCTGCAGAAAGATTCCCAGCACAGTTTATGGGTGTATGTGTGCAGAAGAAAAACTGAAAGGAAATTTAAAAATGCTCCTATGGGATGCAGTGAGAAACTTCCGCTCCTCAGAGGTACAAATCAGAGAGCAGAAGCCGATCTTTTGTTCCACATCCTACAGAGGATGTGGAACAAAACTCAACTCTCCCACTTCATAGATTAAGAAATTCTGCTACATTAAACTTGCTTATTAACAGGAGATTAATTTCTGCTGTCTTGCCCTCTGACAAGCCACAATAATGCAAATCAAAATGTTCATGTCACACCTTGATGGTAGGAAAGCTCAAAGAGCAGACTGGCTGAGAGGAAAGGTACCTCATGAGGAGACAAGGTCTGCATGAGTGGTCACTGGCCTTAAATTGAGGTTCTGGACCTTCCAGCATGTCACTAATCACCTCTGACTAGACACCTCCATGGCAGAAGCTACTTAGCTGGATTGAACTACCCAAATAGGTGACGATTCTGGCTTACATGGACACAAAGACACCAGCAAAAATCCAGGAGCTTAGTGAGACCACTTCTCTCATGACTGCTGGGAGAATCTCTGAACAGAAAGAGCCAAAAATATACAGGCAGATTTGTCTACAGTAGAGAGGAACATATCTAATTCTGCAGAAAAGCATCCCAGAAAAAGATCCATCCTGATATTCCCTGATCCTCAGTCCATCTCATGCCAGCCCAGTACGCTTTAATCTGGCTGAAAAGTTTAGTGGAAGAATTTCAACAGTCAGCCTCCTTCTGTCACCATCATACACGAGAACGCATAGGAAAAAGCTCTGCCTTTCTGATTGCATTGTTGCAGGCTGTTGTACCTCAGGATGGCTCCAAGTCTTTTACACAAAGGGTCCTCACACTGCTCCTCGTAATGGAAGGTCTATTGGTCTAAATGAAACTACCTAGCATTTTGTTCTGGAAATTAAAATAATATTGGATGTTACACACTGAAACCTTAATGAAATAAAGAAGCTTCAAAGACTTAATATTGATGCAATGCAGACATGTATTGCTTTTATATAAAACAGGAGTAGCTGTATGCACATTGTTGTAATCTCAAAATGGCACCCTATTATCAATATGAGATCAAGGCCTGAGATATTAAAAATCCAGCTGGAAATAGCAGTTTCCCAGAAAAGCAGATTGCTCTATGACAGCTACCCCACCCCCAAATAAAACCTAAGTGAAACCCAAAATGACAACAAAACATTGAGTTTGTAGTGCTGTCTTTCATTTTGACATTCACATCTAAGTATCTAATGGTAAAATTAGCACTTTATATACAGAACAGGAAAGAGCAGGGTTTAGGGTTTTGTTGTTGGGGCTTTTTGTTGCTTTGGGTTTTTTATTGGTTTGGTTTGGTTTGGTTTGGTTTTGGTTTTGTTTGTTTATATGTTTGTTTGTTTGGGGTTTGTTTTGGTTTGTCTTTTATGTAATCTATAAACATGTTTCAGAGCTTAAATAATGAGGCAAATTTTGAACTGTCTGTGTTCTTCCTCTAGAATCCAAGAGGAAAAATTTTGGTCTTTGAATTTGTAGGAAGTGTTGCTTTACATTGTTATGTGAACCTTTCAACTCAGTTATAAAAATGCTCTGGGCTTCAGAACAATTCAAAGGTGAGAAATGAGACAGAAATTGTATTACATTGCAATCCTGAGATACGGCAGACTTTCCTAAGAAGTCAATTCACACAGCTGTGGCTTTAGAAGAATTAGACACACCTAGCAGATCAAACCCAGATACCAAGAAAATGTTCCCAGGACTGAAATGATAAACATGCTGACATCACAGTAATTGATTTGTTTTTAAAATGCAAAGGCCTGTGCATAAAGATTATACTTTGATAAAAGTCCCATCATTTGAAATGTGTAACTATTTTCGATAGATTACTTCCCAGAGCAGCTGGAAAACATGATCCACTAAAGATAAGATTGTTCCTACAAACACATTAAAAAGGACTACAGGGAATCAGTTATAAGGCAAGTGAATTTAGAAAAGGATGTAATGAGTTATAGTAGTAGAGGAATGTTGTTCCATCCCAATCAGAGACAGTGTCCCTGGGTTACAAGATAGATCTGTGTGCTGGTTTTCACTGAGTTTATTTTCTTCACAATAGCTAGCACATGGCTGTGTTTGGATTTGCATTGAAAGTGATGTTGTTAACACAGGGATACTCTTGTTATTGCTGAACAACATTTGGACCTTTTCTACTCCTCGCCCCAACCTAGCAATAAGGAAGCTGTAGATGCACAAGCAGTTGTGAGGGGACATAGCTGGAACAGCCGACCCCAGCAGGCCACAGGAATATTTCATATTTTATGGCACATTTCTCAGCATTTAAAGCTGGGGGAAGGAGAAGGAAAAAGGGAATCCTTCAAGAGATGGCCTTTGTTTTTCCCAGTAACTGCTTTGTATGATGGGGCCCTGCTCTCTTGGAGACAGCTGAACACCTGCCTGCCCATGGGAGGCACTGAATGAATTTCTTATTTTGCTTGGCTTATGTGCATGGCTTTTGCTTTCCCTATTACACTGTCTTTATCTCAACCCACAATTTTTTTCACTTTTACCTTTCCAATTCTCTCCCCTATCCCACCAGTGCAGAGTGAGCAAATGGCTGTATGGGGATCAGGAAACAGCTGGTGTTAACCAAAAAAATCTGAAAAAATTCTGAATCTGAATTACCTTGAATATCTCTCTTTTAGAGGCTCTTTCTCATATTCAGAACCAAGTCTGACTTCACATTTCACATATCACTGCTAAATAAAACACAGTATATAATTACTAAATAAAACACAGTATATAATCATCCACACAGTGTAAAATTCGGATCCACCGAGAGACAGAAATATTTTCTAATCAGGATCAGCTGTATAAAGGTAAGGAAGCCAATGTACCAGGATGGAGTTTTTACCAACATTAATAAGATGTGAATTGTTTTGTGGGAAAAACTTACTTAATGGAACCTTTCCATTCATGTACTTCCACCCACTAAGAACTAGGTTCACATCAAGGCACTGGCATGTAGAAGAGAACAAATTTAGATAAATCTTAGAACATGTTTTCAGAGAGGATGTTGAAATCCATCATCTGTTTTCATGAAATCAGGACACTTTTCAATACCAAAATGACCAACTACTCAAATTTCAAACACCATAATTTTTCATCACGGGTTTTTGTGTAAACTTTAGGTGTATAAAATCAATAAAAATGAAAAATAAAGCTCAAGTGTAAGTGTACTATACTTTTTAATTATTGAATTATGGGTGATAAAAATATTTCCACTATAATATCTGGAATAAATAAATAAGGGATAATGGTTACAGTATATTATAATAATATATGCTGAATGATCAATTAAGAGTCACTATATTTACAGAGTATAAATATTTTATGTGAAGAAACAGGAAGAGAGTGGCTCAAGGTCATTGGATGAGCCTCCCTATCGCATTAGTACAAAAGTGGCAATAGAGAAGATATGACATTTTAGCTAAACAAGTGCTTTATGTGAGCACAGTTGAATAAACTGTTTTGCAAAGGGTACTTCAATTGGATAATAGCCTGGTAATAAAGAAGGGCAATAACTTCTTTACAATATACAGAGCTCTATTATCTACTCTGCCAATGCTTCTTCTCTCCCTCTTTTTCCCAGAGGGTAAGGGGTGTGGAGTAGATTCAGTCACTGTTCATTTAAAGAAGAGGCTCTTAATTTAAAGAGATTATTAGGCATTACTTCATAGTAAAGAATTACTATGACTGACAGACACTGGAAGGGAAACAAACTCAGAAGCTGAGCTGTTTCCTGAACAATACTTGACCTTACCATTGTTGGTCAAATAGCAGTCTTGCAATGAGAACCAAAGTTGTTTTACCATGGAAATTAACACAAGGAGAAGAAAGCTTGTCACCAGGATTGCAAAATAAAGTGAACTGATCTGATAATACATTTATAAATTACCACACTTTATCTACACAAACAAAACTCATTCCAAACAATGTTTGTCAAAATATTTAATCCCCAGTGGTCTCAACTTATACCTTTGAAGTAAAAAGGGAACTTGATATCTTCCTATAATACTCACAAACAGAGCCTCAGACTCCCTTAGATATACTGTGTTAGGGCCCTGGCTCACTTTGAAAACAACAGAAACTTGCCCTCTTCACCTCACATCCACAAGCAGCCAGTCTGGACCTGTTCTCATACCCTCACAATTACTGACTTAAATAACCAGATGGATGTAATTCAGAAATCTGTCAATATGATAATCTTTCATCTACAGCATGACTCCAAATTAGTAATCTAGTCCACCCAATCCCATTCTCTCAGTCTACAGCCAGCTGCAAGTGGTTTGGGAACTGCTGCTGAATGATAAAACAGTTTGGAGGATCTACCACCTCTCTGGGCAACATGTTCCATTGTTTCATCAGTCTCATTGTAAAAGATTTCTTCCTTATATTTAGTCTGAATCTACCCTGATTTAGCTTAAAACCATTACCCTTTTGTCCTGTTGCAACAAGCCCTAATAAAAAGTCTGTCCCCATCTCTTATATGAAGTACCATAAAGTACTGAAATATTTAAGTACTGAAAGGCCCTGAAAGGCCTCCTTTAACTACTGAAAGGCCTCAACAGTATCTCTCTGGAGCCTTCTCCAGACTGAACAACCTCAACTCTCTCAGCCTTCTTTATAGTGATGCCTTAAGAGGTTGACCTGGAACAGAGGCTAGGCAGAGTTAAAGGAATAAAGCAGGTATTTATTAAAAGGCCTTCAAAGGATACACCTTGGGCAGTACAAGAGCCCAGCTGGGGCTCTGCCCAAGATGGACCCAAGATGGACAACCAATCACGACTTTTCACACTCTTATAAGTTTTGGTCCAATTAACATATTGGGGTTAATTGTCCAATTACAGCTCTAGGTTATGAAGTCCCATCCTCCCAGACTACTCTCCCCAGTTTGCTGTTGTTTGTACCTTTTTGGGCCTGAAGCTCCAACAGTGTCCTTGGTTCTCAGGCTGGAAAAGGATTGTTTGTCTAACTGCCCTGTGAAGAGAACTTGCTAATACTTTATATGAAGTTCAGAATCACACACTAAGGCAGTACAGAATCTAAAAAATATGAAAGCTAAATTTATGGCATCAATAGGACAGGTGTCCAGCCGCTTCATCATTCCTCCCCTGGACCTGCTCCATCAGATCTCGTTTTCCTATATCGGGGATTCCAGAACTGGATGCAATACTCCAGTCATTAATGAGCTGTGGGGATCATTGCCACAGGAGACCAAAGTGAAAAATTCCTTCAAAAAGTAATCAGATATTTTTATGCAAAAAATCAGTCAGAAGCTAGCATATACCTACCATGTGGTGACCCTATGACTCAGGAAGTCCCTAAACCACAGATTGTACTAAATTTGGATAAATGCAAAAAGGGCTGCATTCATCAGTGTCTGCTCCATGCCTTGTTTTTTTCCTAAGCATTGGATGTTTCCTACTTCCAGGGGTAGGACAATTTGCAAAAAATATTTTTTTTGCTTTAGCTGGTACAGCTTTGCAGGTAAGAAAGGACACAGATGTGAGGACCACTAAAATCAAGGATACAAACCTACATTTCTAGCTGCAGAAATGTAGGACAGAGCAGATGGCAGGTAAACAGTGCTGGTGCTTCAAGAAATACCAGGACTAACTTTTCTCACTGTTATTTTACCTTTGTTATTCATCTGTTTTCTAGATACTTAAAGAGGAAAGACATTTAGAATTTCTGAGCTCCATCCCCCAAATGTTTTCTTATTTCACTTACAAAAAATGATTTTTCACAACTTGTTCATATTCTTTTTCAGACCTAGGTAAATCAGGAGCAGAACAACTGATGTCACTGAGCTAGAGCCACAAACTGATCATAACAGGTTTCGAAAGTTACTGTGACATTCTACAGCCTCAGTACTGAGCCTAATAGTGTGTTCCTATTGAAATATTCATTAACTGAACACAATTAGTTTACAAACAGATATTTCAGACAAAATAAATAAGAAAATATACAAATTTATTTTATCACTAACCCAAGGCCTTTAAAATCCTTGAATAATGCAAATCAAAGCAACTGAGAAAACTAAATTTATTTTTCAGAGAAATGTTCTTTATACTTGCTTCAGCAGTAAGGGTATAGGAGCTCCCAGAGGGACAATCAGAAGTCATCAGTTTTATTTATCAGTTTAAAAGCATTGGCTTTTCAGCTTTGAGATTTGGTTTGTTGCATTCTAAGTGAAAACAAAAGCTTTTTGGGCATGATCCAACAATGGGATTGCCTATGTCATTTGACCATAGGGTTACCTTTCAACTTGACATCCTCAACAAATGAGCAGTGAAACACCCCTAGTTCTCAAAAATCTTCTTATCAATATTGCAGCAGGTCTGAGAAACAAGGTCTTTCAGCAGAGCACCATATTTCCAAACACTTGTGTTCTGAAAGTGCCCAAGACAGCTTTGCTAAGTATTATTTCTTATAAAAACCAACTGCAGAGCAACTGCACCCACCATTCGATTAATTTGCTTTGTCAATCATTCATTTCAAATAGCTCTCATGAGCGTTATAAGAATGAGCCCCCTTCTCCCCTTCCTGCCCACAGGCTTTGTTGTCATATGAAATTCTTTTTCATTTTGGATGTGCTTAAGAAATTTCTAAGTGCTATAATTAAACAGATAATATGACGCAAACAAAAGCTGAGCCTGCCAAGTTCCAAGAAATCAAGAAGATGGCATCATTTGTACATGCTTGAAATTATGGAGCAGTGATTGCAACCTGAAGTGAGCATGCTATGCCAGTACAAACGAAAATCGGTACGTCCACATTTCTGACATGCTTGCTTCACAAAGTTCTATAGCCTGCCACCATGGAAATTTACTTGGCATGGGGTTTGGTTGCTTGGTCAAACAGTTGAAAATTAACACCATAAAGAAGCTTAGATGGGTGTGGGTTCAAGATCTTTATTCTAGGTGGAGCCATCCTTTGTAGGTCTCTGCAAATTACACCTTTGCATGTCTAATTGTGTAACATCAGGGACACTAGAGGCACGACTGAGATGGCCACCGTGAACAGACACAAGGTCAACTCTGCAAGCCTCATTTCAAAACTCTTTGAGAACCATAGCACTGATTTCAGTGTGTGTGCACCACTAAAACAAAGTTGTCGTCTTTCTGCTTTCCTCAAAACCAAAGGGCTGCTTGAAAACTCACATTATCAGTCTATGCCCTGGAGAAAGGGATTCCCAGGGAAAACAGGGAAAACCCTTCTGTGAAAATTTTCCATTATTTTCTGATACCTTTGCAATGAAATATTATAGGTGCCTCGTCCTTTTATTCACATGTCAAATATGTAGTTCCCCACTGCCTCAAGGAAATGCTAAACTAAATACTGTGATACCTAGTGAGGAGTCACTGCAGAAGATGATTCCCTGTTTAATCATTTGTCACCCTCTGTAGAAAGGAGAAGACTTACGGTCTTTTTCTCTAACTTCCTTATTGCTTACTCTTTACCTGACTGGGTTCTGCAAAGAAAACTGCTTCTGACATAAAGTGAATGAGAAAGATTATTACATTAGCAGGAAAAAGGGAGGGAGTTCACAAGATGAACTCATGTGACAGATGAGCCCTTAGAACTGGAAAAAGCTGGTGCAAAGAAAACACCACTCTGGTTTCTAAAGCAATTGTTAACATTTTTTGTGACTTTTACAGAAATTTGAAAGTGAATTACAGATATCACTTTGATATGATTCACGTCCAGTTAGAATTTTTAATGATAAACATTGTCTTAGGTCTTTCAATTATTTTCTTAAGATATGTGTTACCAAATACATAATCACAGTTTTCAAGGACTGGACCAGCAGGTGGCTTTTTTCAACACAAAGATAATACATTTATTTAAAGGATGAATGTTTAATTTTTGAAACTCTATGGTAGAAAACCCCTGTGCAAGCGCCAATCTGTGTTTCCATTGAATAAAGTAAAAAGAGAGAATTTTTAATCAGAACAGGAATAAAAAAGGCAAAGCCTTTGTCTGTCCTTGAGGAAAGAAGAAAAAATAAAGATGCATTACCAGAAGGCTCCTCAGTGGAGGTGGTGGACATAGCTCCCATGATGAAGCTGAAGGTCAGCTCTGAGAGGAGGCATTCAGGAGGCCAGTGGTGCGCAGTCAATTCCCCAGCTTGCCAGCAGAGGCATCCAGTGATATCGACAAAATCAAATAAATAGAAATTCTGTTTTTCAAACATTCTGTTATTCTAAGGTGGTTTGCAATTGTATCATAACATTTTGTCCAATTAAGTCTTGACAAACTTGTGAACTCTGGGAATCTTATAATCACAGAATATATTAGTTACTCAAAGCCAAGGAGTGCCAATGAAACTGTCCGCACCAGCAAAGAGCAGTGAGAGTCTCACTAGGAGGGACAGGGTCAGCCCAAAGACTGGCACTATCAAGTGTCAAGCTTCAGAAGGAACAGGCACAAGTACGCCTCTTCCATGGAGAGAATAGAGCAGCAGCACTCCTAACAGTGGGCAGTGCCAAATCATCAAAGTCAGTAACTGCTAAAACTGGCACTTTGACATAGCATTTGCTCAGTGCTGGCTGACAAGGTGCAGTCTGGAGGTATGCCAGGAAAACAGGAAAGGTGGCTGTTGTTCCAGTGCAGGATGCTATTACACATAATTTGAAGACATGCAAGTACTTTGTGTTTATGCATACAGCGTGGCCATGGGATTCTTGAGTGTCCTATTTCTTTTGACACTCCTAATTAATACTTACAAAAAGTTCTGATGAGAAAAGTCAAAACACACCTACAGGGCTAAATTTAGACACAATTTTTTCTTTGACAGTGGAATTATATTTGGCCTATTTGAAAAAGAAAAATAATTAGATTAGGTTATAAATATGCTTCTAAGATGACTAACCATAAGGGTCACATTGGGAAATCAGTTATAGATATAACAGGACATCTGAAATGCCACAAACACCTGTTCTTTGATGAAAATATTTGTTTTATGTTTGAAAGATAAAAACGGAACCTTTTCACTTTTGCAGTTATCTTCCTTCGGTTATGATTTTGCTAACATATACTGCTTTTCTTACCAGTAAAGTAGCACCATACCCCCACCCCCCACCAAAAAAAAAAAAAGTAGAAACATGTATGAAGAATGTGAGCCATAACTTGTGATAAATAGTATTAATGTTCAGGTCATGAAGCTAGATATTAAACCCTGCACATCCTCTTGACCTGATAGGATTATTCTCTCCAAGGGCTGAAAAGTGTTTCAACCTCAACATTCACTGAATAATTGGCTGTTATGTGGGAGAGTGACGCCAAGGTGAATAACCATAATCTGACTTGGATTCATTCTTATTTGGTGATTTTTAACTGTCTGGGGCTCAGATTCTAATGTCAGGCAAACCCAGCCATCCTGCTGATCCCTTCGTATTGCTGGAGTTTTGAAACTGACCAAACCTTAAACCTCATTTGCTTGTCCAAGTGGGCAATATCAAGATGCTCTGTTTTGGAAAAAAAAATTGCAAATGAATTGTCGCCGGTTGGCCACAAGGTTTTCGGGGTGAAGGAAGAGACGAGATGGGCTCCATGATCAGGAGGCTTGATTTATTAAGTTATGATATAAACATCTATTTAAACTATACTAAAAAGAAAAAGAAAGGGAGAGTTCCAGAAGCTGCTAGCTACCTAAGAATAGAAAGTAAAGAATGATCAACAAACCTTGCTCTCTCGGGCTGTGTCCGAGAGAGCCCAGTTCTGGATTGGCCACTATCTCCAAACACTCAATCTGGGCCAATCCAGAACTGACCTGCTGCATTCCACAGAAGCAGATAACCTATTGTTTATGTCTGGCTGCTGAACTTCTCAGCTTCAGCAGGAAAATCCTAAGAGAGGATTTTTCATAAAAGAAATGTCTGTGACATCTGACTCTTTTTTATTTAATTAAATTAAAAAGAAAAGTGTTTGTAATTTTCTCTGCTGAGCCATGCAGAGGAAAAAACAAACACCTGACAGGTTATCTGTTGCCAATCAAACTCAATCAAGTGCTTCTGTGGGATGAACAGGGAATTTCTTCACCTATAAAACATAAAATTCTATGATATCACTAAAACAATCTTACAATATAAGAAAATGCAAAAACAATGCAAAACAAAGTCCACGTCCCAACAGTTGAGTTTCAGGAAAAAGTCCATGGACTGAAGATGTTCTTCTTTGCCATATCTGAAAGTCTCTTTTGGTCCTGAAACAGACTTGCTGCAGAGAATCCATCAATAGTTATCAAACAGTTCCAAACAATTTTTTTTTAAAAAGTTTCTAAAATGTCTTTGACACAGCCCCTTATTGAACAACTTGGGCTGAAGCTAGGTTTTGGCCCTTCAATGCTTTTTGAGCTGCTGCTGCAGGTATTTCAACCCTTTTTTATTAATTTTTTTTTTTTTTTTTTTTTGAAAACAGCAAGCAGCAGAGGGGCCTGAGAGAGACCCTGGGGGGCCAGGCCCCTCAGGCAAGCTCTGCATTAACACAGGCCAGCACCCTGCTGCCAGTTTGGCAGAAGGGGTGACCAAAGGCCTCCATTCCCTAAAACCACTGACACATGCCAGCAGTGAGGGAATAGAAGCACCCCCAAGAAATTCCATCTCGCGTTTGGGAACATTTGTTCCCCAAAGCAAACGAGCCATGATGGCTTTCCGTTGTCCCTCCTGCTTCTGCCATGCAGATGCAGAGGGTGTTGTTCTCATCTGCCCCCTCGCATCACCCCCATCCTCTCCGGACTGGGGACCGGAGGCAGAACTTTCGAGATCCACCCCCAGCTCGCCACTGGAGTGAGTGAGGGGCGGCGAAGGGATCCGCGCCCCCCAAGGGGAAAAAAATGACCAAACACCCCCTTTGGGCTGCAGACCAAAGGCAGACCCCTTGGGACCCACCGCCCCCTCGCCACTGGGGCGCACAAGGGGCGGCAGAGATGACAATTTCCAAGGAGGGACCCCAAACCCCCCAAAAACTCTGATTTTGAAGGCAGGGATCTTGGCTACACCAGCATTCAGCTGACGAGCAACACCTGCTCCACGGAAAGGGAGGCTGAAGCCCTCTTCCCTTGTCCCATCTCCTCCTGCAGGGACAGCCCTGGGACAGCCCGAAAAACTCGGGGTGGGAGCCACGCTGGGTGCAGGGGACGGGGCCTCCGAAGGTGCCAGAACCTCTGGGGCGTGCAGCTCTGACGGCGGTCCCGCGGGCTCATCGCCGCACTCGGCATCATCCTGGACTGGAACCGACTCGGCGGCAGACGGTTGGGCTGCTGGGGGGTCTGGTTCAGCCGCAGAAGGTGGTGGGGCCGGCCCGGAAGGGGCCGGAGGGGGAGGCGGGTCGCTCTTCTCAGGTGCAACCTCCGACCTTGGCACTGCGGGCAAAAGCGTGACCGCTGGAGATTGTGGGGCCGGCGGGAGCCCGTCTTCCACCGGGACGGAAGCAGCCGCCCGCGTCTCCGTCGTCACCAAGCAACGCCGGGGGCCGCCGGGCGGAGCCATGGCGGTGCCGCGGCCGGCGCTGCCGCCGCCGCCCGGGGGCGTCGGGGGCGCCCGGCTGGGGCGGCCCCGCGCTTCGCTCGGCAGGCATGGCCTCGTGGACCGGTGCCGCCCGCACCTCTGGGCAGGGCGGAGCCCACGGAGCCGGCCGGGCGGGGCCGGCAGCACTGGCTGCGGCGGTGGCGCTGCGGGCAGAGCCATGGCCGGCACTGCTGCCGGTGCCGCCGCCGCTAGGGCCGCGCGGGGGGGCACCTGCCCTTGCGGCGCCGGCTGGGGCGGAGTGTACGGGACCAGCTGCAGTGGGGCCGGCAGCGCCGGCTGCCCCCTCTGAGACCTGCGGGGGGAGGCAGAAGGTGGCCCCATCTGCGCATGCGCCGAAGACGGAGGAAAACAACCTGAAGCTCCGGGTGAAACTTCGCCCCCCCCACTGGGACGGGGGGGCTGGGAAGCAGCCGTTTGTCCCCCTCCAAAGGGTCGTCCCCCGTGAGTTGGGGGGAACGGCGCCTGCCCCCTCGCTTCCGCGATCCGGGGAAAGGCAGCTGCTTTTCGTTTCAAAACCGGGAACAAAGCCATGAAGACGGGATAAAGGCGAGGAACACGGGAAGTCCGACCCCAAACAGCTTGGCAAACAAATTGCATGCATTCCCATACATACGAATCCAATGCATATAAAACATTAGTAAAAAATCCAAAGAACTTTGCCCATCGAAAAAAGTCATATAAATCTTTTGTCAACAGGAGAATTCCATCCTCCTTACCCCATTTTTGCCAGAGGGAAATTTGTCTCTCCTCTGACGGAGAGATGTGGACCTCTGTTTCTGTGGGAAAATTCGTCCACTTTTCGAGCCACCACCATCGCAGGGCAGCATCTTCAGGAAGGGAAAACCCAATAGTACCTTCTGAGAGAATCCAGCACTCTCTGGCCAGCTCCTGTTCGAGGCTGTAAGGCTCTCTGGGCATCTTCCTGGAGGCTTCAAAAGGTCCTTTTTGTGGTCAGCCTTGCTGTGAACTCTGTCCAAATCTGGATCTTCGGTTCTTCGGCTCCTGGCTAAATCCACTTCTGTGGTCACCTGTGAGATGACCATCAATGCCACATATTCAGGGTTTACCCAAATGCAGCAATTCTCCTCTGGAGTCTCACCAAGTGATAAATGTCCTCAGAAACACGAGGGGTCACCAGTTGTCGTCGGTTGGCCACAAGGTTTTCGGGGTGAAGGAAGAGACGAGATGGGCTCCGTGATCAGAAGGCTTGATTTATTAAGTTATGATATAAACATCTATTTAAACTATACTAAAAAGAAAAAGAAAGGGAGAGTTCCAGAAGCTGCTAGCTACCTAAGAATAGAAAGTAAAGAATGATCAACAAACCTTGCTCTCTCGGGCTGTGTCCGAGAGAGCTCAGTTCCGGATTGGCCATTACCTCCAAACACTCAATCTGGGCCAATCCAGAACTGACCTGCTGCATTCCACAGAAGCAGATAACCTATTGTTTATGTCTGGCTGCTGAACTTCTCAGCTTCAGCAGGAAAATCCTAAGAGAGGATTTTTCATAAAAGAAATGTCTGTGACAATGAATCAGTTGATAAAATAGCATTTAGGGATAAAGACAGTAGTCTTTTTAGTCCAAAGAGTATTTGGACAGCATAGGCCAAATGTATATAAATTAATCCCTTTATCTAATTCTAAGCCTTTAAAATGCCTATTACTTGTCTCAACTGTGGTCCTGATATAAACAACAGCTATCATAGTCTGTAGGAAGGTTTCTTGAATCTGGTGAAGGCCAGAATAGTGCATTCTATACAGCGCAATTGTCCTTGTTGTTGGAGAAGACAGCACTCAGAGGGGAGGGAGCAAAGAAGAGGATCTAGTGTTACTTTGCGACACAGGAGTGAAAATATCATTGCCACTTGCATGTCTTTGAAGTTTTATTTCTCATTTTACTAAAAATGCAACTCAAAGCTCCTTGGGACACAATTTGTTTCTTCAAGAAGCTTTTCTCGCTGAGAAACGTTAATCAGATTGTTTCCTTTATAGAATTAGTAACCCAGATTCAACAGTTGGTCTTATCTCAGCCAGTTTGGTCTTCTGTTCTCTGCACCTCCGTCAAGAGCTTTGTCTTTACTATCACTGCTTCTGCATCTTGGTCTATCCTAGAAAATGTTACTGAGTACATGCAATATTCTTACATGGGACAAGTGCCACTGTTGGACAGAAGTCTGCCTAAATGACTATTCATAAATTCATGGAAGTCAGCATTGAATTCACTGGCAGAGATGTCTGTAAATTGAGCACTAGACTTCTCTAATGCATTTGGTTGTGGTCAGGCCTAAGATTGTAACATCTCTATCTACACAGACAAGGTGTGGCATCCAGGCTTGATAGCAGCCCAGCAAGCAATGGAAATCCTAATAAATGCCACAGTTTGAAATTGTTGACATGGTTTTGCAGAATCTAAAGGACTCACAAACAAGAAAGTTTATTTCTGTTTGATCTCCTGGAGGGCAGGCAGAGAACATTTCTGTTTGGAGGGAGGGACTGAAAGCCAAATGATTCTTTCACGGCTACTTTGCTGAACCTCTGGGAATCCCTTCAAGGACAAAACCAGACAATGTCACAGATAATGCCATTGGATCATCCAAGGATGAAGGAAGTGACATTACCTTCCACTGAACTATGCTCAAGTGCAAACCCAGAACAGGGGATTGTCTCTGTGAGTGGGTGAGCTCAGGTGAAGAAATGGCTGAAAGAAGACCATCCACGTAATGGAGTGAAGCAACTGAAGGACTTTTGTGCTCTCCTTCAGGCTCCACCTCGGTAAGAGCAGGAGAATAAATTGTGTCTTTTTATTACAAGTGTAATTACACTGGGGATATGGGACTGGAACATCTCCACATAGCCTTTTTAAACTCTCACACCTGAGGAACTTTGATGTATGCATGTCCATAGAAAATATTTTCCAATCACCAAAACTGCTCATTACTGTCCCACAAAGCACCTCTCAGGATCCATAAGGATTTCTGTGCAGGATCCAGTAAGAGCACACCTGCAAAAATATTCACAGATCAGCAAGTTTACAAAATCACAGAACAGCTTTGGTGAAGACATTGAAGACCAGTCCCACCACAGACCCCTGAGGGACACCACTCATCACTGATGTGGACATTGAGCAACTGACCACTACTAAATTAACGACTCCTGATTTTATATAGCAATTAACTAACAAAAGGATTAAGAATTTGTAGATGGTATTTACTCATCCCTTGCAATCAACTCTCTTGTTTATACAGTTCTAGCTGATTAAGTGATGAATGTGTGTATCCACAACACACAGCATCATTTGCTGGATGGGCCATTGATGAACAGAGGTTTTGACGCTGACTTTCACAGAAGTAGGTGTGAATCTTCCCAGCACTCTGTTTTGTTGCTGAGGTTTTCTGATCTCCTATTCTGTGGTAGCTCACACACTGGTCAAAGATAAAGCTCTCACAAGATGAGACAGCTTCAGACAGCAAGAAGAACTGGGAGTCTCTTCCCCATGCTTCCAGGGAAATGTCTGGATGTAGAAATCTGGATGTAGAAATCCAAAAGCACATTGAGCCACAAGAGAGTGCAAGGATAACAAGACACTAAGAAAGCAGGAAATAATTCAGTTTAAAGTAATCTGAAATACCACCAGAGCAAATTTCAAAATCAGTATCTTCACTCATCAAAAGTCATCTTTATTGCTCATTTTGTCCCTTTGATTAGATTACTGACAATTCAGAAGCATGGCTTTGATTTATAATTCAATCCACTTGTCATCAATAGCAGGTCTGAAAATACATTTGCAAAAGGAAAGAGTCAATCAGATACAGAGGGCAAGCTGCCAAAAGGCTCCAGCTATTAATTCTGAGCAGAATTTGGTCTGATTTGATATTAAATAGCTGACTCACTAGTTTCCTAGCCTGCAAAGAAGATAGAAACTAATCATAGCTGAATCAGAGAATTATGAAAGTATTTTTAGAAAGAATTAGTACCCTAATTCTTTTTCATGGTATTTATCAAACCTTCACCCATCTTGGGAGAACTGCTATCTCATTTATCATGTGATTTTAAAAGCCCTCTTAACATGAAGATAATTAGTTACAGTCATAACATCATCTTACTAGATATGAGGTATTCACAGGGATGCATTTCCCTAAGGCAGTCAATTTTAGGGCACCTACCTAAGCAACAGTAGGACAGAGCAGGTTCTTGAACTAGCAGCAATCTTTACCTGGAAAGCACATGGGATAACGTCTATGGATGCTGCACACTGTTTTAATCCAAAAAAATACAAGGATAGACTCCATTAGATACAAGGAACTAAAATGTTTTAAACACTCTCTTGAAATCACAAATGACTGGATTACTTGGAGCCTTTTCTCTGCAGATTCACCTTGGTGTGTATCTCACTGGATTGTACCCTGTAGGCTTTCTCAGCCAGGCTGCCTTCATAAGTGTGTCTGGATTTACTACCAGGGGTAGTGGCACAATTGATAGCTCTTCTTTGAACTTTACCACAGACTTGCAACTTTCATCTTAGAACTGGGCATTTCTCAGGAAGATTGATTGTCACAACCTGGACTTAAGCACTTGGCTAATTGTTGTCTGGAGCCCTGCTGAGTTTCAATATTACTATTTGTCTTAAATTAAATTCCTTTTTTGTAAGAGTGTCAAATTAAATCAGATTAGTCTTTTCCAGTATAAACTTGTCAGAAACTAAAAAGTAGCTCCATTTCCACCTAGGCTTTTGTCAGTACAATAGAAAACTACATTTCAAGTGATGTATTTATACAAGTAAATTACATTACAACCTCAGTTTTTTATGTTTAAAGTGTCAAATTTAATCCCTGAACAAATTAGAAAGCCAATGTTTGTATTGTTTTCCTAAGTCACATGCAGATTTTATTACCACACATGAGTGGAGATAATACATTCAGCATTTCCTACACCCTAAGTAAAGCAATTAAATAATAAGTACTAATGACTGCATTCTTGTTGAAAATATATTTAGGTTTCTTAATTGAACAGATTCCTCTGTGACTTGAAAAATCTAGACTTCTTCTAAACAAAGTTTAGAGATAAGCCCAGAAGGAACCAGAGGCACGGTATGTTCTCATCATAATATACCAGAGAGAAAAAGAAAACAGCGCTCGAAAAGGCCATTAAAGATCTAAAATACATGAATCCCATTCTTAGAGCTCTGCCTAAACACAGACTACAAGGACAATGGAAACAAGACAAAAGCTGATAAGCGTTTACCTCATAACTGGTCTTTTTTCTCTTCCCAGTCTCTCTTCTCACACTTTAATTCCATCTCTGATGGGTTTTTTTTACTGTCTCTTTCCCTGTCATCCCTTTCCTCACATCTTTGTGCACAATGTTCTCTTCAGCTCTCTTGCCATCTGGGTAATTTTTTGTCCTCTCCAGAACAAGAGCCTAGCATTTTTGCTGTCCCACCTTCTTTCTTTCATTCTTCCCTCAAATATCTCCAGCCACAACCAAATTACAGAGTTTCCTCTCCTACCAGTGCTTTTCTCTGCATCTTCCCATACTTTTCCACTCCAACTATTTTCCCCCACTGTATGCCAGTTGGCTTCCATTTTCTTTTCTCTTATTTTGACCTTGTTTCTCCTATTGTCTTTTCTTTCCACAGGTACCCCAGATTCTCCTTTTTCTCATTTCTATAATTATGACCTATCTTATTCTTTTCCTGCTTCTTTCAGGTCTCTATGTTTTTCAAGATTCTCAATCTTCTCAATTTCAAATATCCTTTCTGTACCTTCTTCCATTTCTCCATCTTCCCTATTTCTTTCCAAATCCCTTTCCTCTCCTCTTTGCTTTCTCTCTCTACCACCTCATTCTGCTCAGGTTCTGTTTCAGCACTGATGTTGTAATGCTTCTACAGCCACCTTGGCAGAAAAGACCTAGATCCCCAGGCTCCTGCTGTGCACAACACTTTGGACTCTGGCTTATTTGAATCATTTGTGTAGCTCTTGGGACCATGTGCTCAGCTTCTTTTTTTGAGTTTATTTTTTATTCCTGACCAGATACTAAGGATTTACAGAGAATCAAAGAACACTGCAAGGAACTTTATGAACCTGGGCTACCCTTGATGTTTTATCAGGCTGCTTGATGACTCATTTAGATACTCCTATTTCACAGTAATCCTACTTTATGAGCACTGCACTGTGCAGATAAGCCCTCTGTCTTGCTGCATCCCTTCTTGTAGTGCTTTCACTCCTTTCTTGAATGCTTGCCCCTCTGTTAGCCAGGGACATGCCTGACCATACTATGGAGAAACAGGCTTTCTTCCCACATCTCAGCTCTGATGAGACTTGGAGGGTACAGGAAAGCCAAGATCTGCCCAGTGCCAGCCCACAGGAGACCCAGAGTTTATTGTCCTCCTAATGCTGCTCCTGAACTGCATGATGAATATTTCATGGAACAGTAGAGTTGTTCTCTACTATCCTACTATTCCCATTGCTCAACTGTACCAGTGTGAACAAGCAGTTCTTGCTTATCCTGCCACATGTCTTTCAGCTACTACCCCAGCTGAAGCTTTGCTGCTACTAGGGTAACTAGAGTTCAGAACAGATGGTCTTCATCTCTACTTGTTCCTCTATGGGACCATGGAGAAGGTGTAGGAAGCAGTCAGAATGCAGAGCATGATCATTGGTATCGCCACAGCCACAGATGGTCCTGCTTAGTTATTAGTGAAACCAAAAGGAATCTAATCTTTATTGAAAAGAGGAATATCTAACATACTTTTTATATCATTCTTTTCAGTTCAGCTCTTTTAATTATTTTCTTGCAGCTGCTGCTGTGTGATGGTGTTTGTGGAAGATGAATGCAAACAGTGATGGACTTTGGATGCAAGGGACTAAATCAGTTTGCCTTTGATAACACCCTGGATGGTGAGAGCAATTCTCATGCATGATCAACTGTCTCTGGGTTGCCAATGAACAATATTCTAAAAATTAATCAAGCAACTTCTTGTCTTTCTTCCTAGCTGTAGGGTAAAGGGCAAGAAATAGTCAAGTGTCAATGAGGAAAAATCAAGGAATTAAAAACAATTATTTGTTTTTGTAGGATGATTCCTCTCCATACTGTGATATAGTTTCCCATGCACGGTAGATTCCCTATGGCTTTAAAGCTAAAGGCTGAAAATTGAGTTTAAAAATCTCAGTGTAGAAAGGTATCTGCTTCTGAAAGGTATCTTCTCCCTCACCAGCTGCCTTTGCCAGTCAAGGGGAAAGGAAAAGGAGCTACTGATCAACTGTTACCTGTCTTCTTATCTGGGAGTACTGTATAATTATGATGCAAACTGTAACAGCTCTATAATTTGAAAGTGCTCCTTTCTGAGGCTTAGTTTTGATTTGGACTGCACCCCTGTTTGAAGGGAGGGGAGCCACCCATATGAACATGAAGCTGGAATGATGCTAAACTTCCCCTGAGCAGAGGAGTCTACAGAATTTCAGCCTAAGACACAGGAGCACAGATTCAGCTCCAGAGATAAAATCAGGGCAAAAAGGGGACTGTATCTGTTAGAAACATCAGTCTTTTGTCCACTCCTCCCAGGAACCTGCTCCTCAACAACTTATTACCACCTGCAGAACAAAGCAGACCCTATGTGAGCCAGCAGTGGACTCTTAATGAAAAGTATAGGGCTTTTTTGGTTTTGCAGTTTTAGCAGTTCTGATAGCTATCTGTAATGAACACTTTTCAGTGACAGAAAATCATAGGAAAGGTCATTTGATTCTGCACTAACCTTTCAATGAAAAAAGATACTTAACCAAAACAAATTATTTTTGTTACAGCTGCTAAAGAGGTGTGCAGGTGGCCCTCCTCTGCCTATCCTTTAATGTGAAATCACTGCCTGCTGTTTGACTCCTTTCTCAGTTGACAATGTGTGCCTTCAGCATGTGCATAAAGCCAGGCATTAAAGATCAATCTTTGCCACTTGAGCAGCACAGAGGAGCTATGGCAAGCTCCTTTTGAGGACAGAAGGGGGTATCACAAAATATACTAAGAGACCAAGAGAAAGATGTTGCTTCTTTGTACAACAGAGTGCTCCGGATATCATCTCTTTCCTCAGCTGTTGTGCTTTACAGAGGAGGGCAATGGTACCAGGTCTGGGGATCCATACATTGCAAGAAGGCAACGATAAGGCACAAAATATTTGGTATCTTTGCAAGAAATTATAGGATTGCTACCAACATTTTCCATTCTCAGCAGATCTGAGAAAACTCTATGAGGAGCCGAAATGCAGGAGGGGCAAGGTCTACCACCTTTCAAAATGTGTGAATGGGCCAAAAGGCTTACTATGGACTTAGATCTAAGAAATGCAAAATGCTACACATGAAAGTGAACTCCATGTGTTGCTGCAGGCTGGAGACTCTGCAGAAAAGGGTCTTGGGGCCCTAGTAAGAAAGAAGTCAACTTGAATCAGCAGTAAGCTCTTGTAGCAATGCAAAAGTATCAAAAGTAGGTCAGAGGAAATGATTCACTTCTACTTGGCACTTGCAAGGCTGCATCTGGCATAGTCTTCAATTCTGGGAGTGAGTCTAGAGGGAGGTCAGTAAGATGGTGAGGAGCTGCAGCACATGACCTTTAAGAGGATAAGGGAAGTGGGGAGAAAATAAAAAAATTCTAATAACTCTCTTCAGCCATCTAGTCAAGAATATAGAGAAGACAGTTTTAGAGAACACAAATCTTGCCTCTTGTGAGAGATGGGCAGTCAAAGGACAATGGATAGTGATCTCTGTTCACAGGAAACAAAGTTTGAACTGGTCATAAGGAAAAACTTTCTCTGTCACAGTGATTAAGGACTGTGACAGGCTGTCCAGAGACATCATGAGATCCCCATTCTCCATCCCTGGATGTTTTCAAATTTGACGGAAGACACCCTGAGCAGCTTCATATAACATTGCACTCTGCTGTGACTTTGCAGGGAGACTGATGTCAGAGCTCCTGACATTGCTTCCTATCCAGAGTATTCAATGACATGTGTAAAGTGGCAGCATCTGGAGAGCTACTACAGAGCACCTAGCAGGTTTGGGGTATGGGGCTGTTCGGTACTATTAAAAGCTGAAAGAAGATGGATCCTGTTTGTTTAGTAAAAATGGCTATGCTTGAAATGGTATCCCTGGCATCAACTGTCCTCTTTAGTACCTTCTTTAAAATGGCTGACATAGTATAGTTTTAAATGCAGGTTTGCAATGACTTCATAAGAGGATTACCTATAAAGCACTGCAGTCTATTTCCTCCTCACCAAGCCGTTCCTCATGGGTATGACCTTTTTTAAAGGTTCCTGAAGAGATTTAGGGAGAATTTCAGGTTTTGTTCACAACAAAACATTGCAGAAAAACACTCTGGTAAATGTTACCATGAAAGACAACTGATTTTCTAGAAGACAAATAAAGACCTAGAATATTTTAAAATGAGAAGGAATGTCAAGATTTTCAAGGAACTCTCATGACTTTTCAAAGTCTGACTTGTGGTTGTGTGATACCTGTGATCAGCAATACCGAACAGAGAATATGGTTGAACAAAAGTTATTTTGGAAATGTGTTGCTGGAGTCCTTCCATCTCAAGAACATGAGGAAACAAACTCCCCAGGCTGTGAGCACCAAAGTCTAATGGGAGGTCCAGAAGGGAATCAATAGATGCAGGCTCACCTCCAATATTTTGGAGTTCTGTGTTTGCATCAAAGTTGCTGATGTGGCTCAGAAAAGTCACCTGAAATTTAACAAGGCTGGAAATAGAGCAAGACTCATTGTCCTCTGCTTGTAAGAGCAAGGGCCCTTCAGGCAGTGTTCACTCGAGCAGTGCAGTCAGAAGACACTGACCTAGGGTAATTTTGTTCCTAGCACAGAGTGCTTCAACAGGTAGGTGAGTGGGGTGACACAAGAGCAAGTAATAAAAACACAGTGAAGAAAATGAGCTGATGAAACACTTTCAGTTTCACTTTCTGGAGATGGAAGGACTCTCTCTCACTGACTGCTTTTTTATCCTGTGATATTAAAAAAGCCCAGAAGAACTTCCTGAACAGTTTTAGGATTAGTACAGTATTTAAACTCATTTAATTACTGTGATGAATTACATGCCTTCCATTGATCTCCTCATCTGCCCCAAAGTAGTTTCAGAATGTTCATTTTGCCTTCCCAAAGTATTAAGTTTGAAGTGAATTTCTGTTTACTTGTGTTAATATCTAATCAAAGGAATCAAAATGAGGTACACATGACTAATTGACCAGTTCGTTTTACTGTCATCCATGGCAATGCTGATAAGGTTTTCTGACAACATGCAAATCAAGTTGCTGTCAACAAAAGGCATTCCCTGTATAAAAAGCAAAAGAGGCAGGCAAGCTGGAGTTATTTCCTAGGAAAGACAGAAGCCACTTGGGAAAAAGGAGCAGCCTTTAGAAGGAAATGTCAGGGCAGGGAGGGCAATGGGATTTAATGAGATGAAAGGACAAAAGACTTGAGGTATAATTAAGTCCCAGAAGATCTCACTGAGAGTTCAGCAGAACCTTCACTTAGCAGTCCTTCCACCTTCACTAGAATTAAAGTTTAATTTGGTGTCTAAGGGGAGAGGAAAGACTTGCATTATCAAGCATAGAAATCAATGAACTGTGTGAAGGAAAAGGTCACACCCCTGCTTGCAGCACAGAAGGCCGAGAAGGAAAAGTTGAAGAGGTAAGAGAGCTCAACACTAACTCTCAGTGTTGGGAATGGGAGACGCGGATGTCACCCCGCAGATTTGTCACTACCTCTCTCACCATAAAAGAATTTCCATTTCCGTTGAAGAGGGCAATGCAGAGTCTTTTCTCTGTGCTTGTGTCCATTGCTGTTTTTAATGTTGAAAGAACTGCTGCAGAACTTTTTACCTGGCTTAATGCAAGTATCTAGCAGACAGGTGAAACACACATTTTCATACACAATGGACTTAAATATTTCAAGACATAGCTCAGTGCATTCTCTTGGTGCTACTGGGCATTTTATCCTCCCCGTTACACCCACAAATAGTCCATCAGACACCCAGTTTCTAAGTGTCCGTGCAGAAACTTTCCTGAGTAACAACTAGCAACCTAAATTAGTGCAAGTCATGAGCAACAGGTAGGAGCAAGAGCAGCAGACAGTGTGAAAGTACTGCTCACTGTCAACTGAATGCAGATTGCCTGAACCCCAGACCTTCCCCAAAAAGGTGGAGCTCTCTCCTTGGGGAAACACTGCTACTGAGAGCAGTGGAAACTCAACAGATACATCTGCGAATTGGGTTCTGTTGGGTGACATCACCATTCTAGTGAAGCCACCTTTGTTCTTCCTGTACCATTTCCCATAAGCCACCCCTCCGCTCTCATCCGATGTCTCATCATCTGCAGATACCTTAGATACTGTTCTACCACCTGATACTTTCCCAACAGCATGCCTGGGTGCACTATATATATAGTATTCTCATTATCCCAGTGCTTGGAAGCTAAAAAATGTTTTCATTTATCTTTGGAAAGAACAGAATATCAACAGAAAGAGAAACCCATGTAAAACAGGTAAGCACACATACTCCCCCCAATACCTGGCCCAATAGGCAGGTTGCTCTTCAGAAAAGACTTGATCCTCATTGGTGGACTTAGATATCATCTGCATGGATTACCTCTCATAAGGGTGAGCAGCCAACACTCCACTTTCCATTCATGCAGAAGAGGGCCTTGACATTAAATAAACCATAGTCTCACTGCTTGTTTTGCCAGCAAAACAATAGGTATGGTTCATACTGCAAAACACGTGTATGCAGAGTACAGAAAGAATAGCTTGCCATTTAGCTTAAAAAATACTCTATAATCTTCTTGAAACAGAAAAGTTTCCTAAAGTGTCTTTCTTTACAGTTTCCAAGTACTTTGTCATGCCCAGGGAAAAGTGATTAAAAAAGGGAAATCATGCCTCCATGTAAAAGGGTTTTTCTGAGCTGAAATTCACAGTCTCAGCAGACCATAGTTTGCAGGATGCCTGCAGCTGGTCTATCACCTTTGGCTGGATTTTCAGCTACTTACACTTGTACCCCATCTTTACTAGAAGGTTGAAGCTTCTCCCTTGCTTCACAGCTTTCACTATTGGTGAAATTGGTCACAATTGAGGTTACCTGGTCAGCACTAAGCTTTAGTGGGCATTCTGCCTCCCTCTGCCAGATCATATGGATCCTCCATGCAACAGACCTGCTACTACAGTTGATTTAGAAGCCAGATTAAACTTTTACATGAGATGTCCAAATTACAAACTTTTCCTGCCCATCCCTCACAAAATACAGTGGATGCTGTTATTTGTAAGACCAAGCTGTAGTTCTCATCCAAGCAAGTTTGGCATACCACATAATTCCACAGTAGAGAGCTGAAATAACTCCCATCTCACCCTGGTCAATGACCCCAGCTCAGGCATGGATAGTTCCCTCCCCCCACTCTGTCTGATCAAACCCAGCTTTACTCTAGGACTGCAACAGAGCAAGCCTACACCTTTTTAGCTGCAGTTAATCAGAGTTCATTAGCCAGGCCCTCTGAGAAACAGTGAAAACCCATCTGAATCACTTTCAGAATTAAATCATTATTTCCCATCCTCTTGAGTAATAAACTTGGAATTAGACCCAAAGAAAGCACTAATCCTGCTACAACTTTTACCCTCTAAAAACCCATACTAACTTCAGAGGTCTTGGTACATGATTGTGATGGATTTTAATTTCTTGGTTGTAGATAAGGCCTTTATAATCATTTCACTGTAGGTAACCTAAGTTTTTTTCAAGTGTTATTTCAATGTTTCCATCATTATTCAGATTGATTCATCCAATGACAAAAATGTAAAAACTGAAATATCAGCATCTATTCTCAAATCTTTTTACAATGACTGTTTCAGACTGGGAGCCATCAGCTTACAAAAACCAAGCCAAACCAGACCAAAACCAAACAAAAACCAAAACCAAAAACCCAACAAAACAAACAAACAAAACCCAGCAACAATAACAAAACCCAAACAAATTCCAGCTACTACTTTGACTTCCCTGCAAAATTCTTATTACAAATTTCATTACACAAAATGAGATTTCAGTCTTATATGATTTTTTTTGTGAGCCACACCAGTGGCAAAAACCACAGACTAACAAAAACACTCTCAAAACTCCAAGCATCCTTGTCCATCAGAAACATGTCTTCATTTTCTTACAACAGCTGTAGAAAACTGTAACTTTCCAGTGAAATACAGAGCATGTGCCAGTATATTTCCAGAAACTTACAGAATAAATTAATTTGGGTACACAAAGAATTCAGCCAACAGCAACAAACCATATGGCTAAGTATCAAAAGTGTCTATTTGACTAAATAAAGGAAGCTTTAAAGATGTCTGTTTGACAGACCTGTATAACTACTCTTGTGTTGAATGTGGCTAAAGTGTGAATTAGAGTTAAAATTGTAATTAAAACAGTAATTTTCATTAGGATGCAGCCAAACTGACTGTGTTACCACAAGCTTGCTTTAATGGTTTTTATAACTCTGCTTGCTTTTTGCACTGTTTGGACAAGCAAGATCTAGTTCACGAGAATATTTCCAGGAAGGTTTCTGAGTTAGCTCAGGTTATAAAAGTTTGTGGAGTCACTTCCACTGCACAGTGCTGGTTTCAGAGGCAGACAGTTCATTGTCAAAAGTGGTACTACGTTTCTTCAGCGCCCATCATCCCACACTGACAGTGAACAACAAGTAATACACCAAACAGCCTTGGCCAATTGCCTATGGACAGCTAAAACCAACCTGTAACCAACACTTACTGTGAGTATTAAATGCTTTTAAACCTCTATATAGTTATTTTGCAAGCAGAAAAATGGGCAAAATTCAAATGAAAGGTAGTAAGAACTCTTTAGGCTACCATGGGTGAACTAAAGAATGTGGGTGGCCACAGAGGCAGAGGGTGGTATGACAGATCTCAGTTACATCCTATTATGTGCCCATGCCCAGACAATTTGCTGGAAATGCTGCCTTCATTATCTATCCACTTTGTCTGTAGAAATTCAAGCCAGAGCTTCATTTACTTTTGAATTTTTCTACAGTGAAATTTGATCTTCTGGGGTGCTAAATTGCTTCTGCAGTGTTAAATGCGAAGCCCTCCAAGTCTCAAAAGACAGCAAACTGCTGTCTTGCTCCACTCCCAAGAGGATCTTACAGTGGGGAAAACTGACTTAAATGACAATGGAAAACTTTGCTGGGGGCAAGAACAAAAGTTTCTGCAACAAAGTATTAATCTTATCTTGAAACTAAGGGCAGAAGCACAGCCAGAAGAGCTATTGTCCTCAGAGAGAAAGACAAATATTCCCTACCTTGCTTCAACTTGCACAGCCAGCACCTTCATGGGCTCTTTCCTTCGCCCCTGTGTCTTTTCTCAAGGCACAGTATTTCTTATAAGGAAGCGTTAGATCAGTTCACAGAAAAAAGAAGCACACATTAGTGTTAATTCTTTCCTCAGCAGAAAGCAGGATATAAAGACACCAAAATTCTGCTGATGGATAATTGTTGCCTACTGAGTCTCCCTATGATCCTGAGCAAATGAGATAATACAAGATGTAAGACCAGGCCTGTGGCATCAGAGGTACTGCCCGTGCTGGGGAGCTACCCAGGTGGGAGAAGTTGATCTCTGTCAGGAGGGAGCTGGAACGCGAGCTGGAGTGGCAGTAGTAGATTTTACATCACAAATATGTTTCCTTGCATTTTTCCCAACATAAAAATTGTTTTCATAGAAATCACTGATGTTAAAGCTGGTCAAAGCCAAGCAAATCCCTATGCTTGGAGCGTACACCTTGTGAAGTGCTATGGAAGAATTAAGACTGCTGTTTGCAAGCATTTAGCCGCACAACATGATCAGCTACATCAGTCCCACTACTTAAGTCATGCATGAAAATGACAAAACTGGAACAAAACTTTATCTTCAGTTGCCAGTGTTATGCCAAGATGAATGGTCTAGTGCTAACTGTCCCTGCAGATGATGCATCTTCCTACTTCCTAGGGTGTACTTCTCCATTTATACACACAAGTCTAACCACTAACCAGGAACAAGTAGTGCATTGCTTAAAAGGATGCTGGACCAAACAACAAATGGAGGAAGTAATGCCTTGAGAAATTGTTGTCTGGAAAACGAAACTAGTACAAAATCTCAGGCTACATCATGAAAAGAGAAACCTGGAGGAAACTGTCTGAACTAACATTTTTAGTAATAAATTTCGTAGAGACACAACCCAAAACTTTGTTCCTGTCATGGTTTGACATTGGTTTAATGCCAGGCACCCACAAAAACTGCTGCTCAACCTCCCCTGCCACAGCTGGGCAAAGGAGAGAGAAAAATATTAATGAAGGGGTGATGTGTTGAGATAATGACCAGAAGGAAACACTGCAAGGGCATAACAGGCCCAACTTAAAGGTACAAAGAGAATTTATTACTAACAAAATCAGAGGACGATAATGAAAAGTAAAATAAGCCCTTAATACACCTTTTGTTTCCTCAATCCCTCCCTCCTTCCAACCAACAGCATAGGGAGACAGGGTGTGGGGGTTTTTGGGTCAGTTCATCACTGAGATTTTCCTCCACTGCTCAATGAGAGGAATCCTTCCCCTGTGATACCGTGGGGTCCCTCCCACAGGACACAGCTCTCTGTGAACTTTCCCAGCATGGTTCCAGTCTCATGAGCAGCAGTCCTCCCAAACTGCTGAGCCCCCTCCACAGGCAGACAGTCCTCCCAAAATTGCTGCAGCGTGGTCACTCTCCCATGGGGTGCAGTCCTCCAAGGCCAGGCTGCTCCAGCCTGGAAGCAGGGCCCCCTCTCTCCATAGGGTCTCCCATTGGACCACAGCCTCCTCCAGGACCACCTGCTCCAGCATGGGCAGCTGGTGAATCTCTGCATCCCCCATGGATCCCCATGGGCTGCAGGGGCACAGCTGCTTCACCATGGTCTGCACCATGGCCTGCAGAGGAATCTCAGCTCCAGTGCCTGGAGCAGCTCCTCCCCTCCTTCTCCACTGACCTTGGAGTCTCCATGTTGTTTCCCTCACATGTTCTCACCTCCTCCTCTTCTCTGGGCAGAAAAAAACCTGTGTGCACTTTGTTTTGATTTTCTTCTTAAATATGTCATAAACAGAGGCATTAACAACATCTCTCATTGGCCCAGGTGTGGCCAGCAGCATGTCCATCCTCAGAGCCACCAGGGATTGGTTCTGCCAGACATGATGGAAGCTTCTGGCAGCTTCTCACAGAAGCTGCCTCTGCATCCCCCCCTGCTACTGAAAACCAGCCTGTGCAAAACCAGCACGCTTCTCATTGCATAACCAATCTCTTAAAATGCCTTCCAGAGCCTAGTGAAAATTTCTGACTGGAGGAGCTTGTAGCAACAATCGAAAAACTGCAGCATACTGTTCCCCCCCAATGTATCATGTAAAATTAATAATGTGGAACCTGATACACAGTCTACACAAGGCAGTCAGAGCTTCAGCCCTTCAGTGGAGGAGTCCCTCAATAGCCAGTGAAGTGGATCCTGCTCCTGAGATGAAGGAAGGAGATAGTCTACCACTTCCACCCAAGCAGGTGCTGTGAAAAGAGGGACACTCAAGTATTACAGCAAGTGCACTGTTACTCTGTTGATTCCCTGCATGGGGAAGAAGGCTCTCCAGACGTGCCAAGGCTGTGCAGTGAAACACCTGTGCAAATCCCACAGAGTCAAGCAGAATGCAGCTGCTGACTGAAAAATAACAGAATCCCAGATAAGCTGAGACACTTTTTGAGGGCTTACCACAGGCATGCACCATCAGTAAGAACTTTTGTTTTTTCATGGACTCTATTACTCTGTCTGCTAAATACCATTTGAGACATGCATGCCACAGAGCAAGACAAACTAGTGCAGTAAGATCACTGGGAGCCCAGCTGATATTAGATACTTTTAGTTTCTTGTAATTTCCCGGCATCAGATGTGGTGTGTGGCAGAGCTAGGGTGCGAGCTGGGAGGCAGCACTCTCTCTGGAGATAACTTCTGCCTTCCTCACACTGAGTCATATGCATCTATGTGATGTTAATACTGAACTGGTCAATAGCCTAAGGAAAATTGGCTCCTAGTTTTAAAATAGTTTCAGGACAGTTAGGATAAAGCTCTGACCTTAATAAATGAAGAAGTTCCAACTTCAGCTGTTTGTTCTATGTTGCAAATATTTTCATTCCAAAAAAAAAAAGGCTCTGTGGCTTCAAAGAAAACTGATTTTTAAATAAAAACATCTTTGTCAATAATTATCACAGCCATTCCAAGAAGTTCTTTGAAGATGAAGTAATTGGTGTAACTGGGTAAAAGAGGATGAGACCTGTCTGTAACAGAACTGTTAATACACAAAGGATAAGACTTAGTTTTGTCATCTGAAAACCACATTACTTTCTCTGGTTGGAAGTAGGTCAAGTGCCCTCAGGAAATAGCTATTTGGTTCTCACCAGGAAGTAATCTGATACTCACACATCTCCAGCCTTATTAAAACCTCAGTATGAGGTAAAGTCAAGGATGTCAGCTTAGTTTCTTGTTGCATTGAGAGGACAAGGGTGATGTTTGAAAGGAAAAGGTTTATTATTTTTAATCAGACACTCAGGCAAATCACACTGTCAGTGAATCACATGCAGACGTGTTTAGTTTTCCAGCAGCCCACACAAGACCAGTAATGTGAAGAAAAACAGAGCAGCTAGAGGATGGATCTTGCAAGATAGTATGCACTGAAAGCTGTGCAATAGCTTATGTGTGTGTTTAATTTAAAGGCCATGAGCAGTCCTCACTGCTATTTTTTTGATAGAACCACTTGCTTCAACAGCTGGCTGAGAATGGGATGACACAGAGGATACAAGAACAAACATCCCTGCATGCTAATAAAAATGGTCATTACTATGGAGGTAGCTACAAGGGTGTTTCATGGATGCTGTGTGTCAGGCCATCAAATTTTGCTTCTCCAACTGGAACTGATGTAATCTGTCAAGCATGTTCTCTATCCTGAGCCATGTTTTTACTATCATTAATCTTTACTTCTTCTGTGCTTGCTTTTCTTTGAGAAGAGGCGATGAGGAGCAAAAATCAGGTGGGGGATTTAGATGAATTACATAATTGTAGTGTGTGTTTCATCAGAAGATTGAAAACTAGGCCAAGTGAGCTTCCTGCCATAGGTTTTATATTTTGACTTGCCAAGGGGAATAAAAGGGGTTGGCCTCTACTCCTCCAGTTTCAAAAGGGGGCAGAACCATTCACTTTCTTATCAGATTCCACACAAAATTCATGTGATGCTTATGGGAAAGCAAAATCCTATGAGAGAAGCAACATAAAGCATCTCCTAATGAAGATTGTTTCAAATTTTAATAGTTTCAGTACATAAATATTGTACTAAAACTTAGCAGAAGGTCACAGGGGAGGCAGGGGGATGGTGTAAAATAGTCATTGCCTGAAAGGGCAACTGTAATAGCAATTCTCATTTCCCATAGCACTTTGCCAACCTACCTTGCCTCACTTTTCTTGCTATGAATATCTTCTCCAATCTATTTTGAGAAGCTCAGAGTCCTGTTCTTTGACCATTCAAGCTCCAACACACTAGCTAAAGGCTGCCATGAGGATGCCATCACACATTTATAGTTGAGGACTTGTATGCTGCGCATTCAAACTGAGGCACACATTCCCTCCAGAGAAGGAAGTTCTTCATGGATGGCAGATGGAGTAAGCCAGTGGGGATTACAAGGACTGGTATTTCCTGCATGGCACAACCTACACACAAACTGATCTATACATTTGCTGCAAAGCCCCAGCAGTCCACTGAAACCAAAAGTGAGCTTTGGGGACCATACCCCACAGCACATGGTGAGGCGGTCCTACTCACCCTGCCCTAGGGGTTTGCAAGTGCAGCCTTCCTCATGGCCACACTCAGTCTGGTGCTGCACCGCGGCTTTGCAAGCAGGTACACCACCTCCACTATCCAAGCCTATTTATTCCCACTGTGCAGCCCTATTATAGGAGCTCCTTATGTTGAACCAAAGGGATGAGCCAACACCAGAGAGGGGATTAGTGCCAGAGTATGGGCAGAAAGTTCCTGGCTCTCACTGTGTCCTCTGACTGTACCTCTTTATTGTGCGATGTCTGTTTTTTGTCAAGCAATATCTGAGGGGGAAAAGAAAAACAGCAAAAAGACCAAGAGATTGCAAAAGAACATCCGCTGCTTGTCAAAGCCTTGTACATGCTCCCAAGTGCCCAGCCAAGACACTCTCCTTAGCAGCTTTTGTTGAAAACAATTAAAGTTGAAATTAACTTAACTTTATAAAGTCGAAATCAACATTTCAACTTTATCTTTTCTTTCAGACAGCTATGAAAATTTTGTCAAAAATAACAATACCAGTATTCACTGAGGCTGGCTCAGTCTGCTGTGTTTGAGTCATTGCCAGCACATGCTTCTGCTAAGAGTGGGCAGTCTGAAAAGCTCAAGGAGCCTATTTCGAGTTGGATACTCCTAATGTCAGGAGGGAAAGCCACTAGTGTGATGAAAGCAGGCCAGAGCAGGAGTGATGGAGCTGTGCAGACAACATATGGAAGGTAAAAACCAAACTGTTTCTTAAATGGCACTTTAGGCCTGACTTCCAGCAATAATGCTTTTCCCCATATTAGTACGAGATGCTTTTATATAGATGTCAGTCCATTTAACATCTGATATATGACATTACTCCCAGGGAATCTGATGAATCAGTGAGGCTGTTGTTCAGTGAGGGGTCAAGAAATATGAAGAGAGGGAAAACAGAATCAGGGTGCCTAACTCAGTGCTTGACCTAAAATAGCTTCTGAAATATGTGAACAGAGTGACTTGCAATTACTGTTAGAATTAATGCCTATTTTGCCTGCTAAAGTAGAAGTCAAAGTTGGTTTGTATTTATGAAATGCTGATTTGTCAAAGCCAGACTTTGTTCTGCTTGGCTTAGCTGTGGTGATGGGTGCCAGGCTTATCTTCATGTGACCAGGTCCTCAGCACTGTAGCTTGTCAGGGACAGTATCCCTTTCTGCTTGTGACTCCAGTACCATGTCCATTGTGTTGTGATTTTCTGGTGTGAATCTGAACTCTTAACACACTTAACAACCGCAGCATCCTGCAATGACAGGCACTGCTGTTAGTGACTGTGTCTTGAAGCCATTCTTCTGCAAGTATTTAATTTCTGTAGTCACTGTTATTCCAGTAGTTTGTCATGGTCTTAAAATGGGAATGAAATTGATACAAATCTGAGCTCTATGGCACAATGACCTCCTGAGAAAAACACATGGCAGAAATGGGACTTTTCTCTAAGAACATCCTGCCATCAATTCACAAGAATTTAGATTTGGAGATAAACAGGGTGAAAATATCCATTATGAGAAAAAGATCCCTGTCTCTAGCAGTCGTACCTCAGTGATTTGAGCATCTTATCACCCTATAGTTTAACCAAAGTTTAAATGGTGGTTACTATTGCAGGCACATTTTCTTCACAGATAGAGATTTTGGTGCTTTTACCTGAAAATTAATCTTTTGCAATATGGGTTGAACCAGCAGTTCTAGAACATGTGGAATAAAACAATTGCAACAGCTATGGCCATAAAAACAGCAGAAACACTAATTTCATCTGTACTCAGCTAAGTCAGTCTGATTAACAAGTTCCCCTGCAAAACAACAAGATGCTCTGGAAAGCAATAAGGAAGCCAATACAGAAACCTGGATTAAGGTATGAGATGCACACAGTAGCCTATGCCACTCAGCGGCCTGGCAGAAGGTTGTGTCAGAGCTACAGCTGTTCAGTGAGCTTCCCTAGGGGAGACAGCAATACCACTGCTACTGTCAAAGTGATGAGACCATGAAAAAATACAGGGGTGCTGCTCTTGAGAATAATGGTTGCAGCCTTTGGGTTGGGTGCATGCATTGAATGAGAGTCTGGTAGCAGCTGTGGGTGCAGCAAGATCCTATTCTGGCAATTGGCAACATGCATTGGAGTCAGAATTGTATCACAGAAAGACCTGTGAGAATACACATTTATGGCTGCTTGGATGGGAGCAAACACATTAACTTCACCTCTTTGGGGGAAAGCAAGGAATGCAGCCAACACGTAGCAGACAAAAAGCATTAACATGCATGTAGATTTTGGTGCAGCAAAATTTTTTCTATTGAAAAATACAAAATAATGCTGAACTGAGTAGTGTTATGCAGAGCTCCCATTTACTTTAGTGAACTAAAAGGAACCATTAGAAGTTTTGCCTATTACCTGAAACAGAATTAAAATCTATACATCATGAAACATAAATGCTAAACTTTGTCAAAAAGTTACAATGGCAAATTTTATGGGAAATTATATTAATGAAGAGCCTTGCTGGTGATATGGGTTATCATTTTACAGTATCAAAACTGAGGTATTAGCGAGTGGTGAATAACACATGTCAGAATCTCTTACAGGTTTAAATAAATCAATGAGATTTGGGGCGGTAGTTAAATCCAAAAGAAGTTTCAGATCAGTCCCAGTGGAATTTAAATATTTAAGGTTTAGTTTGATGAATAAAAAGTGTAACAACAAAACAGATCCTACTCCACATGTTTAGCAAAAAGCAATAAAAATGAAAATCAAGTGTGAGTCTTAGGCCCCATCTACTAAACCAATGAGGTCGAACAAGTTTCTCTAATTAATCACTAACCCAGAGGGCAGGGAGTTAACTTCCATATTTCCCTGAATATTATTTTATATGGTATTCAGAAGGGAAGGTGACATGATGCATCTACAGAATTGCTCTGAATTTATCCTAATGATGTTCCATTTCACTATAAAATACTTAAATACTCAGAAAACAAATGGAAAGAAATAAATTTATTATAATCTCATGATAAACTGGGTGCTCCTTTTAGAAGTTGTATATGGAATTCTATCTTACTTTGAGAAACATGTTCTGCAGAGTGGAAAAGCATGCACAGAGGAGACTGGGAGTGAAACAGGAGAAGCCTGAAGAAAGATCCTACAGCTTCAGGATTGAGGGCACCCTCTGAAATGAGGGCAACAGAAAGATTTGAATTCCAGGTTCCTGTATCATAGACAAGCATGCTGACTGCTATCTGTCGAAAAGAAAGGGAGATCAATGCCTCCCCTACTTCTTGAGTGCAGAGAGCAGGGGGCAAAATAAACCAACAAAAATTGTTCAGCCTGAAAAATTTAACCTGAATCCATAAAAAGAGTTTCCCATGAAGCCAAGAGATTTGCACTGGCACAAAACTGATTAGTCACACTTGAAAATGAGGCTTTCCATCTACTAAAGAGATTTTACAACTGAGATTGACATGCTCTTGGAGCCATGCTGTTTCTCCATTCTCTCCTGATCAAATCTCCTGAGTTGTACAGTGGGAAGATTTACCATTCTACTCTTCTGTCTAACCTTCACCGACTCTCTAGTTCAATAGTAAATACTTGATCACCTCTGAGGATCAGACTATCAGACTGGAATTATACAGTTATACAAATTATCTTTTTTGTTGAGAATATAACTACAGCATGTTGCCTAGTGAATCTCATTTTGGGACAGTCTTCAACATAGAAGTCACTAAATAAATGGTGACATGATGGTATTTGTCAGGAGTGGCACATTAAAGGCTAACAAATAAACTTATTAAACACAATTTTTCCTCACTTGACAAAAAAAAAGCTAGGAGGTATGCAAAAACTCCTTTCCACAGTACGTACCTTTATTAGTCAAAGGATTAATACCTGTTTTTACAGTGTGGACAGCACTTGATAACTAGATGTTGGCTGAATTTCTTGAAAAATTGGGTCCTCATGATTTTGTTTACCTTTTAGGATTATATTCAAATTCAGAAGAGGTTCAGACAGTGGGCTAATATAACAAGATTTGGAATAAAATCTCCCTGAGTATAGTGAAGCAGAAGGGATGTTCCAGCTCGCATATGAGGCAACACCCTACAGTAGAGCTCCATCTCGTCTCTAAGCTACAGAGAATTTACTGATTTATTTGTGACCTTATTAAATCACAAGTCTGGTTCTGGGACATCTTCCTATAACTTTGCATGCTGCTCTGGCACTAGGCACCATTTCCTGGAACATGAGCAGGAATGAGGCTCAGGGAGTATTCACATTATGTTCCATGTAAACCAGGATAACCTCAATATCCAGTGCTTGTAATCCTTGTAATAACCAATCTCATAATGTAATTAGGCACAGTATGAAAAAGTACTTATTCTGCTTGCTGTAAACCCCTTGTTTAAATGTTATTTTTCTCTTTGGCAATATTTCACATGTGCAGAATGGGACCTCATCTGTCACTTTCATGTTTGGTCAATTAGATACCTAAGATCCTTCCTGCAAAAAAGCTTAGCACACAATGAAGTTCTACCTTGGGTAAGCATATGCTAGTCTTTCATAACCCCAGACATAAATAATCTTAGTAAAACAACAATTCAACAGTGTTACATCAGCTGAAGGTGGCACAGCATTCCTTTTTTGGCTGTAAGGGGCCAGGACTAGTGAAAATATCTTGGTCTCCTGTCAGAAGCATTTTTTAGACGCTATTTTGTTCTGGATTTTTGTCTCATTAGATTTTTTCCTATCTCAGTCCCAAGCCAGGACTCTGGAAAAAGGCCCGCATCAGCCCTTTTCAGTTACACTGAAGTAATTTCATCCCGTTTACAGTCCAGTCTGCAGTTAAAAAAAGGTTGTGTCTCCTAGGAAAGGTTAGCCTTACAATGGATTTTAAAGACCTGCCACCTTTGGCTCAGAAAAGAGCCTCTGAGTGAGGCAGAAAGTCTCTCAAGGGACATATATATTCGCTACAGCCCACACAGCAATATCTCTCAGTTTTCTCTTCACACAAAGTGATATAAAGGAATACAAATTATTTCCTGTGCAATGGGAATATCACCCTGAGCTTGCTGCCTAGGTGCCATAATATGGGCATCCTATATGTACACTCACTCCAAGTGGGAAGAGTACCCGTTATCAGTTGTCTGTCCATAAAACAGCCTGCATTTGGTAAAGTAGGATCATATTGAGGTATAATTTCTCTTAAAAGCAATTGAAGAATATGCTCAGTTTTCAGAATCAGGATCACTTTAAAGAACTTTTGGTTTCAACTAGAATCAGCAGGTTGTCTTAGACTATGGTACCACCCACACAAGGTAGCCACGCTGGGCTCCAGAGTTGCCAGCTGACATCTGCCAAAAGATAAAACAGGAGAAAAACACATTTCAGCTTGTGTTTACAAATGGGCAGAGAGTACATCTGAATGTGCAAAGCACCAGCAAGCCAAGCATCAAAAGGGAGATACCTGAAAGCATGGGAAATGTTGTTCCTATTGACTATGGTGTTAGTTGGCAGTGCTGGGACTAAATGACTTTCAAAAGCAGCGTCATGTGTTTGCAGACTGACTTGCCAAACTTGTACATGTATCTGTGGCATAAGCAGGCCTCCACTTAATGACACAAAAACACAGACGGTGCAGTAATGCAAAACAAGAATTCTATAAGTTGGAAAGAATCATGTCTGTTTCTTCAACACATACATCAGTGGAGTCTGAAGAGACTTTGCAGTGTTGTCACAGGTGATCTGGCTGCAGGGACACTGAAATGTTGAGTGGAACAGCCACAGCACAATGCAATACTTGCTGTCATTGCAACACCACCAGCAGCATTCACACTTACTGCAACAGCAGGAGCAGAGAAGTGGAGACAATAGGATGCTGAGACATGTCTGGGATACACAAGAGCAGGTCACTGAGAAGGAGATCCTGGCCAAATACACGTATTAACCTGCCATGTCCTGGCAATATCTGAATTTCTCAGATGCACCTCCACAGACTTCAGGTAGAGGTGCATCTGGTTAATCTTCTGCATTAACCTTAAGAGGAAAAAAGGAAGACAGAAAATCCATAGAGAAGCTAATGAGAGAAAATAATCAAATGCATGCCAACCTTAACCCTGGGCCTTTATTGTACCCAGTAGGTCAATAGGCTTCCCCCCCCCCCCCAGCACCTTGGTGCATTTGCTGCTAGGAAGAATGCAGCAAAAAGAATAACTGTTTTGTTTGCTGAGGAAACCCAGAGGCCAGGAATACCCGTGTGATTAGCCCTGTGCTGAGACAGCTGTTTACTGGAGATGGTAAGAAAGCAATTTAAGGAATTTCAAGTGACATAAATAGGCAAGGCAAGATCGAACTCCAGTGACACAGGCTCTGATCGGCTGTAATGGGAATCAACCTCTTTTTCTCTGTGGCTTAAAGCACAAATGCAACCAAATTCTTCCCAATGTAAATCAAGAATAAAGTCCAACTGTGTTTCCTTTATTACATCTGAGATTAATTTTTGAGAGACTAATAGCACTACAGCTATCCTTGTCTTTCCAAAAAACATCAGCTCTGCCCACGTGCTGATCTAACATTCATGGGGACAATTTTCTGCCAAGCAACACTAAATTTTTATGGCCAGACATAAGTACAAGTTGCTAAAGCAGAGGCACATGTGTAGTGCTGTAATGATGGCTATTTATTAGCAGTCTTGAGAGCTGAAACATGCCATTTTTAAAGCACATTAATGCCATGGGGGGATTAGATGCCTCTTTTCACTAATACTTCTCCAACTTTATGTACATTCCTATTTCCACTATATGCTGCGTGACAGTTTACTTCCTAATTCATCCTCTCCTTGTGCTCTCCTGGCTTCATGTACCCTCTTTATCTCCTGTCATTTTAACTTTCTTTTCCTAGCATACCTCTAAGGTATTCTATAAGAGCAGCAGATGTGTACATCCTCCAGGTGGGCTGTGATCATGCAGAACAGAGGGAAAGACCCCTGCCCTGGCAGGCCTGGAGAGACATTCTCCATGATGGAAAGGTCCTGAAGAGCACTTTGCTGCCACAGCCTTCTGAAGCAGGTATAGGACTGCCCATTGATTATTGTGTGGTGCCTGGGCTGCTTGTGGAAAGCACTTCAGTGGCGTCTTCATGGCATGCAGGCAGCTCTTTTGGTCCTGCAGGAGTCTAACTGAAAATAAGCACAGTGCAGTAGCAGGAGTAATCTCCTTGCCTTAGAAAACACGCTCTTCTTTCCCAAAAGCAGTAGGGAGGGAGGGAGAACAATATATGATCACAAGGTTCAAGGATTTCTTCATGCTTTTATGAAATATCCGGCATTTTTCAGAAACCTTCTTAGGATCTCCTTTTCTTGCAGCTTCCCCACACAGCAATTGTGTTCACCATCAATCTCACACAATTATGTCTGGTGCCACCCTACTGTTCCCAGCACCCTGAAAGAGCAGCACTGAGCCAGAATGCTTGAGGAGGCAGCTGGTAGCATTGTAGCAATTTGTCACTTCACAAAACCCCTTGGTCTGCAGACAAAAATATTTGTAGTGGGTACAGACCTGCTCATTTTTTTACCCTCACTGACAGCAAGTTTATTCTGCACCAGGAAAACTCCACGGCAAAGAGGAAGGCGGGAGAAAAGTAGTTTGAGCACACTTCTCATCCTTCCCCATTGGAAATCAAGAATAACCGAAGACAAGGAAGTAAGAATTCCCAGCTCACACTGTGTGGCATATTTTAGAGCCCTCTTTGCTGCAACATTTAGTCACACACTGTGAAGTTCTTGCATGTCACCGATGTCTTTCTGGTCCCCTTTACAGCCGTATGGCTGCCTATGTTACACATGTCAAACTGCAATTTTGCATGCTGTATCAGCAAAATTTTGCTTTTTGAAGTCTTCTGTTATTCTATCTAGCAAATGATGCTCCACTTCTACATCTGCAACAAGAGGATTTTCTTTTTGAAACCTCAGCTCTTACAGGAACTGTCTACACTATAGCTGCAAATCAAATCAAATCAAATCAAATCAGCACAAATAAGCTTTTTTTTTTTCCTACTTTCTGTAATGAAATGTGACACAAAACTGTTGCTAGAAAATCAGTAGTTGTTTTGTTTCAGGGTTACTTTTAAGAAAAAGTAGACACAAAGATATCATGTTCAGACAAATGAGCATATTCCTATTTTGCACTAGGATTCATTATTTTTTGCTAAGTTTAAATCCATTCCTTTTTACCTCCCATTAAATCAATAGAGCAAATTTTAAAAGAAATTATTTCAGTCAGAAATTATATCGATTCAAAGTAAATTGTTTCTGCTTCTCTCCTTTTTTTTTAATTAAAACTGAATACATCCAGCCATTGAAAAAAATTTATATACAAATACATACTCCCAAGCTCCTGATGGGATTATATTTGCTCACAATTGCATGTGCATATACAGTTGCTTAAGCCTGGAAATAAGCACTTAAATTCCTGCACTGCCCACAAAGAGGTTTCTTACTCTGCAAGGTCAATTAGTTTTTGTGGTGATTAATTCCTCTACCAAAAGTTATTTCTGCAAGACAATATGGTGTTTCTGAGATTCTGAGATGATATTCTATCTGATATATTGTTAAGGCAATGTTTTGAGACTTCTCATTATATTCAGGCTGCTTCTTCCCACCATCTTCAGGACAGCTTTGCATTGCCCTTTGCTAAATTTAGAGCTAAGCAATAGTTTGTTTTCCTAAGGGTGAAAGGCTCTTGCTGTTACATTGCCTATATATGCTGTCCAAAATGAATAGCTCACAAACACTGTGAAGCAGTTTCAACACAACAGCAGAGCTCTCATAAGTGTTGAGTGTCATAAGTTTCATGAAAAGAAATGGTGTACTTATCACAGGGTATGGCTGGCCCAGGGCTGCAGTTTGTTTCAACTCTCTTTGCTTCCACTCTCATTTTTTCACCTCCCTCCTTCTGCTCTTTTGGGAAAGAGGCGGTCAAGAAAAGGTAAGAGGGAAGCACAAATTGAAGGCCATGGTCTAGAAAGGAAAAGGCACAGCTAGCAATCAAAAATATGCACATGGACTGCTCAGCCCATGACTTCTATCCTCTTTACATCCATAATTTCTCCTGACAGACCTGACATCACACACAAATGCAATCACTGGCGCAGGAGTTACACCCCAGATGCAGCAATGTGTTAACAAAAGGACTGATGAAGGAACAACAGATGAAAAAAAGAAAAACCCTCTTGTTGGCATTAAGAAATATTGCTCCCAGGAAATTTAGAAGCTGTATATAGCATTAACTTGGCTGGACACATGCAGGTCACTGTAACAGTTCAGCTGGATCTAGATCCTGACACTCTTAGTTTGTGCCACTCCACTCAGAATCAGATATTTAATGAAACCTTCCAGCTGTGCAGTGAAGCCATATTTTAGTATCCTGTGTAATCATTTGGCTTGCCTGAATTGGGATGCCACACAAATATGCAGTATGCAAAACATAGATGCTTTTATTTGTTAAAATAACATCATGCTTTGTTGCTTCTCAAAAAGAGACTAAATTAATACATAATTTTTTAAAAAATGAGAATACTTGTTTCAGAAAAAACTATGGCTGCTTATTGAGATATGGACCCATGTTTGCAGAGCCAGAAGCAGATTTTACAAGAGTCACTTTTCTTTGTTTGTATCGTGAGGTATATTCCCCTTTAAATACACACTCCAAAATTGCACTTGAAAAAAAGGTGTTGCTAGGTGGTAAGCCAAGGAAACAGTATTGTTCATACTTGCATTGTTATTTTTCACTGTATTTCAATCACGTTTTCAAGTCTGGTAGACTACTGTCTGGCCTTACATATGCACTCAAGGCTCAGACATGAAAAATCACTCTGCCACAGATCCCCAGCTCTAGGTACAGAGACACAGATGAAGAAATACTCTATTTTCACACAGGAAAAATCTTGACTGCTTGAACTCTGTCTGAATACACACCACCAGGACTCTGACATAGGGCTTTTTCCTGCCCTATATTCCAAAAGAAGTTGTCTGCATCCCTACTGTCCCAGAGTGCCTACAGATAGATGCCAGTGCATAAAACCAAACTACAGCTCACTTATCAATCCCAGATGCAATAATTTCTATACTGTAGCTTTTGTTTGGAGATTCCAAACAATCTACCTGTGATGCAACTGACAGTGCCTACATTTTAGCTATCATGCCTTTGGTATTATCTGTGAGACTGAGGTGCATCCAGGGAAATCCTCTGTGTCCATTGCAGCTCTGAGCATCCTTCTTCTGCTGAAGTACTAAAGGTTTTGGTGAATGCCAAGTGCACTCAATTTCCATTTACCTCTACTACCTGCAGCATCCAGCCTCAAAGATAATTTCTGGCTAGTCTGCATCTAGACTTTGCCACTAAGGCCTAGGCTCACATGAAGTTAATGCTCCCCCTTCATTGGTATAAACATCAAGTAAAATCTGAGATGAGAAAAAACCTTGCAGCAGAATAATTTCTGACAGTTTATGGTTAAAAGAACAGAGAAGTGCAATTTGAAATCACTGCTTATGTAACAAGAACCTGAGAACAGTGGTAATATTTAATTGAGGGAAAAGTAACCGAAGGAGAATTGCTTGGAGATCTGCCAGAAGGATTTTAACAGCTGGAAGTTGAAAAATGATTAATTTTGACAGGAATAAACACTCCATGTTCATAAGCAATTATGTTTCAGTTTCTGAGCTGTTTGAATTATTTTCTCTGTACTATTAACATTTTATTATCCAGATAGGAATTTGGATTAATGTAATTTAGGAAATTAATTAAAACCCATTTTTCCCCTAGCAAGTACCCACTTATCTTGGGAAAAGAAATGTGAAAGCATTCTGGAACAAGTAATTCCTAAGAACTGATCTCAGTGAAAAGTGACCACACTTAACACCATCTCTTGAGAGATAACAAGGTATGACTGCCAGGACAGGCCCAAGAAAAGACAAACACAGAGTTCTCTTGAACAGGCAGTAGTTGCAATACGCCTGCTACCTAGCTTTGTTACCTCTCCTGACATACAATAGTGGCTACCAAAGCCATAGAAGTTACAAAATACAGTCTCCTTTGAACAGATACAAGCATAATCCTGACTGCATCAAGACAGAGAGAAAGAGCATTAAGGGTAAGCTAAAATAATTTCTTGAGTGTACTACACAATTATATACCAGCACTGGAGTGGTCAAAGTGAAATACATTGGCTGGACTTACTAACTTCGTGGTGGACCTAGAAGATGCAGTGGAAACAAGATATGGGTGAATGGGAGGTCTAAAAAGACAGGTTTAAGGGATATCAGGTGAAGGGAGGGCATTCTCAACCATGGAACAACTTGCAGACATTAGTCAGTGGAAAGTGTGGTATGGTCCTAGCCACACAGAATATTTAACCAGTAAACAAAGCCTCCCTGGACGTGCTCTACCTTACGCACAGTCCGGTACAAACCTCCAGCCAGCCAGGAAGAGTGGCCAGCCTAATTACACCCCAATACAGGCAGACACTGAGATGAATGGATACAGCTCTCCAGTTGTAAATGACCATCCTCTGAAGCCCATCCTTAAAAAAGGACAAGGCACCATTGATAGCCCAAGTGGAAGAAAAGACCAAAGCTAGATCTGCCCTCCTACCTGTGTCTGAAAGAACTTGTCCAGATGTCTGGAGATAAGGGAACCCAGAGAAAACAGATAAAACAACCTTGCTTAAGGAAGAACATGACTGGGAATTTTCTTTCTTGCAAGTGTTATGGTTACAAATGTAAGAAAGCTCTTCACAATTAATAGCAGGAAAGTGCTGTTGCAACAGCCAGTTCTGAGGTACTGCGTGTTCTGAGGTACTGCCTGTTCTGAGGTACTGCCACTTCCAAGGAACTCACAATGAAACACAACCTCCTTCACCTGCCCATATTGTCTATGTGAAACAAAAGCAGGCTCAATTTGCAGTGGTTTTCACAGGGAACACTTTGTACTGATAAGGCAAACATCAACCCTCAGGTCTGCCATCAGTGAAGTCTCACCACACCTCCTGTGGGACTGAACAGAGCAAATGGTGCAGCCCGAGCCCCGTGTGCAGGCTGGGAGCAGCAGCTCACAGAAAACAAGGTGCTGCAGGGTGCTGCACTGGCATAGCAAATGCGCTGATAGGCACACTCTACCTGCTAGATAAACACGTGTGACTCAGTGTGGAAGGGGAGACTACTTCAATTAACCTTTGTGCTGCACATCACCCAGCCTTTACAAAGCTGAGTAGAGGCTGATTTGTTGCAGAGCACTTTTGTCCTAGCATCCAAGTTCACATATAATCTCCTGGCTTTCTTCCTCATTATAAGAGGAGTTTAAAATATTTGCCAAGCCCTTGGCATGGTTTTTGAAACCAAGAACTAGTAAAACAAGGTGAAGAACACAGTTGCTGGAGGGCAGTTACGTTTAGGAAGTGGCACTTGGGAACTCTCTGGTGTTACTTTGACCAAGGCATTTGATGGGTGTTTAAACTGGTCTCTAAAGACAGTGATTAACTTAGACTAGATACACTGTTCTCAAAGGGCTTTACTTCAGGAAGATGAGTTAGCTCACAGGCTGTTTTGTAGACTAGGTTGCAACTGGATGTATAGGAAATGCAGTGAACTAAGAGGAGGATCATCACCAGTTTTCCTTAGAGTGGACTATTGCATGCTTAATTAGGCCTCCATCTAGACAGTTTAAAATGGAAAATTTCTTCAAAATGCTTACTTCTACCCCCATTTTGCTCATTTCACCTGTAAATGCTCCCAGGTTCAGAGATAACTAGCAAAAAAGGAGGACAGACTGAATGTAGCAGAGAAGAAAAGGGCAGGTTTTGTTGGGGCACACTTTATTTTTATGGGTGTATTGAAATCAGGCAGAGATCGAACATGATGCCTATCACCAGGTTTTTCCTTCATGGGGAAAATTACATGGCCCCTGTAATTTGTCAGAGATCTTTCACAGGTGGAAGCTGAGAACAAGAGCATCAGCCCCACATGTGGAATGCCTGACTCACTAACAATGTCTGTGCTGAGCCAGGGGGTTTATTGGCTAAACCTCCAGACAGTGTCAAAATTAAAGTTTGTTTAAAAGAGAAATCTGAGAAGCTGCCAAGAGTGAATGGACATTTCTTTCTGTGTAACCTCCCAGGGTTTTATTTCAGGAAGGGCTAAGCAGGGTCTTGGCATTTAGCCCCAGGAAGCATCATACTTATTCAGTCCCATCCAACCCACCACATCCCTGCATGCATGGACATTTCTTCCATTGTAATTTCACAGTGTTTTATTTCACTAGGTTACTTCAATCTTAGAAAAAGAGGTTTTAACCAGGAAGATGGTTACAATGAGCATCATGTGCTATTAAGTGCTTTTGATATTTAATGTCATGGCATGTATAAGCACCATGCAAATTGGATTAGATTCAGAAATAGTCTTCCTTAGAGTGCACTAGTGCATGTTTATTGAGTCTCCATCTAGTTAGTGTCAAACAGAAAATTCCTTCAAATTGGCTGATTTCCACCCCTGTTTTGCTGATTCTATCAGCTCATTCTATCGGGAGGACAATTAAAGAAGGAACAGTTGGTAAGAAAAATGAAAAACAGTTAATTCAAAACTCCCTTTTAAAACTTTGTTTTCTCTGTGCACTTGGGGGATCACAACCACAAAGAGGATTTTATGTGAAAAGGGAACAATTCTGGGTTTCCTACTTGGACAAAATAATTTCAGCAAATATTTAGGCTTGCCCAAATAAGTGCAACAATTTACAGTGGCTCCAGGAACCAAAATTTAACAGACATGACGCAGTAGGAAAACTGAATCACTGTCCTGACACTTTTTTTGGTTTGCATTGATAAAATGTGCAAGATGTACCTCTCCTCTGGCAACATTTCTTTCCTTCCTCCTTACAGAGTCTTGTTCTTGCAACCAATAATCAGCTATCAGCAAACTACTTTTGCAGCCACTTCAAAATGCAGCTGCACATTTGCCTTGCAGAGAGTGCAAAGGGGTAGGATTCATTAGGACATGTCATGGAATTCCACTGCTTTCCTTGCTGGCTGTTAGTCATCTTAGCTGCTACCTAGTGCTAGCTAGGAAAGCTAGCTCAACTGCTTGGTGTAGTAACTGGGAATTTTGACATGGCCTTCAACAGAGCCAATGTCTCAGGTCAGCTGCAAAAAATATGCTGCAGGATGTTAAGTATTTGGTCTTCTCATTTAAGAACTGAAAATATTTCATGCCTCCTAACAGCAAAACATCTTTGACGTGTCACATTTTTAACAAGACCCATGTATCTCAAAATCCTGTGGTCAGTTTAGCACTTGCTCTCACAGAATCATAGAACCATTGGGGGTGTAAGGGACCTCTGGAGATCATCCAGTCCAAGCCTCCTGCCAAGGCAGGGTCACCCAGAGCAGGTGACACAGGAACATATCCAAGTAGATTTTGAATGGCTCCACAGCCTCCCTGGGCTGCCTGTTCCAGTGCTCTGCTACCCTGCAACATAAAGTTCTTCCTCATGCTGAGGTGGAATTTGTGTTTTTAGTTTATGGCCATTGTTCCTTGTCCTGCCACTGGGCACCCCTGAAAAGAGCCTGGCACCATCCTCTTGACACCTGCCTTTGAGATATTTATAAGCATTAATGAGAGTCCCTCTCAGTCTTCTGTTCTCTGGACTGAACAGATCCAGCTCTTTCAGTCCCTTCTCATAAAAGAAATGCTCCAGACTCGTAATCTTGGTCACCTCTGCTGAATCAATCCCCTTCAGTTGTTCCTTGTCTTTCTTGTCCTGAGGAGACCAGAACTGGACACAGCACTTCAGATGCGGCCTCACTAGGGACAAGTAGTTCTCTTTCTCCTCCTTACTCTAAAAAGACAACACCTATTCACACATGTTTAATGGCATTTGTAGTGAACTCCAATAATATGTGAAATAGGCTATCACAGGGAAGTCCTCCATCTTCTTTCTAATGCTGTCTTTCAGGATGCAGAAGTGTCTTCAATGCCTCCCATGCTCTGTAATTCTGTTCCATCTTTATTACTGCAGAGATATTTTGGCTTTCTCCATGGAGGCAGTTAATAAAATTTATTGTTAACTACAAACTCTATAAATGCAGTCTCTGGAAGATAAGCCAATGCAATATGCTGGCTTCAGATCTGGCAGGATCAAACTAAGCAGAATCATTTGGTGGATTTCAGGGAGGTGAATGCTAGCTCATGCAGAGTAACCAAAGGCAAGTTATTTGTCTTGTATTGCGAAGCAAGCATAACTTAGACTGAGGTCTCCTTCAGTTCTTGAATCTCCCAAGGTGAGGATGGGGTTAAAAGAAAGGTTTTTCTAAATCAAACTCTGTTCCAAAAACGTTAGGGATAAAACTAGGAGCAATTATGTGCTGTTATTAAAACAGCACCTAGAGCTGAATGCCAGGAGCCTCACTAAACACACTCCATGAGATGATTCCTGCACCAAAGAATTTTCAATATGAACAGACAAGACAAAGACAGTACTGTTATTTTCATTTTACAAACACTGAACCTAGACACTGAGACTAAGTCACCACAGCACGGTGATTAGGTCATCTGCCAAGGTCATATAAGGGCTCTGTGCTAGAGCCCAGACCCGAGTCTATTTGTGTAACTCAGATATAGTTATGTGCTTTGGAAGAGCTTACTTATCCTGAGTTTTCAGAATTATGTTGATGCAGTTTTGATTTCCAGAATAAAAAGTCAGAAATCTCTGACTCCTGCTGCACCCAATCCCCTCAGCAAAAAAGTTTGAGTGCAGGAAGAATACATTTCTAGAAAACAAGCCATGCTTTTTATAGGCCTAGGCTCACATCCTAAAGAGCCTTCGATTCAATCAAAGTGTTTCCACCCTATACACTTTTACATGCACACAAAATCCCAGCAACAGGTCATCTAACGTTTGCTTGTTGTGTGAAAATGCCCATTTTTTATTGCTTACAAAACAGTGATAAGGAATCCTATCTAACAACAGCCTTGGACATCTGGCCTGGTTAAAAGCTTCTGAAGTAATTTATTCCAACAATTTTATAAAGATTGTTTTAAATACTGTCTTAATTCAAAACAAAACCAAAGCCAACTCTTCATAATCTAAATCTCTATTCTATGGTCAAAAGTAATGAACTGGAGATTTCAAAGGTAGAACTACCAGCGTTTAATTCTCACTTACTTTCAAGGGCATAAAGAACTTGATGACTCTTTGTATCCCTACGAAACTTTCAATATTTTGGGTCTTACATGGAGAATACAATGTATTCTGAGAATTACCTACATCTAGAATGCTGTTGGGCTATTTGGAATTACTGAGAAGTCTTTCACTTCAAACTCAAACTGAAATATTTTATGCGCAGTCTACAATAAGACATTGTTTTGCTCTGAAAAAGATTGCTTATCTCTTCTGGTTGTTACTGTCTTCTGCCCTAGCATTTTACAGGAAATTAATGGGGATGAGAGAGGTGTTTCTCCTTCACCTGCATTTCTTGCTTGAGAAGCAAAACCATTTAAAAAAACGTTTTATTCCTTACAGATATGACAATTCACACCAGTAATTTCTGGTGAGACTTGCACATCTTGTTGACACGTCATTTTTTATTATGAAGAGGGCAAAACAATTTATATTACCATATTTCGCAAACATAATTTCAGGTGAATTTTTGACCTCCACTACCTCTTTCACCACCATCTCTCTACTTAAAAGTCAAAGCGATTGGTTAATTTATTTCCCATTAAAACTGATAGTTCTTTTCTGATTATTCAAGCTAGCAGGAGTAAGAAAAGATTTCTGCTTCTCTTCCAGCACTCATTCATGCCTTTGGATAGAGCTACACTAACTTTCTCAGGGATTGTCTCCTCCCAGTTAATGGAAACAATCCTTGAAAATCACTTATTCTGCCTGAGACCACACATTGAAAGCAAATGTAAGATGAGCCAATTCTGATGTTGTAGAAGCAGAATCCCATTTGTCCCAAGTTCTGAGCCCCAATGTTAAATTCAGCTCTTAAATTCTAGAAGGATGTAGAAGGATGAAAACAAGGAAGAAAGAAATTATTTCTGGAAGTACATTATTGCTGTTACAGAAATAAGTTTGTGTCATATTTTAAAAAAATTAGCACATTCATAGTTACTTAATAATGTAATTCCTATTATTTATCATATAGACCAGCACATGAATCAGTGATTTCCAGCGTGACTGAGAAAGAGTCTGCAAGGAAGTCCAACATACAAACAGGAAGTCCAGCTCACTAACATGATAATGGAGGTCTGGCATCTTGAAAGATACCAAACAAAAACCCAAAACTCAAAAACCCCAAAACAAAACAGGGCACACTTGTTTTCTCACTAAATCATTCCAGCTTTGCAGATAGCATAAACCATTACACAGGTTATGCTGCTTTTGAAAATACAACGTTTCATTATTGATTCGTATAGATGTTCAAAAAATCAGAAGGGTTTTGTTCACTTTGAAAAATGCTAACAGAATACTAAGCTGCAAATTAGAATATCAGATAAGCTAGGTCTTGTTGACAAATTAATTATTTCTATAATTCATTGCTCTTTTTAAAATCAAAAACTCATTAAGTCAGTGGGTGAGCTGTTCTGAGGAAGAATAATCAGAAGATAATCATGCCAGATTTGAATAATTTTATCTCAGCTCTTCCACTTCAGGCTTCTGTAGTGATCTAAAGGGTGGAATTTGAACTTCATTACAAACTGCTTATGCATAAAATTCAGGTGGATGGGAAAGTAATTTGAAGAATTTTTATCCTGGTAATGAGTTGCCTTTGAAGTTTGTGAGCTAGTTGTTGGACAAATTTGTAAACAATTAATGTTTGTGCACAAGGAACTAGGACACTAAAAGTTTTGGATTTTATTAATTAAATTAGTTTCTAAGCAAAGACTAAAGAACGCCAAAAATAACTTTTTCTTTTGTCTTATTAAATGCCCCTTCCACTGCTCTGATGGCTGAAAGTTTTTAAGGACTCCACCTCCCTGGGCTAAGACCATGTCCCTTTTTATTTCCAAGCTACACCCTGGTCTAATAAAAGAGAGACTTTTTCACTTTACCTCCCTTACATCCCTTAGATACTCAAAGCAGCTTCATCAATACTCCTTTGAAAACCTGCTCATGCAGCATGTGCTCACCCAGCGCTTTCACAAGGGCTGTATCTCTGTGGATCCTGTCACCAGCACTATTCAGCTGACTCAAAAGACGTGAAAACCTGGCCTGGTAGGTGGTGCATCACGATCATTAGAAAGCAGTATCTGCATACATGCAGTATCAGACCCATAACCATTACCACCTGCTCATCTCATTCACCTCACACAGAAAGGGTTTTGCAGTGTGTGCTACTAGGAGCAAGGGTTTTCTGTTCAGAATGACCCACTGCAGGCCCTGAGGACCCATCTCCATGCAACAACAAGTAGGCGCCATCACTGGCAATCTTGTTTGAGTCTTTCCTAAGACGGTGCTCTGCATGACTGCTGCAAAACAGGAGGGTTTCTGTAATGCGCACACACACACAGACCTACCACTCTCTGCTACTCTCATTGAGGTGTGCAGGTAAGGACAAAGGACACCCACAAACCTTCGCAATAAACCATTTTTCCTGCAGCTGGCATCTCAGCACACCACAACCATGCTGTAAACCTTAGGGCCATTCTTGGACAAGATCCCTTTGCAAGAGCATGGCATGCAGAAATCTCATGGCCTGAGCCTAACAGCTGTGTCCTCAGATTAGTGCAGTGCAGGTTGGGTTCAGCTTAGCACTCAGTGCCTTCAAGAAATGAGTCTGAACAATGTACTCCTAGCAACTCCAAGCTTTGGCAGGGCCTGAGTTTTGAAGATTGCATGTTTCAGCTAGCTGTAGTCATAAAAGCACTAACTCAGTAACTCAGTTTAAAGGCACATTCCAGTGTGTCATACTAAGCCTCTAACAGCCCTCAGGAGGCTGTCTCAGCATGTGGCAATGCTACTCCCATGATCACACACCTGGCAGAGTAAACGCTTCTTTCAATTAAAAATGTCTTTAGGAATGCTAAGATAAGAAAGAGGTACACAGTGCTCGTTTGTATGCTGGTATCTACAATTTTCAGCCTCAGATATCAGGCAGACACAAAGAAAGCAGCAAACACAGAATGTGTCTCATTAATAAACTGGTTTTCCTCTGTGCACCTGAAAACATTTTCTCCTTGAAGACATACATAACCATCAGTACATTACAGATGTAAAATTCCAAAAGGCTGAGGGATCAAGGCTGTCCAGATAACATGTTTAAGTACAAGCATTCTGGTCCATGCTGAAGGCAACATCTTGTTAACATGTCTCTTAGCAGTTTTTGACAAAATGTATTTGCTCATTACAGATAAGCCCTGAGCATAAGCAGTCTGGGTAATCTAAGGAGAGAAAGAACAGTGCTTTTCAAAAGAATGAACTGACTGAAGGAGGAAATTTAACTTCACCAAGGAGACTGTCTCAGCAGCAGCTCATATAATACAAATCACAGAAATTTAAAATGCTTGGTGTTTTTCCTTGATTTTTCTTCAGCTTGCTGTTTCTAATGGTACTGGGGACTCAGAAAAATTGTTTAGTCTTGGAATTGGTAACATACAAAACCATATCAAATTTTATTTTTAAACTTAGTTTCTACCTTAAAAATATCTAAGGTTCTTTATAAACCTTTGACATGTCACTTGAAATACTGTTAAAGGCTGTCTCATTTTTCCTAGCTAAAACCCCCTTAATTTTAGCCTAAGCCCATTAAACCGGTACAATAAGGCTTCTACTAACATGAAATTCTGCATCCACAGAAACTAATGACAAAATTTTCACACACCTCGGTAGGCCACAATATTGCTCCTTCAGACTTGCAGTATATGAATATTAATTTGCCAAACTATTAAGCCAGAGATAAATACTTGAAATAAGACTGTGTAATACTGCATGCAAAGTGCATTATAGAAAGGTTAGTAGAATTTATATCAGCAAGTATATATAGAGCTGTACATCAATTGCTGAGCTTTATTACTCATTCATGCTGGAAAGAGTTATTATTGTTTGCTCCAAATTCTTCACTTCTAAAAACATATATATTGCCAGTATGTAAAAATAACTGGTGCTTTCCAAAATGTTTATTACTGCCCATTATAAAAGAGCAGTCTAAACAAAAAGCATGTTAGGGCAGCATTCTAAAAATTGATTAAAAATGGAGAATTAATTATTCTTTCTTGCAATTTTTGTCATACAAGAAGGATACACATTTATTTCATAGAATTTGGTAGTTCTTTGCTTCATCTTAGTGATCAGGTTGCTCCACATCTTTTTTATGGAGTACCCTGTACCTTCAGATTGCTTGTTCATCACACAAAGTAACGGGAGATTGTTCTTCTGAACAGAACTGCCTAGATTTCTGATGGTATTTATAATACTACAACTTTAAAAATTTTTAATAAACATGTACATTTTATTTCTCTGAAAACGTCCCTGACAGCTGGTGTCCCTTAGTTAGGGCCATACTTGCGTTGTTTCCCAGTCACAGGGGCAGCACTGTGCAAGCGGCGCCGAGGCAGCTGCGGCTGCTGCGCCAGACGGCGGGGGATGTCTGCACGCAGGTAAGCAGCTGTGAGTGCTCTCTGCCACCCACATCGGGGAGGCTGAGGGCCATCCAACCCTGCCTGCAACTGGAATGAGAACATGTGATTGCCTGCCTGCATGCATGCAGACATGCCTTTTATCTTGTCGTGATACAGCCAGCACTTGGAGGATCATGCCAGTTCTCAGGCAGCTCTCAGGGTTTTGATGAGACACCCTTTAAAATGGTGAGAGGCAAGAAGGCTTCTTGCTATCCTCCAGAAATTCATTGTATTCTGCTGACTGTAAAGGACACCCAGATGAAGACATCTATGCTGTAGCCATCTAAAAGTGGCAAAGCTAAGACTCATTTTAGTTGACAGGTATTAGTTTTGTACTTAAGAAAATTTCACAATGAACAACTGGGGAGATCATCATTTTGCAGTGCACATCTTTCCAGAGCAGTAAATGCTAATTGAACAAGCATAAGATTAAGGTGCTCTTAAAATCTCAGCTTTGAAAACAGTGGCCTGTCTGGTGCAAGTCTGAAGACCTCCAGTGAAAATCCCTGATTAAGAGGGCAAAAAACCCTTCCCTGTCTGACATGTTGCTGCCAGTGACAGCAGGGTGGAGCAGCCAGCAAAGCTCAGCCCTGCCGTGGGAAGATGGTGACGGACCTTCAGTGGCCAAGACTCTGATTAGGGAGGGAGGAGTGGGTTTCCAATTAATTATAAACCTTGGCACAGGTTCAGATGATGTCGTGCCTGTGACTTGATAGGTTTAGAGGAAATATATATCTGAAAGGAGGATCTGTCCAGAGTGATTGAGTTATACTGCAGTTGAAAGCAGAACAGATGTATAAGCAGAAGTGATGGTGTCACTGAGAATCAGTTACATATCTCATGGGAAAACCTTCATTTGTTGAATAAGGACAATATGCTATACTGCACACATATCCTCCTATAAATGTAATCCATTTACCCTGCTCTGAAAGTATGTGTGACAGCTGTTCTGCCCAGAAGCAAAATGACATTTTATATCAAAAGCATTATTGATTTCTTCTCTTAACTGACTTTGGTAAAACACTGAAAGCAAATGTTAATATGCAATACAAATCTACAGAAATTGTCAGTCTGCAAAGTGGAAAGGGTTTGGCATTTTCTGCTAACTCTTCTTATTTCACATCTTTCTGCATTTTCTGATTCTCTCAGGAGAAACATCTCCAATATGGATCAATCAGAGAAAAGTTGAAAAAATATGAGAAAAATCTGCTCAGGCAAAATTCACAGACAAAGGAGGTAAAGTTTGTTGATCTCAGACATACAGTCAGAATAAAAATTACCAAGAAGAGGATGCAGGTATCCAAGTTTGTCAGTGTCCGGGCTGCAGGACCAAAGGATTACCAGTGCCCACTGGAGTATGGTACCTTTCCTGCAGGAATGGAATTTCTCTTAAAAGCAGGTAAGGATCAGTTCCACACAAAATCTGTGACCCGCTCCCAGCTGTACACTTTCTCCTCCCAGCCCTCCATCTCCTGGGGCATGTAGTCCCAGGCCATCTGCCTGGAAGTAATGGGACTTCATTCTAATCCTCTTCTCCTTGGACCTCACTCCCTGAACTCAGACAGCCTTTGTACCTCATCAGGACTAACTTCATGTCTCTTTGTGCTTACCATATGGCCTAGCATTCACTCTGTCTAGCTAGTAGGATAAAACATACCACAAAGAAGGCACAGGTGACTCTTAAAAGAAAGAATAGATGGTACCTCATTAACTTTTCAGAGAAACCCTACATGCATGCTGTGGGTTGCTGCTACAAACTGCTGAAAGGCATTGTCATCAGGCTATCTCAGCCATCAGCTTAATGCTCTGCAGTTAAATTTTGAATGCTTGTGAAATGGTTCCCATGTCCTGTGGCTGAAAGTCAGTGAATGAAGCCTGTGAGCAAGTCGAATTTTTCTGCTGCTTTTGGAAAGAAGCCAAGACCATTGGAAACAGGTTGTGATTTAAATATTTATTTTTTTTAAAAAAAAGGAGATGGTGTTCACTGGAATGGGGAAAATTATTCAACAGCAGTCATACAGATTGAGAAAGATCAAGTCCTCCATCCAGAAGAATTGTATTTTTACAAAATGGAACACCTCTGGCAGGCACTACAGCAGGAATGCCAATACCAAATACATTATAGTCTTGTAATCAAGCCACAAATGGGCTAGAAGAAGTGGTAGAAGAAGGTTCATGTGCTACATGCATGCAAGAAAAATGCTCTTCTCTTACAGATATCTTGCCTGTCAACAGAGGGATGCAACTTCACACTAAGTTTCGGTCTCAAAAATGTTGTTTGATCTAAAAAATAAGAACTTTTATAGGGAAATTCCAAAACAGCTCAATTTCTAATATTTATCTCCTGGGAATTCATTTACCAGGTGCATACAAGAACTGGGAACATTTCCTTTTTGGCCAGCTCCCCTTACTTGTGCTGGCTGCAGGCCACACAGGTGAGCTTCAGCTGCTGTTAACTATGAAATACTTCAGAAAAAGAGAGGAAGATATAGAATGACATCTGTATCATCAATGAGCCAAAGTCATAAGTTTCAGCTGTTGGTATCAACAGGGAAAATGTAATGATGTTTTCAAGACTCTTATATTCATAAACTTTGTTTATCTACAATAATCCCTATGGAAGGGCAGTTTTGCAGTGGCTATTATATTTATCATGGTGACACTTCCTTGTTTGGTGAGAAAAACTTTTTTTGTAGGATAATGCACATATTTTGTCTATTTATTGATAAAAAAGAAATAGTGAAATTAAATAATGAAGAAGACTGTTGGCTTTTCTAATCTTGTAGGTGAGCTTAAATCCAGCAGCAACTTAAATATGCAGTTGAAAGATGTTTGTGATGGAGCTTCAGTTCAAAATTAAAGGTTAGGGAAATTGTGACTGATTCATAGTTTATACTCGTATGTTCAGTCTAAACTGTAAAAATATTCTACTGAAACATGTTGGGAGATCTGTTTCTGCCAAATTGGCTGTTTTCCATTTCCAGCTTTAGTAGTAGGTTTTTTTTAAAGTTTTGTCATCAACAAATTGATTTTATATCAGAAAGTTGCTTTTCTCATGTAAAATGCCTTTGCATTCATTACACATGAATGATGTGTAATGGTTTCCAAAACACAATTCTCAGTTTACTGCAGATACTTTTTGCTCAAAATATATTGGTGACCATTGTGCATTTTGACAGATGGTACCAGTTTTATTTTCATCTACTCCAGACTAACAACGATATTAAATAAAATTAATACAAACAGTTCTTGGCAAACATTCATTATGTTGCATGTTTAAATTCTGGATCATCCATTCCATAATCTCTTTGCCTGTTTTGTTGCTTTGGGATTAGGTGAATTTAGTAAGAATTTCAGCCAATAAGAGCTTCGGCAAGCCTGACTTCTGTTCTGTCTTACTGAAGCATTTCACACTCAGTTTTATACATGCAGCATGTTGCCCCAGTAAGCCTTCCACACCATTTCTCCTCTGTTTTAATTCAGATTGAAGATGTTCTCCATGGTGCAGTGACAATATTATTTTGATTTTCATGAGTGCAAATTCTTTTTCTTTGTTGATGTGATCGAAGTTTGTGTGATGTATGCAGATTTTAATGCTATTTCTTGAACACGCGAATCACAGAGGTGAGGGGTGGAATGCATTGAGTTTGTATGACAAGGTGTTGGTTGTGAGGCAGCAATGGCTGAAGGGGTGATTTCTGTGAGAAGCTGACAGAAGTTTCTCCCATGTCTGACAGAGCCAATCTCAGCCAACTCCAGGATGGACTTGTCACTGGGCAGGGTTGAGCCCATCAGTGATGGCAGTAACACTTCTAGGATAACATGTTTAAAAAGTGGGGAAAAATTATTGGGCAGAAGCAATTACAGCCAGAGAAGAAAGGAGTGAGAACCTGTGAGTGAAGCAGCTCTGGACACTGAAGTCAGTGGAGAAGGAGGGACAGGAGGTACCAGAGCTGAAGTTCCCCTGCAGCCCATGGTGCAGACCATGGTGAAGCAGCTGTGCCTCACTGAGCTCCATGGTGAAGCAGCTTTGCCTCACTGAGCTCCATGGTGGAGCAGAGATCCACCTGCAGCCTGTGCAGAACCCCACACCAGAGCAGGTGGATGCTCAGAGGAGGCTGTGACCCTGTGGGAAGCCCACACCACAGCAAGCCCTGGCAAGACCCATGGCCCTGTGGAGAGAGGAGCCCACACTAGACCAGGTTTGCTGGCCCAACTTGTGACCATGTGGGCAACTGAAGTTGGAGGAGCCTGCTCCTGAAGGACAGCAACCCATGGAAAAACAGGGTCCCATCTCTCTAGACCACTTTGTGGGAGGAGGTAGAGAGTAGTGAATAAAGCTAAGCCTGGAAAGGAGGGAGAGGTGGGGGGAAGGTATTTTTTACATTTGTTTTATTTCTCCTTATCCTACTCTGATTTTGACTGGTAATAAGTTCTATTAATTTTCCCGAGTTTTGCCCATGACAGTAATCTGTAAGTGACCTCTAATTGTCCTTATCTCAATTCATGAGTCTTTCACTATAACCTCTCTCCCCTGTCCAGCTGAGGAGAAGAGTGACAAAGTGGCTTTTGTGGGTACCTGGCATCCAGCCAGGGTCAAACCACCACGCTGCCTGGGGAAACGGTTTGAGAGAGGTGATCCTGACCCTTTCCTTAGCCCTGCTGATGCCTCTCCTGGAGTGCTGTGTACAGTTCTGGTCTCCTCAGGACAAGAGAGATATGGAGCTCCTGGAGGGAGTTCAGCAGAGGGTGACCAAAAGGAGTAAGGGGTTGGAACATCACTCTTACTACTGAAGGCTGAGAGAGCAGGACCTGTTTTAGCCTCAAGAAGAGATGACTGAGAGGGGATTGTATCAATCTATGTAAGTACCTCAAGGGAAGGTATCAAGAGAATGCATCCAGGCTCTTCTCAGTGGTGCCAAGGAATAGGACAAGAAGCAATGGGTAGAAACTGACGTACAAGAAGTTCCCCCCAAACTGGAGGAAGAACTTCTTTACTATGTGGGTCAAAAAGTGCTGGGACAGATTGCCCAGAGAGGTTGTGAAGTCTCCGTCCCTCAAGATACTCAAGAACCATTTGGATACAATCCTGACTACTGGGGGATCCTGCCTGAACAGGGAGGTTGAAGTAGATCACCTCCAGTGATAAGACAGATGCACAGTGATCCCTTCCAACTTTAACCATTCTAAGATTCTGTGAATCTGTGATTAAATACCTGAAGGAATTTAAAAGATCTGTAAACATGGCATATAGATACATGACTTAGCGGTAAACTTGTCAGTGTTAGATTTATGGTTGGACTCAATGGGTCTTCTCTAAGTTATTCTGATTCTATGATCTTGGTGGAGATGAAAAAGAAACTTAAAGGGGACCCATGGACTTACCAAGTGGTACAATCTAGCTAGATGCGCTACTCCTCTTGTATCTCCAGAGGCTCCAGCTACATAACATGTGGATGACTGAACACCAGCATGGCAGTACCACTTCTACTGCCAGATCTGAGCTGTCTTCATAAGCTTGTTTCCTTGGAACCAAGACGGGAGGTCTTCTTCCTTCCATCTGCTCTACTATCCAGAAAAAAGATAGGATTTTACATAAATAACCTTCCTGTTCAGAAATAACTTCCTTTATCATCCTGGTACACCCAATAGATAGTGCCTGATACAATTGCACATGTGTTCCTGCAGGCAGGTGAGTATTAAGTTCTCCATTGTCTAGTGCCCCAGCAGAGGAAAGAAAATATTAGCTAGGGAGGAGAGTTGAAACTGTCCAAAAATGTGCAGCAATTCCATTTCCTACTCTTTCCCTTCTATACATATGAATTTTTTTTCATACAAAATAAAATTCCTTTTCAAGATGAGTAAATTAATTTAGAAACAAACCTAAATTAACAAACCTTAACATAGTCCTTGAAATCAGCTTTAAGGACCTTTGACATAAGCAGGGACCACAAGGGATTCAGACAGTGCAGGAGTCCTGCAATCAGTCGAAACTGGGTCTCTACTTGTAGGATCAGAGAGCAAACACTGGAGTTTTTGTTTTTGAGACAGTAGATAATCGCATACTGAGGACACCATTTCAGAAACTAAACCCTGCAGAGTCTCCACTTCCCTGTGGTGTAAGTGACCTTCTGTCATGCTTCTCCCTGCGTGAAATTTTTCAGTAATCCCACCCGATCCTAAAGAAGACTTTCCCATAGCTTAGCTTTTTTTTTAAAGAAGGTAGAACTGAAGATTAGATTCATGCAGCCAGTAACAGCCAGTCATTCTGTTGGTCCAATGCCTTTAGGAATTGCAAACAAATGTGTTTCCGGTGCTAAGAAAAGAAACCCTAAACAAGCAAAAAATATCTCTGCCAGAGCATCTGTACAAGCCTGTGACTTATACCTCTTGCATGCAGTCATTTTTCCTCAACAATGACCCAAGTGTCCTTGTTTTATAGGAAACTCTTGTCAGGAACTCCCTCCTGCAAATCCAGACATGCAGTTCAGCACAGGAAGTCAGGCTGTCATGGCTCCAGGCATTGTTAATCATTTTTAAATGATCATTAAAAAGCAGCAGCAGCAGTGAAAGGATGCAGCTCTGGTGAGGTCAGATAACAAAAATGCCTCTTTTTGGGGGGATGGGGAATGGGGGGGCAGTGTAAAATAAAAACACATTTTGCAGAGTGAGTTTTAAACACTGCATTAAATGTCCGGGAGTTTAGGACAGGAAAAGAAAAATACAGTACTGATCTGACAGATTCTGAGGCCATTCCTCCCCTGCTTCCTGTGGCCCCTCATTCCCAGCAGACAGACCCACACTCCTCCTGTCTCTGAGCAACCATGGAGGCTTTGCTGCTCCCAATGCTGCTCAGTTCTAATACTTCAGGTCTCCAAGACTTGACAATTCTGAAAGTGCTGCACATTGCAATAATACTGCTCACTCCTGGGTTTCTGGTACTGTGCCCTGCCACAAAAACGTTAAAAATCTTTGACTTGTTAAAGCCTTTGGATTTTAGATTATTAAAATTCATATCTAATTTAAATCTTGTGAGGCACCCTAATTTTTGCAGTCTTTGTGTGCTGTACCTATGTTTTGTCTTCATTAATTAGGCCCACACATGATTTTAGTGTCATTTGTGCCATCAACTAATGATGACATAAATGTAATTTACCCTATTGTTATGAGAAATGTACAGCACAATGTATTTCTTCTCTCCTCCTGAACCTCTCCTATATACTACCATATGGTTTCTGTACCAAGGGCACTCTGCCATCTGGACTGTGGAGCCTAATGCCCTGAGGAAGACATTGACATAAACCAATTTATGTTAAGACCCAGACCTCAGACATATGATATTAGTGTGCCATACGGCTGGCCCCCACAGATGAGGATGGATTGTCAGCTCCCCGACAGCTTTCCCAGTTCTTGGTGGTCCTGGTTCTTGGCTGTACCAAGCATGTCTGTGTGATCCCCTGGGACCCAGTGTGGTTAGAGATACTGCCCACCCTGCCTCAAGGCTCCTGCCAAGGCCCCTCACCAGCAGGAAAAGCCCTGATTGCCCATCCTGAAACCACACAGTGTTTTCTCACGGCACTGCCTCTGCTCAGCAGGAGTGGTCTCAGCAGAGGTATCAGAATCATATCAGTGGCCAGCAACCCTTTTACACCTTTCTTTTTGTGAACTCTCCCAATTTAGCCCCATAATTTCTCAGCCCTGGTTGTTCTCCTGTCTACTCCTCTCCAGATTTTGATCCCCATCTGCCTCTCTTTCTTTTACCTGCATGAAATACAAGCTCTGTTACAGTTAGGAGGAGAGCGTGGATGTAGAAGAAACCTTTACACTGTAGATAAAGGTAGGACTTTTGTTTCCAGCCTATATTTATCATTGACCATCATACAGATGCTGCCCTTCACCAGTACAGAGAAAACATCAGTAACCTCTGGTGGCACCTCCAGCATGCCTCGTTTAACATCTCAGAGGGTGCTCTGTGTCCCAACTCTCTGTTCAGGTTGCCAGCCCAGCCTGTACAGGGGAAGCTCACAGCCCAGCATCACCACTCTGCTAGCCAGCATGACCCTGCACCTCACTGCCAAGAGACCACACTGAAGATTTCAATCACAAATATGCATATTTTTTGGAAAAAATTAGAAAAACTAATGGCTGATGACCTTAAAAACAAGGCACAAATAATTGCTTATTAGTCTTCACTGAACTTCACAATTCAGTGTTGCACCTTTTTTATTATGTTTTTTTACCTCTGCTTGCTTCATTGCAAAGCATTGAACCAGGCTGCTTGGCAACTAATTCACAACTGTGGTTGCTAAGGAACCACCAAAGAAAGTAGATTAGTATCCAGTAACCTGTTTCATTGTCAGAGATGTTTATTTTGAATAAAGGCAATAACTATACACAAAGGAGTTTATTGAACTTGGATGAACAAGGAAATTATGCAGCATTACTTTTGCTTCCAATAGCTTTCTCTGCTGACACAAAGCTTCACACAAAGACTTGAGCATTTCCTCAGGGAACAGGATTTACTTATTCAAACTTGTGCACTCCATTGAGGCCAAATCGGAGGATGCTGGCTTGCAGGTTGCACTCTAGTTTCCCCAAGGAGATGCACGAGGAATATTTGTGTCCTTTGCACTTTCTCTCCAGGTATGCTCACCCGCCAACCACAGTACCAGACCTTGGCCTTCTCAACACCTGACAACAGGCTGCCAACTGACAACAGCCAAAATAGCACTGCTGCTGGGAGCTTTTGTGGAGACAATTTCAGCTGCTGTCTGCCCCGTGACAGAGCTTCCCCTACCTGAACTGCCCTGCAGCCACACTGCCCAGTGTTCTGCCCACCACGTGCTCTGCTGCCCTCCTGGTTACTTCCATGCAGTTCTGCTAGCTACAGCTGCCAGAGCCCCACTGCAACAAACCTCTTCCAAACACTTTGCCTTCAGTGAGGAGCAAATGCCTCATCAGCCATTTAACTACCACAAGGAGCCTGACTATGTTGTTTTATTTTTCCCTGAGACCCAGTTCCTCTTGCTGTCTTGCTCCAGCACTTTCTCCTACACCAGAGCCTTGTTGCTGAAATTTCTGACATTTCTTCAAACACTTTTTGGATATCAATAGATAAACAAGAAGGGATGAGCTATTCAATGAATACAGCTAGGAATTTAGAGATGAACAAAAATAAAGGCAAACAATATTAAGGACTACAGCAGTCCTTCTCAGAGCTCACAGGTAACACTGCCCCTGCCATCTTACCCAATAAGGTTATCTGTGGTTCCCTAATACCAGTTGCAGGTGTAAGCACAGATTTGCAGAATTTTGTGCACAGACTTCTGGAGATCCATGGGCTGGTTCTAAGAGCCTTTAAGTCAAGTGATAAAAACAAACCCATCATCAATAACCATAAATTCCTCACTACATCTATCAAAAATTCACAGATTTCCAGATCAAAAACAGATTGAAAGTCAGAAACCCAAAGCCTATATCCCTTAAAAAGTCATGCAGATCTCCAGCCCGAGACATGAAGTGATCGAGAATTCCTCAATCCGTTAGTGAGCCATACAAATAAGTCATTTTACGTCTTCCTTTTTTGTTTCTTTAAAGAAAAGCATGCCTTAGGATGACAAAAGGAGAAAAATTTCCAAGCATGAAATCTATGCTGACAACTATTATAAATTAATTATTGTATAATTATTAATTAATTATAATAACTAGTATCAATTCAAAATTGAAAATTGCAGAAATTTCCTGTGTGGGGCCAAGTTCCACAAGCAGTTACAGTACAGCAGGTAGAGGTGCACAACGGCAAGTAAAACCAGCACATTCTATAGTGAACAGAAAAACTGTCTGGATTTCTTACAGATTTATATCCTCTTCTGCCTTCCCAGTGTAGTAACCTCAGTTACTCTATTCCTTCATGTTGTCAATATGCTATGGCCAGTTGTCTTCATGCATGAAGACTGGCTGACTGCTACCAAACAGACTGTCATACAACTGACTTATGCCTGCCTTTTTCTCTGTGGCAGTAATTCAGATATCTTTCTTCTCTCCAGTTATTGATATTTTTGAAAAACCCCAACCATTGTGACATATTTCATGTTAAGATTTCTATAATCTCCTTCAGACTCAGTTTGAATTGGCTAGCAGGTAGCAAAGTTACCAGGGCACAGGGAACTGATGCACAACTGGAGAGACAGACTGTGTTATCACAGAAACCTCAGTTCCTTAGGAAACTGGCTAAAATTGTAAATTGATATACAAGCATTACAGTTACTAAGAAAAAATACAGATCTTGGAAGATATGCAATCCACAGTTGAAGCTTAAAGGAAAAATTATAAACCAAAGGTATTTTAATTTATTTAATGTAATTCTAATATAGGCACCACTGTAGGAATTCCTAGGAAAGGTTTGCTGTTCCACCTCTTCAAGGTACTTTGAATCAGCAGGAAAGGAGTCATTGTAGATTTAATGGAGAGAACTGTGCACTTACATGTTGTGAAAACTGATAAGAGACATATAATCTCACAGTGTGTTTTGTGGTCTTTGGTTCTTATTACTCTAGTGAACAATGTGTGATTCTTCCCACCAGCACAAGACTACAAGGTCAGTGTGGTACAGCTACTCAGGTACTAGCATGGGAATTAACTTCACAGCTATATAGCCATAAATAGAACTTCTGCCTATCTTCAAAGACTCCTCACAGATGACATTCAGCAAATCATGGTGTCATCAATCTCTCTTCTCCATTCCATTCTTTGCCCCAGGAGATCTCTAATTGGGGATGTCTGTGTTAAACTACCTTATGTTACAGCGTCTAGAGGCTGATGTAACTTTTTCAACATACTGAAAATCCAGTTGATAACCAGTCCTAGGTTTTCTTAATTTACCGTTGATTAATGAGCAATCCAGCTGTTGCAAAATTTTCCCAATAGAGGGATTTGTTAGGTCAAGGAGGGGTGAAAAAACCTAAGTTAGAGAAGTTTCTACAAAACAAGTGTTATAAACACTAAATTTTCCATGTCAAATTTGTTAAACAATGGCTGCTGTTATATTCCCATGGAAATTTTCTTGTAAAAGGAAAGGGCTGTAATTCTCTTCTCTGTTTTCAAAGCATGATCTCACTGTCCAGATCTAGTTAAGGACAGAAGCAGCCTGAAATCGTAATAACGAGAACAGGAAGGGCATCTGTGTCCTCTTTTCACTAGTCCATGAAAGACTTTTCACACAAGTCTACACAATAACCTGGTGTGATCATCCAAAGCAAAACTCTGACCACTGTCATGTAGCAGGATGTTCAAGAAGAGGTTCAAAAAAGGAATGAAATAAAATGTTTGGATCATATCACAAAACACTCTACTGTTATTCCTTTGGGTTTTTTGGAACACTTCAGAAATTTTAAACAGTATTTCGATGAAACCATGGCAATTGATATCAATGGTAAAAAATATTATATACAAAAAATTAATTTGTTTTAAAATTATGTAAGATATTATTCTCTGTTAATGACCCTGAGATTAGCTCAGTTGGTCAGACCATGTTGCTAAAAACACCAAGGTTGTGGGTTTAATCCCTGTGCAGGCCATTCACTTAACAGCTGGACTTGATGATCCTTGTGGGTCCCTTCCAACCCAGAATACTCTGTGAGTCTGTGAATTGTGTCCACATAAAACAATTTTTAAAAAAGCCAAACAAACTGATGAACCAAAAAATTCCCAAATAAATAACTTTTTTAAAATACTGTGGAATCAAAACTAGTTTGAAACACATTGAATTTCAAATGTATCAGAATGTTTAAAAAAAAAATCTCCACAGATCAGAGGGTGTCAAAAAAATCTCCAGTAGATCAGAGTGTACATACTCACATATTCTAAAACTTTGAAAGTTGTTCATAGGAGATTTCTGGCTGACTTGAATTGGTTTATTCAGAAGTTTTTCTGGAGAATTTAAAACTTAAAATAAGTCTCTGATCTTAAATCTCATTTCTACTTCCTAATAGAATTATTTCCTGTACTTCACCCCTCAGATGAGCATAAAGAAAGCCAAATCTTGGTCAAGTACCTGTTTCAATATGTCAGTCCTGATGGGGCGTGGATTGCTTCCACAGTTTCTCACTCGGCAGAGCAGTGCTCAATAATTTACCATACATGTTGACTGTGATGTCAACATGACATCAGTAATGTCAAGATCAAGATAACAGAGAAGGAAAGGAATATTGTTACAAAATTGAAAAAAGAAGGATCAGCCTTCAAACATTTAGGAATAATGATCTGGAAAGAGAGGGTAGCTGAGACCAAAAGATGGGGGCAGGGAAAAAACAGAAGAATAGTGCATGAAAGGATAAGGTGTTTCCATTTTCAGTTTAGGCGGGAAATTATTAAAGAGGAGCTGTTACAATGCCTAAGCATCCTTTTCTTTTGCTGTGTCTCTGAGGCACTTTGGCTTCTGTCTCTAGATAAGTCTGAATTGGTTATCATTCAGAGCAGATGTCAGTGACAAAACATTTGCACCAAAGTACAGCTAATTCAGACCCCGGGTCCCTAATGGCTCTTCTGTAAATAAACCTGCTTAGATTTCTCTCTACAAAATGATGAGTGTGAGGATAAATAATTTTGCAAAACAGACCATTCCATCAATGCAGTAACCCTTGAACTATATTTTATCCTACTGCCAGCTTTCTTCTGGAATTACAGAAAAGGAGTATATTTAGCTGAGTGTAAAAATAATTTTAAAATACAAGGTGCAATATGTCAATGTGGATGCCCATTTTGGACCAGGGTAATGCTGCTGAAAACAGTAGAGGGGCTTCATAAATGTACTCTAGTGGAAGGGGGATTCAATTAGGCATGAAAATTAAGTATTTCTTTGAATAAAGAAGTCAGTGCTGCTGCTGAGAATCAACCTGCAACAAAACCTGGCCATAAACAATTCACAATTGAATAAATCCTGACAGAAAGCAAGCTGTTACTTTTGGCTGTTGCTATTGGCATGGTTTTAGAACACACATTGAAAGACATAGGTGAAATTTGGTACGCTGCATATCAAAATTAGCAATTGAAGGATACAATTTCCTTTGTAGTGCCCCAAAGATATCTAATTTTTTTCTAGTGCATGAATAATTAAAATAATTGACTGTGAAGACAGAGCAGCTTGTAAGAGTCTCAGTTTTTGAAAACTACTCTAAGCATCCTGCCCCACTTTGTGCAACAACACAGACTGTAGAATGTCATTAAAGGGCTGTTTTGTTAAATTGTCTCCTACTTGGGTTGGAGTATTGTTCTGTCAAAAGATATCCAGCCTTGATTTGAAAACATTAAATAATACCAAATCCACAACATCCCTAAGTGCATTGTTTACTGGATAATTATAGTTATGTCTAATCTTGCCTGAGCCTCTCTTATTGCTAAATTAAAGTCTTCTGCAATCACAAATACTGTCTTGACCTTGTGGGCTCATTATCACTGTAACAGCAAGTTGCAGAGGCAACTGCTGGCTGTACTGCCCAACCTGGCTGAATGCAAGGGAGGTGCGGTCAGCAATGCAGAGTGACCTCTGAGAGTACTGGTTTTACCGAGCCCTCACAATCTGCTCCTGTGCTGGAGATGCCACTTTCTGCCCCCACCTAAGGGGTAGAAGCACAAGGATGCTGCAGCTGCTAAACTTGTCTGCCTGCATCTGGATGATGGAGGACAGTGAGTCTGACAATGGTCCATGGACCAAGTGAGCAGTGCTCACAGGCCACAGGAGATGATTTTCTCTTCATTTGTTCACTTAGTTTTTAAAGATATTGGACAGAATGCTTTCCAAATACCCTAACTAATGCCATAGACAAGGTCTGCTGACCCCCTCTTCCTACTGTTTGTAATTCTGATCACACATTCAATGAACCAGCTCCCTTCCATGAACTCTCACACTACAAATTCATGCTCTGTTGAATATCCACCACAACCCTTGAGCCTGTTGGAGTCAATGCCCTGAAAAATACAATCTCAGGGCCTTGTCCTATGGTTAGGGTGTATATCCCTTGTTCTTTGATGGATGATGTTGTATTTGGGTGTTAAAGCGGGAACAAAACCAAGCACGTACAGAACTGTTTGTCAGCACTAGGACATAGCTTTTACTATGGGGAATACTTTATTTTACTCAAGACTTGCATCAAATTACTGTTAAATAACTGCTGAAAAGCTTCATAGCTTCATACATGTCTTCATAAGATTAGGACTCACAAGGTTCATTACAGTGAACAAATCTATTCCAAAATATCCTGCCAAAATTACAACCAAAAAGGCTTCAAACTCCATTCTCAAGTATTGAGGCAAAGTTCATCAGTCCAGAAAGAAGGGCATGAACATAGGAAAGTGGAGATTATGTAATGAAAAATCATATTCTTCTTTAGCACCAAAATAAAAGTGTTGAAATAAAACAAGACATTTCCCAAAAATCCAGAATGTTCCAAAAGTGAAAATGTGGTGAAAAATCAAAACCAAATAGATTTTGACTTTTAAAACATGTGTCCACTGCTTTGTGGGCAGAACTGTGCAGATAGCCCTCACTCCTTGTTTGCAACCACAACAGCTTTCTGAGCTGAAAAAATTAATTAATCATTCCACATATATTTTATGCTTCTATTTAAATTTTTTCAGGACATTTTCCTACAAAGCACAGGTTTCTCTTCAGCATTTCAGTGTATATGAGACCATTTTCTTGGTGTTGCTTCCATTCCTTGGGATATTCTTTGTCATACCAGTTCTTCTAAGGGCAAAGTTATCAGAAATGCCCACGGTTTCCAAAAATGCATATGCTGGAGATTTATGTCACATACTAATGGTATTTTCTGGCTTGTTCCTTACAAATGATTTTTTCTGTTCCTTTGGCCACATCCAATTATTGGGTTGACATTTTCAGGGCTTCTTGTCATGGAGGTGTATATATATAAAATATGTATTTGTACGTAAATAATGCCCTCTTTCTCCATCTGTCCTACACACATCTTTTGCACTTAACATACTGAATGTTGTGTCAGTTTATATTTCAATATCATGACATCACCCTGTGAGATCACTCTCCAGAGTCATATAAAAAGGTTGCATCCTTTAAAATATTATAATAACAATTTGTTATAAAATCATCAATATGCACTTTGCTGCCTTTACTGCAGAGTCAGCTCTTTCCCATATTTTCCTGTCTTGAAGAAAAAAAAATTAGTTGGTTACTCTATTGGTTATAAAACGTGCTTTGTCCCCTATTACTTCTGACCAGTAGAAATTCCTTGTAGAATTTATAGCATCTTATATAGCTCCCAAAATTTTTAAGGAGGATTCTGATTCAAAGCAGTCTCTGTTCCAAAAATGTGCCCCAATTGATCAACCGGATTTCCTCAATTTTATAAAATCCAAGACTCAAATGAAGTCAAGGAGCATCAAAATTTCCTTGAAGGAGTCAGTCAACTCCAAAGAGAAAAATCTTTCATCTACTGTCAGAACAACCTTAACGTGACCCCACAGACAGCCAGCAAAAGCATACTGTTTGAGCAGTAAGGACTAGGGAACTTCTCCTAACCAACATGAGGGTTTATAATGTACTACTGGCAAATACTGTTGGAGTTTCTAGAGGACTGTACCATCTCCTCAGCAATGAGAAAGCAACAAAGAAAACTGATAAACCAGATTAGAGAACTGCAGCAAGTGAAAAGAGATGTCCCTCTTTGTGAAATGTGTTGTAAGACGATCCCTTTGCAACTGTGAGGCTGATTACAGATTCCAGAAGAGGATATGGGAAAAGTTAGAAGAAACAAGGAGTGCCAGCTGGAAAAGAATCCACATCTGTACTAGTGCATAGGCCACCAGGCCTTCCATGGATATCACAAAAAGTTATAATGCTTTGAAATCTGAATTTCATCTTCAAGGATTGAATTTCCACTTGGCCTCATAAAATCCATAGGATCTTCCCACTTGACTCCCTCAAGCCAGTTTTCATCTAAGGAAGAGCTTCCAACCTTTGCTTTCTGACACCTAGCTCTGTGTCACTGGGCTAAGAAAGCACACATCTTCTGGATAGCAAAGTCACCCACAGAAACAGATGTATATCAGCACATCATATGTATGTCAGTATATCAGCAAATGTTCCAGCATGTGGTACATATTCCATCAGCAGAGCTAGGCTGATGGTACATATGTGCCACTACATCCCACTTCTATCACAAAGATGTGTTATCAGCTGTATTTGAAAGCAAATGTAAAATTTGTAAATAAGTGAAAGGAGTTTATTCTCATTTCATGTGGATGCAATGAGTTTTGAAACAGCTTTGGTGGGCAGGTCTAACAAAAATGTACAGTGCCTAGAAATAAGTAAAATACAGATTATGATTAGGAGTTGTATGAAAATCATAGAGTAGAGATAAAAATCATTCAGGTGGGGAAATGAGCCACAAATAAGCATTTCTTTTATTTATGTTTCACTATATTTCATAAACTGGGGGGAAAAAACAACAAAAAACCCCATAAAAACAACCAAACAACCAAAACCAAACAAAAAAACCCAAAACCAAACACACCCCAACAAAACCCACCAAAACAAACAAAAAATAAACAAAACAAACAAAACAAACAAAAACAAAATAAAACAAAACACAAACAAAACCACAAACAAACAAACAAAAACAAAAACAAAAAAAAAACCCACACCAAAAAAAACCAAAAACAAAAAAAAAACCCTCCAAACAACTCAAATCTCTAAATGCTAACTTTGCATTCCTGACTCATTTCTTCTGGTAGTGAAAGTCAATCCAGTACTGTTGACTTATAAAGGCCAAGGATCTGTTCTCCACTTTTTTTAAGTGCTGGAGTCCACCACCAATGCTGCATTTCAGAATGTTTTCAAGATCCTGACACTGACAGATGAAACAAAAGCATTCAGTAAACAGAAACAAAGGGAGGAATGGTCATGAAGTACTTCTCTGTGGTTTATATTGGTTTTAATTAAATGAACAGAAATAGGAGAAAAGTTTTCCACCTTTCAGCTCCATGACTGGAAAAAAACATGATCACTTGAGAAGAATGAAAGATGTAACGGGAATATTATAAAACCACCAAGATGAAACAAGTACAGATATCCTTTAGAAGAGAGATTAGGAGTCATTAAAACAGCATTGTGAATTCCAGTTTACAGCTTGCTCGAAGTGACCCCATTAAAACCAGTGACAAAATCTCCCTCTGATGCATACAAATCCTGACCTGCTCCGAACTTAATCCCTGCACAAGATACACAAGAACTTGCATTATTATACATAGGACTTAGCCATGAAAGGCGTTTCAAGTTCCCTACACTGCAAACGCTTGCATATTGAATAAACAATGGTCTGCATATCCCAGTAAAAGTGCACTGTCCACAGATACTGCTGTATTTATTTCTGACCTACCCACCAACGCAGAATTTCTCATGAGCCATATAGAAAATCCATGGTGCCAAATGATAGGATAAACCTGTGTCTAAGCAGGAGGTGCTGTTGGCACAACACAGCAGGAAACAGCAGAGCCAAGGTTGCTCCCCCAGGATTTTGCAAGGAATTCTGAGGATTTTTTCAGGACATTGGAAGGTTTACACATGTTTCTATGCTTTTTTTTCTCTGAAGATAAAACAGCTAAAATGTGAGTGTGGGGTTTTTGGTTGGTTTGGTTTTTTGTTTAGTTTTAGGTTTTGGGGGCTTTTTTTTTTGCCTAAAAGCCACTCTAAATGGTCAGAGTAATTTGGAGAAAAGATCTGAAGGCTCAGAAATATGGAAATTATTTTCTGATACTAAATATGCACATACTAGTAATTATAAGTCCACAATGTACAACTTCTTTTACTTGAGTGTCAAATATTACAGTTTTTCTATGGCAACTCAAGAAATTGCAGCCATATCAAATATCCTTCTAAACTGATTTAGCTTTGGGTAATAAAACAAAACTGCTGATGCACCATAATTTCCAGAAAGACTGAGGACACAGATGGCAGAAGAAAATGGAGCTGTCAGAAACTATGAGCACTCCTATAGACTGTCATGTTATGTATCCTGGTGCTTTTCCTTTTCCCCCAGTACTGTTTTTCGGCAAAAGTACAGTGCCACACAACTATTGACATTCAAAACAGAAGAGTGTGGCTGGCCTTCTAGATACACAAGGGGTTTGGAAGCCACAGAAGAAACTGTAAAAACCTATTTTTAAAGTATTATTCAAGATTAACATGACTGATTTATAAAAAGTCTCTTCTGCAGTCAAGGACAGTAGTGATAAATACCATGACGTCTGCTCTATAATACTTCAAGAAGTCAAAAGTCCTCAAATTTCAGAGTTTGGGCCTATAGCCAAGAAATGTACTTGGCAATAGATTCACATCAGGTCCTTTATCCCCTTTTTACAAAGCGAGAAATTTAACCTAGTTATGATTTTCCTTGCTGAAATTACACCCCTAAGAAACTAAAAAAGCGGAAGTGCTCCTTCAGTCATTTGCTCAAAACTGCACATATTTTCAACAGCATCATTGTCAGAAACCAAGGCTTCTGTCACATCCTTGCTCTTTAGTAAAAAACATCACCTACCTTCAGATACTCTTAAAACCTCTTAAGGTAATAAAGAAAACAGCCAACCAAAAAGCAGTAATTTAGAGGAGGTTATTTTCATACAATGGGAAGTTAACCAACCAAAGGACACAACCCAGATGACACAACTCCATATCCTCCTTCTAAACCCTCAGTGACTCTCTCTGGAATCTGATTGCTTATAACAACTCCTTGCATCTACCTTGTTCCCACCACCAGGAACAAGCCCAACTCAGTGCCTTTCAAGATATCTGAAAACATGCACAGACAGAAGAGACCTTCCAGTAGAGCAAGTGAGCAAAGCAGAGATTTCACTTGGAAGACAATGAGGAAAAAAAGCAACAAGAAAGTGAGAATAGTGAAAATACAAAGAAAATAGTCAAGTAACTTGAAATAATGTTCTGGAATTATACATATACATCTTGGTCCAACATATGTTTTGTTTATTCAAAAGCTGGAATTTTTTCTCTTGGTTAAAAAAATCAGAGAATATGGATGAGATTAAGCACTAGGTCAGTTCCAGCAATAAGAGCGAAATAGAGTGAAAGACAGCTGCAGAATTTGGAGTTACATGTGCAAGAACTTCAGTCACATATTTTGATTGGTCAAAAAATGTTCTACCCTATTTCTAAACACAAGTGGTACTTTTACTTACATGCTAGACTACTTTATAAAATCCTTTTCTTCAACGAAGCAAATTATTAATTTATGGACACTATCATTTTATGGAAGCATTTGGTACAGGAAATCATTTCCTTAGCTGCATGTGTCCTGTTCCAATCTTTATGTGTTTATTCTGCAGTGTAAAGAAGAAAAAACATGTGTATTTGAATTTAAAAAATCTTATTTAAGGATAGAAGAAACACCTGTAATGTAATTTCATTTCAGGGCATCTCATTAACTGAATCCACCCTTCTCCACAGAAATATTAATTCCTATGAGCAATGAAAGTTTCCTAAATACTGTGAATTACTTACTCCCACTATATTTCTTTCTATCTGACATCTATTTATTGAGGAAGCAGGGTAGGTATATAAGGGCATAGAAGCCTGACCAAGTTTTAAAAAGCTTTTTCAAAGTGTGGATAATGTTGGTATTTCAGACCTGCTCCTAGCTGTTTTAAAACCAGGGCCATTTGTGATTTTTTATGTCAGTACACAACGGTGGTATGGCAGGAAGGAGATCAAAAGCAAAACAGAACCTAGACACAGAATTTGCTTTCCATTCTTTATAGCACAGCTTTCCCACCCTGCACCTACCTCCCTTGAAGTCACACAGGAAACTGGAATTTTACCAGAATTTAGCAAATGGTTGATAGACACCATTGTAACTCTGGTGGTGAAGTGTTTTACAGACACCTTCTGTCTGAATTTCCAGACAGAAAATACAGTGTGTATTTGTCCTTCTGATTCATCCACTTGGATGAGACTGTGAGAATACCTCTAGAGGGCAAGGAATGAATCACTACTTTGTTCCTTCATCCTTTCTCCCAGCCACCTGCAGGACATCACGACATCACTGTTACAGGCTGGCCAGCACGGATGTGAGCATGTGCCTGGTATTACTGGCTTGGTTTGCAGCTGATGCCTCCTCAGCAGCAGCAGTGGAGGTCTGCAAGATCAGGTCTCTCCTCTCTCTTTGTGACTACAAAACAGTGTCACAAGGCATACACAGCACATTCAATCCTGCTTTGTAGTTTGTTCTCCTTTTATGCTTTCACTGTTCAGTCTTTCCCTTGTTTTCCTTCCCACTTCGTCACATACACCAAAAGCCAGCATTGGTTCTGATAATGAGATGCTAACACTGGGTCCAGGCCAGCCTTGCTCATGTGTGCTTTAAGCTGTTTCACACATTTTATAAGATTTCAATACATTTTCAGTTCTGTGAGAAGAAAGATCTTTGAGGTTACTGTTGGCTCTGGTAATCCATCAGCATAAGTTCAGCAAGACAGGGACTCTGTGTTTCTCTACCAGGTTAACTCTAGACTCAGTATACTGTGTTTGAAAGCAAATAAATGCTAGCTTTCTAAAATGTCTCTGCAAAAAACAATTGAGTACTATGAAGTGTAAGAGGAAGTTTCTCCAAAGGATGACCCTAGTATATTCATGCTCATTGACTGAAACATCACAAAGTTAATATAACACATAATCCTTTCCTTTGCATACTTAGTAGAAGGAGAAGAAAAAAAAAGGCATTTTTGCATGTCTGCATGTCTGTAACTACAATGCTGGTGCTCTTTTCAGTATTAAATATGCAAAAAACCCCAACCCTGAACACACTTTCTACAGGTAATGTTCTGAGTTGTACACCTTACCTATGTTTCTTTAACTGGTTTGTGCTCACATCTTTATGAGAAAACATGCCTCTGTCTCAGGACAATCTGGGTACCTGCATGAAACAAAACACCACCTTATTCCACAGAGGAATTTCCATACTGCATACTCCAGCCTCAGCAGATATGGCAAGTTCAGAGCCAGAGTTTTGAGGTCAAAGGTCTTCCAGAAGTCCCCCATATATTTTCATTTCAGGTTTTCAAGCTCCCTCAGGAAATCCATTTTGTGGATACTACAAGTCTGTCTAACACCTAGAGAATAGTTCCTTCTCATCTCTGGTAGAGTAAGGACAGTTATTGTATTTCCTGGGAAATGCCCCAACAAAGGCAGGAATGATGAATCTGACTCCATGTTCTCAGAAGGCTAATTTTTATTTTATGATACTATATTATATTAAAGAATACTATATTATACTAACTAAAGAATACAGAAAGGATACTTACTAAATGCTAAAAAGATAATAATAAAACCTCATGACTCTTTCCAGAGTCTCAACACAGCTTGGCCCTGATTGGCCAAGAGTCAAAACAACTCACACCAGAATCCAATGAAACAATCACCTGTGGGTAAATAATCTCCAAACACATTCCAGATGAGCAAAACAGAGGAGAAGCAAATGAGATAAGATTTGTTTAGCTTTTCTCTGAGGCTTCTCAGCTTCCCAGGAGAAAAATCCTGGCAGAAGAGATTTTATCAGAGAATGGGAATGCCACACACGGTGAGATTCTCTGTCTGACCTGCATTGTTATCTACATTATATCAGTGGCAAAACTAAAGAGCCATGAAAATGGTGCAGCAAATCCATCAAAATTTTCATTTATCTGTTTACCCCTTGTCTGTGCTCCACTTTCTGGGATAATGTGTACATGTGTTTCTGTGTACACACACACACACACACACACACACACATACACACACATAGCACACAGGCAAAGAAAGAAAACTGTGTAAGAGCTACTTGAAGTGGAGACACAAGGACCAGAGTAATCAAGGCATCCTAGTCACTGACAGAAGGAATCCCACTGAGTATTCTGTCCCTGCCAGGACTATGGACAGTCAGATAGGCTGAGGCTGGAAGGTGGGAGCTGGAGACCTGCAGAATTGCAGGCAAAAAAAGTGAGATGTTCCTGAGGGCACTTGCTGTCCTTGTGCATGGGTTACAGGAAAAACGATGAGTCTGCCTTTGTGTCCTAGACCCATTTCACTACATTCATCTGCAGATCCCAGGAGAGTGAGCAGGTTTCAGGCGCAGCAAGTGAAGGGAAAAGTAGAAAGAAGTTGAAGAGAGAAGAGTGGAAAGAGTCTGAAAGTTGCACATTATAGGATTAGCTCAAATACAGGAAGGCCTGTTTAGAGAAACACAGGAGATATCACCATCCCACTCCCGTCAAGAGCCCCCACTAATTCTTCTTCATTCCTCCTCTTCAGTAACAGTCCCTTCAACTTCATTCCCTGTCTCAGACCTCAGCCTGCTCCCTCAAAAAACCCAGTCAATACCACTACAAAATACAGGGACAAAATAAGGTATCCTGGCTCCGTGGAAACTTATGGTATTCCAAGTCTAGTGAAAAGGCTTGGACAGTGAGTGGTCTCTGGTTGAGGCCATGAACAGCTGGGATAAATCCCAGAACTGCCTTGGCATTGATTTTATTTATTTCAAGGACTTATCTGTCCCTGGCCAGCAGCAACAGAGAGCAAGTGTGATTTACAACCATAATTTCTATTGCAGCCAAAGATAGATACTCTGCCCCAAGATGATTTTCTTTTTTTCTTTTTCTTCTCATTTTTCTTTTTCCTTTTTTTCTTTTCTCTTTTCATTTTCATTTTTCTTTTTCCTTTTTCCTTTCTCCTTTTCCCTTTCCCTTTTCCTTTTTACTTTTCCTTTTCCTTTCTCCTTACTGCAATGCATTTTCTGCCTATGTCCTTTGATGTGGACACCAAACATCCCATTCATTTCATCAAGTGTAGGATTTGTCAGAGTGTGGTACAGTGAAAGCCAGCAGGCTCTCCGTTTAACACACATAGGCAGGACATTTCACTGTGGGACTAAACCTTTCTCCATCTTCTCTAATTGAATCGTGTCCTACAGTAGCTGCAGTGCATGAAGGAACTCAGCATGATGCGTATTTTAATGGATGCTGTAGCACCGGGGTGGCAGCGGGACAGGCACCACACCCCCTTCAGTGAAGCTGAAGGCACATCAGCAGCTGTGGTGGGCTGGTTGTCGCATCAGATCAGCTAACCATCCTCACCGGGCAAGGAGGGGGTAACACACATGATTTTTTTTATTGGTTTTGCCCCGAGTCACAAAGTGCTGTGTTTTTCCTTCGCATTTTTTCAAGCAGTTTCCTTTAAGTCCTCTCTGGTAGCAGACACAGACATTCATTCAGCATACAGTGACTCTTAGGCAGACAAGCATTAGCAGTTTTTGGCAGTAGCCTGTGACTTCATGTAACGCTGAAATTCCAGTGACAGGCTAAGCTTCCAGCACATCGACCTGGCAATGACAGTCCCATGTATCCTGTGACTTAGGGTGCTGCTCTGCCAGGGCCTTACTGCCGTAAGCCCAGAAAAAAATACTAGAGAAATTCAGATACCAGCTTTTGCCAAATCATCAACAGTATCTTTTCAGACAGAGACAAAAGAGGTAAGAAGCTATTAAATAAATTATCCAAGTGACTTCTGTCTTTTCATATCAGATCGCTGCACACAATGTTTCCTAAGGGCCTTTCAATGGTAACAAGCCATGGACTCCAGTTACTCAGACATGTTTTGCATGCTTCCATCCAAAAAATCCGTTCCAATGCACTCCTCATAAGGAAAATGTAGTAAGCATTGAATAGAGGATTCATTGAGTATGCAAAGGAAAGTTGCATCATAATCTTTTCTCATGACTAAAGGCATTCATTTTGTGTTACAAGAGGGACACTGTTATGACCCAGAATGCTACACTTTATCAAATTTTCTATTTTCTTGCTCAAAGAACTAAAAAACAAGATTATAGTGAGCTTTGATTGGTTATAACTCTGGATTGTTTTCTATTTAAGTACATTTTTGAACGTGAAATGGTAAGTAGAGTTCATAGTTATACAATATCCTGTCAGATAACACAGAAAACATGGCAGAAGGAATCTATCAGCAGACCAGATAATTTCTAAAACAAAATAAGCTTCTGTTTAAAAAGAAGCTTCTTTCCTATATTGTTTATTTGATGGTATGGCAATCTGCCTGCTGTTATTTCAGGTGTGTAGTCTCCACCCAAGTACCTAAAATTAGCTCCATAACAGCAATATCCCTGGTGGTGTGGTAAGAGAATGTGTGTGAAGAACAGCAAAACATGAGTGGCTCAGGGGTCATAACAACAGCATGTGGTGACAGACGTGGAAAAATATGATCATCAGGCAAAACAAACTACACTTATATCAACATTTCTGAAAAAATCCCAAGTTCTCATGGAACTAGAACATACTTACAAGGCACAGACACCAGATCTTGTGGTAGCTAATGTATCTCAGTGCTCATGACATTTCATTTCTAGAAGCTGGATTGCATGTTTACTTGCAGAACAAAGGCAAGTTGGGAGACATCACAGTATATCCCTAGAGCACAAAAAATGTTGAAAAGAGACAGTCACTGATGAGAAGTTGCGTTTACAACAAACATCAACTTGATGTGACATCAAGTTCCCATAGATTGTTCACTGGCATGCCTGCGTCCTAGTGTAGTCCAAGCACATCCATTTTCCTGTACAGATGATTAGGTTCCAGCTTTACAGATATGTCATGTCCGGTCATGACAAAAGTGGATTTGAGGCAGGAACAGTTCTGTTAGGACCTCAGTAGAGTGACTGCACTGTAAAGCCTTTCAGATATCTGGTTTAAACCCATAATATTTCTTTCAAAGGATAGCAGCAGTTGCCACTCTGAAGTCCGTGGTAGTCAGGGCGCCACTGGATGTTGTGGCAGGGCTCTCATCTTCTGACAGGGTTTAGAAAGGAAACATTCTCTCCATGCAAGCAGGGACTAGATTCCTATCAGAGACAGAAATGAGATTTCCAGACCACTGGCTTAACTTGGCTGGTTTTGAAATCAGTAAGCATAATTCCCAATGGCAGCAGAGTTATGTCAGTGAGATTCAGTGAAAATTAAAATTACCAATGTCTGTAAGTGCATGACACTCCTTTGGACACAGAACAGTGCCTGCTTAGCTTTTGTCACTGTTTTGCATTGACAAGTTTGCATATTTTCTTTGAGCAAAAGTCAGATCCTCACTGCTAATGCAAAATACCAGAGGCCAATTACTTCTTACTATTTACAGTTAGCTGGCTTTTTGTAGGTTTATTGAAAAAGTGATCCTGCAGAAAGACCTGTGAAATACAAATGAATATGAATGAAATCTAAAGCCATTTTGTTCACTCTTCACATCTTGCCTGGAAATTTCTTCTGTGTGGAAGTTTCGATAGCCAAAGGCTTAACTGCTGGAACATGATACCTGTCAGAAGAACTGACACCCCACAAGAAGGAGAAGTGAGAATTGTTCCCTATTTTTTCCTATCCTTTGTCCCATATTTTCATTCACTTTCTATTTCATTTATGCTAATGTTTGGGGTTTTTTCTGAGAATTTTTCTTAACATATGAACCTACTTTGCAAAAATTGTTTATATGTTCTTTTTTTATATGCTTCAGTGGCCCCAGATAAAGCTGCTAGTCAAACACACTTTTAGATTCGAAGTTAATATCTTTTGATAGGGAAGAAAGGACTTTACTGGATTAGCAGCAAAAAACCTCCCAAACTCTAGAAAATAACTGTGCCCTAGCCACGTCCTTGTTAAACCAGTAGTTTCTTCTTATATAGAAACATCCATCTCAAGAAGAGAACCTACTGCAAATTACCACTTACAGAAGGAATCTATTCCATCCTTTGAAGCAGTTCTGCATGACATTAGGACAATCCCAGGCCTCAGGTCACTTTGCAATAGACCTCAGGCAGCAAATTGAGAGTGTGCCTGCAGAGAGCCTGCAAAGAGATGTACAATTCAGCTCATTTTCATGGGTCATGCCTCATAGGAAAGCAGGAAAGATTTTGTGCAGAAATTCTTGGCTATGATTCTGAGCAGACAGAGGCAGATCAACGGAAAAAAATAAGCTTTTTTAGAAATCTAACTTTACAGATTCTACCACATTCCAAATGTCATCTGATTTGGGATGTTTGTTTATCCTTTCTGTAACACTAATTTGCAAAGCTCTGATAATTCCATTGGTTGGTTTTGGATTTTTTATAATGATGAAAATATAAGTATCAAACTACCCACTTTGCTATGATCAAATAAAAATGTCATATGTATCTGCAGACATAAAATAGCTCTAGCAGAGATTGTTGCTGGAGGATATAGCCTCCATTATTCATATAAAACACAGTGCTGCCACTGATCATTATCCCTAATAGTAGTAATCCTCCCTGAATGGGTTTATTAAAGTCCTCAGCATCACTGTGGGCTGTTAATAATCTGGTGGTAGCAGCCCACTTTGCTATATCTACAGCTTAACCTACACTTATTTCTGTCATTGCCTTTTTTTCTCTCCACATTAATCATCCTCTGAAAACATTTTCAATATTCTCTCTTGCAGCACAGCAGGATAATGCCTTCTAATTGTCATTCTGAGTCTGCTTTTTCTGGTCCTTCTGCATAAATATAATTGCAAAATCAGCAGCCCCTGATACCCCCGCCCTCCCCATCCTGCTCCATGAGCAATTGCAGTGGTGGTCTCTTCCAGCCTTGTGAAGAGGGAACCACACCCTGCCTTCCATCTTAGAGACCCTGCCTGCACCTACACTCTGCCCAGACACCACAGCACATTGTGGCAGGCACCCTGCTTCCTTGGCTGTCCAGAGAGGGTCCCGTTTCAGAGCATATCAGACTCCAGCCTGAAGCACTCCAGATGCAACTATGGCAGCCCCACTGCAGGAGGAGTGGAATGAGCCTGCATGCTGATGTGTGCTGTGTCTGAAGCATGCACCCTGATGCATGCTGATGTATCCTGATGCATGCTGGATTTCACTCACATACCATGTCGGGGAAAAAAACCCTAGCATAAAAATGTGACCAGGAACCAGGAAATAATCTCATCCTCTCATGTCTACAGAGAATCCCAGAATACCACTCACATTGCATAACACAGCAGAAGTTCACTGTATATTTTTGTTCCTTTCAGCTTTATCTGAATTTTCTGTTTTCCAGAAAGCATCAATTACTCCAACTAGTCATGGAAAAAGGTTTAAACATCCTCAGTTTTGCAAGTCTGAGTTTCCAGTTCACTTCCCTTTCACAGTGAAGGTTTTTTCCCCGAAAAAAATAAATGTAATAAAAGACAGTAGTGTGAAAATTTCTGTCAGTAATACTATTAATCCTGCTCTTGAATTCCTGCCATCTCAGATTAGGTGATCAGTTGATGCTTTGCAGAGATGTAGTAGGAAAAATCCTACCGCTGATTTTTTTAAACAGCTTTGCTGCTGTTTGGCATTGAATACTGTTAATATCTGGGCATGAAAATATGACTCAATTATGCAAAGAAAATACATATACTAGTCCCTATAACTGTTCTGCTTAAATAGCTTTGTTATTTTTATAGATGAAACAAACTGACAAAAACAATCTTTGAAGGACAATCCTCATAAGCAGTAGGATTAAGGATATTCTTCATAAGGAGTGATGTTATTTGACACCTCATAGGAAGAGTAGAGTCTTTATTAAAAAAAAATCTCTTGAATTAGACAATACTAGGAGAATTCCTTGCCATGCTGCTTTATTATGAACACTATTAGAATTGTATAGGGTTTCTCCTTGTTAAACTTTCTGACACCTTTTCAATTTGCCTTTTTACCTTAATTCAAGGCCACAGGAAAGTAAATGCATCCTTCTCAGTCACCTACATCCACCATTCCATATTTTAAAAAGCTAAGGCAGAGGACTTGTTAGCTATATCACCTGCATTAACCACTAAAGAGAAAATGTCACCTAAATTCAACATAGAGTAGATGGTCTCTTCAACATTCTGGCAGAGTTAACCCTTACAAGGATACTATACATGGAGATAATTGGCAGTGAAAACAGGTATCAGTTAAACTAGCCTAGGTGTCAATTAGATAACTTCAATTTACTACTCTGCCACTGTTCACTGTATATCTTACTTTAGTCTTAAAATACAGTTCTTATCCAGAAGTTTGGAGAACAAATCAGTGCCTGAGGAAGTTCTGAGGAAAATTGCCTGTGAACATGAAAGATGCATGAATTGCTTTTGTCTTGTCTAGCTAACTCTGGTGTTCTTAGACTCATCTGGTTATAAACATGTGCTACTGTCTCGGAAGGTCAAAAGTAATGGAAACAACAGGTATTTTAGTGTGCCTGGAAGACATCCAAACAAATTATAGTTAGATAGATCATCTTCTCCATCTAACCAGCTGTCCAAGAATTCATTTTTTTTCTTCCAATTGCAAAAGATATGAGGGTGGTGAATTATTAAGTGAGGTTGGTGAAACACTGGGACAGGTTGCCCAGAGAGGTGGTGGGTGCCCCATCCCTAGAAACATTCAGCGTCAAGTGGGACAGGAATTCGAGCAACCTCACCTAGTTGAAGATGTCTCTGCTTATTGCAGGAAAACTGGACTGTACCATGTTTAAAGGTCTCTTCCCACACAAACTATTCTATCAATATATGGCATAGCAAAAAATCTATTGTAAAGCAAAAAACTCTCTAAACAATTTCTAAAGGAATAAAAGGTTTGTATTTCTATTTTATGCATACAAAACACAAGACCATAGCTAAGACCTAAGTCTCTGAACATACCCCTGCTATCAAGAGTTGAATCTGAATCCAAATACCTCAGCATTCCTGCTCTACTATTAAACTCTGACTGACACTATATAACAAAACATTTCAGATTTTGGGGGTAATTTTGTTATTCTATTCTAAACTGACATTGCAAGAATAGTATGAAACTTAAGTTTCTTCTCTTCCCTGCTGCTTTCATTTGAGCTGAAACAGTAAATTGAAAACAACATTTTTATTTTAATTTGTTTTTATAAATTCAAAGGACAGAGACAGTATAGAAGAAAAAAAAAAAGAAAAACCCAACAACACCCACCAAACACCAACACCCCACACACAGTATCTTTGTCCCTTTAGAGAAGGCTTTGTAGTAAGCTCAAAGGATTGGTTTCCAGCTTTCACAAACACAATTATTTTTGTCCTGAGTAATATTAGATACCTTGAGTTTAATTATGTTAAGTAAAGCAATAATTTGATGGTTAAGATGCATCAAGCCTACATTAGGAAACTATGTTCCAGTAAGCAGACTTTCATTTGAAGTTATCATAAGAAGTAACAAATAATGCTTTATACTGCCAGGCATACACCTTCACAGTTACTACAAAGAAAGAGCAGTGAAATGCTATAAAAGAAAGCAATGGTTTCATTTATGAGTTCTAACCAATACCGTCAACTTACTTAACTGGGATCTCATCTTGAGGCCACAATAAAACCACTTACCCAACAAAATCAGAGATAGCATTCAGAATGATGAATAAATACTTCTGACTAATTGTGTTAAATCCCCATATTGCATGGAGTTTTGGCAGGCATTTTATCAAAAGGTGTTAATGCACTGTGGCATTAGGTGTGCCAGCTTGTTTTTTTCCCTGAAGGGACTAAAGTGTACTACAGGCGAGGATTTCTGAGGTTTCTGGGGAAGAACCATCTGTGATGCTTTAGAAAGACTTGTCTGTGATTTCACATAGTGTTCTGAAAGGCTCCATTGACATTCACTTTCACAGGGTTTTCTGACATTCATAGAGCACAGTGATGTTAGTGTATTTATTTGTCCTTTTTATTGGTCTTTCCATAAGCTGTTTTGCACTTTTACCTTTCAGTATGAACCAAAGCCTGTCTTTAACTAGAAACTCAGTTAATGCTGTCCATAAGTCACTGTGAAATGGAAGGAAAGTTAGGCATTGGTGAGAGCCTCTTCAGACCGCCCTCAGTATTTCAAAGCCGTGCTGTGCTGCACACATACAATTTCTAGAACTATTTTTTATAACAATGCAGCTACCTGATCTTTTTTAAGAGCAAAAGTCTCTGGACTTCTCTGTAATGCTCTGCTGTTCTTATAGGATATTCAGCAAGTCAAAAGCTTATATCTAAGAAAAATCTCTCTCCTCATGGTAACATTTTGAGAAGCAAGGATGCCATTTCAAACTGATAACTATGTGTCCAACAGTAAATAATTTCATATGCAGAGAAATACAGGGGAAGCAACAGGCTTCCAAAATGCCTCTGCATTTTGGACAGCGTTACTTAGCTCATTATACAGGTTTAGTCCCAGTGAATGGCACTTACACAGTTCTCACCACCAACAGCCTAACAATGATTAAGCTGAGGTGTGTATGTGAAACAATAGTTAAAATATCTGGACAGCATTTCTCAGAGGAAATATAGAACTGAAAGTCTGTTTTCCAAATTTTAGGTTTATAGTGGAACTAGTACCAAAGCTAGGCTGAAATGATATCTTAAAGAAATTTCTTCCAGGTACACCTAAAATAACATATCAGGGTCATGTAGCCATTTACTGCAATAGCCTGTGTTTGACTTGATTAAATGAAGGATTGTATTGATTGTATTTCATTTCTAACAGAAATGTTTCGGAAATTATTCCCACATGGCATTTTCTTATAACAGGGGATTACTCAAAGGAAGCCTTTGCAAGGGGACAAATCCTCTGAGAATTGAACTATACAGACTCATACAAGACATTCAGTCACTGGTTGCCCTTTGCTAGTGTCCAGCTTCTCTGTGATTTGGGAGCTCTCAGACTACCTCACCTTTGTGAAAAAAAGAAACTGACTGTGAGATACCTGGGTGTCTTGAAAACAGATAGAAAGAATAAGATTAGGTGTGCCACTGCAACATAGTTTGGGAACCCATTGCCCTTGTGCAGTTGCATTGTGCTTAACTGTCCTGGTTAGGGCTGTATAGAGGACATATGAAGTATTTCCACCGGTATAGCCTAGGGCTCACAACACTTGCAAAGGGGAAGCTGAAGTTTTCAATCCTTTGTAGCCTTATCAATCTGTGACAAGGAGTTCAGCAAAAGATTTTTAAAATAGAAAAAGTGACTAAAATTGCTTTAGACATCTGCTATATGAGATAGCAGATGGTGAACCTACCAAGAGATCCCTAGAAATATTAGTATTTAAAAGGTCTTACATTTCACTAACTTCAGAGAAGTGTGTGGCACTGTCTGTTGCCTTATGGGAATGGGGGCCATAGAAATGGGAAGGAGTGAATATATTACTGAAGGGCTTTCAGTTTCTCTGAAGTATTTCTCTCACAGCATTTCCCCAGTCCTGTTCTCCATCCTCAGCAGCTCATCAGCATACCAGGCTGACACCCTGCTGGGCTTTTGGTAGCCTCCCCCACCAACAGTCTTTGTCCAGGTCACAGCAAGCAACACATATCTAGCTAAGCACTACTCCTTCCACCCCTGCTCCTGTGAATCACAAGTTTAAAATTATCATGAAAATCCACATTCATCACACAATCTTCACTCATGTTGTCACAGACTGTGAATGTGAGATGTGGCCAGGGGTGTGTATTCTATTGCTATCTCTTAGAGGTGGGGCAGTTATCTTCTGTTAGCTGGGCCACCTGTTAAAACCGTCTGGGGCTGTTTTCTTTATGTCTTCCACAACCAATCCTCCCTCTGGGAAATATCTTCTGTTAATGGCCCATTGAGTGTCAGGGCATGACTGATAAAATTACATCATCCCATTGTGAGATGCTCCGCCCATGGGGAGGAGCGAGGCATTCCTACCTGGATATAATCTGAGACTTGGAACACCAGAGCAGCCTTTTCCCATTGGATTCCCGGAGGAAGACCAAACCAATCTACACTGCCACTGGACCTTCAGAGGAAAACTCCACCCTTCTTTAGGATCACTGTTTCAAGGGAACCACACCTGGCACTGCAGGAGGACTGCAGCCACCACTGAATGGGACTGCTACCAACACTGACCCACAGAGTGTCAGATCATGTTCTGACTCTGTCAGTGTTGTTATGTATTACTGCATTTTTATTTTTATTTTTTCCTAATAAAGAACTGTTATTCCTACTCCCATACAGCTTTCCCTGAGAGCTCCTTAATTTCAAAATTATAATAATTTAGAGGGAGAGGGTTTACATTTTCCATTTCAAGGAAGGCTCCTGCTTTCCTTAGCAAACACCTGTCTTTTCAAACCAAGAGACAGATCCACAGCAAACTCCAAAAAACCCCAAACAAACAAACAAAACACACAAAAAGCTTTATCACAACACTGAATGAAAGTAGACAATTTACACGCAATTAACCTCCCGTTCCTTCATCACAATTATAACAGACATTCTTTACAAACATTCCACTCTCACCCATTGTTCAGTCCATGTTTTGGCCACTACTGCTCTCCATTACCATCCTCATCTCAAATTCCTCATATCTTACGTTAGACATCAAAAAAGATTGTGGTGGTTTCACCACCTGAATGACAGATGCCCCACCAATACTGCTCTGTCACTCCCCTGAACAGGGAAGAGATAGTGTCACAAAAAACTGGTTGAGATAAGACAGGGAGAGACACTCAGCAATTAACCATCATGAACAACAACAAAAAAAAACCTCAGCTCAGAGAAAGTAATTTATTTTCTTGCTAATTCAACCAAAATAGGATATTGGGAAGTAAAACTAAGTCTCAAAAACACCTTCTGCCACCACTCCCTCCTTCATGAGTTTGACATTATTCCAGTTTCTCTACCTCCTTCCCCACAGCACTGAAGGGGAATGAGAAATGGGGACTGTTCATCACACATTTCTGCTGCTCCTTCCTCCTTAGGAGGAGCTGGAGTAGTCCTTTCCCTGTGGCTGCAGCTCTCTTTGCAGAGAGCAGCAGGCGTAACTTCCCCAGGATTTTTCCTGGGGAAGGCAGTAAGAAAGCTCAGAGATGAAGAAAAACAATTCTTATCTCTACTTGTTACATCTGTTGTTTGGCACATGTGGAATGTGTTATGGAGATTGTTTACCCAAAAGGGATTTGGTAATTTGACACTGGTGATGGTGTTTTGATTCATTTTGACCAGTTGGAGCCACGTGTGTATCAGACTGTCTGGCAAGGGCATTAGGTTTTTTAGTATAGTTGGGTTTTAGTATAGTAGTAGTATAGTATTAGTGTAGAATGTACTATAATATAGTATAGCTCAATAAAGCATTTATTCATCCTTCTGCAATCATGGAGTCAAGGCTCTTTATTCCCTGCATTGGGGATGCTTGCCACAATTTCCCTACTTCAGTATGGGATTCCTCAGCACGATCCCACAGCAGACAGTCCTCCAAGAACTTACTCAGTGTCAGTCTTTCCCAGAGTCTGAAGTCCTTCATAAACTGCTCCAGCATGGGCCCTTCCATTGAATGCAGTCCTTCAGGAATGCACTGCTCCAGCATGGGTCCCAATGGGTCACAAGTCAGGCTAGCAAACTTTCTCTCCAGTGTGAGCTCCTCTCTCCATGGAGCCGCAGGGCCTGCCAGGACCATGCTCCAGTGTGGGCTTTCCATGGGGTCACAACCTCATTTTGACACATCCGTATGCTCTGGTATGGGGCTCTCCATGATCTGTAGGTGGATATTGGCTCCATCATCATTCTCCATGGGCCATAGAGGCACAGAAGTCTCATCACAGCATTCATCAGGGGCTGCATCTGGCACCAGGAGCCCCTCCTCCATCTCCTTCTGCCCTGGCCTTGAGGTGTGCAGAGCTGTTTCTCTCACATATTCTCACCCCTCTCTTTTCCAGCTCTAATTTACTTCTGGACAATAAATTTCCCCCACTTAAATACTTTATCCCAGAGGTGTTGCCATAGTCACTGAGGCTTGACCTTGGGCAGCAGTGGGGTGGTCGTGGAGCCAGCTGGCACTGGCTCTGTTGAACACAGGGAGAGCTCCTGGCAGCTTCTCAGAGAAGCCGCCCCTGTAACCAAATCCTTGCCATGCAAACCTACTACAGCTACATTTTGTAAAGAGTAGTGCTGTAAAGCTTAGCTCTGTCCTGGCTGCTGCTGGTACACAAAGACAGCACGGCGTTTTTCAGAGATGACTCTCAATTGTGACATCAGTTTTGCCTGTAACAGCCTGTGGTTCTCATGGAACCATGTAAACATGGAACATGTGTATTTGTAGATGCCATCATCACTTTTTCTTAGCTGTGTGGTGGAATTCTTTGCTGCTCTGGGCATTGATTATAGATAGAGATTAGGATGCTTCCCTGAAATTCACATAAACTCTCCTTGTCTTTGTTGAGACAAAGTTGGCAATTAAAAAAACCCTGAGTTGGTTTTTTTTTTTACTATCTAAGGTTACACTGTTATGTTTAGAATCTAAGGTGTGCCTTCACTTAATTCAGTTAAGTGGTCATACAATATCACCTTAATATCGACTCTCTCTCTCTTCTAGGCTAACAAGATGGTCCTTTTTTGGCAGGGAAAAAAGAAATACATTGTGAGGGTTTTGTACTAGGTCTTGTTGGACCTAGACAGGCACTACATCAATGGGAATAATGTTTATTAATCTAACACTAATATAGGTGTTGAAATATTAATTATAAAATTTAATTCATGGTGCTATAAGTCACAATGTTTAAAAATCCAACTGTTCGCACAAGTTATGCTTTTTAGGGAGACATTCAGCATTTTAGATTTTTTTTTTTTTTTGAGAGGAAAGAAGTAAATATCTTCTTTAGGGAAAGCCTTGGGAAATTTCAGCGTTTCCAAAGTGAAAGGCTTTAAATCTTACAGGCTACAATAAATTCAGGATCTTGTTTATATCTTTATTTCAAGAGAAGAAAATTACTTTCTAATTTTCTACATTCTAATTATATATATATATATATAATATATTTCTAAAAAATATAAAAATATTTTAAAATAAAGATTTTATGTCATGAGTTTGAAATTACATTAGCCATAGTGAGAATGCCACTGATATGCTAAGCAGTGCTGAGACCTGTATTAATATCAGATGTTACATCCTTTTATCTGACAAGTCACTGTCTTAAAGAATACAAGTGCTCCTTGCAAATGTATCTGATATTTTTCTTGCATTTAAACACAAACCAAGGTAAAGACTAATGCTTCTCTCAGGAGATGTTTCAAAGGTACTTCAACAGCAGCTGACAGAGAGTTTGTGAAGATTGACGTTTTATTACAAAATTAGGCTAAAATTTTAGTACAGTCTAAAGGTAGGCAATATGTTTGTTTCCCAGAATGCAGGCATTCAGGCTGCATCCTTTCAAGAAACTAGATGAGCAGACGGAACCACTACTTATCCTGACAATGCACCTTGAGAGGGAGAGGGTGGAATGGCAGGGATAGATGGATGCCAAATAAAAAATTTAACAAATTTTAAAAATCATAGAATATTTTGAACTGGAAGGAAGCCACAAGGAAGCATCATCAGGTCCAGCTCCTGGCTCTGCTCAGAACACTCCAAGGGTCACACCATGTGCCTGAGGGCACAGTCCAAATGCTCCTTGAACTCTGCCAGGCTGGTGTTGCGACCGCTTCTCTGAGGAATCTGTTCTGGTGCCTAACCATCCTCTGTATGAAAAAACCTTTCCTGATATCCAGCTTAAGCCTCCCCTGACACAATTTCATGCCATTCCCTTGAATCCTGCCACTGGTCACCACAGAGAAGAAAACACTGTCTTCCCAGGACTATATCTAAAGCCATGTTTCTTAAATTTCACCTGAGAAAAAATACAGTTCTCAAGTTTCTCCAACAACACAGAAGAGACAAATCAGAGAAAGTAGCCAAGAACTATTTGAAACATTCCACCACCTCTCTTTCTGCCAGCATCCACTACTTGTGGGCTCAGAGAGGAACACTCTTTGATTTCCAAATCCTCCAGCAAGACCATAAAGCACTCCTTGTTTGAACAGTTTGACCTAGTAAGAAGTTACACTTCACTGGCCCATCCCACTCCCATCATGCAACTTGAATGGCCTGCAGTGACAAATACTTCAAGGATCAGGTGCAACTGTCTGTTTCTTGGCTTCTTCACTCCCCTGTTTTTTGGGAAACTGAAATATATTCAAACCCTTAAATTGTCAATATGTCTGTCTCTCTCCTTCACCTATAACAGTTTCTTCAAAAATTGTGTCCATATTTTACCTGCCTGTCAAATATGGTTGAAATAAAAATCTCCAATAAATGCTGTGAAAGTTCATGTTTGCATAGAAGATTAAATCTAAAATTACCTTTTGAAGGGTGAGTTAAAGCCACTTTTTCCTTATGAAATGAGAGAACCTTCATCTGGATTGTCTGTAAGTACACCATTGCTGTCCAGCTGATCTGCACATGCCCATCTTTCAGGTGACATCAATGTACACCTGTACTCAAGTGGACCAGTGTGAGAGGAACTGAGGTGGGAGAATGGCACTTCAGAGAGCAGCATCATGGTCATGGATGATGAGGTGTTACAAAGAGAGGGTTAGTAGTGTGCCGGGCATACACAACACAAATCCTTCCGGAAATCAGGCTGTCTTTTTCAAAGGATTGTGGTGTGAACATATAAACAGAGACAGTGTGGAGGAATGCAAAACACACACTTTGTGGTACACTGATGCAATGGAAATACAGTTTAACTCTGCCATATTGAAAAGAAGTGACGCTATAAATACTGATCAAAGAGCAAAGTCCTGTCATCCTATGGAAATAATCTTGGTCTAGACATCTGAGCAGACTCAGCTTATTAAAGAAGACACCCTCAGACGAGAATTTAATGAGGGCTTTCACAATACACAGGCAAACTTAGTAACTGGATCATTCAAATGTTTGAGCTGATAGTGAGCAGGGCCCCATTCTCTGCAACAGGAAGTCAATATTGTCTTACAAACTAGCAAGAACTCAGGATCTCCAGAGCCTGAATTCTTAAAAAATCTCTCTCACAAATTGTAGGCTCTCTGGCATTGTAGTTTTGTTGACTAGAGAAGATTCACATTGAATGTGAGTGTACAGCACCAGTGACCTCAATCAGAGTAGATGTTACAGCCAATTTTTTAATCAGAATTTGCTCATCCAAATGCCAACCACTAAAGAAGCCAAGCACTATGTGCCATCAGTAGTCCACTACTAATGCCCTATAGGCTGCTAAGAAATGTGGGATCTTCTCCAGGGATACAGGGGACAGTATCATGTCAGTATCTGAAATAAGTTTATGCCTGGTTTGAAAGTACATAGAAGTCCATCACTCCAGCAGCCTTATTCTACACAGCTTTATGAAGGAGAGCTTTCATGTATATAGAAGAGTTCAAAGTTCTGTATCACATCCACACCACCAAATTTTAAGATATTCCCTAAGCTTTAAAATAACACTTTCCTCCACTTTAACTACCCTGTCCAAGAGAGTTTTATGCTTTTCTCTTTCAATATATTTAGTTGGGTAAAATGTAACCCCTGTCAAAAAATGTCAGCAAAAATATGGGAAATAACCTACCATTTTATGGAATGCCAAATATTAGCATAGAAGCTTGCTGCTTCTACTTGGCATGACTGGCATAATTCAAAATACTATTGTCTCCTGTAATCTGGACAAAGTCCTATCAGTATAATTTCTGCATTTTCTTCAGTAAGACTACAGCTGGCAGCCTTGCAAAAGCTCTTCCTAGATCCAGACTTTGCAATTTCAGTTTTCAAAGTAAAGTCATCATCTTGACTAAATTTTTCTAACTATGGCATAGACTGATAATTCTATGTTTTTAAAAAAGGAGCTGTATTTATTTGCAGTTAGAGGATATACATGCCTGCCAGCATTTAGCTGAAGTCTAATTACATTCAGTAGTACCATAGAACTGTACTCCAGCATTCTGAAAACATGCTGCTGAAAATCCAAATGATCTCATTAAAGAAGATCCTCCTTACAATTCTGCATTTTGTGCTACCTCTTGATTTGCCATTGTGGGCAAGGGCTTTCTGGGATATATGCTACTCAGGTGTTGAGATGTTTGAAAAGACCAACAGGTATCCTGACTACTCACTGTAAAACACAACTTGCAATATAACCTGTTGTGGTTTAATTTAGTAGGCAGCTGAACACCATGCAGTCATTCACTCACTCTCATTCATTCACAGTGGGACAGGGGAGAGAATTGGGAAAAAGGTAAAACTCATGGGTTGAGATAAAGACAGTTTAATAGGACAGGTAAGGAAGGAAAAATAATAATTAGAAAAAGAATATGCAGAACAAGCAATGCACAGTGCAACTGCTCACCACTTGCTGACAAGTGTCCAGCCCATCCCTGAGCAGTAGGTTGCCACTTACTACCCTACTCCCCCAGTTTTATTGTTCAGCATGATGCCAAATGGTGTGAAACATCTCTTTGGCTGATTTGGGTTAGCTGTCCTGGCTGCCTCCTCTCCAACTTCTTGTGCACCTCCAGCTTCCTCTCTGGCAGGACAGGAGAAGATGGAAAGTCCTTGACTTAGTGTAAGCCCTGCTCAGCAACAACTAAGACATCAGTGTGTTATCAACATTACTCTCATACTAAATCTAAACCTAGAACTGTTCTAGCTAATGGGAAGGAAATTAACCCCATGCCAGCCAAAACAAGACAAATAAATGGCAGAATGAAGTCACAGTCAACTTTATTCTATAAAATCAATATTTAACCTAATACACACAGGCAGGACAAATGAAAGCACTTAATATCTGGCTTCTACCCTGACAATGTAAATACAAGCATCACGGCAGGGCATAAGAAGGGAAGCATCTTAATCCAGGGCTCATAGTGACCATTTTCAATTTCAATGTTGTACAGAGGGCTCCCATATTCCCATAGGCATGTTTCTGACTCCCAGAGCTATTCCTAGCACTTTGTGAATTAAACCTAGTTTGAATATGTTTAAAGGATTAAAGGGACTGATTCAGAGAAGTAAAAGAGTAGTTATTCTCTCAATTATATCACAAGCCAAAAATGTCCAATTCTAACAGAGCTGAGTTACTGTTAATGGCAAAAAGCAGCAGTAAAGGCAATAGCTTTGGAAAGTGCAGGTTGACTACTTAAAACCATAAGGGGTGACTTTGGACAAGTGTCTTACTCCTTGCCCCTTGGCTGCATGGGGAGCATAAGTGTCTTGCTATCCTACAGAAATAAAAAGATAAAATGAGAAAGGAAATGGAAGTTGTTTGCACATTTTGACATTTTCTGTGATTAAATTTTTGCTAGAAAAGGACCAATAGGCTATTGATCTCTTCTCTCTGGTGATGAGTGATAGTTATCTGAGGGAATGGCCTGAAGTTGTTTCAGGGGAGGTTCAGGTTGGACATTAGAAAATTGTTGGACATTAGAAAAAAGAGTGTGGCTGGGCTCTGAAACAAGCTCCCCAGGGAAGTGGTCACAGCACCAGCCTGACAGAGTTCAAGAGGCATTGTTCTCAGGCACATGGTGTGACTCTGAGGGATGTGCTGAGCAGGGTGAGAAGCTGGACTTAATGATCTTTGTGAGTATCTTCCAGTTCAGGATATTCTGTGATTCAAAAAGACAGGATAAAATGCAGTCCTTTATAGTACAAAAGTAAATATTAAAAGTACAAGTTATGTAAGACAGAAGTTCATCAAAACCAAGATGACCTGATCCATATTCAAAGGCTATTCTGGCTCCAAGTTGTTCTCGTCACTTTCAAAAATGTTTGAAAATATCACTGCTAACAAAAGCCTTAATATTATGGGTTGCAAGATTTGATAATAACATAATTTAGAAATTGCTATTATCTTCCAATTTTGTAAAGCCACAGCTGAAGTGAAATCCTGCCCAAGATAGATAATTCTGGGAGGTGTCAGTCACACTGCCTTCAGCTAGAACAAAATAGAGTTGAGCTCCAGGAAAAGTACATAAACAGATCAAGGAAATGAAACTAGCTTGTAATTTACATGTGTGCTGTTCCATAAACATGCTCACAGTAAACTCATTCCTCCCATTGTCCTTTCAAATACTGTTTTTCTTTCTGGTTTCTAATGGTTCAAAACATACTCAAATGTATCCAGACTTCAGTTCAGCTAAGCCCCTGAGCTAAAAAATAGTCCAACCCATGTGTTCATGCCTTTCATACACACTGAAAAAAACAAAGCATAGCACAGCAATTCTGAGAAAAGCACCTTTCCTCGGGGCAATGAAGTAGGTCTTAATGTTCAAATTTTGGGGATAGTGCTCTTTTCACTGAAAACCAGTGCTTCTTTGGAAGGCAAGATTTGCTTTATGGCAAATCCATTTTCTCTAGTTCAAATAAAATAATGGGAACATTAAACCTAAGCATATTATTCCCTAACAATACTTCAAAAACAATTTTTTAATTCGATTTTGGAATAATCTTATATTCCTAAATCAAAGAATTTACTAATAAAGCCCAGGAAGATTTATAATAAGCAGCAATTATGTACTAGCTTAACTGCTGCTCTTGTGGGAAGAAAACAGACAAACATTAAACAAAAATAATCTTTCTGGTCTGAAATGGAAGCAGTAAAATGTCAAGATAAATACAGGTAAAGAATAATTGCTCAGTTTCAGCTTAATGATAATCAAACAAAGACTGATCATGTTGTATTAATTCAAAAGAAGAGCATATGCCTTAAAGAAAGTCTGGTTTCTGGATGTAGCACTAAATGACTGCAAAGGCAGTAGGCTTGCAAAAGACTGATGGATTGTTTTCACTAGTGGAACATGTATTTTTATTCCCATAAAGAAATCAGTAAAAAGTACTGGCACTAGCTGCATAGTCCATATTCTTTCAATTTTTGGCTCTTTGTCCTCAGTAAGTAACTTCCTAAACTATGACTTACTTGACTTTAGACTAAAACAAGACTACAGCTTTCTTCACTGAGGAGATTTTTCCCAGACTGTTGAGTGTTTTCTTTGACATTTATTTTTAAAAAGAAGTTTTAGTGAGATTGAGCTCACAGAAAGTCTATATCTTGTAAAAACATTTGAGGCTTCTACACTAATTTTTTTCAGACCTGGCTTTTCTCCATTAAAGTTCAATGAAACACTGTCAGCCAGTTGCCTGCTTTGCAAGATCATGAACCAATTGCACAGATTTCTTTACAAAGTGAAGAAAGCTTTTCTTAAGACTCTGCAATACACAGCTCTTCCAGCATCAGTAGGCAAGTAATCCCTCAGCTGGCTCAGCTGAGAGAAAGATTTGCAAGCTCTATGCCCAGTGGTATTGTTTGTTTGTAATACAGTAACACTTAAAGGTACCATCTAGGGAATAGGACCTCCTTGTCTAAATACTGCATTTTCTCATGCATGGGAAAGAAAGGTAATTTAAGAATAAACTGGAATCTACATTATACACACAACTTACAGTAAGATATACTAGAAGCAGAGATCAATAAATGTTGAGACTCACACTACTTCTATGTTTTCTATATAGTTTCCCGATGTCAATAGCAATTGCAGAACTAAAATTGAATCAGAATGACAATACTGCTTGCTACAAAAATTCTATTCCCAAGTAAGGTATTTTGCTTGGAAAATCCAAACAAACTCTTTTAGTTCCCTCATGCCTAACTATCATCACTACACCCTTCACAGGTACCACAGTTTTTGGTATCATCAGAGGACCAAATTGTGGCTTTCAACTGTTGCTTGCAACCAACACTAAGCCTACAGCAGAAAGACTAAGTACGATGTTATGGTCAGGTTTATCATGCTGTTTGGTTTATAGTTCTCTTGATTTACAATTTATAAATTAGTTATAGTCAAAACAAGAAGTGATACTAATAGAATAGCAGCCAGTATATTGCCACAATGCAAGTCAAAGATAGATCTTGTATACAGGAAGTGTGTATAGGAAAACAAATTAAATTTGATAGCATGGTACCAGAGTTGTTAAACGCCCCAAAGACACTTACTAGCACACTGTGATTTACCCTTCCCTTAATGACATGGCCTGGTTACCTAAATGCCTTTTGATAGAAATTTCCAGTAATAAAATCCAGAATAGCATAGAATGTGTTCGTAGAATATCTTCTGTTAATGATGTACAAAGTGCACAAAATTAATCCCTTCCAGAGTCCTCAAGCTGAGGCTTTGTTTTCAAAGTACACCATATAGCTCTCATTTTGTGTCTTTTATTTGTTTTCCCATTATTTCCACCTTTAATCCAGTTTAATTTGCTTTAATCCAGCCAATTCCACAATTAATATGTTTCCTGATATTCCCACTGATACACAAATACAGTATTTCCGGCTCCAGGCAGAAAATAAAGGTATGAACAAGCCAGCCCATTTATTGATAAACTAAGGCATAAGAGGAGCTGAACAGTCAGTATTTCTCAGATGTGTGTTGCAATGCAACGCAGAATAAGGTTCATGAATATCCTATTATATTCCCCACTGATGCATTTCCCATAACCCATTTTGTTATTTCTCACATTCTGCACGTTTTACAAGTTGGACCCATGCAATTAATCCCATTTAAAGAGTAGTCTGGTTAATTAATGAAACTACCCTTCATGGGAACCCCTCTGACTATGGAAGGATTACAGCTCTGAGCTCCCCATGCCTCTAGGCTGAGTCACACAACATCCCTTCCATTCCTACCCAATATAGGTTCTGTTGCTTAAGTACAGGGCTCCAGAAATTAGTGAGATATCATCCAATGAGTACACTTAATGTAAAAGTGAAATCAAAACAAAACAAAACAAGATGTCTTTAAATTTAAAGACAAAATGGTTCTTTAAATTTAAAGATTCAAAGCTTTACGTGCTTGTTTTGGAATTCCTTAAAAAAGTAGCCCCTACCTCAAAGTCTGAGCCCAACTGGAAAGCCCATGAGCTGGAAACTCAGCTCATTAAAATTAATAGATTTTCATATGTGTGTTTGGCAAAGGATGCTCCTTTTGTAATCTGTTTTCTGTTTAATTTTTCCTTGGGCCTTTTAAATTTTATCTCAATTGAAGCCATGCTAGAATTCAAGTAATGCTGTCTCTTTTTTCTTTTTTTTTTCTTTTTTTTTCAATAACCAAACTTTATCCCTGCTTTGATACCACAACTAACAACTGAGTTTTGTTCTAGCATTGTGCTGGAATATAGAACTTCAGACTAAAGAAGTGACATATTAATGTGTTGTTTGGACAATCTGATGTACAAACTGTATAGTGTGAGCCAGACATGATAACCTAATTATATAGAATTTCCTCTGACCTTTTCAGGCAAAAAATTTTAAGAGTTCAGTAGTGTGTTTTGTTCAAGTGCATTTTTTCACTTTCCTGGTCTGAATATTTGTTCTGTCTGATGTCTAAATTGTATAGAACTGATGTATTAAAAAGGAAGAGAAATTTTGACAGTTTGTTACCCGATCTTCAAGATAAATGAAATCTCTTTTTGCAAAGTACTTTCAGAACTGAGCTTATCAGATCACTACAGACTGAACATTTGCAAGGCTGGGAGCCTCCGGCTACAAGGCGAAGTGTTTCCTGAAGTGATTAATGTCAGCCTGTGAGGAAAGAAAACAGTGTAGCACTTAAAATTAGCCCAGAAAATAATAAAAAAAAAAAAATCAGCTCAGTTAGGTGCTCTAATGCCAATGATGATGAATTCAAAGATACCCTGAAGACAATAGCCTGTCATGCTGCAGGAAAACTAAACCCTGGAAAGCTAACTGTTTATGTCAAGATGGTGAGCTGATTTTATCATTGTATTGTAATATTATTTTCCTAGACAAAACAAAACAAAACAAAACAAGATGTTTATATTGAAGTTTGCTTTTCCAAATACATCTGCTATACAAGCAGTGAAGTCCAGAGAGATATAAGCAAGAATGTGTTTTAGTAACATCAAATTCTTGTGTAATGTCCTCTTTTTCATATTTAAGGACTTTGAAAGGAAAGGGACTAATTATTTGTAGTTACTTTAAATTACTGTTAAATTACTAAAAAAAAAACTATAAGCAAGGTTCTCTGACTGGAATTCCTTCAACAGAAGGATCCTTTTGACTCCTAACTTGTTAGCCAGCTCATACTCTGATACAAGTCTTGGCAACGTGTCCCTGTGTGTTCTGTAAGGGATTGTATAATTGTAGAAATATACAGTATTGCACAATAACAGGAAAATTGGTCCAGATTCTTGAGAGAATTTGTCAGTTCTTCTGCAGGCTTCCTAGCTGATTTTAGAGAAGCACTTTCAGAGATGTCTTTCATTTCATTCTGTTTAAAGTGATGATTTAACACAATTTTGCCTCTGCTCAGTCTAGTTTATCTGTAGAGAGCCAAACTCAGAGATCTTCTTACATATGGTTAGTTAGTATGAACCTCAATAAATCCCAAATATTGCCTGAAGTTTGTAGGAGCAAATAATAGTCCTATACTGCCATGATCTACATACTTTGCAAAACAGACCCAGGAGTCCTGGCAGTTTCCAAAACAAGGAATTGTAACTCATCAGGAAAAGAGTTTTATTCTAACCATGTATTTTAATGCTCATAGTTACATCAAAGTCACATCACCATCAAGAAAAGGAGAGAGGGCCTACATTAGCATTTTACTTTGGATGAGAGACACTTTTCTGAAACTAATTTCACAATTAGTCCCTATTAACAGTATTTGGATTTGCACTGCAGGTGGTCTCAGAGAATAAAATCAAAATCCTTTTGGATGAAACTAAACCAGAGAATAAACTCTGAGAGTACAGCTAATACTCTAAAGCTCCAGTGGTCTTTCAGCTCACAGGACCAGATGTGATCTTCTTTAAAGTGTAATATGCAAATATACATATACACAGATCATCCACAAAATGCACGTAATTTGGATGCTGAATATTCAACACCAAACATTTCAGTATACCTAGATGTTATGAGTGATCCTATAATTATAGTTTAAAATACTTTAAAGTTACTCAGCCAGTATTCATTATTTAGATAAAAGGGGCTGTATGATTTTTGGCAAAATGAAAACTCCACCAAGAAGGCATTAGCCACATGCAAGGAGCTTAGAAGAACTAATCAGCTCTTCTCTTGAAGAATCAAGATCTCGGTCAAGCAGGTAAGAAAGTTCAGGTATCTATGCAAAAGTTCAGCCTCTACAAAGCCCCATTTTGTTTCCATGGCTTTAGACACCTTACCTCAGTTTTTCTTCTACACAGCCAATAGCAACCATGTCAGCAGATGCAGGTCTTTGGTTGAGAACTTTCAGTTGCTGACTTCTGAAATAAAATATAGCTGAATAGAGCTGGACTGTGTCTTTTTGGTCAACACATGCACTTCTCAGAAGCACTTACCAGGATTATCAATCAGCTATCCAGTTAAGTGAGTGTCATTATCCTTTATCACCCCACTTTCTTTCTATTCCTTCCTTCTCTTGCTCCTGCTTTTGTTTGCTGGTTCCCACTCCCTCAGCACACATTAAAACCCTTCCTGAGCTGATTCATATTGCTAACCCAGTGGAAAACTGTTTTCTTTTTCTAAGGCAGGTGAGGGATGACTAAGCTAATGTTCCATAGAACAGGTGAATTAAACTAACTCACAAGGACAAAAGGGCCAAACTGAAGACAAGAAATACATAACCACAATAGTTATGAAGAGGAGGAAGTCCTTCCCCTTAAGTAACCTTCACACTGGGCCACCTGTAACACTTGGTTTCAGCCCACTTACCCCCAGACCCCTAAGAATACATTTTAGAGTATTTTACAGCTAGAAACTCTATCACACAACACCTGCAAATGCCATTCATGTGCTTCAGAATTATGTTGCTATAGACAGATCATAAAAAATCACAGCCTACCTCAGCTTCTCCCACCAGCACCGAGAGGATGACCTATCCCCCATCTCTGTTTGCCCTCAGCTGGATTACATTTCACATCTCATGTACCATCTTTTGGTGACCCTTCCCCATCCAGCACAGGTTTTGCACACACAAAAATAGATGTTATAACCCTTCTATCATCTCCCTTAATAATCACTCCCCTCAGGAACCATGGGAATCAAAACCTTTTCTGTTCAGTTAATGGATCAATTGCTATTACAAAGTACAGGAATTGGATATTTCTAGTACTAAGTATATACCTAGTGTGCTGAGCCAGTTGCTGTCAAAATCAGATTTATATTATTACTGTTGTGCTATTTCAGGAGACTTTTTTCATTTTTTTTATCTCGACCTTTTTTTTTTTCTATTCAATAATTAAACCATATATCCCTACATTATCCAAATCACTTATCATCAATACTTTCAATTAACCTTCCTCTATAGAGGCTTTTGTGTTTCCTCTAATTGCAAGGTTAATATTTTGCTGTATTTCTCTGTATCTGAAATATTAAGGGTTTAGAACAAAGACATGATCATCAGCTTTGACAATTGTTTTCCAGGAGCTTTTGTAAAGCAACTCAATTGGCTTATCTATGCTGGAAGTTTTTGTCAATATATGCTGGTTTTTACTACAGACTGCCATTTAACCCTATTCTCATACAAACATCTTTTTTACTAGTTTTAGTTTATGTTATTTTAGAAATATACTATCAATAATTATTGGGACAGAGGGAACTACTTCTTAAACCCACGTGACTACAGAAAATTAAGCTTCACAGTGTAATCATTAATGCTTCCCAGCATGCACAAAGCCTAAGATGTTCTAATGGCTTTCTCTTCTGGTATCTAGTGGAAACCCCTAGGCGAACACTAAGGAAAATTAAACCAATAAAAAATTTTGCCTTCTTAAAACTAGCAGCACTTTACAATCACACAAGTCTTTAGTGCAGAGGTATATAAATATCTAGACTGTTTCAACACTATGAAAACTTCTGAATGTCAAAACCCAATTTATTTTTCTGTGAAACTGGAGAAAAGAAGCCTTATTTTGATCTTCTTGCTTGATGCACTGTAATCATATAAACAGGGGATTCCTAAAAAAAAAAACAAAAAACAAAAGAACCAATTTTCCCTGGACATGAAGGGCTGCTGCAACATCCATGTTGCACACTCTGTTTCTAAGGGACATTGGGAAACAGAAGAGCAGGCAACAAAGTAGTAAGAAAAAAGTACAATTGTGAACAACTCTAACAGAGTGAGTAGTGCTGGCTCCTAAACGTTTTTATCTAGTTGGGAAAAACATGGCAAGAAGCAATAGGAAAAAGGCGAAGACAGATATATTCAAACTAGTCTTAACAGTGTGATTTGCTGAATTCTGGAATAAGCTACCTAGTGAAAGGTAGCCTCTCCTCTCCTGTGCTTTTGAATAAAATTTTAATGTCTTTCTGAAGTGAGCTCTGAAAGATATTCAGCCCAGCCATGCACCAGTCTGCAAGTGAAATTCAGTAGCCTGTGTGGGATTAGTTTAGAGATCCAGTGATCTGTCCCAAACTCTGCAGAACTGTGACTGACATCAGATGAATTAGAAACAGGATCAGGCTGCATAAGTTCATTAACTTACTGAAAAGAGATCTAATGAATAAGTGACTCTACAAACACCCAGCACAATTATTTCTATTTGCACCCTCAAATGCTCCTCACTCCAGCTGCTTGTCAGGCAGACGAAGCCTGTCATTCACTCCTTTGTAACTCTACCCATTGTGCAAAATCTCTTTTCTTGCACTGAGAAACCCCTTATTTTGGTCTTATGGAGAAACCTTTAAGAACTGAGAGAGGGAAAGGGAGCCTTTAGCTCAAAACAAAGGGAAATAGGGCCCCTGCCAGCAGGACACTAACAAGTAAATGACAATTTCTGTATTTCTAGGGTCTGAGAACAATCTCTGCAGGCAGTGTCAAGCCCTGTGTCAGTTCCCTGCCTTGCCAGCCTTCCACAGTAGATCATATCTGCCTGGGAGAATAAAACCTTCCTTCTCCAGAAAACCAGCTCAGCTAGCTCCCAGGCTTGATGTTCCCTGGCCCAGGCCATCCGGTGTGCTACCCCCTCCTCAGCCCTGAGGCTGGCTGACTGCCTGAATAACAGCAAATTATGGCTGTGCTGAAACAATCCAGTACCAATAATGGCAAAGGCAGAGCATGGAGTACATGCCATGTGGACTCTGTTTACCATTTAATGTTCTGCATTAATAGTCACTGTACTGTAAAATGAGGTAAGGTCTGTGACAGATGGAAACATGACTTGAATTTGTATTGTGCCTTACAGAGAAGACCAAGGATGGCAGCACTAAGGCAAGTCATTTAGTGTCAGAAACTAAGGCAGCTGCAGGGAGCTCTTTCTCTAAGCTTTCTAGGCAACTCCTCTTGACTGACTGGGGAGAGAGGGGAAAAATCACTTCTGTGCAAATCAGGTCTATTAAAGCTGTCTCCACAAAGGCCAAGAGGATTTTTCTTCCAAAGAAAAAGCAGAAAAAGGAAAAGAGAAAAAAAAACAAAAAAAGTAGCTAGCTTACTCACAAGGTGGAGAAATTCCAGAGACAGCAATTCTGACACATGTGCCCTCCTGCACCCTACATGCACATTACATATGAGTGAAAAGATCATTAGGAATTGAATGTACCCAGTTGATACAACATGCCAAGACCTTTTTCAGAAACATAGAGGAAGTCACCGCACCTGTGCCATTCAGGACTTTCTCTGAACCATAATTCAGAGTCATCCTGAGAAGTCTTCTTTTAGCATTTTTCTAATGACATTTTTCTTCTACCTGCTCCCTTTAATTTTTTTTTAATTTCTGAACAACCATATTTGTAATGGAAGAGAGAACAATCACAGAAGAAACAGTGAGGTATGTCATCTCAATTACTGCTTATAATATGCTGTTCTAAATGCAGCTTGAGTTCTGTGAAAATGCACTGCTGGGACATCTCCAGTGATCAGTGCTATTCCCTAATCAAGGGGAGCCTCAATTTTGCCAAATTCATGTAAGAAGGAACCTCCTGTTGACTTCCAAGAGGATTGAAAACTTTTATATTCAGACCTCAGTGTAGGAAGAAAAGTTAGAAAAAAAAGTTTTCAGAGCCTTTGCAGTCAAATTCGTCAGTGATATAAGCAAGAGTTCCTCCTTTATATGTCACAACAAACATTCTTTCTTTTTACATGGTCTTGTAGGACATGTTTCATAATCATTCTTTGATCATGCTTTGATGCAAATAATTCCCTTTCTTAATTACTACAAGGCAGTGCATAAAAGAATAGCCCTTTCTGCAGTAAGAGCATCTAAAAATGTAGGAAGTGTTCTTTTTTTATGGAACTGACCTCTTGTTTAGTAAAAACAAAAAGATCATTCATTATAAGTGATACTTTGCCAACAGCCCCTGTGCATGTTACCAATTTCAAACACTTTATGATCTCCCTCAAGAAAGGCTTTGTACTCTTTCCCACTCATTAGAAGATGGCTATTATAAATAGCACTTCCAGCATTAATATTAAATACAGAAAGAAATACGTTGAAAACCGAGTTATGGCTGTAAGGCAAACTGATACAAGCCAGGAAATTCATAAGCTAAATCCAGCCCTTAGCTAGGCTGTTGTGAAAACAAATAGGTGGGAGTTAGCAAGGTGCCCAGGGAGAGTGCAGAGTGTGCGTTTCCTGGCTTTTGTCAGACTGTCAAAACAGCAGCCTGACCCAAACATTAGATTTGCCTGTTGAAAAAGGGCGTTTCATGCAGGAAAGAGGGGAAGGCACACCTGCCTACCTACCTTCCTGTTGTCGCTTCCCAGGATTCAAGGAGAGATGGCACATGACCACAATGCCTGCCCCGGCTCCAGGGACAAGAGAGCGTGAACCTACCAAGTTGTTGATTCACCAACTCCCAGGATGAACACCTCACAGAACATGCATTGGGGGTTGTCCCCTGGGTAGTTAATAGTTTCATTTGTTTTGTTTATCCTCACAGAGGAAAAAAAAAATCAAGACCTTTCTTGTGGGCGTACCAAAATTCTCTTTGTCTTCACCTCATGAGCATCACAATCTTTTTCAGGTGGAAGGCAGGTGTGCAGGCTGGGTTGAAGGACCATGCTGCTGTGTTGCCCAAGAGAAAATGGGCTTGACAGGCCAAAGGGTCTGCCAGGGCTGGCATGAGGCACACCAACCTCTTTAGACACTGTGGTGTAACACAAGTAACAAAACGACCTGTTCTTCCCTAGCAGAGAACACTTGGGAACACACCATCCCTCATGCTGCAGCACAGCTCCGCAGCTTGGCAGCAGCTCTGTGCATTCCTGTGGGCTCAGGAAGCCTGTCCCTAGCGGGCTAGAGGCACCAGCTTCGCCCCACAAGTGCTCCAGCAGTGTGCCAGTAGCTCAAGGAGGCAAAAAAGTGTGATAAATGTTCAGCCTGATAAATGTTCATTTTGTCCAAAAAGTTAAATTACTTTGATGAATATTGACTTGACAGTCATTATTGTAGCAGATTTTCCCAGTAGGCAAAAAGACAAACTGAGGGGGATGGGAACTTATCTAGAAATATTTTTGGTTTTGTAGAAACAAGTTTTCTTGTTCTCATATGGAAGTTATATGTGTAACATCAGGGGGCTCTGGTATTTTTTCTAGATCAAGAAGGTGGCAGCTAATCTCTAATTGCCCAGGAGAGGGGAGGAAAAATATCTTGGCCTAAATCTGTTTCTTTTAAGCAACACATTTGGGAAAAAAAATTCAGTATCATAACTAGTATTTGATTTAAACTAGGTTAATTAAATGGCTTCATACCTCATATAATTAAAACCACACTGTACATAGTTGTATTGATACTTATCCCTGTCAGTTCAAGTTAAATTGAAAAGAGGTTGAGTCAAGCTGTGCTTAGGCTGTTGGTGCAGCTTTTTGGACCAGTTTGGCAAGCACACCCGTCTCCTAACCAAGTGCAGATCTCATACAGCATACCCTGAGGTCACAATAAATATTTAATTGTATGACTTGTATTTTATCTGACTCAGGAGGCCGACAGAAATACAGGTGGTCAGATGAGCACAAGCTGAGAGAAAACAGGTGAGTCAGCCTCATGCTGAAGTGTTAGCTTATTATTCCATGATGCCTGGTCTTTGAAGGAATACTTATTTTATAATGCAGGAGAAGAGCAATGAGACTGCTTATGGAATTAAAAGTGCCCAGCTTCTAATTAGAAGGAGAATAATTGCAGTGTCATTTGTAGGGATGTTAGTAATTTATTTCATTTTCAAGACAAGTATATTTGTGCTGTATAATTTTTATTCATATGCCAACCAAAACAGGACACTTTTTTCATTCCTCGTGCTACATGTTTTCCTTCACTTTAACCCTCTATTGAATCCACCTGGGATAAAAAACATATAACAAAGAAATACTCAGCTTTAAAAATGACAAAATGCAAAGTTTAGGATGTTTCAGAATTTTCCATATTTTCTTTGGTTGGGTTTTCTTCCTCCTTACATAACCTGTTATTCTTTCAAGTAGTGCAAACTCACTTCTTCAGCTATCATTTACATATTTCATTGGTGCTTTTCAGCAAAAATAAAGAGATAAATAAACCAATGATTCCTTCAGAATTCCACTAAAACATTCTAACCATTTACTCATGGCCTGGAGCCTTTTTTTTTTTTTTTTTTTTTAATTTTAGGTAAGAAAAGGAATGTCCCCTCTACTTTAGGCTCTAAGTCTACATTGGAGACAATATCATCTAAGTGCAGATTACATCAAAGATTAGACTTCAATTAATTTCAGAGTTATTTATTTAAATGCAAGTTTTTTATTGGCAAGCTGCCACTGAAAGACCTTAAGTGGAACATAGAGACAAGGGAAATTCCATTATTCCCACCCCACAACCTCTTCTCCCGGGCACAGGACCAACACCAAGAAAAAAAAACCAGTCACCAAATATAGCACAATGGGCTTTTTCCTCCTTAATTACCTTTAAAATTCCCAGCCCAGCACACAGACCTCACACAGGATTTCTGTGCTATGTATTAGCACCGGTTCAGCTGAGTGATGAACCTCAGAAAAGAAAATGCTTCATAATGGAGCTGCTGACACAGCAGAGAGCATCCCCGCGCAACGGTGCGGTTTCAGAGGGGCCGGTTCACCCCTATCCCCATCCCCATTCCCATCCCAGCCCATCCCGAGAGGCGTTTCTCCCTTTGAAAGCTGCCTTTTGTGTCTCACACCCCGATGGGCTGCTCCCGGCCAGGCTGTTTGCTGTTCTTTGGAGGCTTCTGCTGTTTCCTACATCAGATGGAATTTACCTTCATGTAATTATTTGTTCTGGGAGCTTTGATCTCCACTTCCCTTGTAACTGCAGTGTAGTCACACTTTGAACTACAACAAAGTACCAATTTAGGGCTCTTGCTGAAAACATCATAATAGCTAATCCTAACAAAAAGGTGATAATTGGTCTCCTGGTGATTCTAAGCCGAAGTCACAATAGGTTCTTATATTTGTTTACCACCACTGTATTTCCTCCTCATCCCAGTAAAAGTGCACTAGATCTGATAAACTTTTGGGCAAGCTTGTGGCTTCTCAGCTTACGATTTAGGGCAAAACCCAAGTACATATCGGGATCAGAGGAGCAGTTCTGGCCCAATCTGATGGTGCTACAGACTGGTAGCTCCAGAGTCAGCCACTGGAGACTGCCTAGTCTAGAAGAAGTAAAAATTTGAACAACTCTAAAACTCTTTCTGAAGAACAATAAGGCCTCTGTATAAGATGAAAGCTGTATAATACATTCAAACCTTCGGCCCTGATAGAGAAATCACTGAGCTGGGGAGGAGCATTATTCTTCTTCATTTTGGAATCTATCCTCTCCTGCTCAGCACGAAGGAAAACTTTCAATAACTCAAATTAATGAAAGTGGCTCATCATTCCGGACTGCACTAATGGATTTTCAAAACATTTTTTTTCCTTTTTGTCTTACACAAATAAGGCACTTTTACTTTTAATGTAACCACTGAATTTAGGTCATATTCAGGTACATCACATCTGTCTCTCCTAAGAAAAAGGTGACATATTTGAGTGAAGACACTGAAAGTGGATCTTTTCAAGCCTTCAGGCTGTTTTTTCAGTGTTCTCAGTGCAATGACAAAAGAACCAGATGGAGCAGCAACTTCAGTACTTAGACTGCATATTTGCGGAATGCACACAAAGTGCACTTTGTGCTGTTCATCAAAAGGTGAAGTGTAAGATAAACATGAAATGGTGCAGGACATCAGCATCCAATCTTGCTATTCCGACTTCCTATGGACATTTCTGCAGTCTCAGTGAGGAGGAAACTGCCACCTCTTCCTCCCACTTTTTCATTTGGTATTTTCACAGGCAATTAAAAAATTTTTATTCATTTCTGCTTGGCCAGCTCTTCCCACTGATCAGGTCTCCCGAGATGGGTTTTCCTTACATCCTCTTCCTGTGATTACAGCACTTCAGCGTCAAACACTTCAAAAGTCCTGCTGAAAACACCAAGAGAGCCAACCCCGGCTCACTGAGGACAGCTCTTGAACCCTGACTGAACTCCCAGTTCCTCCTGGTGTATAGAGATGCAGATTTACCGTGGCGTGATTGCTGTCAAGGTACATCCCTGCAAGAGCACTTCACTCTTGAAGACCTGCACAGCCTTCCTGCTGAGAGCCTGTCCACCATGCCCAGCCCACGTGGAGAGGGTTTTGTCCCCAGGAACAGCCCTTCCTCCCCAGCCAAAGGCTGCCCTTCCTGTCTCTCCTCTATAGAAGGAAGATACACCTGAATTCCTCAAATTGTCTTGGTAGATGTCCCATACTGTGCAATGCCTCCACAGTGCTCTGCTGCATGGAAAATCCCACTAAGCCTGTGGATGAGCTGAAAAATTACATCACTGTGACATACTTCAAACTGCCTCACAAGCAGGACTTGGGAATTGAGAAGGGGAATATTGGCTGTGAGATAGGAAGCAGTGTTCAGCAAGCTTGATGGGAAGAGGATGATCTATGTACAGGATCCAGGCTGAAGGAAAGGAAATATTTCTTTTTGCAATGCTGCAAGCAATGATCTCATATATCCAAACCAAGATCAGGTACTGATACTTTTCTATCAGTAAAGGCCTTTGTGAGTTGTTAAACATATGCATGCACACTCAGTTGCAAACAGCCAACCCAGGGTAGAGTGAAATGGCAGCCCTGAAATGAAAACACTACTACAAGGGTTTATGTCAGAAAAGACTTCGTTTTTCTTTTTCATGTTTGTTTTGCATGACTTTCTAGATTCTCTTGAATACAATCCAGACCCCTGGCAGCTGCAAGCTACAGTCTGAGGCAGTGATAAATTTATTTTCCAAAATATCCACAGTATCCTCATTTTGTCACGGTGGCCCCTGTGAGTGAGGGAAGGGTAAAAAATCTGTCTGATTTCCCAGTGATGTCACAATTTAAAGCCTTTGCATTTTACCCTTGGGGAAGCCGACAGTGACTCTGAACATGTTTTTTCCTCATCATTAGAGTTTGAATCTGTGCCTTAGTTTTCTAGCTCCTACAGGCTGGTTTGTTCCCAATACTTTTTCCATGTTCTTGTTTGGGGTTTTTTTTGGGATTTTTTTAATCTAATCCCATTAGATAATTAAACATTACATGTAATTTTATTATGCGATAGTTGTTGAATTGGGACTTCTTTTTGTTTCAGAGTTTGCTTTGGGGTGGGGTTTTTTGTGTTTTAAAAGGAAAAAAACCCAGCAATAAAGCTTTTAGAATAAACTGAGCAATATCATCCCAGTGGTCCTGCTTCCAGGATATTTATAGCCCCACCTTCCTAGGAAAACAAGGGGGTTTACAAGAGCAACTTGATACTACAAATCTAATCATAACCATAAATCACACTTAAAAGTTACATTTAAGGATTATGTAGGTTTAGCAATGAGTCTGGGCAGTAAAATAGAGTAAAATTCTTGCTATGACAGGTGACCAGCTGAAGTTTAAAACCTTTGTTTTCAAAGTGCAATTCTTAGCTCTCTAATTCTTAGTCTCTACTGTATCTTACATAAACATCCCCTTGCAAGTTATGTGTCTGCCAAAAGTCAATCACAGCACTTTTTTCTCATCTGGGTACTTTATGGTATGTGTTTGAAGCCCACAGCTCATATTACAGCATGAAGATGCAAGGAAGAGAATTAAAACTATATTATTACCTGGAGAAGAATGAAAATGACTGAGACAAGTTTTTTGCTGTTTTAACTGTGTCAAAGTCAAAGTTAGCAAAGAATTTTAGTCATGCCTGGGGCTTGAAATCAGATAGTTTTCTTTGCTGAGGAAAAGGGCTTCTGGTAGTAAGGCTTCATCTTCAGCTACTTTGATTGATTTACCCTAATTGATAAAAACAATCAAAGGAACCATATGTTTTATGGCTGATGGCAGCCCTCAGTAGGTTCATCCTGCCAGGGCATACACAAGGCTGAGGCAGGAAAAAAAGGCTCAAAGAGAGTAAACAGTAGTTTAGTGCCACTCACAAAGTTTCTGAGAAAACAATCCTTGTTTGTGGTCTGTTCAGAATCAAATACACACTTGAGCCAGACCCTATTCTCACATTTCTTTACAGGACTTTCAGTCTTAACCAGAACTATGCTTGTTTGTTAAAAAAAAAAAATCCTTAGTTTTAATTGCTGATATTTCCTAAATCAATCTGGAGCAAAATTCTGATCAAAGTCAGCAGTAAACAAAAACATAACCAGTTGCAAAGCCACTGATAATGCATTCAGATTTCTTGTAGTGCTGTTGCAGTATGTGTCACTTAGACACCACAGTCACAGGCATGGCAGATATCTCAGGAAACTATCCCTCTGTGATCTTCTAGTCACTGTTCAATTCCTCAGCTGAAGAAGAAACTCAGTCTCTCAAACCACACTTCCTCTAAAAGTACTAACCTAATTAAAATTACAAAATATTAAAAAATAATAATCTTTTCAGAGAGTTATCCCCAGAAATCTGCAAATGAAAATCTGTAAGGACAGCCTGTATTCTTTCAAGTGTCCTAGCACTTCCAGCTGCCATCATAGTAATTCAGCATTTCTGGTAAAAGACAAGTGAAAATGATAGAGATGTAAACTCACTGTAATTTATACCATATGGTAAATTAAAACAGATCTTTTAAAATTAAATTATAATTGGATTGGTTCTGGCTGGCATGCTTCATCCAATCTCTGGAAGTCTGTGGCTTATAACGTGGCTATTAGTCTGCATATTGCTATTTCAGATTAAGGAAAGAAACCCTATTTTATTTTAAGGACAGTATCCACTGCAAGGCTGGATATAGTCCGTACAGACAATGTTTGAAGAATTCCACAATTCAGGATAAACGTTAGGCCAACAAGGGCATTCTTTCCCAACACGTGATTCTTTCATAAAATGTGCTTTTCCTTCCTTCCTCCCTACACACCAGAGTGTTCTCATATCCTTCATCACCACCTCCCCACCTTTTAATACACATTTTGCTTATGTCCCTTCCCACTTTGTTGCAATGTCCTTGCTTTATGGAGTTTTCCTAGTCAACACCACAGACCTCAAATATAGGTCACACTCAGCGTGCAGTTAATCTACCTCACCTACATTGCCACTTAGGGATTCCAGGCTCCCCCAGTTTCCTTAGCTTGATCACAACAAACCCCCTCAGTTCTTCCCCATGTCCCCAGTCTCCTGCGGTGAGAGTCTCAGCTATCCCTCTCGCTCCTCTGTTCCCTACAGGATCTCCAACATCCCTCCACACTATCCCACAAGTCCAGTCTCAGCTGCACACTGACATTTGCCAAGGAGCAGTCTGCCTGCACCACAGCTGGTGTGGAGCCATAGGCACTAGCTGGTTTGCAGGTGGCAATAGGCCTGACCACCCAGGATTCCAAGAATTCAGAGAACAAGGTGTGCACCAACAAGCCTGGCAGCTGACTCTTCTCAGTGTAACACGCTGCCGACCAGATACCTGGCAGATGCATCCAATGGCACCAAGGATGGCATCCCAGGCCTCTGCTGCTTCTGACAGGTCCCATTCAGTGCACCAGGAGTGTTGCCAGGTGTTTGCATGGAAAGTGGGATTGGATCCAGAAGAACAGAATGGGTGCCAGCCTCCTTTTCCTGTGATGTTACCTTTGCATAGCATGCTTGCAATCTGACTGCACCCTTACGGCTGGCACCTCCCAGCTCTACTCTGGTGCCCTTATCCTTGGAAGGTACACCAAGCACAGCCACAGAGCTCCTTCTTCAATGTCTTTAGAGAAGTCTTCCTTGTCAGGATGTAAACAGAAGTCTGAGCCTGGGGATGCAGAGGGGCCGAGTTCCCTGTCATTCTGAATGTTCTTCCACAAGACACTGTGGTCATTTGCTTATCTACATGCCTCTGCTATCTCTCTAGCATCCAGAGTGCACAAGCTTTATGGGGACAGCAACTATCTTTTCATCCTGTACAGCATCAAACACATCCTGCTCTCCTGACCAGGATCACAGTCACCAAAAGAGGGTCATTAGCAATCCAGCAAAGTCTTACCAGACATTTTGTTTACAAACAAAATGCCTGAAATTAGAAAGGAGAGGCTTTGCCATCATAAGCTTAACTGAAAATTTGCTCTTCCTTTGAGAGAATTGCTTACAATGAGGAAAGGCCATTTGGAGACATTAGGGAGTGAGCCCTTTTTCCAGCTGTTGACAAATAGTCTTAGTTCAAAGCTTCCAATAGGGCATGTGGAAAAACCCTTTCATCTTCACAAAGGTGAATTCAGGTTGTTCTTGCCAAAATTAGATGACTTCTTTTATTTCCTATTATCGTGTTATACACTTCTAAATGACCAGGAACAGTCTACAGGTACATTCCAGAGGGATATTTAATATTTTATTGCCAAGCAAGAACTAAAGAACTGGTTCCCATAGTCACTATCTGCAAAAGTTTTCCCCACAGGGCTCATGTAAGCAGAGAGCATGTCCCTTTCTCCACCCACTGTTCCTGCTGAATACAATGCCGGGACAACCCACTGCTTCCATCGAGGCTCATAAATCTCTTCACTGATCCCTGACAGTTTTGCTTGCCTTGAAGAAGGAATGAATACACGTGCTTGAGATCAGCATCCAAAGCCATTATCAGACCTTTAGAAAGGTGCCAGCTGCATAAAAATAGTTCAGGTACCCATGAGAAAAGATTACCTGCCAAACAGTAAGCTGGAGAGCCTATTGCCCAATATAACTCAACAGTTGAGAGACAAGCAACACACACCTCAGAGGTTTGCAGATAAACTCTGAAGAGGAGGTATTTAAAGTGAATTCATTAGGGTAAATACTTTGTTACTGGGTTAGCCATCACTGCATAGTTCTCTTTAAACTTGTCACCTTTGAGACTGTCTGTAACCCAGCACATCTGCATTGGATCTTGCATCTTATCATGCAAATATTTTAGGATCATGATGGTTTTCAGTACAGCACCTGTTTCATAGCAAGTCACATGTGTACTGATTAATGCTACCTCATTAACCACAACAGCTCTCTTATCCCTCCTATCAGGCCAATTCAATGAGTCCTTTCAATCCTTGTGCCTATGTATAGGCAAGACACCAAAAATGGCTTTCTAATTAATCAAGTTATTCATAAGTCCTCCTTTTTTTCCCCACATAAATCCCAAGCCATAGCCATGCCAAACAAACAGAACTAACCAATGTTCTGCCTTGGCACATTCTCCAAGGCCATGTGCATCTTGCTTTGTTCTTTGTTGTACATGCAAAATGTACTCTCTTGTATACTGCGCACTTTGCAGGCAACTGTTTTCATGGCTCATGCTGTCATGTACACGTGAGAAAGGCTATATTAGCAGTGTTGAAGGATGCAGTTCACAACACATTTTCTTTTCTTGGCAAAGATGGTTTAGAAGCGCCAGTTCCTCCAAGAGCTGCATATTTCTTTGCTATGCCCCAGCCTTGCATACCCTTGGTAATGCTATGCAGTCCTGTCTGCAACCTGGTTTGCAGCATGTTCCACGAGCACCTCTATTACCACCACTGGAAGGGTGGTGGCTGCAAAGGAGGGTGGGAAAGAATGACTGAATGAAGAGCTGAGGACGAAGAGAGATTTCCCAAGCTGACATTGTTGTTGAAGAAACCATGGAATGACATCCTCAGATGGAAAAGATTTTTCTTATCTGCCCTCCTGCCAATTATCATCCCTCCCATTTCCATAACATGAGCCAGCACAGCTACACAAACATGGAAGATATCACAAAATAATCAGTTTAGCTGCTGTGAGAGGCCTTAGATCAGATAGATTCTTAGGAAATCTGTTTGGTAAGAAGGGAGATTATACAGCTTCTCCAGAGTAACATTGCCAAGCATGTAATTTGAACGCTGACTTTTTGAGACAGAGAGCTTTTACACCTACTTTCAAACTGTATTCTAAAGTCACAGCCTGATGATACATCAGTGGTGTTCTGCACAAAAAAATTGTACCAACACAACAGAACCCACTTCGGTGCTATCACCAGATTAATTCATAATCAGCTAGTGGCCACCTAAATCAGGTTGAAAAACAGGTACAGTGCCTCTGACCAGAATCACTACGCATTCCTCAGCCCATGCCCCAAAGTCCCACATCAAAGTCTATTTGAATATGCAGTTTATATACGTAAGACTCTCCAGTACATCCAGAAGCCAGTGGGACTCTTGCAGATGTGTTGTGCAGTACATTTGGGTATGTGCATAATTCCCACCACCTAAACAAATTAAATTTACTGTGCTTGCATAAACCAAGTGTGCAGAGTGTGTGCCATGCCAACAGCAGATTCAGGTGTCCCAGTGTCCCTATTTGGAGCTATGACACAGAAATATGGATCACGTGAAAATGCCTCTGCCCCAGCTTTCTCCCAGCCCCATCCACCGCTAAAGAAAAACCAGTCAAAAGGCACAAACTGTTCGACTTCAGTGCAACCACACAATGTGCTGCCTCTGTTTGACCACATCTATTCATTCTTCTAGTCATGGGCATTGATTCATTCTTCTAGTCTGGTTGTTTGCAGGTAGCTTCATGTTTTCTAGAAGAAGGAATGATGCCAAGTTATGAACATGGGCCAGTAAGAGACTGTGGGGGGGTCAGAGTTGACATGAACTAGTATTGTTTTCTAAGTACTGTGATCTCTTGATCTGATTACTGGAGAAAGCAAAACATGTAGGAAAAGAATAAAATTGATTTTGTCATCCTTCAGGCAGAAATGATACAAGAGAATGGTTATATTTTGATCAGCTACATTACCATTGAGTAGATAGTTCAGTTAATTCTAGTGGCAAAGGTCCTATTGATTCTAATGGAGCCCAGATGCAATCCAGTAATCAAAACCAGTTTGGTCTTCTTTAGATTCTGTTTTGACCAAATGTTACGTGATAAAAACATGGTGGGACAATCTAAGGATAGAACAGAATTAAACAGAATAGCATTGTAAATAGAATAACTCTCAAAGATTTAGTGTTTTTCTGTGCACACAAACCATGGACTACAGAACTTATATACATAACTTGTATATCAGAAAAACAGAAGAAAATTATTATTTTATTAGGATAAACTTACCCTTCTTTTATTTGCATAACCCATAATCCTGCCAAATCACATGTTTACTGGTGGAGAATATGTAAGTACAAAAAGGCTGCATTGAAAACCAAAAAAAACCCCACAACAACAAAAACACCATTCACAATGTAAAAAATACCCAGTAAGGCTCTTCTATTGTGGCAAGAATTTATGGGGACATTTCAACAGATCTGTTAGACATCAAAAGGAGCTGAAGTAGCACAGTGATATAAATGTGAGAACACACTTGTTATAAGCCTTTGGCTCTCAATTAGCTCTTTGTAGAACCAAGATTATTATGGATAAACGAATGAGTCTGCCTGCTTGTACACAAACTGCACAAGTAAGAAAAAGAGTATCTCAAGATACAAGACATTTACAAGATCAATACTAGAAAGAAAGGTACTCTCATTTAAATTATAAAACTGCATGATAAAAAAAATAAGGATAGACTGAACAAGTTCTTTCAACAAAGTTTCAGGGAAATCAACTATGTGGATGAAACAAATATTCAGGAAAAAAACATGACAATGAGGAGACATGGCCAGAAGAGGAACAAAAGAACTGTGGAAAATAAGTTTTATATTAACTCATTCTAAATACGATATAGCCAGCAGTCCCTTCCAAAGTAAGCAACCATTATACCAACAATGAATAGGCAAGGTACAGTAAAATAAAAATATATGATGATGGAAAGACTAAAGAAAAATACCGTAGCTGAAGGTAATGACTGCTGAGGAGAAATGCCACTTGAGGGAAACATTTTAAAAGGTCCCATTAGTAGCTTTACAGTGTTCCATAGTAAAATAATTTCAAAGTCTATCATAGGACAAGGTTGAGGAAAAATGGGGAGCAAAATGCCTTAAAAAACCCAAAACAAACCAACAACCAAAACACTAATGGTCTTTTGTTTTGCCTTATCTTTTTAAGAGACTTTGAAATCGTGAACTGTTCTACCACAAGAAAAAAAAACAGATCATCAGTGTGATTGCCACCAAATAACAAGTGATATTTAATAATTTCCTTCAGTAAGCTTGTAAACTTACTTTGGGGCAAATTTTGGAAGCCTAAATACTGTTCAATGAAATGTCAATTGACTAGCCCAACTGCAACAATATTGACCCAGGATATGAGAAAACCCTACCTCTATAGCCCTCTGCATTTGTATACCCATTTAAAGAGATATTTCCTTCTCACAGGGAAGATATCTACTAATATGAGCATGAGAACATTCATAAGCACTTCTTACATAGCCCAGGAGAGAAGAAAGCCCAGTCTGGCCACCAGAAATCAGAGGACAAGCAGAGAGACATCACGTGGGTTGTGGGATGTTTCATCCCAGGATTATCTTGGTGAACTGCAGCAATTAAGAGCTCATCTGAGCTCAGAAAAATATCATACTCCTAACCCTGGAATTTTGATTGACATTTTCTCACTCTGTCATCTGGTGACTACATATTTATGTGTCTCCTAGTTTTGTTCTCATCCTGCACTAAGGAAGTCTGCAAGGGTGGCTCCACCACACTCACCTCACAGCTCTCTCCTATCCATTTGTCAGGCATCAGCCAACACAAACTTCATGTGATCACTTCTGCACCCCTGGGTCTGAGAGCAAATGAGCCTTATTAGTAGGCTGGGTTCTTAGAAATGGAGATAGTTTCCTGCTGCTTCCTACAAGTAAAAAGTTATCTGAACTTCCTCCCAAATGATGCACAAACAAGTTGGAAGAGAATTAGCAAAAAGTCCAGCAATCTACAAGTTCCTCCAGACATAGGTTTCTCCTTTAAATGTGGGATGACCTCAAGACATCAGTTACAATGAGATAATGGCCATCAGAAGATTCACTAAGTTTTCACTGGAAGCAAGAAGGGTACCTCTACCATACACAAAAAAAAGTTGGGTCCCTATGCTGGAATTGTTTTAATGCTTAGTTTCCATTTCCTCTTGTTGCTTATGTAGGGCAGAAGGGCACTTTCTTGGGTTTGACCTGTGTAAATATTGGCCCTGTATTCATTTGATTTTTAAACATTTAGCTAAAAAAGAAAAAAAGGCTCAAGGTGCTTGATATGAGGACAGTGCTGGAAGAAGTCATGTTACAAGCTAACCGTAACAGATTTCACTTAGTGCTGTTCTGTAGGAAATTAAATCAAATACAGTAGCAGAGCAATCTGTCAAAGAAAACTGGTTTCACTGAGCAGCAGTACCCACTTAAAAGTATATAACTCACGAGTATAGGGAACAAATGACTTTTTCATTTCTTTAATTTCTCATGCCTTAAGAAAGTGGGATTTAATGTATAAATTTCAATATATGAATCAGAAAAACTGTGAGTAAGAGGAAACGTGTATGGGTTAGTCTGTTCATTCAAAATTTTACCTTCTTCCCAGGGCTTATCTCTCAGCCACATTTGTCTTGGTAAGAATTACATTATATGAAATTGTTACAGATTTAAAGAATGTGCAGGGGAATAACTGACTAAAGGACTAGTCATTGCACTCCTGCAATCCACCAATAATACCTTTGCTACAAAAAGTAAGTTTTCAGAGTGACATTAAACGATACTGGGCAATCTGGAAGAATGGCAGGCTGTGTAATATACTGGCTTTTCACAAGAACAACAGAAATAATTGGTCATTCAAAGTCACTTCTGCTGACTCTACAGTGTAAGTGTTGCAGGAGAGTCTGTCAGTAAGTAATTTGGCTTGAATTTCTCAAGTTTACCCATGCAGAATAAAACAGTTCAGAAATGTGTTGACCTCCTGGGTGCCAATGTTGATTGCTCAGTGCTATGAGGAAAATTATGCTGTCCTGGTCTCTTTTTTTTAATTAGAAAAGAGGAAGCTTTAATTTTTTGATAGCTTCAGGGTCTTAAGCTTTTATTTTCATTTCCTGTTGGTTTCAATGGCAATGGTTGGGATGAATTAAAACTTCAATTCTCCATGAGCCTCACTCAAATTTTATCACTTTTAAAGACGCAGAAAATCACAAAAAAGAGTGCCCAGCAAGTTGAACCCAACAAGTGGTTCAACTGTAGTTTAAATTAGTGAGCAGGGCAGTGCAATGTGGTACCCTGTGGCAAGAGGTTGGCTGGAAAGGCAAGAGCTGTAATCTCCCTAGCCACTGCAGCCCAAGCAGGCAGGAACCATTGCTCAGAAACCTTAGCAAGTAATTTCCTTTTCTGCTACTCCACATCATCTCCTTCCATGCATATTCTTCTCTCAGTCTCATTTGGACCTAAAGTGGCAAACTTAGTTTGTGGGACTTAAGTTGGTGTTAAATTCCTAACCTTGTCATGATAAACCACCAAAGCACCATACCCAAGCAGCAGCTCTCTCCAACTTGTTTTAACCTCTCCTCTGCCCCTCTGCCTTCTCTAGGCCTGCATTGCTTTGACAAGTCACCCATGCAATGTGAACATGTACATCACACGTGAGACTTCTAACACAAGAACTTGCATTCCTCATGGCTTTTCTTGTCCTGATGATGTGTTTCCATCATGACACTCTGCCTGTCACTTTCTGTTAAACCTGAGTATTACGGTTGGGCAGCAAGGAAGAAGTCTCCTCAGTAGTGAAAGTATTTTACCAAGAGGATAAATGTGCACAAACACATCAAGGATACCTTTGACTGCAACCTTTCCCACTATAGTACTCTATCATATTATTTGAAATCAGGGAAATCATTGCATTTCGGGACTGTTTATAGTCAATCTATATTAACTATAGACTATATATATTAACTGCAGGCCCAACAATATTGTGGTTCACAATGTCACTAGAAAGTCAGCTAGAAATTAAAGACATTTAGATCCATGCTGTTACATGATTAGCAACATATCACTTTTCAGTTTTGCACTCCAAACTGTTTATCTACAGCTGAATACACATCAGAATTTAATGCAAGTTAGCACCAAAACAAGTGCTAAATGGGGATGGAAAAAGAGATACATATTTTCTTATTGTGTCCTTTACTTATATAAAATGTAGCACAAAAGTATTATATGGGAAAAGACGTACTTGAAGGTATCAGCAAAGTAGCCCACCTCTGTAAAATGATATTGCTATAATTTCAAATAAATTCTTTGTTCCAAAATCTTTGATTTCTTGTTATTACACTCAGCATATGTCACCAGGCCAATGAAATGTCTTGCCTGAATCACTGGGGAAGGGGTCAAGCTCTGAGATGAGAAAGAGTGTGGTGGTCCAGCAGAGAAAAATAGACAGCAACACAAGTGGATGAGCCACACAACTTGCAGGAGAAATCCAGATTTCCCAGTCCTTGTATGTTCCCACTTGTAAAAGAGCTGTGCAAATCATTTGCTCAGACTGTGATAGATGTTGCACTTAATATTTACTCATTATTAATAGGGTACTGTTCTCTTAGCCAGGTAGATCACACTTCTGCACTGGCTTTGTATCAAAGGTGCTAATATTCTTCTTTGATACAATACCATCACACCCAAGAGCATGAGGAAGAAATTTATCTGAAGATCTGATGGGAAAGGCAAAGGAGATGATCCAGACAGCACTCCTGTACCAAGCTCCCTGCCGCCAGAGTGGGAAAGGTATTTCTGTTTCTAGTATGATTGCATGGGAGAGTTGTGGAAGAACAAGCACAGAACTGGCCACGTGATGCAAATGCTACATCCTGGGGAACTGAGCAGTTTTGGAAAATGTTTTATTTTTAAATCTCAATGAATTTAAATCTCCATGAAAGGCTAAAGATGCACACATACACTGTCAGTGACACTCTTCATGGAGCTCATTTACTGGGAAGCCCAGACTGCAGCTTTTGTTATACCTGACCTGAGCCCAGGCTCAGGACCTGATGGAGAGAGCCCCTACCCCAAGACTGCTGTCTGACTTGAATGTGCTCATCTTCCCTCTCTTCACATTGCCTCTCAACAGAGAATATGCAAAGGGTCACCACATGCATTCTATGTTCTTGACCTTTTTCCACAGGCATCTAGATTCAACCTGACAAAAAATAGGATCTTTGATCAGATTCAGTAAAGTCACATGTATATGCTTCTCCATTTCTCCCTCTCCCTTTTCTCTGGCACCTACTTATGAAGTTGCAATCCTTTGTGAGAAGCCTTTGCTAGCTATGTCTTCAATGAAGTTGCTATCTTTATCAAGAAAGATTCCTTTTCAATAAATCAGAATTTTGTGACAATGTTTCTCATTACAGAAAAGTTTTCCAACTAAATCTTTTTAAGAATTTTCTCTTACAAAGGAGATAAGCAGAAGCTTATCCTTACATTTTGCTGATACCATTGAGCTTGTCATGCAAGTAGTCTCCCTGACTGTGCAGAAGCCCTTGAAGCCTTGGCTTTTTCCTATGTAGTAGCTGTTTGTCTCAGGCAGCAATGCTCCTGGCATCCCACCAAAGTCCATGGAAAAGTTGTGATATGTCTCAGGATGCTCTGGTTTAGACTCTATCTGCATAAAAAGAAGGCTGGGCCAGTACAAGGTATACCTATCTCCATTAAAAAAATCGCAGCATATTAGAACTCAAAAACCAAGTCATACTTTGAGATTATCGTACTTTGGCAGTTGTGTGGCTCTCTTGAAGAGATCCAGATTATTTCAAGAGCATTCCAAAGAAGATCCTGTTCTTGATACAACATTGAAAACAAAACAGATTTGTTCCTCAATGAAACTGTGATGCTCTGTGTACCCATAAGGAGGTGGTGTATAGGGATGGAAAGTGTCCTGTCATGCTTCAGTCCTGGAGTTGGTCCAAGAACTGCAACCATAAGTGTGGACAGACTGCTGCCCTCACCAGTCTGTTCCAGCATGCCCACAGTGCAGAACAGGAAGGAAACATAGCGCTGAGTTGTCATAGATAAGACTCCTCTAGGCATTTAGTGGATCAGAAAAGGGCTATAGATGTTTTAGGATCCCTTAGCACTGAAACACTCCTAGGAATGAACTGGTTTTCAGTGACCCAGATAGCGAAACTTGAGTAGATCCATTAGTTACCCTTACGACATTCTCCAGTGACCCACAACTCAGAACTGCAACAGTAGAAACTTGGTCTGTTTGAGCCTTGTGACGATCAAGTCCCCAGACAGCCACAGCAGGCAATTTTGGAGGATGCGGAATAGTCATTCTAACCCCAGGCTCCTGACAGCTCTAGTGAAGCCGGCTGCCTTTTTCCTTACAAGCCATCAGGAATGACTGTGCTGAAGGCAGTAACTATGCTGAATGTCCCTGCTGCCAGAGCAGCATTGAGCACAGAGTCCCACAGTGTCCCACAGTGCACCGTAGGGCTGGCCAGCACTCAGGGAACCCACCATGTCTCTTTAAATGGCAAAAATAACTTTTCCTAATCTTCCACAACTCAGGTCAGTACATGTTCGAATTATCTCAAAGTACAAAGATGAAGGGGAAGTAAATTTTTCTATTGCAAATAGGATTCAGCTTCTCAGTTTTAAGGAAACCTTCATAGATACAGGTATGACAGCACAGTCTTTTTCACATATTTATATTGAAAAAGAAGGAGGCTTTACAGAACAGCCAAAAAAGGAGTGTAGGTCTGTCGTGGATCTGTTCTGAAATTACAGCCATAACTCTGGAATGCTATTCCTGCTACACTCATGCTGCTGCAGGCACTTACAAAGTACCTGTGATCCACCTGAGTGCACATAAGTGAATTGGCCCTCTGTGCTCTGCAAAACATTCTTCGGCTGCAACAGCAGCAAGGTTTCAGCCTCAGTGCCTGATAGGATTGGGTTTTGAGAGAGATCTCTAATAAGACTTTCATACTACATACTTTTGCTTGGGAGCAATCAATGTAGACTGGTGTTGCCATTTTTGTGGGATCTTCCCTTCTCTCTGAGACAGGAGGGACACCACCACCCTGCAAATGACAATGGTTTCTGCAACTGACAGTGAAAGAAAAGCAGATTAAAAGAATATGACTCCGCATGACAGTATTTCCCCATTCAGCATAGATGTGTGTGTACATGCACCTGCAAGCATGTGTTGAAAAAGTGAAAAAGAGACAAGTCTCAAAGAGGTCAACTCCTGGCTTTAGCCTTTGCAACAACCCCTGATTTTCATTCTCCTAGATGGAGTAGAAGTGATTCTAAAACATGGATCATATTTGATTTCAAGGCGATTTTCAGGTGGGAAGGAAGGAAAAAAGGGAGAAAAATGGCCTTTCTCTCCACCATGCTGCATGTTGGTGGTGTTGAACAAAGTTAGAGTTTCACCCCTCAGTCTCTCAAAGTCAACATATCTTGAAGTTGTCTTCAAAAGAGTCCAGCCTCCTTCTTTTTCAATATAATTTATAACATTTTAAAGCCTGCAAAATAGACATTAATAGAAAAGGTAGGAGAATAGACAGCTGATTTTAGCATAGTTAGACAAGCCATTCTTACAAAGAAAGGAAAAGATAGGATGACTAAAATTGAAGTAGTGGAGTTTATAGTGGAGAACGCAACAGAGTGGGAGAGAAGCTACTCTGAGACCAGTGAATGGACTGGCGTCATCCAAATAAAACACATGAGGGATCTGAAACTCCCTCTCCTCCCTGGAAAGGCATGGCTAGGTGAGACCAAGCTATGAGTACTCTCAGTCAGAAGAGTGGTTCCCGAGCTACATGACTGCCTTGAGCTCACTGTGCAACACCAGCTACCCAACCCTGGATGCCCCAGATTTTCCCCCTTACACATGGCTGCAAGTTGCTTTTGCAATATCAGTGACCTGGATATGTGAGAGCAAAACTCTCAGAGAGAATTAGATTCAAGAGGCTTGAAGCTTCTCAGGAAGCTGAAAGAACTGGAATTTCATTGTTCATTGCCCACTAGAGCCAGTTAAAAGGTCAGAAATAAAAGGTTATTGACCTGTAGATTTTCTTGAGACTCAGAGGGCACCATGACTTCAGCCCTCGAGTTCTTCTCACAACACAGGGATCATAAAGGTTTTGCAGGTCACTGACTCCATAGCATATGAAATCAGGAAAATATCTGGTAAATTTACTCTGCATTTTATATTATTGCAATTGAGTTTAAATAAATTACTAATCAGTATCACTAACTGGAAAAGCTTATGAAAGACACAACTAATCCCACTGCAAGAAATACTAAAAAACATTCTTTAGCCTAAATGCTACAGAGATTATAAGGTCCTATCTGACCTTACAGTCCATTAATCATAGTTGTTTCCCTATAGCAAAACTAAGATCCTCTATGTCTGATTTTAGTTTTTCTTGTATTTCTTAAATTATATTTCTCAAATTATATTTCTCATGGTCCTTCTAAAATCTATGCAGCTACCACTTCTTCAAACAAATACATCCATGCAACAAACCATATTATTATATATTACGCACAAGAAGGGTTTGTTCTTGACATGTTGCCAAGAATGCTTGAGAACACAAGCCTCTCTATCACTTTGATCATGAAAGACAAGTGGTTCCAGTTATTTGAAACTTTATTTGACAGGATGGAAGTAAGATAGGAAGTGAAATGTTAAACTCCACTGTAAAGATCAATGCTTGAGAAACATATAAACAAAACAGAACAGAAGAAGTGGATTTTCAAAAGGCAAAACAAATGGAGGAAATTACTCTGGTGTACATTTGATCAAATACCCCTTTAAAAGCACTGCCCTCATGCAAGTGAACTCTTGATTGTTGGTGTGCTCAGAGCACTCTCGCTAATTCTAGAAAGCCGCTGGCTGGCAACAGCAGATTGCTAGTGCTTAACAGTGCTAATCAGCATCAAAATGCTGCTGCAGCTTTATGAGCACCTTTTCACCCACATTCTTCCCTCACAGCAACTAAATCCTTGAAGTCAATAGAATTAGTCCTGATCCAGGTTGGTGGAAATGAGAGCAGAATAAGCACCTTGTCACTTCAACTGATAATCCTTGTAATAGTCTTCTTTTAAAGGAAAGCAAAAACCACTGCCTGAAGAAGTTACCACAGCTTTCAGCTAGATTGAATATTTTACACAGAAAGGAAAACCTTGGAGAAATTACATCAGAAGTGGATGTTTATTTTAGTTTGGTTCCTCTGACATTACTGAGCAACTCTAGTTTTGCTTCAGGCCAAAAGTATATTATATAGATGAAAGGCCAATAGCTTATCTAGCCAGTCTGATCACAGTTAGGATAGGACTAAGCAAGAGAAAATTCATAAGATAGAAATACTTGCTGTATTTTAAAATATTCAAAGAGCTGAGGAATTCTTTGCGCTTTCCTTTGTATGGAGTATATGCTTAAAGACCATTGGCAGGCAATATACTAAATGAGACAGAGCAAGCATTGTGGTGGCTGCTGTTCTTGTGATCTTCTCAAAGTCAGCTGGGTCAATAGCCCCAGAAGTACACATTTTTCCACTAATGAAGAGAGAATGTATCTGAAGCACTCTCTGCTGCTAGGGACCACTGCACATGAGGCAGAAATGCAACACAGCACAGCTGCCATAGGCATTAATATTTTCTGAACTCTGCTTTGTACTCCAGGGGATGATTCTGTGGAGAAGAACACATAACATGTAGCCATTGGATAGTAAGCTAGTAAGCAATTTTTTTCCCACAATAACTGCCCCTTTGTGGATGTTTTCATCTCACAATATCACAGGGCAAATGAAAACTGGTTCATCCATTTTTCATCAAAGGGCACACAATTTCAAACAAGCTCACCCTGACCATGGAGGAGGAGTAGGCATGGGAACCTGCAGCTCAGAGGGTGTACAGTATCTTCACACATCCACTGTTGCAGAACTGTCATGCAGTTCTGCTGTAGTAACACCACACTGCTGGGAAATCCATTTTCAGTTCACATATGAGAAACAAGAATTCAGTCAATTCTAACTAGAGATTTATAAGCCCAGAGACTAAGCCACTAACCTTCCTGCTGTCTTTTTATCTAAGAAAATCAGTTTCAGCTGTTAGCCTTTTTCTTCCTCTAGTGAAAACTTGATCATAATTCCTTTGAGACTAAAGAGCACATCAATATTTGCAATATGAAGTCTGGAATAATATATTAGGACATCAAGTGCTTGTTGAAGAGATCTGTGAGATAAAACCAGTGACAAACATCATTGCCAATACCCAGCTGGTAAGCCAAATAAGAGTCTTACGTGTCCGGTGATCTGCTTTCAGTCTATTTGATTCTGAGCAGATTTTGGAGAAAGAAGGAAATAGGACATTCCCATCATATTCTCCCATAAGGAGAAATAAAGAGCCAGAAATGCATCAGACGTCAAAATAAGCACTTAAGAATCAATAGTGATAGCCTGATGTCTGTAATTCCTCCAGAGCACTATAACAGAAGAGCCTCCAAAATGTATCTCCACTTATCTTTCCACTGTTTCCTTATGCTCTGACATCTGAAAACACTTGTTGTTTTATTATTTCTTGTGCTGGACATCTTGTTCTGGGTGTAGGTTGAAACATCTGCATGCTGTGAGGCGAGATATATTGACATATGGTATTAGAACAATAACAGATTACATTTTGCTTTTGTTGTATTCATAATAGAGATATTGCAGCTGTTAACCCGATCTTTTCTGTTCATATTTTTCTCCACCTAGTACTGAATGCTCCACTCTGTTTCCTTCCCTGTCTGTTCCCAATCAATAGCCATTGATCCTCTGTGTCCTTTCCTTCTATAATTTGGTCATTACTAAGAGCTGAAAGCTTTCTCCTCCATGGCTCAATATTTACCAGCTGTTTTGAAATTACATCCAAAAGCCGAGCTGACTGACACACACCCTGAAGCAATAGAGAGGAAAGAGCAGGAGAGCATCTCCTGCAGAAAGAGCCACAGGATCTCATAGTATTTTTCCATAGCTGTTTCAGCTAAACATTTTCTTCCCACTCCCTTAGTTCTTCTCAATCCCATGCCTGTAGAGCTGAGAATTTGGGCACTGCTGCTGCTGACACAGTGTTTGGGCTAAACCCAGGCACCAATGGTGCTCAATAATTCTTGGATCAGAGGTAAAGGTTCATCTTAGAACACTCTGATGGTGACTGAAGCAATAGGGGTATTTTCACACAAATTAATCCAGCAACACTAGTATATAACTATTTAAAGAGTTCTCTGAATTGCAGTAACTGGTCAAACCTGTTTTAACAACGCCTTCTGGCATGGAGAACAAGCAGCTCCAGTGAAGCTGCTGCTGGAGGGGAGATGATGTTTCAAATGGAAGTATTTTACATTAGTTTGGACTTTCTCCAGGCAACTGTAAATGATTTTTGGGACAGGGCAAAGTACTTCAGCTATGTCCCTAGATCAATCATCATTCTTAGTTTAGTATTCAGTACATTTTTTCCCACCTTAGCAAAACATATCATTGTAGGCAGATTGTGTATTCCCACCGTGTAGTTTAACACAAGCTGTTAATGACTTGTGACTTCCTCATGCAGTCAGGCAGAGAACACTCATTTCATACTAGGCAGGTAAGCAAAACTTAAACCAGACAATTCAAAAAAGAACAGGCATTAAGAGAAGTTAAAATAACACAATTTTATATACCTGAGTAATGGAGACAAAGCATGGGAGGAAAACAGCAATACATTGAGAGCCTTCAATGCTTACTTGGAAGACTCATGCTCAAGAAATGACTGGATGTGACACTTACTGTCGTAGTTTAGTTGACAAGGTTGGACTCAATGATCTCAGAGGTCTTTACTAACATAAATGATTCTGTAATTCTGTTAGACAGGAAAATCAGCTCAAGGCAGGAGTTCTAGAAAAATGTCAGTAAGAAAGTTCTCCAAAGTACTTATAAACCTTGGCTTAGAGAATTCATTTAACATAATGGGGTTCTTGGTCAACTTCTGATTTGTTCAGTTGGACTGTCAAGACACACTGTGAGACATTAGTCACATGACAAGAAATCATGTGAGAATATCACTTTAAATTTCATCAGCTGTCATGTGAATCCAATTTCTCCTGCCTTTCCAGTTCAAACAACTGAACTACATGAACATATGGATGTAAACAAGTCCTTCCTTTATGTAATAGCAACGTTGGTTGGAGTGGAGGGATGATGCAAATGAAAGCTTTTTGTAACACTTTACGAGAACCTCACTTCACTTGAACAGGGAGCAAACTGGTATTTGCAATCAATCTGGTTCCAGTAATTAGAGGGATCTTCTAAATCTACTCCTTAGTGGCAAGACACTCTATTTACTGGTTAATTAAAGACTCTTTCTTAAGCAATTTCAGAAGAGACATTAAAAAAAAAAAAAAAGAAAGAGGATGCAGGGCTGAAAATACTGGTTAGGCTCTAACCAAAAGAAGAGATTTTACATTTATCCACTTGCCCATGTGTGCCTCTGTTTTGAAATATCTTGTTTCCTTTGATAGAGCTGAGGCTGAAAAGGAAGGTGCATGTGTCCTAACAGCTTCATGGGCACAACACCCAGCAGTGGTGGCACACCTGGGTTCTCTCTCGTACGTGCAGGCAAGTCACACTGCATGGCAGGTCACTCTGTCATCAACGCAGGGCTTCCAGGTTCTCCTGGGCTGGTACTGTACAAGAGAGGTGGAAGGCAGTAAGGGACTGATTAGTAGATGTACAATATTAGCACAATTTTATGACTGTCAAACTGATCAGGGAAAAAGTATGTTGTGATATCCTTACATGTTAAGATATCTCCCTTAGAACAAATTTTCGTGTGTTTTGTTCTAGCCATCTAGCTCATTATTTTTCAGAGTAAGGTGGTCCAGAATCTGCATGCTATTCAAGGCTCCAGAAAATCAGAACTTGTTTTTGTCCCACACCACAAACTTCTCTGTTAACCCCTTGTTATCAGAGCATAAACCAGTAAAAATTACAGTTTGCACGGTTATATCCCTGTGACTCCTTCTGCTCAAGTTATTGCTCAGTAAAATCACCCACACAAGATTCTGTCCCTCTTTGCCAATGTGTAGCATGAAGCCTTCCACTGTGGATTTGTTGTAAGAGCAAACACATCAGAAACTATCTGTGCCAGTGGGCACAAAATAGGCATATCAGTTAGGGGAGCATGTTTGGGCTGTTCTTTGATCTTAGTGTTAAACTGCAAAATCAGACTTCCCAAAGGCAAGATTTTAAATGCATTTTGGTAAGGCATCTAATCAGTTGTGGAAAGTTCTCTCAGATTCAGTGCTAAACTGTGTGCTGGGTGTCATTCAGTCAGGCAGAATTGAGTTGTCTCCCTGCCCCAAGCCAACAAGTAGCACTGGGCTCAGATCGGTACACTCAACAAGTTGCTAGTGCTTCAGCTAATATAGTCTGATCCTCTACAAGGCTTAATTCCTCAGACTTGGAATAGTGTTATCTATCCCCACACAGCTTTCTGTCAGTCCAGGCCATGAACAGAAAAAATGATGGTCTAGCCACAGAAAATAGCGCTAACCGTGGATTTGGTCCAGTTTGTTGTTAAAAAACCTGTGCTGCACTCTTCCTCTTAAATGTAACACTCTGAACATATGCAGTAATTTACTGCATAATAAAATATTTAATTTGATAATACTTCTCTAGCTCACAGCCTGGATATGAAAGATTTATTCAAGTCAAATACAGATGTCTCTTCTGCCCTGTATAACTTCTTACTCCATCCTTAACAGCATACAAATGAGTCAATTCAAGCAGTGTGCTGAGCACACATGGGTGCTGCAAGGGACAGCTGAGTACGAGGGCAAGGTGCTTTCTATGTTTACACCTGTATTTATATGTGCGTATATACACACATGCTGGTAAGCTTTTATTCAGATAAGTTAATTGAATGTGAGCAAAAGTGCAATTTATTGGGTCTTTGATTCGAAGGAGGTTAATTCCAGGGTATTCTAAAGAGCCTGTTCTTACTTATTTCCTCTTGCATACCCACTCTCCCTTCCCAGAAAAGTCCCATTTCCTGCCTGTGTAGTCTTAACCTTCCTGTGGAAGGGCTTGGGAAGCAGACTCCAGCCAGGTACCTGCGATGCTCAGTGAGCTGACAGAACAACATGCAAGAGTCACACACCATGATGCAACTCAACAAAGAAAGCCTTCAACTACTGCAATAGCTGTAATACCTTAGCAGATAGATGTGAAAACAGGTACATTTTTTTTTTCATATAGTAAAATCTGGCTGAGTATTTTGGAATAGAGGCTGCATAAAAGACCTCAGGAGACAAGTTGTGTGTGGTGCTCCCTATATTGTGTTCACAGTCCTTAATTCAGCTGAAAACTACACTCCTGGCCTTCTGAGGGCTGTCTGCCTTGTTCCAAGTTCTTGCTATCTCACAGTGATTTGCATTTCCAGCAGGAGTAGTCTTCTGTCTCCTCCCTGGTTTGTCACTGTTGGGAAGTTTCTTTCTCCACCAATCAGGTTAGCTTTTGCAAAGCTCTACCTCAGTTTCTTCTGTCCTTTCACATATCTCCTCTAAGTAATTCTGCTTATTTAATCATCCCTTTGGACTCCTTCCTCATTCATTGGAGGGAAGTGTGACAGACAAATAAATCTTCAGCTGTCATCACTTCTGCCCTGGCCAGAAGAAGAACTGACAACCAAGGCTTTTCCCACGGCTGAGCAAACTAGAACCCATGGGCTACACGTTTGCCAGTAAATTAAACCACTAATCTGTTGTGCTTAACTGTTACAACAGGTCTAGGCATACTTTCTGCCTGGGCAAATTTACATTCCCCTAAATTTATTGACTTAAAGATATTACTGATTGAGTAGTAGATTCTGTCCTTGTAACGGGATGTTTTTAGCTCCTCATTGCATACTTTTCAATGGGAGTGATCAGTCTCAATTCACTGATCAAAAACTGATCACAACATGCAAAAGGCAAAACCTGCTGTGGTTAAAGTCAGCAAAGTGCTATGCCATGCAGCTTGTTCTCTTTGTGTAACTCCAACGCCCAGCATCAATCAAGAGGTGAAAGCTGCTGACAAAGGCCACCTTTCATGAACATTTCCACATTCCACCATTTCCTCAGCCCTTTGTTTCTTCCCTGGGAAAAAAGAAGCTGTTTTGCTTTGCTCCCAAATTCTCCGAGAGTACATTTCCCAGCAGTGCCTAATGAAGTTCCCTTGGAGCACATCACAGTTCCCCATCACCTTCTGGTGATGAAAGAGTTATGAAACCTCACCCTACCAACATTCACAGGGAAGAGCACAGAGAGGTCACAGAGCATGCCCTCTGTAAAATGTCCTCAGCAACAGCCACATGCAGCCCAATCTCCCTTGCTGACAGCAGGGACAGTCATGCAGTACACAACTCTTAGCCAAACTCTTCAATTCTTTGTTATAAACTGGATCCAAACTCAAGGCTATTCAAAGCATGTCATAGTCAGCATTTAGGAAGATTGCCTCCAGATGGGAGACACAATTTCTTATTCTTCATACATTATGTGGTAGAACAACCTGTTGCTTCCACTCATTTATTCTACATAACCAAAATTGAAATTTTCACTTGATTATTCCAGCAGATGTTCCTGTAAGATTCTTAGCAACAAAAGTTAGACTTGAATCTCATTGGCTTTGCAGAACATGGGTTTATATAATGGTACATTTTCACAGTGTACAGACACTCCTGTAGATTTAAAAACATATATATTTTTGGTACACATAGCAGCATCAGAGATTTTTTTTTAATTTCTCAAGACAATAAATACCAATTTACATTAATTTAAATGCCAAAGTCAATGTTGCCAGGAAGTTTGAGATTTTTCTATTGGAGGCAGAGAGATTCCAGCTCCTGAACACTTCTAGCTGGCCTTATTAACAAAAGGCACACTGTTAAGAAGGCTGCAGAGAGATTATGTATGATCAGATGAAAGCAGGATTGGATATGACTATCTGAATCACACTAAATAATACCTGAGGGAGGTTTGAAACTGAAATCCATATACAGATATTCAGCACTGATTTGATAGTCTTACAGCTCATGAAACACTTTGTAGCTCAGGCCTGTTTGACTATGATCACACTTCTTTAATGCAAAGAGAAAGAAGTGAAAATTTTAACTATTTTAAGTATTTTTCTTAATAGCTAATATCTTGAAAAAATAACATTCAATTTTTTGGTTGAAAATATGTTTTTTTTTAAACTGTCATGGTCCAAAACAATAGGTGAAAGACTGTGGCTGAAATTCATGGAAAAGGGAAACAATATAAATCTAATAGTTGAATGTGCAAGGGCTCTTCCTTATAAAATTCTCCCTGTTCTGAAGATAATTTTTATCCACATAAACCTGTTTGAGAGAAGGTTTGTGGGCAATGGCAACAGCCAAAGCACCCTTCACTTTTTTGCCTCCTAAAAAAGCCTCTCATACTGCAATTTGAGAATTTTCAACACCTTCTCTGCCTACCATATATCAGTGCCAAAAGAATGTACTATTAGCAAGATTTGTACTTTGTTGACTACATGTCTGCATAAGCTGTGCTCTGTTTCACACACCCATTTCCTACTAATTTCTTTGTGAGAATTGTGTTACCAAAAAGATTCAGAATCAAGACCCAGCTACAGGCACAAAGTATCACTTACTGAATAACAGCAGGAAATACTTCCAAACCTTACAGATTTTAAAATATTTGCTAATCAACCATCTTCTGTCCCAGAGATTATCTACCCTGTCCTTTGGAAAGATATCACCTGTCTATAAAATAACAGTGATTTTTAGGTGCCTTATCAGAAAAACACTGATCCTTTCTTTATTGTACCATGAAAATACAAACATGCATGTGGTTGAGCAGCAGACTATATCTTGTATAAATAATCAATATAGTCAGGGTTCTTAGAGCGAAGGTCCTTGTGAAAGAATCATAGAATGATTAAGGTTGGAAAAGACCTCTCAGATCACCAAGTCCAACCATTAAGAAGATACAATATATGGAGTTTGTGATTTGATAGATACTGCCCACTCCACAAGAGACTCTAAATTCAGCAGGTATGTAAACTGCACTAAAACGGCCTTTCTACTATTGTGCCATTTCAGCAGATAATTTTAAAAAGAAAAATATCTGTATATATTTAAAACATGGCTAAACTGAAGAGATATATGACCTGATGGGTGAGAGTGGATACATATGCAGACTCCAGAGCAGGGCCCAGTGCAAGCACAAGAAACAATGGACACAAACTGAAATGTAACAAATTCCACTTCCACAAAAGCAAAAATATTTTACTGTGAGAGTGGTAAAATGCTGGTACATGTTGCCCAGAAAGGTTGTAGCATATCCATTCTTGGAAATGCACAAACCTGACTGGACATTGCCCTGAGCAACCTGCTATGAGTCACCCCGCTGAAAGCTATAGTAGAGGTTGGATTGCACCATTTCCAGAGGCCTTTTCCAATCTCGGGCCTCCTGGGATACAATGATTGTGTGATGCTTGAACATGCTGGATAGGCACTCATTTTCAGTCTTCATACCAATAAAACTACAAAATTATTATGTGCACCACTTTCCAGTCCAAGATCTTCCATCCCTTACTGCAGGCTCAGGTGAAAAATGAGATGGTGAAAGAGCATTTCCCTGAGCCATGGCTGCTGGCAGGCATAATAACTCTGACACAGGTTACAGAGTGCTCTAGGAGAGGCAGCACAGAGTCTCAATGACTTCAAGGAAACTCTCTCATACCCAGGAAAGCAAAGAGAACCTCCTCAGGAAGGTTAGCTGTGTCACAGCTTCCTGCTGTAGGGTTTCTCACAACTGCTCTGATGCATTTTATCAGGTAATTGATCCATGCAGGATGCTGAGATAGAGTGACAACTGTCTGCCCCAGCCTGACTGTAGCCCTAGTCCAAGCATTTGGTTCCAGGATATGATCACTGCTAACAGCACATTCGCTGAGCACATCTCCATCAGAGGCGCTGGTGGTGTCCAACAGCAGCAGAAAATGGGTGGATTACTAGTTTTCATCACCATAAGAACAGAAGGAAGTAAATTTGGGATTTTTGTATCTAATTCTTCACAAATATTGTAAATTCTCAGACTGGGCTGTCAAGATCACCAAGCAGTTAGTCTCCTCCTGTTTATTCAGAGAAGAAAAAAGAAACATCATCTCCCTCTTTTCCAATACAGTTCTTGGCAAACTGCTGGAAAGTATTTCATAATTTTTTTAAATGCACACATCACTGTCTAGACAGGGTAATATTCAGTGAACAGTTATGTTTCTGCATTTTATGAAACTAATACAGCATATTAAGGAAACTAATACAGTGGAATGAGAAAATAATGCTAGATAAATTCTGACTGCGACAATCTGAAAGTATTAAAATTGTGCTGTTTAGATAGGATTTTCCAAGTCATCGTAGTTGATTTCGGCATATTGTGTTGTTCAAGCACCCTTAAGTGAAAAAAAATCTGTTTGTCCATGGACCAATCTTTTTGATAGCCTCAGTAAAAAATTACACAGTTTGGCTCTTTCTCAACACTTCATTTTAGTAGTCTGCAGTGCTCCATCACAACATTTTTTCCTGTTAGCATGTGCCTCAGTCCTGCAAGTGATGTATGCTAACATTATGGTCTCTGAATTAATCCACTGAACTCAAAAGGAATACTCAGGCTGTGTGAAGTTAAGTACACACAGACATGCTTTCAGGGTAAAGACTGTATATGAGATGACAAGGGGAAAGCTAAGGCATTTTATAGGCCAGCTTTTAACCAGATTAGCTTAACAAACATCAGGGGGGAAAAAGGTTTTGTCTATTTTAGAGATCAAAATTAATCCGTTATTTGCCCTTCCAACAAAGTTTAATATTACTGTTATGTCTTATTTTTTAAATATTCTTATTTGGAGGGCTTGATTGTACAATTGTCTAAACAGCCAGCTTGTTTGTCTCTGAATTTATAAAACCCACACCACATTTTTTAACGGTTTGAAGGAGTTTTTACCACAAATACTATTTTCATGCTTGTAACTTTAAAATTATCTAAAGCAGTAGTTTAATGCTTGTAACTTTGAAATTAACTACAGCAGGAGGAAGAAATTACTTGTACTTCTAAGGCCCAAAATAGCTGCAAAGAGTGTGAAAATGTGCCTTAGCTTATTGGCAGCTTCACCTGTAATTATCTGAAGTTGAGCCTCAGCGTAGAGTCAGGATCCAGGTCCATATCCCCAGTTTCTGGGGTTGCAAACAGCTCCAGTAATTTTTCAGTTTGCTGCCTGTGGTCTCAGTTAAGAAACACCAAGCAGCAGCTCAACATGACCCTGCATGAAGCTTGAGATGAGTGTGCTCTACCCTTTCATGACAGCAAGATGGACCATAGATGTCATTGGGCTTTGATCAAGTTAATATATGACTGCAGAGATCCATTTATTCTACTGTAGATATTTGTTTGTCAGATAAAATATCTTTTAAGTAGAAACCCAAATTCACTATGTGAGGTTAACCAAGTACAGTTGCTTGCATGACACAAATGTCATGTTTTTGTGGAGGAAAAGTGCATGACAGAAAAATTCTTTTTTTTCCCCATCCAGTCTCGCCCAAGCCCAGCAACTGTGAGAACAGAAGAAACCCCAGAAAATCTTTTCTAGGTTCCTAGGAAACTTCCTTTAGCATCTTGCAGGCTATTAGGTCTTCTCCAACTGGAAGAAAGTTCCTATGTGTCTCAAGGTGCCCTTCTCAACCCTTTTATTACAAACGCCTCCATCCCTGGGCAGAACCAAAGCATCTCCCACAAGAAGCTGCTTTTAAGCCAAGACGATGTCCCTTCATCCCCAGCACCCTGCAATGCTGTGGCCAGGAGGACACAGGTGGGTTTCCCAGCCGCTGCCAAGTCACATGTCACCTTTGTATTGAAAATCAAGTAAACTGAACATCCATCACAAGAAGATCAGAAAATAAATCTGCAAGAAACCACTGGGTGATGAAAGTCAGATTCACTGCTCTGTAGCCAAAAGGGAGGTGTTTTCACCAGTGTAGGAGGTGGAGGAAAGGGAATTGCTTGTATCAACTCAAATTGTTTTGCTGAAAATGTAAAGTAGCCAATAAATCAAGACATAAAATACCCCCAGTAATCGGGAAAGTGTCTGGAGACTCACAAGCAAGGTGAGGCAGTCCCTTGTGAGAGCATCTGCATCAGCCCACCTGTTCCAGAAACCCGTTTGCAGGATCAAACAGGAAAGGCATGCTTCAGCCAGAAAAGGACATTCAGAGGACATATATCAGCACTGATGACTAACCCTTTTATAGCCAACAAAGCCCTGGCTAACACATCACATCAGGCATTACTTATGACACAACTACTTCCAGGGTTTTTGACAAGTTAACCAGAAAAAGCTAAGCACAGGTCAGTGCCACACAGGGCTGCAAACAGCTATTAGCTACAAGCTGTGGGGCTGAGACATAGAGGTAGAGCAGGATAAATGCAGACACTCCACAGGATTATCCAGCCATGGTATATAGCTCCTGGACCATATTCAGTGGCAATATGAAAGCAAATGCTTTCAAAAGCTTTTTACCTCCCTTCCTCCTAATTCTGCAATATTCACTGCTCCCTGTCTAACTATAAGGGCTGGGGCGACAGCTCCACGAGGAATTTACACAGGTATGGACAAGAGCAAAAATGGGGTGAGGCAAAGTAAAGGACACATTCACATGAAAAGGAAAGCTGGACCACTATCCTGTATACTCAAGGACACTTCCACCAGCCACTAGTCTCCTCTCACAGATGCTTCCCAAACCTTGAACCAAGCCACTCCAGCCAGCCAATAACCCTTGGAGGAAGTCCACATTGGTTGAGTCCCTTTATAGGACCCCCAGGCTTTAAAACACTCTTTCCAAGTGTTTTAAGACAAGATGTTTCTGTTCATGGAATGGAAAAGAAAGCCTATTGCCTCTAAGATAAAAGGTCCAATCTGCATCTTTCTTTTGCTCAGTACCTCTCCATACTGGGAGGGATGCCAAAGAGCAGGATAACATTTTAAGTCTGTGTAAATACTCTGCTACCAGCAGTTCCCTAAACTTGTCTGCTTCCTATCAGCACTCTTTAGGTAAAGAGTAACCATCTGCCTGAAAGAATTATTGTTCCTCACTACTTTGTAAAAAGCCAAGTTGCTTGTGTTTATCTGATGGTAAGTCTTTCCTATTTATTTTAGACCTAGTTCTGTTAGTTTCGGGAGACAGTATCTCTGTAAGTAGTTTAACCCTTCTCAAGCCAATTAACAACACTAATGAGATTACAAGATTTCACAGCCAGTCTCACAAAGCAGCCTGACATCTTGTTGATTGTGCAGTGCACCTGGTGCCTCCAGGAGAAGGTGCTGGGAGAACTGAAGAGGTTCTGCCTCTACTTCTGTTGCACCTTTCAATCCCCCATGTACCAGCTTCTCAGCCTGAGGCTGGGACTAAGTGGTTTTGCTCCTTAAGGAACCTGTTGTTGGGATGAAATGTGATGAGGTATGTTAAAATCTCCTAGAAAGGACTGCAGGTTTGTAAAATCTTAGTTTGTATTTGTGCCTTTGGCTCACATAAATATGTAATTACAATTAAGTAACACAGCCATAAAGTTTACCTTTAATCAGAGCATGGACTATGACCCACAAATTCCAGAGTAATCACAAAATATCTAATGAACTTCATCTACTACCAAGAGCTAAGTAATTTACTGAATGTCTGATAACATAAAGAGAAGGATTAGGAGGGGTATTGGAAGAAACTCCTGTGGCTTTGCCTCCTTCATAACTCCCCATTGCTTCAGAGATACAGATTATGGTTTCTAGGGTAACTAGACACACACACACACAAAAAAGGACACATTGTCTAGTTTGGTTTCCTGAGAGTGTCAGAGCATTGTCAGGCCAGAAGCATTGCCTAACATAATTATGAAAGAGATCTGTAATTTATTTAGCCACTTATTTTAATTCACAGTCACGCCTTATGTACCATGTTTTGTTTTAAGGGTAATTATCATATTTAAATGTAGAGTTTCTAGCAAATAGTGAAACTCTAAAATTCAGACCATTATTAAGGACACACAGAAGACAGATGGTTTTTGTGTATTGTGTATGTGTATATGCTACTACTGAGTGAGTTTGGATTTGGCTTCATGACACACACAAACATAAAAATTTGAATAAACATATGACTTTTCTATAGTATTTATGTTTCTGTATGGTTTACATGCGTACACACACCCAGATGACAGACCATTTCACAGCCCTTCACACTGTAGAGGGGACTAAATTATGCATGTAAGGGTCAAAAATGATGCCATGCTGGGTAAAAGTGAGGACTAATTATCCTTTACAACAAAAGTGACTTGTCTGGTGTTTGCCAGCCAGCATTACGGGCACACGCATGTGTTCCCAGGTGCACACTTGTGCTGTGTCTCTGATGGAATTCTGCTCCTTTTTTTTTTTTTTTTTTTTGAGATCAGGAGACACCATGCACCTCCTGCAAAGCCCACAGGGCACTGTCACCAGGAAGGTTTTGGGCACAACAAACATTTTTCACCTACAGTATGGGCACCCCTACCCTCTTCTCTCTGCACTTTCAAAGCTTTGTGCCGTTGCATCTGAAGAAGCTGCATGATTCCACCTCTTCAGGACCCAACTTTCCCACTTACCAAGGTCTGTGTCACTCAGAGACAGCATTCCTCCCTCCCTCCACTTTCATCAGGTCATGATGCTGGACCATACAACCAGTTATCAGTCTGCCCAGCTACCAAGGACCTAAAGGTGATGCTACTTAAAGCCCTGGCTGGGACAATGGCACTATACCAAACTGTGTTTGGGCATGTTCCCAGGCATGGAACAGACTGTCAGTTCTGCTCAGTCATTTGAGAGCCACAGTGTGGTTTTGGCCCATGCAAACTTGCACTCCTCTGGAGTGTTCCTGGGTAGGGTTCAGGAGCCAGAGCACTCCAGCAGCCACTCCAAGCAGTTTGCATGCAGCCACCCTGTCTTGCCAGGACAAGAGGCTGCTCAAAGGACTCAAGGCTGTTTCCTGCCAGCTGGCCTCCATGCCAGACCATCCCCAGGCATATTCAATTTACCAGCATAAACAGGGCCTTTGAGACTTTCACAGGTCAGGGCTGATCACCCCAGGATGCTCAATGAAGCTCTAGTCAATGCTAATGAGCTGATTTTTTTCTAATAATTCAAGGCATTTAGTTTCCACACTTACTATGAATAAAGCAAATGCCTTGCAGATGTCTTGTAAAGATATCAGTTTAAAACCTCAATGTAATTATTTTTTTACACTCTCACCATAAATATCAGAACCTCCACTATAAGAAAACTTCCCAGCAAAGGAGTTTGAATCCATGACCAGATAGAGTAAGTAACCCTAAAATGACATCAGCTGAATCACTCTACAGCAGTTTGTTCATGCCCAGTGCTGCTGTAAGCATCCCATGCCCTGGTGAAATCCAAATAAAGGAAACCAACCCAGGTTATTGTCCAGCAAAGAGCTTGCAATAAGCACGGAAACTAATTTAACCTTACCTTGCTCTGTGGAAAGGCTGATTTCTTCTGTTATTCTTCATATTTGAAGATTCTCCAAGTGTCCCACTCCACCAGCCGAAACTGATGGCAAATATCTCAAACACAGCTTAAACAAGCCATGCCAAGGCCAGAAAGTCATTTAGTAGTATGGCCCAACTCTTTGGAGCAAAGAAAGACCACAAAGAAACCTGCGACTTTTCACAGGGCAGCTGCAGGAGTTTTAAAAGAGGTAATTTAGATGTCAGAAAACTTGCTACTTTATATCTGGACAGTGTTCAGCAACTCTTTCTGGCCAGACAGGTGCTAAGCCAATGTAGATAATCAACAGCATTAAAAAGGTATTTAAGCAAACAACCAACCAAACAAAAAAACCCACCCAAAACTAAGAATGTACACACAAAAATGTAAGTAAGATGAAAAGTTCAGAGTCAAAGAGTTTGACTATACATGTATATAGAACAATGGGAATGTTTTACGTGCAGCCAGGATTTTCTGACTTGAGAATAATTAGAAAGGATTCAAGATGCCTAATTCCACTTCCAAGTGGTATCAGGCACTAACTAAACCGTACTGCAAGCACTAACAAACTTGCATTTCCTGTTCTTAAATGTTTTGAGGCTCTCTGAGTTTTAACTGCTGAACTTTGAGATAGAGATCATAGTAAGAGCAGCAGTAGAGAACAAAGGGAAGGAAAGTGCAGCTGAAGCAGAAGCTTAAACCAAAGCATTTAATTGCATGCTGCTGATGTGCTTCTTTTAAGAGAACATAAAAAAGGGCATTATAAAGGATTCAAAGCATTTAGTGGCGAGGAAAGAGGGGAGGAACAGACAACACTTCAAATAAACATTCCATGGAGAGGAAATATCTAATAATTTATTGACCTTCAGTTTCACATTGTGAAAAAAAGTGAGTTTTACAAAATCTTAAGACATAGTAGCAAACAACATAGACAATTTTACTTCTTCACTTGCAGTTTTCTTTTAGCACATGAACCACATCTTCAGTGGCCAGGAATGGGAACATTATTCTGTTGTAATCACTCTTGTTCTGACGGTGTCAGACATATAGAAAAGGGGCTGCACAATTACACCAGAAGAGGAAGGCTGTCCTTTGTTACATGTTTCTACAGTAACCAGCCTGCAAAATAAGAGGCACCTTCCCATCTTATGCCAGGGGTTTTGTGTGCACTCTGCTGTGAACTGCTTCTATCTAAGTCTGGGGTGTTTCGCAGGGCTGAAATGGTCAAATAGTCAGCCAGGATTCCCACAACAATTCACAGAGCAAGAGCCTCGTGTAGTCCCTGCAGAGCCAGAGGCCCACCCTGACTTCAGTTTCCTTCAGCCTACACACAGGAATTAACTGAGGACTTGAAAGCAGACCACAAGTTTGGAAACAGCTGTAGAAAATTCATCCCACTTTTGGAAGCTGAATGGTGCTACAAAACAGATTTCATAAGCCAAACAGTCAGATGCAAGGCAGCTTCACCTCTGGACTCTGATCGGCTTGACAGAGAACACATATCTCAAAGCTACATGTCCTTATTCAAACACAGGGGCCCCTGGGGACCCAGTTCTTTATTTCCTGGTACCTTATGTAGTTGCTAGTGCCTGGGGAGAGGACATGCAAAACACAGGAAGTCTGATTTTATGGCTCCCTTCACTCCTTAGAGTGATCCACAAGATGAAAGGCCAACAAAAATTCACGGCTGTTTGCTTCAACATGGCAACCTGTGCAGGTACAGGGATATAGAAAGGAGACCTATCCTAATCTGTTTTCCTATTGCTAAAGGTTGTCTAAGTGGAGGCAAGGGTAGAGAGGCTGTGGGTTTAAATACTTTTTTAATCTACCACTTCAAGGAATCAGTTTCATCAGTGGAACTATAATTTTATCACATCTAGCTGGAACCCACCCTTTTAAAAACTGCAAATGACTGCTTATTAATCGATGTTCTCTTAGCATTCACAGAACTCCAAATACTTTATTTCTGAAATGTAAAGAGTCTACTCCAAACAGCAAATCAAACGTAAGGCAGCACAGAGAAACTTCCAGTGACCAATGTAAACACTTTCAGATGACAAAACTTTCACAAATACAGCTACATCACTTTCACACAGAGAAAGGCAAGCATCACAAATGTGACTATTTTTGTTTTGCATGCACACATGCAGCTGTTTACTTATACCACAGCACACATCAACCATGTTACTGAATGTGCCAGTTTAAGTGGGCTCCAGAAACATTTAAGAAAAAACACAATACAATACAAGCTTCATTACAGGATCTGGCAAAGAAAGTACCTGTGAAACACAAGCTTCTGAAATTCCTAAGAAAAAGAGTAGCTTCATCTCTGTCCAAAGACCAGAATAATAAGAAACTATTTTATTTAAAAATCAAAGTTTGGTTTCTCAGGATTATCTGAGGCTTCTGAGAAACCAAGAGATTAAAGACACACCTGGAAAACAAAAATAAAAAGCAGCAGAGTTTGAGGGCTTTTTTTTTTCTTTTTAAGATAAGAGGTTTGAAATTCATTTTCTATCCCCATAAGAATTTTTCTAGAGCACTTGGGTCTTTGACATCTGGCCACTCAGATGATCTGAAATCCAGATGGATGAGGCAATCAAGTCAGTGCAAAATTGCTGCTCTTTCTTCTTTTTTTTTTTTTTTTTAAGACTTCATCATTAACCTATGTTGAGGTTTTCTTTTCTGTTTTTATTCTTGAATCACCATTCTCCACTCCTTCAGGACAATGTGGCTATATTGTAGGTAACCCTCCTCCAACCCAATAAATAAATAAATAAGTTTGGACAATGACTTCATCTGGGCTTGGTATCCAGAAGCTCTTCCACAGTATTTGTGTTGCAATCAGGAAGCTGCACAAAGCGAGTGATGCAAGAGACTTTGGCTATTTCCAGGTTAGAAATTGAAAGGCATGACCAACAAATGAAATGTTGCAAGGACACCATCTACAAGACACACCACATGCAACCTGGGGAGCTGGTGGCCTGAGAAAGTGACCTCCATGGCTTCTTCCTTTAGTACACATGTAATTTTAAATCCTGTCTTGTAATCCTTCCATTTCCGACTAGGAAGCCACTCCTCCCTCCCATCTCCAAATGTTACCCAATAGTTTTCTTTCTTTGTGCAGCAGAGCAAGTCAGCAATCACAATATGTGCAAAACATACAATTCACACAAGCCCTTGCAACATGAAGACAATTGCAGGCATTGTTTCAGCATGCAAGCACTGAACAATAAATAACTATATCTACAACAAGTAACATAATAGGAAAGGGACAGACTGAATTATAAATACAGGGAAGAACAGGAACAATGAGCATTTTGGGGCTGTAATGTTTGTTCCCCACTGTTGAAAAACATTTCACCACTGGACTGGTCCTTATGAAGCAGAAGGTCACTTACTGCACACAGGACAATGCAACACAGGGTGTAACAGATGCTGTGGGCACTGCCCACAGGCAAGCACACTCCAGTCAGCAGAGTTCAGCAGCAATGCCGCTGTATCTTCATTCACAGCAGCATCTTGCTGTTTCAGACCTGGCCTGCTGCCCCTGCAGCTGGCGCTGGCACTTCAAACCACCACAAAGAGAGGTGACAACCATTTCAAATTTCACATAAAAACAGTGGGGTCCATGGAAATCAAGTGATGTGTGGTGCACAGCTAAGAGACGTTCTGTCTCTGTTTTTTTCATCTTTGAAGGACTGATTAACATGGGCATTAATCCACAATTACTAGCACAAGGTTTGTCCATTCATATTTAAACCACATGTTGAAGCACTGAAGACAGGGGTTTCTTCTCCCATTCCTTCATGTCTGGGTTGGATAATTTACAAGGTGCAGATGATTTTCTTCAAACGCAAGAAACGCTGAATTATTTTTCTTCATAAAAACTTCTCCAGATCTGAGGTTCCAATTATCTTCTCCAAATAATGGAGTAAACTAAAAGCATGAGAAGAGGTGGAGGGAAAGGAGAAATTATTTAAAAGGTTTTGCTGCAACAATATACCACAATGTTTTTTGTTAGATGTCAAAGAAAATCTAAAAGCTAGGCTTAGGATACAACCCAGCTGATGGGCTTCCCTGCCCACCCTGAACCTCAAGGTTCTTGTGCAATACCCAACTACTAATACATAAACGAGTCAAGAACATAATTATTTAGGGGCAGACTTTATTATTCTATTAACATTACTCTGCAAACAATCCTATTGACTGCAAAAAGACTGACTAATGTTTTGGGTATAAATTCAGTCACTTGAAACCTAAATCAAAGTGCCCTGATACACTTTAAAGTGGTAAGACTCTGTATCCTGCATACTTCCACATATTTATGTTCCCCCAAAATCTTAAAAAGTTTGTGGACTTGTTTTAAGCAAACAACCTTTTGTAACTTCTCTTTCACAAAAAAACACATGAACACTCAGTGTAGAGGTTTTTCTATACCTCAGTCAAAACCAACTGGGTTGGAGCAAAGCAGAAGGGAAGCTGAAGGTGTGTTGTCCCAATACCTCTATTCACCTAAACAAATTCTGAATTGAATTTACTCACAACAGAGAGGGCCACAGAATTCCCTTACTTAAAGTACATCTACTCTTAATTTAAGCAGAATTCTGCCTAATTTCTTTTTAAACAGCAATATACCATCCACCAATAAATCCATCCTAGAGTTCTTTATAAAATCAATTATTCAATGAGAAACTCAGCCTTTGGATGCTGAGATTGTGCTTTGCTTTTTCACTCTGAAGCTGTAACAAAATTCCAGCTTCCAAACCATCATCAGTTCATCACAATAATTCTGACAGCACTGCTACAATTTTAGAAGGCAAATCCTACTTCATTACAATGCAAATGAGCTCTAGTGCACTCACAGATCCTTTGAACACACCACATCTCTCTCAGGCTGTGATGTCTAAGAACAACAGAGAACATTCACAGGAAACAACCCAGCCTACATAACAGTCCATAGTGTTTTTGCAAGTGTGGGCTATTTTTTTTAATGTCTAAAAAAAGGGTCCACTCAGTGTTGATTAGTCTTTTCTAGGCATTCTTCAGTATAGCATGACATTCTTCCCATCAAAACAGACTATCAACATGGAAGTCAAAACAGTGTTTCTTGTCATGGGATGAACTTAAAAAAAAGCTATAAATAATTCCAAAACAGAGGGGAAAAAACCCAACCCAAAACTCCCAAGTTTGAGGAACAAGACAAAGTAGACTGAAGTCTTCCTGAAAGCTGTCAGACTGGGGCCACACAGCACCATGAAAACAGAGTAATCACAAGTAATTTCCTTTTTGGCCCTCCCACCCACTGACAAAGCAGCAGGAGTAAAAAGGAAAAAAAAACAACCCACTTACTGGATGAGCGCACAGCGCTGGAGAGATTTCAGACTACAGCTACATTCAGTTATCTTATGTGCTAGTTAAGCCAGATATCTTGTGTGTTAGTGAAGATAAAATAATGGCTTTTAACAAGATACTGCAGAGTAAGGAAAGCTTTTTGCACCGTTATATTCAGAGAACTCTTTCAAAATAAAACACTCCCTCATGCACTGTAAACTCCAGAACAATTAAGTGAGACTCAGAAGAGTAAGTCAATATTTTTCTTGGCACAGACCTGAGTCCGGGCATTCAATACTGCTGTTCTGATAACACTGAGAACTGCATAAAGTCAGTAATAATACAAATTAACTGAAGATATTGAGATGTAGTTCCCAGCTAGGAGGGAAGCTGACACACAGAAATAAGGGCTTCCATTTGCTGTTGGGGGGCAATTACGGTCAGTAACCAGGACCTGCTAAGTCTCTAGAGTTTAATCTGCTTTCCGAAGAAAATTCTGGAAAAACAAAGTAGAGAGAGGGCAGAGGGAAGAGTGTTTTCAAGGCAAACAATCACCTGAGAGCAGAGCATCATGGCACAACACTGCCCAATTTCACAGTAGATTTCAAAGCTGAGCTACTGCTTTGCATGGGCCCAACCTTGTATTCTTTACTCAATCAAAACTCCCAGTCAACTGAAAAACAACTACAGGAGTAACTGTCCGCCCTATCTACACTGCTTCAAAGACCTTTGGGGTTTGCATTTACTGCAAGAGTCAGGCAAATATCTACTGCTGCAAAAAATACCAAAAAGCCTTCCCAATGATATGTCCCAAACAGAAGAACCTAGAAGTCTTTACACACAACTTCTTCTTCCTATATTCTGGAGAACCTCTTCAGTCTGAACTTTTTGGTAACCCAGAGGCACATGAATAGCTTGTTTAATTACTGCAACTGTATTTATTTGCCTTTTTCTTATAACCTGCCTGTCTTCATGGGTACAATATACACTGCTCATATCCAAAAAGAAACTACCATTCACAGGGCATTGATTATTTAGGATCAAGGACATCACTATATTTATCAGTTACAGTTATTGGCAGTAACTGATTTTCTACTAAAGCCACAAGGACGAAATGGGGAATAAAAGCAACACAACACAAATGGGAGTCTACCAGGTTTGTTGCAAAATACATAGATTACGAGCAAAAATCTTCTCCCCTCCTCCCAAAAATAAGAAATGCACAACAACCCATCAAACAAGACTAAATTCAGACTTGCTTGTGAGAAGATACAATGCTGAAGTTGCATCTGGTAAGAACCTGGCCCATTATGTATAATTAAATTGTTTTGGAACAGTGTGTGATATAGACTAGTAATTATTTCAGGCTGCAATATTAATTACATATCTTCCTGACACTATACCTGGTTCAACATATATAAGCATAAGTATTTTAAAAAGTCTGCATTTTAAAGTGTCACAATGGAGAAAATCCAACCTTAGTCCATGAAGATGCAACCACACTGTCTAGCTGAGATTGAAAATTGGGCCTGAACTCCCTGTAAAACACCTATCATAAGACAGCTGCTTTCTTTAAAGGCTGTCTGCATGAAAATTCAGTGAATTCACTATCAGGCTTCAGCTCAGAATTTACTGTATCTTTTTTGCGTACTGCTACTGGATGCAGAGTGACCTAGTCTCAGTCATCAGACAAACAGCAGTGGAACCTCTGCTTAGCATGCATTTAGTACTTAAGAGCCAGAGTCAATTTAAAAAAGATTATCTGCATTTCCACACAAGTTGAAAATGTTATTTTTGCTCAGTCCTTTACATCTAAATCATAGAGGAAAAGGCCTTGTAAAGGCTAGTGCACGATATGTGGCAAACTGCTTCCAGGATCTGGGGTTGTCACAGATGCGGTGCCTGGCTTTCAACAGCCCATGAACATATGTGTCTCAGGTGATCCAGAGGTAAAACTGAATCAAACATACCCATCCCTCCTCAGAGTTGCTGCTGAAAAGTTTTTTGAAAAGCATTATTACAGTGAAATTCAAAGGTGTTATTTCTTACCTGATAACTTGTAATTGCCAACATATACACAATTAGGAGGGGAGGTGCTTCCATGTGCTGACAAATGCCGTGGGAATCAATGAATAGGGCACAGTTGTTATGCTGTTCCATGCATCTAACGTGGGATCGTAGCAGTCCAACGTCTTGCACCTCTGAATGCCAAAGTAGCCTCCAACCACATACAATTTGTTCCCAGATGCCACTGCATGGCAGCTCATTCGCCTCGCTGTCACATCTCCCACCTTAGTCCACTGGTATGCCTCACTGTTGAATTTATAAGCAGAGCATGCAGAGAATTCAGTATCTCCACCCATAATAAAAATCTGGTTTCCCAGAACAGCTGCAGCTGTGTAGCGCCAGGGCTGGGGGCAGGTGGCTGGTACAGTCCATCTGTTTTCACACTGATCATAGCACTGGACTTTGGGCAGCTTGTCATGGCTAACACTGGTACCACCAAAAGCAAACAGCTTCAGCTTCGCACTGACTACAGCTGCATTGCTTACTCCCTCTCGCAGTGGGGCAACCATGGTCCATTTGTTGGTCACTGGGTCATACTGTTCTACTTGCTTCAGGGATACTGAAGGGGAAGCTGGAAGGCAACCAGTTGCTGCAGTGTGCCCCCCTACTACATACAAACAGTGCTTAAGTTCGGCAGAGCCATGGCCAAACCTAGCCACCAGCATGGGAGCGGCCTTCGACCACTCCTCATGAAGGGTGTCATACACCCACACATCTTTGGAGACCCCATTTTCTGATCCTCGTCCCCCAGTGATATACACCTTGCAGCCAATGGCACAAGCACTGAACTCTTTCCGTGGGCTTGGAATGTCAGCCTTCGGAATGATCTCCTTTGCCTTCTGATCCACCAAATACAGCTTGTCACACATAAAGGTTTGGCCACCCAAAAGAAAAAGTGAATGGCCAGTTTTTCGGGGTCTGGCACACAAGCTGGTGACCACTCCATCATTCTGTAAGATCTTCAACTTGCATCTTATTGATTCTTCTACAATCTCCTTGCTTTTCCTTTGCTTGGTGATAAGTTCTTCCATGGCCACATTCTCCATAAGGTATATGGCTGGCAGAAGGGCCAGTCTCACTGTCTGCAGTAGCTCTGGCAGGTAACAGTGACGCTTACTCAGGTCATAGTTGACCCAGTTAATAGCCGATTCATATACCAGCCTTTCATCTTCAGTTTCTAACTCTTCACTGGAAAGGAGCTGCACTACCATGTCTTTTGGCAGCTGGAGGAAGTCTTCACTTTTACTGATACTCTGGAAGTTGCTAAGGCACATCCTCCAAGAGAGCTCATACAGCTTGGTACACTGATGAGCATCTGACAGCAGCAGCATACCAAGACAGTTGGTGGGATGAAGGTTTTTCTCCAAAAACTCTGCACAAGCATCCCGAATGTCCTGAAACTCCAGCATGTCACCAGCCTCCAGCAGTGACTCTGCATTTTCCTCATTGATGATAACTCTGGAGGAATATGCATAGTCCAGAAGAAGCTCCAGGACTTCTGGGTGAATAGAATTGTGAAAGTTGACTTCACTGTCCTGGCTCTCTTTCAGTCCTCCACTGAACATTGCTTCAAAATAGCGGCTACAAGCAGCTAGAACTGCTCTGTGGCAGGGGAACGACTTGTTTCCAGCATGGAGAAGTACATCTGTAAAGAGACGCTGCTGACGCAGAAGGTTTAGGTGAGTAAGGACACTATCAGCATAGGATGACTTGTGGAACAAGTATATGTTTATAGAGCCAGTACTGGCCCTGGACTTGCGATTTTCATGCATGCTGACCGACATTTTCTTTCACACCTATAAGCAAAGAAAAAATTCAAAATAAATAAAAGTCTAAACCATTTTTAGTTTTACATATCAAAAAATGTGCCTATTATTCACTACAGGATGGGGAAGAAAGAGCCTTAATTTACAGCTGAGTGGACAGAGAATTACATCTCCCTTTGGCATGCATTTATTTTTTTGTAAGCTGAGATTCATAAATGACATACTCTAAATTTGTTGCCCAAGAGCAGGTTTATCTTGGGAAACCTGATCTCCAACTTTCATAGCAATACAGTAAGCAAGTAAGTTGGAGAAAGAAAATGAACCTGGACTGATTTTCTCACCCTTCCCCAACCTAGACCAGCTGATTCATTACATACATACGCATGCACACGCTTGAAACATTCTCCCGTACTGAATCATAGCAGGAAGAGCTACCAGACAGAATACCTAAGGAATGTCAAAAGCTGCACAGAGAACAAAAACCTACTAATCCCATTAGGAAGCTTCCCTTTGGTATAGCGATTCCATATGCAACAACACAAAATGAAAAAAAAACCCAAACTTTAAAATAAAACTTTGGTATCATACAGTTAGACTTATGTAACTGTAAAAAAAAAATTATTAGTAAATTCTACAGATTCCACCTTTATTTCATAGAATTCAGTGTCTCTTTGTTATAGTGATTTAGCATATACATAGGCAGTGTCACAGAAAAACAAGTTTTGACCACCAGCTGAAGTCACTGAGACACTGCTTCTGAAGCCACCTGGAGCATCAGGTCCTTAGAGCTTAAGCCATTGTTCATTCTGAACTTCTGAAGAGGCATAAAACTATCCTATCCTATCCTGCCCTATTCCTAACAAGCAAAACCCTACTCAGATCCTGTTTAGAGGTGGATGTTACTGTTACATGCCATGATATGCAGGTCTATGTACAATTACAGCAAGTTTCCAGATCTAACTAAGAGTCAAGTCAGAATAGTAGGGGGTATAGGGTAAGGGAGTAATATCGACAGCGATATAAAGCTAATGGCCAGAAAGCCACAGTGCAAACAGTAGACGATGAAACATAAAGAACTCAGTGCAAGCTGTGGCTGTGACTGGTGCTGAAATAATCTCACTTCTCTCTCTTCAAACTCAGAGAAAACTCAGCAAAAGCCAAGAACCAAACTTGACTAATTACTAAGCTATTTGCATGTCCAGAGTACCTTTTACTGCACTTTCAAATAAAGAACTGGCCAAAAGGTCTACCTGGAAAGCATGCAATGTCCTAAGTCAGAGCACCTGGGGCCACTTGTGAAGGTTTTTAATGTGGATCTACTTTGCTCTCACATAGACATTTCCATATACTTGAACATCTTTAGGCAGTACTGAATTGCAGAATTTCATTCCCACACTTCATGCTTCAAGATAATACAAGAGCTTTACAAGCCTCAAAACCAGCATTTTTAATAGATGTCTTTTTCTTGATTCATATGACCAGAAACATTGAGAAACTCAAAACCACACACTTAATTTGGACAGCAGACTCCATTTCAGAACAAGCAATCTGTGTATATGGAACATGCAACACCTGCAAGTCTAACTGCAGCACAGACAGTACCATCCTCCACATTCTCTGTGCTAATATAATTGATTCACCATATTGAACAACAGCAAGTCTGTGTTACACCTTTCCCTTCAGTTACAGCAAAAAAAGCCCCTAAACCCAACTTAAAGAATAGAGAGACACCTTACTGTAAGACTACCACAGCCCACTTCCTTTAATAAGAAACACAATTTGCCCTATGAAATTTAACTGGAATTGAAAATAGCAAGCAACACTACCCAATATATGGTGCACAATCCAAAGTCCTCCAAGACAGAGAGGAGTCCTACACATCAGAGCTACAAGGCAGAGTATCTGTCTCACTCTACCTAAACAAAAGCTTAGTAAGGGATCATACCAATACTCCCTAGGCTAACCTATTAAATGCACTAAGCACAGAACAACTTAAGTCAGCTGGTATGTCTTCAAAACAGAAGCTCTTTTACAAGGAAAATTAAATGACCTTTAATGAAGTTGTATTGTCTGGCAAAAAAATAACCAGATGCCATTCAAGGATCTTAAGCACTAATCTCAGACTAAAATAACCCACTTAACCTATAGCCAAAAATAAGATACTGACCATTTACAAGTTGAAATCTCCTGGAACTGAAGGATTACAGAAAGGTCATGGCCTGGAATACTAGTATACAAGCAGTTTGATGACACAAATAAGTAGCTGAACACTTTACTGTCAAAGTTTTCAAACTTTTCCAGGCACTTTACTGTCTTAAATGCTGTTATGATGCAAGGCACAGTATTCACTGGATCTCTACAGGCAGGTTTTCCTCACACTGAGGACTTACTCTTTGAAGGTTCCTCACCAGGGAGCAGGATAGAAGCTAAACACCCCACTGATCAGAGACAACAGAACAACCAGTATCTGAACACGCTCACTGCTCCCCACACTCCATTCCAGTTAGCTGAATGTGAGTGCAGACATCACAGTCTAGGCATGTCAGGAACTCTATGAAAACACAGGTTCTCTTCTTTGCCCCCACATATTGGGAGAATTCAGAGTTTACTGAAAACTCTCTTTCATCATGCACACAGAGTTCAGGAACAGGGCAGGTAAAGTTCATATCAGAGGCTGCAGATGCAGGGATTGAGATCTTTCACCAGGCTCTGTACTCCCATGAGCAACGTTTGTTCAGCACCATTCAGAATGAGCCCATAACCACAACAAAATAGAGGCAAACATAAAAAAAACCACCCCGCAGTTATGCATACAGTGGAGGCTAGAGAACTACGGACCACATGCAGAGGGGAGGAACAGATCACTGTCTGTTACCCAAAGCCCACCCACAGCCATGGTAACAAATACCGCTGTAAAAAAAAAATCAAAAATTTGTATAAAAACCCCTCCCAAACAGCTACTGAATAAGGCACTCAGCATTTCACCCTACTATAACAGAAGCCTTAGTCTCTTGCTGAGAGGTAGAATTCACATATGCTGGTATTGAACCATTCCTGTAAGATTGCCTTTATCATCACAATGTCATCTATTGAGAGGAATTCAAAATATGCCAATTCACATTTAAGATAAGCTAACATATTTCCCCAAACAGAACAAAGATATATATCTATACACATCTTTTTCCTCCAGTGTGGTGTTGAGATGCATTTGCACATAGACTAGCTGAACAAACACCCTTAGAAGCAAGTACCATCATTCACTTAACAGGCAGTGTTTCTGTAAATTAGGTCAATCCAGAATCTTGGAAGAATACTAAAATGCAAAAATGACATATCCAATTTCTCTGCTTAGTGTTGGAAATCATGCATGCCTCAAATACTTCAGCAGAGGTAATTTACTGTCAGTGATCAAGTGTTCATCTTGAATAATATTAGCCAATTCCCTTCAGGCATTTCTTTCCTTAGAAATAGTATTTGTATGTAAAAGACAAGAAGTGGTCAGTAAATTACAGATATAGATTTTATCTAGGAACAGAGGTTGAACCAAGACTTTGATTTATAATTACACTTCAACAGGCTACTTGTCACAGCAGCCCAGTAGTAAACACTACTTTAAGACTAAACAACAGGCTCCTTGTCCTACTTAACAGTTCTATAGCATGCAGATCTCAGCCTAAATCAAAAGAAAAATTAAGTATTTTCAAATTACTAATACATCCCTGACGCACGCTCATTTAAATACGACTGTGTAATTACACACTGGTGGTTGCGTTTTTCTTTAGAATCAGTGAAACTGAAAGAGAGGAAATCTGCTAATTATCCCATCGATGTAACTAATACCGCTTTCCATTGCTAAATCTGCGCCGATGCTATCAGTGCGGCAGAGGCAAACCGTGACACTGCCTGAAGTCTTCAAACTCAGCGGCTGCCTAAGACCTGCAGCGAGACAGAAAGCAGAACACGCTGCCCCTGCTAGGAATGCACTACAGCTCACCACATGCTAACAAAGAAACGCAACTCTAAATCCCCCCAAGTTCGCCCCATCAAAACGCCTAAGTAACTACGTCTCTGAGAAGAAACTTAAAGAGGTTCTTCCCAGACTGATATAAAAACCATTGCGAGAAGCTAAAATGCATTTAGTTTGCTTTATAGAGCAATAACCACGTGCAAAAGTTTCTGTACCGGCACAGGGAGAGCAGCGCCGCAGCCAGCTCAGGGAGCAGCGAGGCGCTGGCTCATTCCCTGCCCTGCCTCACGCCCGCTGAAGGAGGGATGCTCCGGACCGCTCGGGGCCCCAGGCAGGAAGCTGAAGCCCAACAGGGACGCTAGCAGCCTCCGTAACAGGAGCCCACGCTTTCCAAGGGCAGCCGAGTACAGGAGATAGCAGACCACCGCGAATGCCTACTCACCAGTGCCCCGCTGGTACCTGGCGTTCCGGACAGGGCGCAGGAGGGCCAGCCTGCGCCTGTGCCGGGGACCAACAAGGCAGCCCGGCTCCAGCCGGAGAAGCACCGCCGGCAGCGCGGCGGCAGCTCTGCCCCCCAGCTCTGCCCCGCCGCTCTGCCCCCCAGCTCTGTCCCCCCAGCTGCCCTCCCGCCTCCCCTCCGTGCCGGGCGCTGCTCCGGGCCGGCGGCACCAACTTACAGCAGCGGCTCCCGGGCGAGCGCGGAGGTCCCTGGGCGACGCAGCGCCGCGCATGGGAGAGGAGCTGGGCTGTGCCGGTCCGGCGGTGCCGCGGAGACGCGGCGGGCGAGCAGCAGCGCCGGGCGGAGCTGGTGCCGGGGGCGGGAGGCGGGTCGCGGAAGGAGGGCGGGAGGTAGGGAAGAGGGACGGAAGAAAGGGAAAGAGCGGCTCCAGCTACTGCTGGCACGCCGACCGCAGCTCTGGCCCCGCGGCGGAGCGGAGAAGGGGTATATGGGCTGGGGGGGGCGGGGGGAGGCTTTATGCAAAGCCCGTGAGTGACAGGCAGGGGAGGGACGGCAGGACGAGGGCAGCGCTCTCGCAGTTGCTGTCCCGGCCAGCGCTACGGAAGGTGCAGTGGGCGTCTCGTATCGCCGCGGACGGGGCTGCAGGATGGTCTCTGCTTCCTGCCCTGCCCGCCTTGCTTCTCACGCCCCCGGGGCGGCGTGGGGCCCCCGCGGGGCCGGGCGGAGCAGCCGCTCGCTGTAGGAGCTCCTGCTCCGGGTGAACGAGGGGTGCACCCCGCCGCGCCGACACCGAAACAGCTGCGCGGGATGCGGAGAGCCGCGCGGCCGGGAGGGGTGCGGGGCCTCGTGGCGTGTCCCGTCGGGTGGCGAAGACCGAGCAGGGCAAGCGGGAAACTCCTGCTCGGCGCCCTGGGAGCGGTCGGGAGTGCGCGGAGGAGCCCGGACACCGCAGGCTCCGAGCCCGCCGCCGGGCGCTGCTCCTGCCGCGGGGCGGTGCCGCGGACCTACCGCGGGCCGTGCGCGCTCGGTAGGCCTTCGTGGAGCTGCCCTTTCATAGCTGCCCAGTGGAGTGGTCCCGCAGCACAAAGAGAAGCCTGGCTTTAATTATTTCCCCGTTAACCAAGTGTGTGAAAAACGCATTTGTGCAAAAGGCCGATTTCAACAATAAACATTTTCTAGACATAACAACAGTGTTTACATGATGGTATTGTGTGGTTCTGTACAAGAAAAACATAAGGTACTATGCTAAACTTTGCACATATTGTTAGCTTACTCTTTGCTAATATCACTTAAAGCAATGGTATTAGTCTAAAGAGGCTTTAAGGAAGATAAGAACAATTGCACCAGCAGGAAGCTTCTTTTTCAATATAATTGTTTGGAGAATTTGATCATTCTTCATAACAAAATGTCTCCTGTTGAAAAAAAGAATGCCCTGCAAGCAATTTGCTAACATGCAGAGCGTTATTTATATTTGTGATTAGCACACACTTAGTGTACAGCAGGACACATCTGTAATTCTAGACATCCTGTGGGCATGTGCAAGCCTGGAGAGCATAGCTGAACAGGGAGCAGATTAAAGAGTAATTTGTTTAATAGATTATTTCTTGTTACAATATTGTTTTATTACAACATGAAGGCTGCAGGTTGCATGGTCTAAAAATGTTGCACATCTGTATGTAATAAAGAATGTTTCAGAGTTGCTTAGGCGTGAGAAGCTGTTGTAAATTGTAAACAACCTTGCACAAGGGGTATTCATGGACACTGATGTCCACTTGAGTCATGTACCTGTAGAGGATTTTGGATTAGACTGTGAATGTTCAACCTTTGTTGCACATTGTATTGTCCACGTTATGAGTCCAGGTTTTTCCTTTCATCGTAACATAACCATAAAATGCCTTGATCCTATTTTCCCACATTTCCCCCCAAGTAAACCTGAAGAGATTCCACCCAAACCCTGTCCATTATGGTGACTCTTCACAATCTGGTGTCAGAAAGTCGGATTATCTCAGTGTCCTAGGGTGACTTTATGATGCTTGTATCCCCATTTGTCTGTTTAGCCCAGAAATAAGTTTTGCACCTTTAAGACTGGTTCCAAGGTGGGGAGAGAAGAAGCGTGCAGTTTGTGACCAGAACCTGCACCTGCTCCCCTGCATCCTGCTCCTGGACTCTGTTGTCTGCAGACAGACAGACAGACAGACAGTGGGACAGAGCTCTCCTCTGCTTTTTAGTTAATTTTTAGCTAGCTGAGGCAGAGAAGTTCCCTAGACTGTGGTTTCTCTTTTTATTGGAACTGTTCAAACCTGCTCTGGACTGAGCACCCAGCGGAGAACCAGCAGCTCGCACCTGTGGCCACCGGGCCTGGCCTGGGCCGTGGCACTTCCAGTGCTGGAGGGACTGATCAGAGACTGAGTGAGCCAAGCTACGGCCCACCAAGGGGACTTTCTGAGTTTGTCATCTCTTCAGATTGGCAAGAGGTTTTATTTAATATTGTTCATTTTTTGGTGCTGGTGAATGTTTTGCCTGTTAAATAAACAGATTTTTTCCACTTTTCTCCAAGGAAATCTTTTCCCAAACTGGTTGGGGGAGGGGCCACTTGGATTTGCTTTCTAGAGGGACCCCAATTAAGAGGTTTCCTCCAAAATTTGCCCTAAACCAGGGCACTCATTCTGTGCAACTGAAAACACCGGGATGCATTACTTCATACAGTGTTAGGACAAACTTTGAACAGGCATAGTTATCACCGTGGGTGGTAAACTAAAATGATAGAATAATGTTACCTATCTATTGCTTAGCAATATCTAAACTATAGCTGTAAGGAATGGTCAGTGAAAAATGAGATCCACACAGGGCACAACATACAGCATTTACATGGATGCCCACAGCATGCAGATTTGGGCAGTACCCTCCATGAAAAAAAATGGGGCAACAAGCCTGTAAACAAATGACCAGATGAAGTACTGATCTTCCTTTTATTTCACAAAGTGAGGAACCTGTTGAAGTTAATCAGGGCAGAATGATCGGATGAAGCTTTAAGTCATCTGTTGGGGAAGCAAGTACACAGCCAGACAGATCGTTCTGTGCATGTAAAGCAGTGATACTGGTGAGAGCAGGGAGAGAATGAGAGAAAAAGGAACTCCACAGTCCATGCTTACAAACCACAGCAGTTGTTCTTTTGCATATGCTCAAATGAGGTCTTATTTATGCTTAAGTAACAAAACACCTGAAGTGTTTCTTCTCCTTTCTGCACCAGAGTTAGAAGTAGATAGGTTTGTCTGAATACACTTACAGCATATTTAGAATAAGAATGCTTGTTTTGCTAGCATGGAAAAAACACTCAAGAAATTAGCTTGGTCCAAGCAAATCTTTGGCCTGCTTTATGTTGGTCTGAGAACTAAGTCAGATCACAGTTAAGCACTATTCTGGTTCAGCCAGTTTTATAGACGGGCCAATCTGTATTTTGACATTGCTGAAAACAAAGCTGGCCTAGCCTATTCCAGGACATAGTTTAACATGCCCGCTGAACTAGTTGAAACATGTTTCTCCAAGTATTAGTATGCCAGGATAGATAGGATCTTTGCAGTGTTGCTAAATATCGTGATTTTATCACAAATCAAAAGATAATTGGCCCTTTTCTCAAAGCCTCAGTTTCTAGAGTCATGTGAACTTGATAATCTCATAGGGTTGGTTTTGTTATTTATTTGTTTGTTTGTTTGTTTGTTTTAATAAGTCTGAAAGAGTGAGTATGTCAATATAAACCCCTAAATATTTTCATTTTAATCTCAAGAATTTAATGCCACATTTGACTCTGAAAACACTGGGGCAGGAAAATCTTCATTCAACTCAAATCCAGCTTGCTTGCTATGCAAAGAACACTGCTGTTTTAACTAAATTATTTCACCTTGCTCTTTATTTAAATTGGTTTGGCTTCTATGTTTAGACAAGTTCTTGGAACCTTGAATGTATAGCAAATTTTATCATATGGCTTTATTGATACTTAAATGTTTTGCAGTTATACCTTTGTAGCTAAAAGATCTCACAAATTACTCTAGTAGCACCAGCAAGAGTTCTAACACTGGCAGAGCTCTACTGGTAAAATAATCCATTTACCAGAGCAGATTATTTCACTTAGGAGATGGAAATATGTGTTTTGTTTTGTTTTGTTAGTATCAGCTGCATCTAAACTAGTAGGGTTTGCCAGTACAGCTATCTTGGCGAGCCTTTTAAATGCAAGCAGGCAGTATGTGCCTGCAGCACAGTCTGAGATCTCATTTTTAATGCTATTAAACAGCTGTGTCTTGGGCTTTTGCCTTGTTAGATTCTTTTTAACCACATTATTTTGTTCAACTGCTAAATAAACAGCATGGGGTTAAATGTATTAGTGTAATTTATCTTCTTTCCTTCCTAATTTACACTTTGAATGAATTAATTAGAATGATTTAATTAACAATGTACAATAGCAGTACCAGTGCCAGAGCTCTCCCAGAGGGATGGAGCCTGGAACACCCCTCAGTGACCCACACCTGCTTTTCTTATCATTTGCCTTTGATGTGCTTCTCCAGGCTGGCCTGCAAACAGAGATTTGTGTGGATACAGCACAATGCATTATAGTGCTTGTTTAGTCCTAGAGACATACTAAAAGTGTTTGGGGAGGTCAACATTCAGTATTTCTTAGCAGCAATTACACCAGTTTGTCCACCAGTTCCAGGGGTGAGAAATCCCTCTTTGCCCAGTTCTGCCTTTCTCATCTGTGTGTGCTTTTGTTTTCCAAAGGGTTACATTCAGTCAGGCTGGCCCTTAGATGTCATTCCTTCATGTCATGACAGCTCAGACCAAAAGGAACAGAAAATAAGTGCTGCTATCTAAATCCGCAGCATGATGCGGCAAATATTGTTGTATGTGACACATAACTGCTTCTCTCCAAAATATCAGTGTGATAAATTTTTATGTGTGAGTCCCTTGTCACTTTTAAAGTGTATGAACACTAAACCATTTGAAGTCGGTGAGTTATGCCATCATATTATAGGAAAGAGACAGGAAAAGTCAGGCCTTGGTTTCCATTCCATAAATATGTTTTGTACAAAAGATTTTGGGTGTAAATAACATAATAAATATGAATAATGTCTGGAGTGAGAAAGATTTCCTTTTGAAATTTCTTGATTCTTAGAAGAAACCCTTGTAAAGCCTAGTCTATGGATTCTAGTCCAGAATCCATATTTCAGCAGTATGTACTTACGAAGATAAGTAATATGGAGACAAAAAAATGTCTCAAGACTCTAAGGAGAAGCCACTCACTTCTCTTTTGTATGTAATTTCTCTGCCCATTTTGTCTTGCTCTCTAATTGCTCCTCAAAGTCCCTGCCATAAAAACATTTTTACCTATTCTATAGTCTGTTCTCCTTCTTAACAAGAAAAGTGAGTCCTGTTCATAGAAGACAATGGCGATGATGACCCATTCTTGAACAGGTTTGGTTCGTAAGGGGTCCCAATTATTACTGATATGCAAGCCCTTGCCAAAGATATGTGGATCAGCACAGGACTGGGAGTTCCACTGCAAAGGGTGAGTGGTTGCTGCCACTTCTGCCATCACTCATGATGATGTTTGGCAAAAGTCATATGTTCATTGTCAGGAGATTTCAGTTCCCTGTGCATATCTTTGCTGGCTATTCCCATCTCTTAAGCGACTCCATACTGGGTCATTTTCTTGCCTCTCTACAGGAGCTATCTCCAGTAGTGCAGACTGCAGGCCATGCAGCAGCTTCCTTTTCTCTCTTGCTAAGTAGCAGTGGCCCCCAGTGGTGACAGCTAAGCTGGCTCCTGATTTCAGGTTTTACCACGCTGCTCTGAAAAACCTCCATCCTGTAACAACCTTAGCATAAGGACTTCGGAGTTTCCCACATCTTTCACTTCTGCAGGGACCACGGGCCAGTTTCTTCTGACCACTCCTTTCCCCCCTCACCCCCGAACTGGCCAACACTGATGAGGCTTTGAGAATAGAGGTATGTTCATCATATTATTCTCTAAGATGTTTAGTATTTAAGAAGGAACTATATCACTTAAATGGTGCAGCATGTCATCTAGAGAGACCCCTAAATGATGGAGGCATTTTTCTTGTCTTCATCTTTTATGTTAGTATTAAAAGCAGGAAGACAAAAATGTATTAATTCAAATAATTGCTTTGGCATTTTAAGGACAGTAGTGCACATCTAAATAGCTATTTTTACATTGCTGACTAGCATTGCACATTGAAATACAAGATATTTAAGGACTTGTAATACTTAAGGATTATTTAAGAACTTCTTTGAATGTATTTAAGGACAAGGATTTCTGACAAGGCTTTTAGATGGAAATACGTATACTCTTCCAGAGCTGCAACTTTGAGTCACTGAAGTCTGCAAACACAGTATGTATGTATGTCTCAAAACACAAAAAAACCACAAAACATTTTACCTAGGGACTTGTTTCACTGTTCCACTCATTAGATAGTATTTTGCCCTCAAGTCGGGATGGAACAAGCTTTTCACTTATTCAGGCCTGCTGAAGGAGACAACGCATACATAGACAGATGCCAGAGAAAAAGAAGGCAATGCATAGAGACTGAAATGCCCTCACTCTGTCTCATACTTAGCTGAGAGAGATTATCAGATGTATTCAGGTGAATAAGAGTAAACATGAGAGAAAAACTTCTTTTGTTCCTTCTGTTTTTCAGCACCCAGGAGACTTTTGAGTTAACTTGTCCTTATGGATATATGTATAGGTAGATCCGGATCTTAGGTATAAGTCCACATTGTGCTCACCTGTCAATAGTCTATACCTCAATGCTATTATCATCCGCTGTACCAAATTAAAGTGAGAGCAAACAAACCTCCTGTAGTCATGCTTTCCATTATCATATACCTAAATCTAAGTTTTTAGGCCATGAAACCTCATGGGAAGTGGTCCACAGAACCAAAGAAAACTGTAAAGTGTACATTGTTTCAAAATTAAAATTTTGATGATAAGAACACATAAGAAATTAGAAAGCTTAACATGATTTGTTGGAGACCACTGCTTTAGGGAGAAGGAGAGTACAGAATTCTCTGATTTTAGTGGGTTTAGGACAGATCCAGACATGTATTTTAAAGCAAGCTTGTTTGTGTAAGTATGACTTTATTAATTTTCCTGCTCAGCAATTCACCACAAACATCTGGAACAGCATTATTAGTAGTTTTGAGGCCACATTAATTCTGGATGTTCTTAAATAGCATTTTTACAGATACTTCACAACACTTAAGAAAGGAACACTTTAGAATGCTCTTGGCAGAACATGAGAAGGTTAAAACAGTCTCACTCACCTAGTTTTAATCTGGGAAGTTTGATGGTTGTGAGGACTAAGTAATCTGATTCCAAACTCTTTAGCAAAATGAAATGTGTCCTATGGAGTTGGTATTTCTGTGGTTTAGATCAAACTTTTGAACGTGTTGCCTGCAGCAGGGGTTGTTTCTCAGGCACTAAATGCACAAATAGCCTCAGTATCCTCACCAGGCTGTGCCTGTTTAATGAGAAGGACTTAAAAGGACACATTTGTTTGTTTTAAAAGACTTGTTTATGTACTTTGACACTTCATTGTTCTTGTGCACAAAGGAAACCAGTGAATTTGATTCTGCCACAGAGCCCATATGTTATAAAAAAGTTTAAAATCCGTCATAGTTGTGATTTGAATTATTTTATCTTTTTAATGACCAAGCCTTTGTAGAACATTAATTCACTGTTGGTGCAGTGTGATTAATTTAGGGCTGCAGCAAAACCTTTTCCTAAAAATAAAAGTGAGCTTTTGAGTGAAGAAATGTCATGTAACAGGCAAAGCCTTGCAAGTTACATGTTCAACAGGATGAGGAAACCAGATTTCTTAGCTGAACTGTATTCCAAAAAGGCCCATTACTTCTCTTCTCTAAATGTTAATTTGGATGATTCAGTTATGGCCAAGTTAAGTCAGAGGGCTTAAACCTGGAAGAATGTGTAGTGTGGGCAAAGCTTCAAAAGTCTCTTAACACAGTCAGTGTGGCATTTACTCTGGTTATTGATTTGTGTCTTCAAAACTCTGACTTATTTTAGGCTAATGGTATTTAATTAGACATCTGATTGCTGCTGAAAGTAGTAAAAATGAAGCTGTTGATGCTTTACTTGAGCTAAACATTTTCTGGCATTTTTCCCAATCTCCAGGACATGTCTGAACATGTTTTTACTTTTCTACCTGAAGAGCCACTTGGCACATCAACATATGTATATTTTGGCTTAGAGAAAAGACAGTAGTTTGGAAATACAAAAGAGAGCTTCTGTCTTCTGTAACAAGTCTTGTGTGTTAAGATGTAAAAGAGGTAATACATTAAATTAGAAAGAACTTGAAGTGCATAGTTGGAAGATAGCTGACTGATCGCTTGTGCTTCCTTAAAGAAAACTATTTAAGGTTTCAGTTAACAAGCAATTTCCTTTTCAGAATCTGCTTTCATCTATATGTGAACTTAGAATTTTGCTCTAAATAGAATAACAAAGCCTAGTGACTCACCACATCAAAATAATTGATTGGAAGAATCTCGGATTTTCCTCAAAAGCCTAATGTAGATTAAGCTGGGGAAACAATCTTATCCTGTGATGGCTAGAAGAATAGTTTTCCACTCATATGTTCTCTAGACATCTCTGAAATTAATTACTTATTGTGATACACTGTACATATCATAAGAAATATGCATAGAAAAATATGTGGAAGCTTTGTCATATCATAATAAGCAAATGGGAATAGAGGCTGACATCCTTGAAACTGTGGTACACACACAACAGTGGCCAAATACTTGTAAATGGATTTAGTAGTTCAAAAGTTATGGTTAACTAAAGTATCTGGGGAGATATCTCTAGTGCTCAATAGCTATCTCAGTAGCTTGTGTCACATGCCACTACATTTATGGTACACATGCACACATACATAGAAATTATTGTATGCACAAGCCCAGCCAGAACTTATGTTTATACATGTACATGTACATTTTCTTATTTAGAAACAACTTTAAAAAAAGGAATCTATGGATTATCAATTATATGAAAATTCACCAGATTTGGAAATCTAACATCAAAATTATCTCAAAGAAATTTTGCATGATCATTGCTCAAATGAATATTAAAAATAACTGAAAAACTCAATAAGCATTAATAGAACTACCAGATGTTAATGCAAATGAAAGCTGCATTCATATGCAAACAGAATCCTAAGTCTTAGCTCGAGTATCACCTGAGCTCCTGTGACTAAAATAGTTTGGAAAAAGCCTCTATTTCTCTTCTGCTCAAGTACTTTTGAAGAAGCTTTCTATTTGCTGAGGGTCTTTGAGATTCCATTCCATTACATGGGGAAAAATCTTAGAGGTACAATATGTCTGAAAAAAAATCTTAAAATGATTTCATTAGATGCCATTGTTCAGCCCAGATCATAGGCAGATCAAAAGAAAAAAATAGATTAAAAAACAAACAAACAAAAAAAACTTCCAACAACTTAGATTTCTCCTTTATGATTGACACAGCAGATTTCATTTAGTTTCTAATAAAATTAATAAATATCATCATTTTATGTTGCTTTTCTGAGCAGTGTAGTGAAGATGTGTTTCTGCAAAAGAGTTGTGTTGCCTGAGAGCAAAACAGTTTTAAATTTTCTAGACCTCCTTCATCTCATTTCCCACCAAACAGCATTAATGTGTGAACTTATAGAACATGCCATAAGTAATGTGATGTGGTTTAGCTTTTTCATGCTAATGCACCTCAATAAACAGACTTTAGAAATGAAAATACATTTAAAACACAGGATTCCCAGCCCATCCAAATACAAAGCATAAAATTTTTTCCATGATCTTTAGAAAAAATATAAACAAGAAGCAATCTTTAGACATCCTGTCAAAATTTTCCTTTTACTATAGTCTAAACGTTTTTATATTTCAACCTGTCTCCAATATTCCTGTCTGAGAAATTAGCTAAAAAATAAAAAAATCCAGTCCATTGTTTAAGGAGCCAAAAGAAAAAGATACTTTAATCATGTATTACTTCAACAAAGCTTATAAGAAGAGGAAATCTTTTTAAACCTTTATTCTTCCTCCACTGTTAGTTACAGCACTTACTACCATCGAATTACCATCATCTTCAACTGTATACTTGTTAGGTATAATGGTTTAGACCCCACTTTTTAAACTGTGATAGTTGTAAAATCTGGGCTGAGTTCTGCAGCCATCTCTCCCCACTCTCCCTGTGGTGAGGTGGCCTGTCCAAGTCAGCACCTCCGCAGGCAGGGCAGGACAGGAACATCCTCCCTGCCTGACTAGGAGACAACTATATGGCACCAGGCAAGGCACGAGACTGCCCAAAGCTCATGAGAAAGGATGTTAAACACACTATTTAGTTAATCCATTATCATGAACAAACTTAGACATCTGAAAAAGGAATGAGTACATCCTGGCTTTGTTGAAGATAGTAGATGGATGATTGGAGACATGGCTATGTCTCCCTAATTATTATAGAGTTAGGCAATAACGCTTAGTGAAACAGACATGTATTTATATTACCTAGCCTCACTAATGTAAAACAATCTCCACCCTTCCCTCTTTAAATACATTCCTTTCCCCTTTTTTATTACTTATGGTAGAATTACTTATTCTTTATAGATAAACACATTCCTAAGGAACTCATTATGATGGCATTTTTCCTTTCTTTTCTGCAAATATTCTTCTTTGCACAGTTCCTGTTTTGCTTCATCGTTGCACAGTGTAATCATGTGCCTTAACTGTTAAAAACATACATTTCTCTTAGCTGCCCTCCTAGCTTAGCAGTATTTGTCCATAAAGGTAAGAGGAGCTGCAGAGAGAGAAGCCTGCCAATTGCACAGCCAAAATATACTCAGTCACACCCTGGGAATGGACGGATTCTGGAAGGATTGCATAGATTCCACCCTGATAGGTTTTGGTACCGCATGCCCTATCTGATCCACTTATTTGAGTAAATCCCACAACCATGAAAACATAGGTCCGACCTGTTTATTCCTGCAGGCATAGTTATCCACTCTACCCTGATCTGAACCAGCAGATCTACCCAAAGTTTCTGAAGCACATTTTTTTTTAACATTATTTATTTAGGACCCAAACCCAGCTCCTGTGAAGTCAGAGGGAATTTGCCAGTGAATGTCAACACCTCTGCTATTTTATTCTTTGGCTTCCTAAGCAGGAACTGCCAATCATACCTTATTACACAGTCATTTTATTAGGCATCCAATCATGCTTTCATGAAGTAGAGACAAGTTACCGTTTGCCTTTGCTGGCTACAGAATTGGGCGCCTTCAGCAAACCACCACATTCTCTACATGTTTCTTTTCTTGGAAGACACAACTCAAAACTTCAAACCATTCTGCCTTATGAAAGGAAAAAACCCAAAACATTATACTATCATGTATATATAGTATCAAACTCATATCTGCAAGCCTATTTCCTGACATTTTTCCTCTCTTTCAGAACCTAAGTGTTTTCCTATTTCTTTCTGAATAGTAAAGACTGTAAAATAGACATTGGAAGATTCAAAGTTATATAGTTTTGCAGAGCTAGAACAAAGAGTCAAGGAAACATAACATATAGATCTAAATCTCATTTTTCATCAGAAAATCAACTTGAGCTTCATAAAATGTGCAATTACGACTTCAGATTCTTTGTCTAGAGGTGTTTATTTTTGACTGAAGGATCTTTTTGTGTGATTATTCTTAAAAACTACGTCTACATATAACAAAACATATGCCTAACAATATTAGGCAATCTTCTTAAAATATTGGCACGTTAGCATAGCAGCTCTTGGCAGAACTGAAAGCAGCAGACAGATATGGCTTAAATTGTCTTCCTTTCTTTGTTTTCTTGTTTCCAGTTCCAGCAACAGCCAAGGCAAAAAGCCACCTCCAAACTTCTTTAAACATTCAATAGCCCTTGGGGAGGGAAAGCAGAAATATGGCAGTACACAAGCACTACCTAAGGAACACAAAATGGGAGTAACACAAGACTCCTCCACCCAGAGTGTTGCTTTAAAGCCATTTTGCACTGTCAGCATCAGTCGCGGCAGCTCTAAGCAACATGTGCCATTTGACTGCACATTCCCCCTATTTACACTGTTGACTTGAACAAAGCTGGCTTTCTAAGCACTCTTCAGCTGACCAAACAAAGTGCTGAAATAAATAATAAAAGACATTTTAGATTAGTACAGTCCAGTTTTGATACCACTTATTCATAGCAGTCCTAAGAGGAACATTTACACAAAGGATCCAAGTCATACAAATACTAAGGACCAAAAGAAGCAGGAGATAAATAACATGATATGACCACTTCTGACGAATTCAACTGCAAACACAGTATGCAAGCCTTAGAGCTCATGGAACAAAAGAGATTACTTACGGATTGCCAAAAAAGAAAAGCAACATCTGTTACTGGGTTCTATACAAAGAAAATATTACTATTTAACTGCAATCAAAACCATTCTGTAGCTCTTAAAATCCACAGTTTTCTTAATCGCTTAAAAAAATGCTTTTCTACAAAAAATTTCCTAATAAATCTTGAAATTCTTTTCAACAGGTCTAACTATACTGAGCAATACTACTTACAAAAGCCTTTTAGTTACATTGTGGTAGCTCTTTGGATTGTAAATCAGTGTTTAGATATATTTTCTTTGAGACTTTCAGACTCTACACTGTACTCTTAAAATGCTGTCATAATAAATTAAATATTCACAGTAAAGATAAGGGGCTTGGGGAGGTGTGCATATTAGTAATTATATTGATCATATATTAAAGGTTCAATTATACATAGGAAGTTTAAAATATTTCAAATCTACAGTCTTTCTTATAAACAAAGCACTTAAACTCCATCAATTTCATCAAATTTACTTTGCACTTACCCATTAAGCGCTTAATTAATGTTAATTTTGAGAGCTGAGATTCCTATGATGACTAAAGTATATCAGATTGTTTTCTGTATTATGGCAAAATTATAAATTATTGGCTGGAAAGGGTCTTTGAGGCATCTAGTCTAACCTCTTGCTCAAAGGAGGGCTATTTTTGCAGTTAAATCAGGTTGCCTATGGCCCTTTTGAAAATCTTCAGACAAATTTTGAAAAATCTTCAAGAATGGTGATTAATTACTTCCCTTCACCCCCTGGTGGAGTTGCTTATACCACCCAGGATGCCATTCACCATCATTGCTGTGAGGTCATGCTGCTGATCAGGTTCACCAAGAGGCCCAGTCCTTTTCTGCAAAGTTGGTTTTGTGACAGCCAGTGCCCAGCTTGTACCAGTGCATGGGGGTTTTCTGCCTCAATTGCAGCCTTTACACTTGTTGAACTTGTTTCTGCTTATTCCATGGTTGCAAAGTTCCATGGATTCATATATCTCCAGCTCATTTAACTTGACCCTCCTTTGAGCAATTACAGTAATATACAGCAGAAGATTATAGAATAGCCTAGTTCTGTTGAAAGGGGACTACAGTGATCATCCAGTACAACTGCCTGACTGAGGCCAAACAGAAGTGAAAGTATGTTATTAAGGGCATTGTTCAAATGCATCTTAAACACTGTGACAGGCTCAGGGCATTGACCACCTCTCCAGGAAGCCCATTCCAGTATTTGATTGCCCTGTCCATAAAGAAATGCTTCCTAATGTCCAGTTTGACCCTCTGCTGGCACAGCTTTGTACCATTCCCATGCATTCCATTATTGGGTCCCAGGGAGAAGAGTTGAAACATCTCCTCTCACTCCCTCTGCTCAGGAACCTGTGCAGAGCACTGAGGTCACCCTCAGCCTCCTTTTCTCTGAACTAGAGAAGCCCATATTTCTTAATGACATCTCCCAGAACTCTCATCAGCTTTATTACCCTCCTCAGGACACATTCAAGAACTGCCACATCCTTCTTCTCTGATTCTATGTTTTTTAAATCACAGGGCCCAGAACTGCACTCAACATTCCAAAAGAGGCTGCACCAATTCTGAATACAGTGATAATCACCTCTCTTGCACGGGCACTGCAGTGTTTGATGCATCTTGGGATGCTGTTTGCCTGCCAGGCTGCCAGGGCTCACTGCTGACCCACACTGAGCTGCTGCTGCCCAGCATCTCACATCCCTCTCTGCAGGACTGCTCTCCTGCCACTCCTTTTCCAATTTGTACTTGTGTTCAATCTTATCCTGTCCCACATACAGAACCCAGCATTTCTTCCTGAATTTCATGCCCTTGATGATTGCCTAATGCTCTATTTGGATCCCTCTGCAAGGCCTCTCATCCCTCAAGAGAGTCAAAAGCACCTCCCAGTTTAGTATCATCATAATAGTTAGTATCAACATAATAATGGTGCATTCATCTCCTCCATCCAGATCACTGACGAAAAGATCAAACAGAACTGGCAGAATCTGGAAGGCTTAGCAGGAGATCCTGCTAGTAATGACTGAAATAAGTAAAGCATTAGGTATGTCAGCATCTTTCATGCCCTTCACTAGTAGATCACCTACCTGATTCACCACTAGGTCTGTGATTTCCCTGGTTTTCTTTTTGCTGCAATATAACAACAGAAGCCGTTCTTGTTGCACTTCACATGCCTTGCAATACCAGCCAAATTTTGGTATTGCTAATTTCATCTTTGCATCCCCATATGGTGTTTCTATTCTTGGTAGTATATCCCATCTTCTGCTTTTCATACACTCCTTTCTTGAGTTTGAGCTTGGCCACATGGTCTCTGTTTGACCACACTGGTTTCCTGTGGTGCCCACTGTATGTCTTGAATATTGGGGCGATATCAGTGGCCAATAAAGATTGAGTCAAGGTAGGTTGTGTCTATAGGGATGGACAAATTAAAAAAAAAATTGTTCCAATTTGCACTTTGGAGCATTCTAATATTTTGGCTTAGAATTATTTTTTCCTGGTGAAACCACTCCATGTCTCTCATATCTGAACTATACATTAAGACTGAGACATGCTATCCCTCTCTGTCAGGGCTTTAGACTATGAATAAATCCATATGTGACAGTTTATTTGTTATTGTAATGAAATGGTTAACAGGAACACTGGATCTTGAACTTGAATGTCAGGCCTTTTTCTCTACACCATAGTTTTCTTTTGCCTTCATCAATCGTGTTACTGAATGAAGCACATATACCCATTCTGTTCATCACAGACTCAAAAGTGGAAAATGAGATACAAATCCAGTGAGAATTCTAAAAAGCAGGAGCTTAATGTTGAACCTGAATTCAAGGATGCTTGACTGGAGGAATAGATGGAGAATATACATGAAAAAGTTATCTAAGCACAGAATTCTGTGTCTCCTGAAGTCTAAAATTATAGGGATTTAGAAGAACTATAAAAAAGGAGAGCTGGAAAAAGTTGAGAGGTAAATGATTCAAGAATGAATAAGAATTCCAGTAGAGCCAGAGCTGATTCAAAGAAGAAGCCTAGCAGTGCTGTAGGGATTGGGAAAGGTCAGTGACACACAAGCAAACTGTAGGGAGGGTAGAAGGTTTAGAAATCATGTCAGACTCAAAGATGGCTTCAAGATTTCCTGTCTTCACTACTGCAGAAAATAATTAAGCAAATTATTGCAATAGTTGCAGTCTTCTTACAAAGTTTAAAGAAACAAAACATATTTCATAGCTGCCAAACCAGCATCCCTACAGACTTTTGTTCCGTTTCAATAAAAGTTAATGGAAGTAGGGGTTCTGTTGGGCTTCTGGTACTGACACCTGTCAAGGCTGGCCTTAATGCACTTGCTTTTAAAGAGTCTGTAACATATTTGGAAATACACATGTAGGGGATTTAGTTGTTTGAGGAGATTCTGCAGAGTTAAAAGAAAAAAAATACAAAACCAAACTAAAGGATCTGTAAGAGATTGATGTTGACAGCTCCTCTACAGATAATAAACATGTTTAAAAGGCTTGGAACAAAGGATTTTAAGAAATGCAGAATGCCATGTAAACAAAGCTCAATGTGCTCAACAGAAATGGCAATGGTAAATGAAAGAAAGTTCAAAGTAGCATTTTGAAAAAGCCATATTTAGGGTGAAAATAGATATTTCAGGGTGAAAATAGTAAAACCGTAGACAAAGAAAAGGTGTAGAGGAGAGAACAGCTCAGTTACCTGCTTTTCAGAGTTGTTTGGAAATTAACAATGGCAAAAGCAAGGTGGGCATGATTCAGTGGAATCCCTTTTCCACTTGATAGGAGTTCAGTTCACCTTACTTGAAAATGTCATGCAAGACTGTAAAATGGAGACTTTCCAGCTGGCGTTTATGCAAAGCTGTTGTCCTAATGAGAAAATGTGAACGGCTGAACAATAATGTCATAGACCTGCAAATCTAACAGAACACAGTCCTAGAGAAGAAATAAACAACTCTTGGATCAAAGACTTCATAGATCACCTTCACTGGAGGAATAAGTAAAAATTTATTAGTTGCTTTCTTTTCCTATTTTTTTTTTGAAGCCAGCTCAAAATAAGTATAGAGTTTAGTGTCAACTTAAATTACATCTACAGTTTTCTGACAGATTCATTTGCTTTTTGAGGTTTATGTCTAACACACTGACAGTTTCTAATCAATAGGACACAATTCCCTTTGAGAGTTATTAAAATATACCTTGTATTTAAATGCAATAAAAAGCATGACTGAACATGCCTCTGTTCCTCATAACACATAAATACCACATCTGGCCCATAAAAAACATGCATTATACAAAAGTTGTATGAATGCCAGATACATATTATTACATGGAACTGTTTTATCCATCTAGCCTAATTTCCAGATGTTTTATTATTTGTAGACAAGAGTATTGTCAAAACTGTTGTTCCAAGTCCATTTATTTCAAGAGGGCAAGAGACAGGGATAGCAAGTTAAGCTACAGGAAATGTTTGTGATACAGTTAATGGCAAATCATATGACTGAATCATCAGTGCTATCATGTTTAAAGAAATGCACTTAAAAATTCAAATTCAGACTAAGATTTCACTTGACGGCATTTTAAATATGCACTTACTTATTCTTCCAGCAGTAAATGGCACATAATTGTAGGTAATATTTACAAAAGACAGAGCAAGAAACTAATAAAAATGAAATGGAAACCATTAGTACAAAAATTGCTGGTAACTGTAACCATACCCAACAACATATCAAGCAGTTAGCTAAAATTTTTGAAGACATTGAAAACTAGTATCTTTTGATTCCTCCAATTTGGAATTGGGCTGTGGGATTCTTCTTGGGTTGGGGAGGGTGTTGGTTTGTGGGGTTTTTTTAATCTCTAAGGAACAGAAATACATTATCAAATATATTTGTTAATGTATTAGGGTGACAGTTCTCAAAGAACCATATGGCATCTGAAAAGCTTGTTTGAGTTCTTCACAAAAGCCAGGTTTCTAGTGCAATAGTTAAAGTATGAGGTAGGGAAGGGGATGAAAAGGCAGGTAGGTGAGCATATGAAGGAAAAGCAGCAGACACTATGTCATAAAAATGGTGTTTCACCAAGATGTCTGAAGAGACAGGACACAAAAGACTTTAAGCACAGCAAAGTAGAAATGAAGAATTGTAAGAATGCCACTAAAAAAGAGTTACTAACACAGGGGTTGGGCAGTAACCACTAGTTTCCTTGTAATGAAAGTACATTTTATTAAATGCAGGGCTTGGTTTAATGAAATACAAGATATACAGACATGTGAAGGTTACCAAGTGAAAACACACATTTTTAGAATAATTGATATATCAGTGTGACACTTCTGATTTCATCCTTGAAAACAAACAAAAAAGCAACAATCTTAGAATGACTACAGCAAATATACTTCACAATCCTATTCAAAATGTACAGATCTCCTAACTTATCTTTTCTAAAATGTAACATTAACCCCAGGGTCTTTTCTGTCCTATAATATATCCTATACTGGCACTGAAAACCTCAAAGTTCCTCTGCTCAATTCATTGTGAGTTCTGTTTCAAATTACCTACTACTTCTCACATCAAGCCTTCTTTTTTTTGTAAGTCCTAAGCAGGAGCACAGCCATTAAAAAAAAAACACAGACATTTCAGGTGAAGGGAGGCAGACCTAATAGGGCCTCAGAAAAACCTGGAGGCCACAGTCTAGGGTGGACTTCATAGTTAATGATTAATTTGTTTATGTCTCTTCAAATTTACTAAACACCAATATTTAAAACAGGGTTATAGCTATATCCTCAAAAAAACCATAAAAAAACTAAATTTTTTTAAAATACATAATGGTTGGGAGGGTATAATTCATTTCAGTCCTTTGAATACCCTGACCCTGTAAGTTGTTTTTTCCTGAAACCTAACAAAGACTACAAAAAAACCCCAAGGTTTTAGACAGCACTAAAAGATGGGAAAACATTCATCTTCTGCCCATAAAAAATATGATGGTTGATCCACCATCACTGATAATTTGTCAGAAGTTGAGCTACGATGATGATCAATAATTTACCCTACTTCTCAAGTTAAGACCTGTCCTGCTGCAGCCATCAGTTTTATTCTCTAAAGACAGCTCCAGTGACTTTCGGATTGGTTAGCATTCTGGGTGTAGTGCATTAGCAGGCCCCCTAAACCACTCAGAAAACTTGGGGCTTAGTGTACTGCCAACTACAAGACTAGGACATTTAGAATTACAGATTGAGTAGCACAGCACATCAGATTATCCTTGGTAAACACAAAGCTGGCTATTCACTTGCCTTGCTGTGAATAGCCAGCTGAATGGGTTTTCAGTGTAGTTTCAGACCAAAGACTCCTTACATCCCATGTCTAAAGGTTTGTGTATAATGATTGAGATAGCTGTGACAAGACTAAGGAGGTAATTAATATTTCTCACTGTATGTATTAGCCTAATTGCCATGCATTTCTCTTAGAAACTCTTTGTTCTTTTATTGTAAAGAGAAAGCAATCTGGACCAAGAGCATATCTGATACTGCTTGTACAATGGATTGCTCAAGGAAGACAGAGTACACAGAAATATGTGTATGAACACCAGCAAGAAGAGAGAAACAATGCACTTGTGCAATACTGGAAGGAAAATAACCTGTACATTCCCTGTAATGTCTCTTGGAACATTACAGGGAATGTTGGAAAAATAAATTAATTATTCCTTTTTGGATCCCACAAAGAAGGCCTGGTTAAATCAATCTTGGGATTCTGCATGACTCCTGCTATTGAAAATAAAAACTACTCCGACTACCTACACTGCTAAATATCCTGACACCTCTAGGGATCAAATATGTCACTTAGAACATGTCTATAATGTATCCAACAGAATGAAATTAAAATTGACTGATTACAGCAGTATAAACACATAACAGAAAAAATTCAAAACAAGCAGCTTGTTACACACATTTATGTTGCACATTTATGCTCAAATTATTTTTTTCTCCAAAGCTAAGAAGACAAAGATAATAAATACTACTAGTACTGTTTGTTAGGAGGTCAACAAACACTTTGCAAAGGGGACACTGCTTTCTAAATGTAACATGTTAGCCAAAACTACACTAACCAAGTCAGAGACAGAACAATCACAAGCTAAATTATAACAGATGCAAATTTTATGGCAGGTAGAATTGGCCTCATCCTCACCCTTTAGAGTAATGCATTCACCTGTATCTACTATCAGTTTTTATTGAAAGCATCTGCAAGCTCTCACTGCAACACTATTGTCCAGGACAAAAACAAGTGTTGTTAAAAACAAACCAGTACCTTCAAAGTGTTCCCCTCTGGAGATTTCTAATATACTGTTACCTATATTACTGTCTAAAACATAGGGTATTCCTTTCACAGTTCTCATGAAGTCCAAGGAAAAAAAGATATACATATATATTTGATTTTCTGGTCTAGAAAATGCATCTTCCTTGTATGTACTCTGGGTCCTGTTTGCATACATGTTGTAATCCTAACACATGTTCTTGTTTCATTTTATAAGGACCAGTGGAAGAGTTTGTATGCACTGACTTCTTTACTGCTCCATAAAGCATGACTCTTCTGTAATCAAAGTTCATGTTAAAAATTAAATGAGCCTAAGGAGGATAATTTATATCTCCTTCCTCCATATTTCCCCATCCATGCCATCTGCATCAAGAATAGTGTACTTGACACTGCAAAAAAAAAAGGGTTGGATTATTTTCTTCTTGACAGACTGCATGCAGCTTGCTGCTCTTTGGGATCATAATGCTGTATGAAAATAATTTTAAAAAATCAGTAACAAGTTGTCAGCAGTGAACAATGCACCAGATCTAGTTTGGCAATATACTAGTTCACACTACTGGTCAGCAACACTATCTGACCTTTTGGACGTAAAAATCACAAATCACAGGATCAGAGAGTAGTTTGGGCTGGAAGGGTCCTCAAAGATCATCTAGTTCCACACCCTCTGCCACAGGCAGGGACACCTACAACTAGACCAGGTTGCCCAGAGCTCCATCCAACACTTCCAAGGATGCAGCATTCACAACTTGTCCAGACAACCTGTCTAGTGTCTCAGCACCCTTATAGTGAAGGATTTATTTCTAATGTCTAATCTAAACCTAGCCTCTCTTGATGCTGGCTATTTACAGACAGGGGGGCTATTTACAGACACGAACGAGACAGGGCTGCTGTCGAACGTGTCTTGAGCTGTTTTATTTTTCAGCATCAGTCTCATTACATGATTATGACAATGAGAAGATGCCAGCATCTTGCAGCTTTCCCAAAACCCTCTAATTTTGTAGATTTCCACATCTCTCATCTTACAGCTATTCCCTCTTGTCCTATCACTACATGCCCTTGTAAAAATTCCCTCTTTATATCTCTTGTCAGCCCCCTTTATGTACTGGATGGTGTTCTAAGGTATCCCAAGAGCCTTCTCTTTTCCAGGCCGAACAACCCCAACTCTCTCAGTTTGTCTTACCAAGGAGAGGTGTTCCTGGTTTGTGATCATCTCCATGGCCCACATCTGGACTAACTCCAACAAGGCCATGCGTTTTTTATGCTGGAGGCCCCAGTGCTCCAGGTGGGGTCTCAGCAGAGCAGAGCAGAGGGGCAGAATCCCCTCCCTGGCCCTGCTGCCCACACTGCTCTGGATGCAGCCCAGGACACGTGTGGCTCTCTGGGCTGGGAGTGCCCATGGCTGGCTCATGTCCAGCCTCTCACCCACCAGCACCCCCAAGTCTTTTGACTCAAATCTATTATCAGTTCATTCTCTACACCATTTCCTCCTCTCTCCTGTGCTTGGGATTACGAGATGTAGGACCTTGTATTTGACCTTGTTGAACTTCATAAGATTTACATGGACCCAGCTCTCAAGACTAACAAGGTCTCTCTGGACGGCATCCCTGCCCTGCAATACATCAACTGCACCACACACACAGCTTGGTTGGCAGCCTTGCTGAGATTGCACTCAATCCCATTGTCTGTGTCACCAACAAATATTTTAAACAGGGAGAGTCACAATACTAGTCCCTGAGGAATTCTATGCATCACTGGTCTGCACTTGGACATTGAACCATAGGCTGCAACCCTTTGAGTCTGACCATCCAGCCAATTCTTCATCCACCAAGTGACCCACCCATTCAATCTATTTCTCCCCAGTTTAGAGACAAAGGTCATATAGGACAGAGTCCTTTACAATAGGAGGAGCTACACAAGCACCTCGTTCTTGGAGCACCTCTTCCTTTTACCTTTTACTAACCCTTTTCTTGCTAGGCAATCTCACTGCCCTTGAGCTAGAACTTGATGTATGGGATTTTATCTCAATAGAAACATTGGAGCACTGAGTGACACATGCACTCTTTTTTGTTCTTCTCTTTTGCCCTCCTACAAAACTTACTTCTCTTTCAGGACAACATAACCGCAGGCATAGCTTTGTTCCATGTCCAGATCAGCTTTACTAAACCCTACCTACCCCAGCACACAGCAGTGAAGCTGTAGGGTCCCTCTGTTCAGCTGCAGCAGAGAGAAGCACAGCATGGCCAGGTGACATAGAGCAGATGAACCTCGCTTGAACTACCCAAGGTGAACAGAAGACAATATCATTAGGTTACTGTTGCTAGAAACTTTTTTGTCATACAAATTTCCCACATTAATCAGTGCATATTCTTAATTTTAGTGTGTAGCATAGATTACTGCAGCTGGCACTAAGCCAAAGCAACACAGCTGAAGGGGTACTAGCAGGAAAGGACTTCTGCACAGAATGGATTAACAGCAGCACCAGATGAGGTCAGCTTCAGTCTTACCTGGCCAAGCTCAAATGCCCTATGGATGAAACACCACAGCCTCTCCAGAGAGCTTGTTTCAGTGCTGCACTGAAGAAGTTACCAACCAGCCTGTTCTGATGCGCAGGGCACTGCAGTTAATGAGCTTTCTGTTAGTCCAATCCTTAACTTTCTCAAAAACTCTCTGAAGTTGTACCTGCAAGCATGTCACCCTTTCTGACTAAACTGTACTGTCCATAACTTGGATATTTCACAGCAGACCAACGGGTCTCCACTTGAAAACACAGTTTGTGTTTGTTTAGTGGGGACTTAGTTTTCAGAGTACAATTAGGAGAAAAAGATGAAAACTTTTCCAAGGCCACAGCAGTTAAATTCATTCTAAGTTTAACATTTTCAGTGACAGCAAGACAGAAACAAAACAAAATCTGCTCTGGTCCTGAAAAATAATAATTTTATTTCTTGGCTCTCCAAACATAGCTGATTACACTTTATATTTTTTTGCCACTGGAAAGTTCTTCTAGTGTCCCTAAAAATGGGACAGACTTACCCCTGTACACAGGGGGTACAGAAAAATAGGGGTTCCTATTTTCCTGTACTCTGTTATCACTATATTTGAATGTTAAATACACAGAATACAAGTAGTTGTTAAGTAGGCATCTGATTTGCATGGATTTCTTCAATGACAAAATGCAGTAATATTTATTTTGCCATATAAGCACAGCATGGAGAAACTCAGCAAAAAACTATGCGCATGGAATCCTGGGATGGTTTGTAATCCGCCAACAAGATGCACAGAAGAGACCAATTGTTGTTGCCATCACGCCTGTAGTTACACTTTCAGGGCGAAGGCCCCAGGAATGCGAGACACCGGTGCAGTGAGAGCATAGCACCACCTGCTGGTGAACACCTGGCTTCAGAAGGGAGGAAAGGATTTTGTCATCTTTCCCCATAAATAGTTAGATAATCAATCAATCAATCAAACAAACCTCTCTGTATAGACTCTATCCTCTTTGATTATTAAAGAAATATCCAACATATAAAACTTGCAAGGGCTCTGCACCTCAGATATTTTGTGGACACTCAAAGAAAGAAAAAAAAAATCAACCAAAAAAACTGAGTACATATTAAAGGAGGGCATAGAGTAGGTTTCAGGTAGTCTGTATCTTCCAAGAACCTCAGTCAATGGGGAAATGAAGAGAGTGATGTGGCCAGGAACTCAGGATAAAAAGGGGGCTGTGTCCCCCAACAATTTGAGAGGTCCTAGGGGAACGCCCCATGGTCTCTCCCTTTATATAAAGTTCTATAAAGTGAATAAAGTTACTGAACTCCTCTGTTTCCTTTCTGGACATAAATCTCTGGTGTTGTCAATTTTTCCACACACTTCTAATCCAGAACAGCTCTATTATGTCCTACTTGACAAACTGTGTCTGCCATGAGGACCAAAGCACTTTGACAAATCAGCAGTTAATGAACAGGCACAAATCATTACTCAAAAAAGACTGTACAAAAGGCTTTATTCAGCCTTTTTCTCCCTCTGATATCACATTGCAATTGCTGCAGACCAAAGAAACAGTGCTGATGAAACCAAAGACCCCAGAGCAATCTATTTGCGAGCAGTGGATCTCTATCAGAATAGGAGGCTCCATGAGTCTGAAGTCCCCAAGCCCAGAGGCAGCACTACTCTAGACCTCACTTTCACAGAATTCCCAGACAGCTGTAAAACAAAAACGACAAATCAACAAAAGACCATGAGGAGTTTTATAGCCACCCAGTAGCCTAGAACCTTTCTGCATCTGGCATACATCAGCACTTTCTCCCAGCATGTTTTTCACACTTTCTGGGCGCTTAGGCATTGAAGCCACAGACCTGACCCAGTACTAGATTAATTCCGATTTCTTTCTATCCAAACAGTAGTCAGACAGTAGCACACAATGAGGCTGGCAGCCTAAACCACAATTCCCTTTACAAAAAAATGTGTGTGTATTATATACATGTGTCCACAGTTTCTTTCTAGCTGGTTCACCTACTTACAGTAATCATGCATCTGGCATGTGCATCCATTCACAAACTGCCCTTGCTATTGTTTGAAATATTTTCAGCCTGTGAGTTTCCTTGAAGTTACATCATTTAAACATCCTGTTTTCATTTGTTCTTATCCCTAATTATGTATGTCAACATCAATACCAACATTCCCAGCATGTAGCTCACAGACAGCTCATGCATTATGATCCATTTGGAAACTCTCTTCAGCCAACAAACATACTTAAAGTCAGACAGTTCTAAACCCATAATTCAAGCACTCATTGGTCACACACAGGATCTCTAGGCTTGTCAGTGTTTCCAGCCTTCTAGATGTAATTAGTGCCTGGATACTCCCGATATTATAAAAGACATCCATAAAAAGATATCTATACAAAGTGGCCAGGATGAAAAAGAACATATGTTTGGAAAAATGTGGACATACAATAACCATACAGAAAACAGTGCGCAGGCTAGGTTAGGAACTTACAGCGCAGCAAGTGACTCCCTTTTAGAAGTTTATTACATTTCCAAACTGCAGCCCCCAACAGAAGTTTATTTCATTTCCAAACTGCAGAATCTTCACAATCTTTCCCTATACAAAATTATTGTCAGCAGCTATATGTAATATGAAATTATCATCCTGCTTGATTCAGTCACAACACCTCCTTGTAGGCAAGACCTTTATCTGAGGTACCCTATGTTATGTACCTAGCGAGTAATCAGCTGCATGGAAAGATTCAATACCATCTGCAAAAGATATGTACTACTCATATGCTCCACTATCCAGATAGTGGAACAGCAGAACTTACTATAGTCATGGCAAAAAACACTTGTGATCTGTCAGTTTCAGGTAACTTAAGAATTTACCTTAGCTTGGCAATGCAGCAAATAAAATATCACCTGGTTTCCAAACAATAGGGAAGTCATATTTTTCACTATCAGTGGTGAATGTCTTTTAAAACTTAATGGATGAACCTTTAACATAGCCCAAAAATGTCTTTGTGAGACACTGATGGGCAATTCCAAGTCAGGTCTCAATTCACACCCTAGTCTACCGGGTAGTAACATTCCCATATGTTGACCAGACTACAACAGCCACAAAATATTACTCAATGGTAGTAAGTCACTGTTTCCTCTATGCTGCCTTGCTATTTCTCAAATAAGAAATCAACAGCAGAGACTATATGGTACATTTCTTTAGCGGAGTCAACAGCAGAAACTATATGGAACATTTCTTGGCACACCAGGAAACACTGCTGAGAGATCTCCTACCACTTTGTAGTGACTGCTGTAGCCACAGAATAACTGCAAGAACTGAGCTACACAAATGGAAGACCTTCATCCTGTAAAAGTTACTGGTGTGCAGCCCGATTGCACCATTTTGGTTAAAAAGGTGAACTTTTGAGATTCCTAATGCTCAAAACTGCCTGCATTTTTTAATTTTTTTAGTCCTATTTAACACAGGAATGTGTATGAAGGAATCTGTACAATTCTGTTGTAGAAGTCAAGCTCAGCTACATTTACCATGTTTTTTTACTGTAGCAATTTTCTTCCCCCTTTCAGAAATGATTAGTCTGCAACTAAATGACACATAACTTTTAGCTTGGGGAATGGAAAACACATCTCTGGTAGAATCAGGGGATTAAAGTTCATGATCAGAACAACTCATGATTGCACTTTTCAATTTTTCCACAAAAATACAAAATAGTACTTTAGTACTCATTCAATGGGTATGTGTAACCTTTAAAATCATATAAGTCTTTACAAGCCTAGATAAGAGTACATTTCCGTTCTAACACAGTTTACAATATAGGCAAAATATCAACAATAAAGAAAGATCAAAGTCCATTCCTCTCAGAAGCACAACATCAAACTTACAGAACAGGCTAAGAATAAAGTATGGTGGATTATCACATTCAAGATTTTGAGTTGATACTGGAGCTCTTTTTTTTTTTTTTAAGAGCATGAAACACACTGATGTCTTCTTTGATTGTGCACAATGCTGGAAACAATTACAGTCCTAGCTCTGCAGTTTCATTGTTCTGCTGTGTTCGGTGGAAATCCCTCTGAAATCACCTGGTCCCTGAAGAGAACAACTACGACCTGCAGTCTAATACTCTTCAATTCTATGCATCCTGGTTATCCTCTACTGTGAGCTTAGAACCAGTCCTAAGATGCAACCTAAAACTGGGTTACATCATAACACTTCAAACCTAAGTGTCTGAAAATGTCAATGCAGACTTAGATTGTTTGTGGTAACCAAAGACACTACAGCAAGGTTTCCTCAGAAATTTAGGATAGGATGTTTATGTCTGAGTACTCCACTCAGTAACTGTTAAATGCCAGAGGCCAAGATATCAAGTTTCTACAATTTTGTCCAGTATACCAGTGGGTAAAAGAAAGAAACTATATTCATGGACTTACACAAGGAAAGACTACCTAATCTCTTTATTCACCACCAAACAATCTATCCAGAGAAGATAAAAAAGCAAACTTCATTTAATTATTATTTGGTGCACAGATTAAGTATTTTAAAGTGTGATTATGATAAATTATTAGGAGAATATTTATTAGATGACTAATGAAAAGGCGCACTTCATTGGTATAAAACAGACTTGCTCTACAGAAGATACAGCCACTGAAAACAACTGAAAGAAAAAATACTCAATGTGTCTGAGAATTACCTTAGTGGTGGCCAAGCTGGTTAACAGAAGATTTAGTTCAGTATCTTACAGGTCCCCTTCAACTGCAGCTAATTATCCTTCCCCTCTCCTTCCCTGAGAGCTGATCAAGATATATCAAAGGAAACTATGAAATAACCCATAATTTCTAAGTATGTCTAAAAAGATGAACAGAGATAGGCAGCAGGAACAGTTGAATCAACACAGTTGAGGAGATAATCACACCAGGCAAAGGAAGATATATAAGGTATATTTAACAGGCAGCTGGAAACCTCAGCCACAGCTTGAAGAGCATTAAAATTGCCTTTGAGAGCACCAGAAAAGACAGCACTATCATTTCCATGTGTCTCCTAGCACGCAGGGGCAGGAGGATAGGCTTGCAGGTGTCATGTCCTGTTGTGCCTCTTCAAAATCACCTATTAAAGAGTTCCTTTTACTTATAGCATTACAAGATTAAATAACATTCTGCTATGGATAGCCTGCATCAAACACTTTCCATTAAGCCTTTCCACTCCACTTACATGGTCAGGGACAGCAAATGGCAAAACTAGCATGTTTTGTGATCCATCCCCTTGAGGATGGCTGACCAGCTCTTCAGTTACTGTGCAGCAGACTGCAGATATCAGCTCTGCATCATTCCTGTGGGTTTAATTGGTGCATCAGCCAAAGCAGCAATGGTGACACTTAAGTGTTTGCATTAAGCATTCAATTAGAAGTAGCATGAAGCCTGAATTCCTCCCCACTGTGACTTCAAGTCTTGAAATGCTTGATTTGCCTTCTTCACAAACACTTCAGAACAACTTCTCCAGGTTTGCATTGAGATTGGCCAGAGACTGGGTTTATTCTGTAAAAGGCTAAAACACTTCACTGCAACTCAGACTTCTGCTTGTTCACCATATAGCTTATAGCACATTCTGTAGAAAGCCTGTGAAAAAGTAGTTTCTGCTGAGACCGAAATTGTTTTGTAGCAGTACAAGAGATGCAGAATCTTTGCTTCATGAAAGTGTGGCCTGCATCACACCCTTTCCATACAGAAATTAAGCTGTAGAGCGGTGGTGCCATGTGCAGGACATCATGGTGCTGGCTGATGGAAAGTCATGGAATATGCTGAGCTGGAAGGTACCCATCAGGATCATTGAGGTCCAACTCATAGCTCTGAACAGGACAGTCCCATGAATCACACCATGTGCCTGAAAGCATTGTTCAAATGCCTCTTGAACACTGTCAGGCTGGTGTTGTGACCACTTCCCTGGGGAGCCTCTACCAGTGCCCAACCACCCGCTGTGTGAAGAACATTTTCCTGATAATAACGTGAACTTCTCGTAACTCAGCTGCATACTGTTACCTCAAATCCTGTCACTAGTAACCCGTGTGAAGAGATACGGACCTGCCCCTCTGTTTCCCCTCACCAGGATGTCGAAAACCGCAATGAGGTCTCCCCTCAGTCTCCTCCAAGTTGGACCGACCAAGTGACCTCAGCCGGTCTTCATACATCTTCTCACCCAGACCCTTCACCATCCTCGTGACTCTCCTTTGGACGCTAATAGTTAATGGGGTTTTATGTGAGAAAATCCCTCAGAGAAGCATGAAGAACGTACTCGCTCCAGCAGGGGTCCCTCGGGCCCCTTCCCGGGCCGCGCTCCCGCCGAGTGGCCGCAGGGCGGGCGGTACCGCGGGAGGGCACTGAGGCTCCCGAGCCCGCCCCGACCGCTCCGTGGCGCCGGAGGCGGAGTCGGGCTACCCTGTCAGTGGAGCGGGCGGGCTGAGGCAGCTGCCCCACTATGGGCAGAGCCATGGGGCTGGCTGGGCTGCTGCTGGGGCTCGTCGTGGTCCCCGCCGTGCTGGTGAGCACCAGCCTCCGACACGGCGTCCCGCGGAACGAGGCCGAGCCGGAGCCGTCCGGCTGGGAGCTGGCGGCAGACGCCGTCCCCGAGGACTCGCTGTGGCCGCTGCCGCAGTGGGTCCGCACGTATCCTCGCCAGCTGCAGTTAGCGCCCAGCCGCTTCCAGCTGGTGCATGGCGCCGGCTCCTCGGCGGGGCCGAGCTGCGGGCTGCTGCAGGACGCCTTCCGCAGGTGAGCGGCGGCGGGGCCGGGGTGCTGCAGCGGCGGCCCGGGGACGGGAGCAGCCGCCTCAGGGCCCCGCCGGCCCCTGTGCTTCCCCGGCAGGTACTATGAGTACATATTCGGGCATTCCCGGCGGACGTGGGGCCGCAGGCCGCTGGCTGCCCGAGCGGAGCCCGAGCTGTTCCAGCTGCAGGTGGTGATCGAGGCGGGGGACCCTGGCTGTGACAGGCACCCGCAGCTCGCCTCCAGCGAGGCCTGTGAGTACCCGCTCGCCGCTCACCGCGCCCCTCCTTCCCCGGCTTCGGCAGCACCGTTACGCGCTTGCTTTGCTATCACGTGTGCGGTTAGAAGTCAGCAGGTTTTGGGGTGGTTTTTTAAGGAACTGGAAAGCAAAGGCTCTCGGAAGCCCGCAAAAACATTTCACAACAGTGGCGACCAGAAGATAATTCTTGCTCTTGATACTGTGGGAAATCTTAGCCCACAGTGAATCGTGAAGCTTGCCTATGATTTTTGCAGTTCAGCTATCGTACAGATCGCTTAACTGCTACTATCTTTTCTAGCAGCTGTCATTAGGAATCAGAGATACCACAGTGTGCAGTAGCCAGTTATCTTTGGTGAGATCTGTGCATAGTCAGGAGATCATCCCTTTCAATACAAGGTATTATTGAGTGAAGGCTGTCACTGCTTACCATCTCCTAAGAAGTGACTGCATTTAAATTGAAGCTACTTACACTGAGATATGCACATGGTATTTCCTGTTTTTCCCGGAAAACCTGAAAGTGTTTGTTGAGCTTGTTATTCATCTTGCAGTCCTATAAATCCACTTCCTTTCTATCTGCAGATACAAGAAAGGATTTAAAACATGATGTTTATATTTGACTTATTTTTCTGTGCTTCTTTAGTTCTCTGACTAAAGTCCAGAATGGAGAAGTATTCTAAGTATTAAAGTACTAATCGCCAGAGAATTTTCTTAACAGAAGTAAGACTGAGCAGTAATATTGCTTTTTGCCTGGGCAGGCTAACACAAAAATCAACATATTCAGTTAATCTAGACCTGTTTTGAGATAATCTTCTGTTGTTTGGTATCCAGGATACAGATCCCTAGAAAAAAAGGTCCTTTTAATCTCAAGTCATACATCCTGCAGCAGGATTAATTCCACCTGACTCGTGAAAGAATGTACTGATATTAAATTTACTCAATCCTTTTGGAACATATAGCCAAAGTGTTTGGTTTTTATGTGCAAACTTATAATACATTTCAATGCAAATTAAACATAGCGGCAGAAATGCTAATGCTCTTAACATTGTTCTGCCAGTCAGGTTATTGTGCTGCTTTATTATCATTTGAACTTTGAGCTTGTTTATGAACTTAAGATTTTAATCAAAGCTGGTTCTTGTCATGGAATCTGTCAGACCATGTGATTTTTAGGTTGCTTTCTTTAGAGGAAGCAGTTTTTTCCTTCTGCTTTAAGAAATAAGTTTTCTGTTACAAATAACGTGTTTTCTTCATATAATAAGCTGAACATTTCAGGCTTCAGTTTTAATTTTGTGGATTTTAATGGGCTATCTTTTTGAGGGTACAGATTCTGAAAAACGTTGTTATTGGTGACTTGCTGGTTTGGGTGGTCTGGCTTATCAATAAAGATAGCATGGACCAGTTAGTCACTGTCCTGTGGCAAGAGCATTGGATATGTAATCAGAGTACAGGTTATTTTCCCTCCTGCCTGCTTACTTGTTTGTGCAAAATGTTTCAAGTAGCTTATTGTAACACTTTCCAAGTTCCTCTAAGGTATGATAGTTCTTCAGGAAAAAAAACCAAAACCCAAACAAATCTGCTGTGTTGGAAATAAATCCTCTACAATTTATTTATTTTATTTAGGGAAAACAAATGTTTTGCCTACAGTTAACCTGTGGAGATTGCAGTAGTCGTCTACATTTTTTTTCTTACTCTGAACATCCATTGTGTGTAATCAGTTCTTAGATTAACATGGATTCTTGAGGTACTTTCTTCATGTCACTACTTTCTCTGGTAGTTTAGATAAATGTTTGAACTGTGTAAATTGTAGCCAACCATTCTTTCATACTGACACAAATTACATAAGTCATTGTACAGTAATTCAGCCTCTTGATTTTTTTCTCTCCTCTTTCAGATGTGCAATTATCGCTTTGATGTTTGAATAATAATATAATTCTATAGATGTATAGATGTAGTATATTTTTATGAATATAAATATATGTGATTTTAAAAAATACTTAAAATATATTTGTTTCTTCTCAAAGAATTACTCAATCACCTTAAATTTGAAACCAAAATTATTTTAGCTTTCTTTTTTCATTAGTACTTTGTACTGTACTGCAATACTCAACTTCAGGGAGGATTCTTATGGATTCCTTCAGGTACCATTCTTCATTTTACTCACCATACTTCATCTTACTGCCCCTATACTGGTGCTCAGGTCAAGAGGGTGCCCTGGCATCCTGTTGGTGCATCAGGGACAACATGGCCAGCTGGGCAAGGGTGGGGATTGTCCTGCTGTGCTCTGCACTGGGGCAGCCTCACCTTGAGTGCTGGGGGCAGCTCTGGGTGCCACAGTGTAAGTGAGATACAAAACCATTGGAGAGTGTCCAAAGCAGGGCCACAAACATGGTGAGGGGACTTGAGAGGAATCTGTATGAGGAGCAGCTGAGGTGCTTGTTCTGTTCAGCCTGGAGGAGACTGAGAGGAAACCTCACTGTGGTCTTCACAAGGGGAAGTTGTAGGGCAGGTCCTGATCACTTCGTTCTTATGACCAGTGACAGGACTTGGTAGGTAACAGCACCAAGCTGAGTAGGGGAGATTTAAGTTGGTATCAGGGAAAAGGTTCTTCACCTAGGCTGTGGCTGAGCAGTGGAACAGGCTCCCCAGGGAAGTGATCACAGCACCAGCCTGACAGATTTCAAGAGGCATTTGAACAATGCTTTCAGGCACATGGTGTGATTTTTGGGGGTGTCCTGTACATGGCCAGAAGTTGGACTTGATGATCCTGATGCATCCCTTCCAACTCAGCATATTCTGTATCTTGATTAGTAATTTTTTTTAAAAAGACCTTAATAGTAAGCACCTGACAATATTATATGACAACTTATATCTTTAAAAAATATGTAACCATGAACTATATGAAAGGAGGTAAAAGGAGAAGTAAACTTCTCATAATCATGAAAAGTCTGGCTTAGCCACCCAACCTTTATCACACATGTCTTAAATGCAAACATATAGTGTGTTTTGTTTTAAGTCAATTGGGTTAAACTTTGCTGGGATTCTGGCTCATGTACAATATTTTAGCATGGCTCTTACTAAGCACCTTACTTCTTTTATCTTCTTTCTGATGAGCTGTTGACTCTCTGAACAGTAGTTTGCTTTACAGGAAAACAGATGAAAAATAATTGCATGCTATCGCCATTAAAAGCAGGATTGGTTGGAATTTAATACACAAAGGGAGATGTTGCACTTGAAGAATTTTTTAATGCTTTTTGACATTGTCCTTGCAATTCATTCTTTTTGAAAGAGTAAGCGTTTTTTTTCTTTTCTTTAGATCATTTAACTGTAACTGAACCTGTGGCTATACTGAAAGCTCCTGAGGTATGGGGTGCTTTAAGAGGTAAGCTGTTGCTTTTCACATTGAGCTATTTGTTTAGGGCTTATACAAACTTTATGGCAGACCAAGAACCAGCTGACCACTGAGCCTTGCCCTCATTCAGTACTTTATTGGAAGTAAGCTTAGTCAGGCCAGAAGGATACTCAGATGCTTATCAGTTACACCCTTGGTCCAGATGCTCAGCATCTCAGATCCAGTGGCACACTGTGAGTACGTGCTTGCTGTGCCTGAAATAAGCTAGACCAAGCAAAAAGCTTTTTAAACTATAGTGTGAACAGATTATTTTCTGTCTGCACCTATAAAGTGGACATGCTGAACGCATCACAATCACAAAGAATAACAATCCTGACATTTTAGTCTGCTGTTTTTACTGGAATGTTAAGTCTATATATTAGTTATGTATTAATCAACAGATTTTTCCTGCTGAATTAGAAACTTCACAAGTTCCAGAAATTACAGGAATAGATGTACAAGACCAGAGATTCCCACTTTACTCTCAGTAACTTTCTTACTATTTAGGGATTAATCTGCTACAGCTGAGCAGTAGCACAGGTATTCAGTGTCTGTGCATTATAGAGAATTTGAATGGTTCTCTCCAGAATTTTTTTAATGGTGATGCTTGAGCAGTTAAGGGAACTGTGTTAAAGAGAAAGAAACTCAGCTTCAAAGCATTCTTTCTAGCTACATGAAAGCCTGTACATAGTTGTGGTGCTGTTCATAACTAAAATTTTAAGGGCAAGTACTGGGCTGTAATTGAGATCCCTTTCTTGGATATTTTTCCAGGTTTGGAAACCTTCAGCCAGTTGGTTCATGAAGATGACTATGGAAGTGTAAGTACGGCTATTAACTAAATCCACTGTCCTGGTAAGTGGGTGCTTCTCTAGACTGACCAGGTCTACCAGTTGCATTCAGCAACATTTCAGTTTGTTACATACTTCCAAGAATCATTTTCTGAAAAAGTACTTCCTGTTTGAAATTAATATGAAATTAATACAAAATTCTAATTTTTGAATTTTGTTCTTATAGTTTCTTGTCAATGAATCTGAAATCAATGACTTCCCAAGATTTGCTCATAGAGGAGTCTTATTAGATACTTCAAGGCATTATTTACCATTGAAATCTATTCTTATAAATCTGGTAAGTAGGCAGTTTTATATCATTAATAATAAATGCTTTTTGTTGTGTTTTGGCTCCTGAAGCAGGTAGCAGCTGGAGATGGTATGAAAGAAGAACCCATCTCCTCTGTCTGGCTTTAAAAGGACAGAGTGAACTTTGCTTAGCAAAGGTCTGAGCATAGACTGGAGAGGAGTCAAGTGGGCAGACACAGTGATTATTGACTCTCTAAAGGGGACTGGTGTTTGTGGTACCTCAGATTCTCTGTATTTTCTGATGCCTAAACCAGCTTATGCATTATATCTTGGAAGCATGTTTTGAGATGTCTGACTGTCATCAAGCAATACAAGGGATACCTTGCTTCAGTGCCAGTGATTTCAGGAGAACTCCAGTCTTTTGGAGCAGAGTTTGGTAGTCCAGAAGCAGGCTTAAGTAATCCTGTCTTAGGCTGCTTAAGTGCAAGCCGGTAATTAAGTATTACAGAGCAAGGGAGGAAATTCAAAATGTTCAGGGGAAGCTACTGAATAATAAGCCCAGACTAACCAATAAAACCAAACAAAACTTCCTCCAAAAAGCTTAAGCAAGCACGTTAAGAATTAATGTGCTCCAGCTCTGAAGGAAAGGTGATGTATTTGTATAAGCTTAGCAGGCAGAGATGGCGTTTTTACTGTTTTGCACTCCCTTTTCTTTTTGTTGAAGTCCTTTTAGGAGGGATTATTTAGTTGGTTGAAGTGAAGGAACAGGCAGTTTCCCATCTTGTCTCTGACTTGGGTCTCCAAGATTAAATAGTACTTGGAATTTCCCCTCCGTGTTGCTGAACTTTGAAAAATAGGTAAAGGATAGGCAGGAAGAGTGCAGATGAAAACCATCTTTAATTTCTGAGGTCATTCTTGAACTATGCTCAGAACTTGTTCTTTAGGTATTTATCACCTTGTTTTCACATTCAAGGTCAAGGCCTGTTCAGCAAGTAATGGTTGTGTAGTGTTACATTTGCGACAGAGGGTGCTTCAAAGCCTCAAATATTTGTGTCGATATTTTTTGTCTTGTCTAAAGGAGACGTCCAAAGAGACTTACATTTCTAACTATTTTTGTGTTTCTGTAACTGCTGCTATTCTGCTTTCTTTCGTTAAATTGCATGTCTGTGTCTAAGACATTATCACACCTAAATTTCATGATGTTTGCTGGTTTAAGAAGTATGCTTTTCTTCCCACCTCTGTGCCTGCTTGAATCCCAACTAATAAAAAGCATCAGTAATCTCTTCTGTGATGTGTGGTGATTAGATACTTAGGGCAGCAGTTCAGGTTGATTTCTTGTTTGTGTTCAACTACTGCTCTGTATTTCCAGGAACGACATTGTTCTTGAGGAAGGAGTAGGTGAATTGAAGGTCCAGAGATGTAATTTTCTATGTTGAAGGATGGTATTGGTTAGAAATGCATGAAGACGTGACAATTGAAACTTCTGCAGTGTAATGAAACAGATGAAATAAATCTAGGGAATAGACAAGATATAAACCTTTGTATTTGGTGGGAGTTCCTGAAGAGATTTTATCACCTCCTTAAATACACCTAGGTGAAAAAGTAATGAGAGGAATGGGTGGGGAAAGCAATTGTGTTGTAGCACGGGCTTGGAAGCAGCTGTGATGCAGTCAGTCATGAACCACTTATTTGGTCTGCTCGCAGCACACCCTTCTAGTGACTAACAAGCCAGCATAACTCAAGGTATGCATGTAACTGTCCAACTGGAGTCATAATTCTAAAATAAGTGTGTAAACATTGATCTTGATCATCTTCAAGGTGAATAAAAGGGAGTACTGACGCTGTTATGAATGAAAACATAGAAGAAGCACTGTCTTTTGCAGGGAAAACACTTAGTTTATTTTGCATGCATTTGAAAAGGATTTTGCAGAAGTCACTAGTGAGAAGGGATGTACTACTATGTAGTGGGAAACTCTCATGCTGTTCTGTTTTCCAAGTTATAAAAGTATTAGCTTTTCTGTAAGCTGAAATAGTTGATGGTGCATAGAAAATTACCCACAGAACCATCTGTGTTGGAAGGGATCCAGAAGGATCATCAAGTCCAACTTTTAAGTGAATGGTCCATGAGGGTCAAATCTGTGACCTTGGTGTTAGTAGCAGAGTGCTGTAAGCACTGACCTAATCTCAGGTTACGTGTTCTGAAGTGGAAAAAATTCCTGAGTGCTCATGGCTGTTCATACTACACAAGCTGGTAGAATGGGTGTCAAATGAAGAGTTTGTTGACAGCAGTGGTGAAAATAGATCGCAGAGGGGTGGAGCAGTAGAGGTATGTGCTACTAAACGAAACATAGAATGCTTTTTTGGTTTGTTGGTGGGGGGATTGGTGGGTTTTAGTTGGTTTTTCGAGTGGTTTGGTTTGGTTGAAGTTTTTTTCTTTCTTAGTTGTTGCTCTAGGCATGTGGGATATGCTGGGACAAGACCACTTTTTTGTGTAAATTTTCTATGAGAATGAAGTGTTTAACTAGACTTTATTGCATTATTTGTTACAGGATGCCATGGCTTTTAATAAGTTCAATGTTCTCCACTGGCATATAGTAGATGATCAGTCCTTCCCTTACCAGAGCATTTATTTCCCTGAATTAAGTGATAAGGTGAGTGAACATCATTGGAGTAGGGTAGAAGGGCAGAAATCTGGTGCATAGTTAATGGAAATAATATGCAGAGTTAACCAATGCTTGAGTACCTCTGCTTTGGCTGGTTGTGAAACAGTACCATGGGACCAAAAACCAGCAAGTTCACATTTAGGATCTTGCCTGAGTTTCTCTGTGGATCATTTTTAAGTCTTCATTTGGATACATGGTAAATGACCACCTTTACTCTTTGCAAATTTTTCTGAATGATGCTCGGTGTTTGCAGGCCTTCGAACACTAATGGTATGAGAATAAGTAGTGAACACTGCTTGGATTTCTGTTGATGGGTTTCTTTAACTGGTTGACTTCTGCCACTCAAACAAATGTAAGAGATTTTCCTGCCAGCTCTTAGCACCACTGCAGTAGTAGTATTGTCCTTACAAAACGCATCATGTCTGTAAGAGATCCAAAAGTGCAAGATTGTTTCCTGAAGCACATAGAGTGGGATGTGTCTCTTTATTTCTAGACACATAGTAAGTTTTGTTACATTAGTGAGAGCCACCATGAGGTTCTTGCTCAGTCACGGTACAGTAGGAGCCAAATCAAATGAAGTTAAGAATAGTTAATTAGACTAAGCCTAAGTATGAGATTTGTGATTCTGTTTTAAAATGCTTCCTAGAATCTGACTCTCATGAAAATTATGTTGGCAGTGCTAGAGCAGATGCTGTGAAGAATTTTATCATTCAAAAATTGTAGATGTGGCATAGTGCAGTCAGATTATTTTTTGTGGTAAAACCAAACTCTAGTAGAGTTCTGTCATATATCCCACTGACAGCTAGAGAGAGGGAGATGGTCTTTGTCTCAACAAGCTTCTCTTTGAAAGGCTTCTTGTCTACTGTTTCCTTTATTGAGTAACTCAGCTGTGGAAGCCATTTTCAAATAAGCAAAAGCTTAAGGTGCTATTTATCATGAAGAACATCTTTGGCAAACATCTATTTCACCAAACTGTAGTAATCTGGGTCATTGTCACATTTGTTGGCTGTGTGGGAGCAGAATTACACTCAAATTTAGTGTCACAAAAGAAACACATCCTGATGCTAAATTAGTCACACACAAAACCGAGAAGCAGAGGTGCTGGGAGTTCTTTCTGACTTGACAGAATTTTTCCATTAGTCTTTTATGTTATGTAGTGAGGGACCCATATTTCAGAGCTAATGGGCAAAAAAACCTTGCCTCTGTACAGAAGAATTGAGAACCATATCTTTCAAAATTCTGAAGGAAAAGAAACTAGCTTTTCTTTGTTCTTCAGTAACTGTGAGCTAAGGAGGAAAGGAAGGTCTCCTTAAGGCAGTCTGTCTTAGTATTGTGAGTTTGTTGTTTTGGTAGGGTTTTTTTCCTCTCCACAAGTTAAGTGAAAAGTTATGTCTGTGCAGTTGATAAACCACAGCCAACTTGTAAAACTGCTCTCCGGTCTAAGTTAAAATACTTCCGTCCCAATTTTGTGATCTGCTGGTATAGTGTGTTGTCTCAAAATGTGAATATTTTACAGGGTGCATACTCCTCTAATCTCATCTATACTCCTACTGATGTCAGTCTGGTGATAGAGTATGCCCGGTTGAGAGGCATCAGAGTTATCCCGGAGTTTGATACACCAGGACACACACAGTCTTGGGGAAAAGGTATGCCCAAGAAAGTATTAATTGTTAAGAAATAGTGCTAAGTAGTAGCAAACAAATTAATTTTTTAAGGACTAACAAATAAAGTGATTTGGAAGGCCCTTGATAAGAGGTAAGGAAGAGGCATTAAGTGATGTCATGACCTTTACAGGTTACAGGAAATAAAATGAAGAAACATGTTTTGTTGACATGTTCTATGCTAGATGTGTGTGCAAGGGTACAGATTCTGCTTTAGACATCATTCTACCTTGAACTATGTACCTCACACTGACTTAGGTGTTAAAAACCCAGAGTATTAAAAAGAGAAAAGAAGCCTCTGAAGCATACTCATTATGTTTGGCTTTCTTCTAACTGGCTTCCTTCTGATATTCATTAAAGCTTTTTCTGTTGTTCAAGTAGTTATCCAAATGCTGTTTTCCAGGTATTGTGATGTGTTACATATGTTAGGCTGTGTTAAATCATAGATCTGAAAGTCAGAATCCTGACTGCCAGTTAGAGGGTTTTTCAACCTTTTACAAGTTGTTTTATTTCATCCTGCCTCTATTTGATTATATTTAAAATAGGTGAGCATTTAGGTAATGAATATTTACCTTTTTAATGTGGCTAACTGCTTCTTCCTGCTAGCAAAGTTAGCATAGCAACATGAAACTGAGTATCATCTATTAATTGTTTTTATTAGGTCAAAAAGATCTTCTCACTCCTTGTTACAATGGAGGACAGCCAACTGGGTCCTTTGGACCTGTAAATCCTGTTTGGAATACAACTTACGACTTCATGACTAAGTTCTTTAAGGAGATCAGCAGTGTATTTCCAGATGAATTCATTCATTTGGGAGGAGATGAAGTGGACTTCAGTTGTTGGTATGGTGACAATTCAAGGAACAAATACCTAGTGCCTCCTAAACCTGTCCACCTGCATCAATTATGGAACTCAGTTGCATAAGATAGTTTTCACTGCATAACCAAAAGATCTCCACTCCTACCTCTGTAACAATTTACAGGCACATCATGTGTGATCCTCAAAAAGCAACTGATGTGCAGAATTTTGCTTTGACTTGTAGTTTCATAAATATTCAGGTATTCTAAAGGATTTAGAATACTAGTACTCCTACCCTGGCAGGACAGAGGACTAGTATGTTAGAAAAATATTAGATAAGAAAATGACCATTTAAATTGTGTGTGTTAAAGTAGGTGTTTACATTGAGTTCTGCCCACCAGAAAATTGGGTAACAGTAAGAATTACCAAACAGATACATATGTCTTTGTATTAGAAGTACAGAATGTCGTAATAGTGTTCTTAGTTCAGTTGTGGGTGTTGAATATTTTGGAGTCTCTCTTCTGGAGAGACTAACTAATAATAAAGGATTTGGAGCATTTTGATGAGTATTCAAATTGATCTAGTTAGCATTTCTACATTCTCTTTAAAGATCAAATCCAAACACTCAGGACATGATTTAATTTTTATAGAGAAGGAAAACTGGCAAATCCTGGAGCACAGAAATGTTGGTTTGCTTTTTGTGGTACAAGCACAAAATTGTTGGATTCTCAGTCTGCTGATAACCTTGGCACAAAGTGGCTGAGGTGCTAGGAGCCCCAAAGCTCTTAGGAGGCAGCCTGCCAGAGACCACTTCAGAACAGGGACTCCATCAGATTTACCTGAGATTAGGTCTGTTGGCTTTATTTCAAATCTGGGTGAAACTCTTTCAAAATACCTAAGTAATGTTAACCTGCTGCTTCTCCTCTGCAATGTGTTCCAGGCTGTGGCATGCTAAGGCACCAGGTAGTGTGCTGCACATAGGTAGAAATGATCAGGAAATCTGGTTTAAAACATAAAAAAAATAATCTTTTTATAAACTTGTTTTCTTGTTATTATTTAAGGAAATCTAACCCTGAGGTGAAAGAGTTCATGAAGAAGCAAGGTTTTGGCATTGACTATGCTAAACTGGAATCTTACTATGTTCAGAAGTATGTTGACTTTTTAATTCTTGCTCGGTTTTTCACAGCCATTATTAGAGGGTGGCTTTGAGGTGCACATATGGAAGCTGACTTAGTATCTATCATATTATTTTGGAAAATTGCCACATATTTGGAACTATCCACTTTATTTTAGAATACCAGGTCTGAAATTCATGGCTTTAAAATGTTGGACACAGCATGGATATGTAAGCTAGTTTTACACACACTGTGAATATATTGGGTGTCTTAAACTAAGTATCTGCAGTAGTGTCAGCACAAGGGTGGGGAGAAAGCTTTTGCAAACATTTCTTTCTCTCCTTAAATAACATGGACTTAGTCACCCATCACTTAGTCACTGTATGAATTGCTGGTTTGTGTTAATGCATGTGCCCATTGTTCTACATGGTAGAACATGCTCTGCAAACATGGTTCTGAAACCAGAACAGCCTGCTTTTTCTTGGTCCCCTATGCAGTGGTAGGAAAGGTCTGATATGCCTTGAGGTAGAAAATGTTGCTACTTTGGGTGCTTCTTCTTATCTCATTGAAGTTAACAAACTTGATCTTATTTCTAAATTCTAGCATTTTGGACATTGTTTCCTCCTACAACAAAGGACAAATGGTCTGGCAAGAAGTCTTTGATCACAAAGCACAAGTAAGATGGGAAAATTAGTACAGTACTCTTGCATAACACCACAATATTGTGTGAGGCTTCCAGAGCAGATTATTAAGTAGATCTGGCTTTGTCTCTTAAGAGTTAAAGCAAAGTCTGCTGACATTAGCAAGTCTCTCCAGCTGTGGGTAATTTCAATCCCTTGAAATCATCATTTGTTGAATATGTAATAGGTGAAACAGGAACACCAGCATTGAAGTGCTCTCTAAAGGTGAACACCATTAATAAAATAGGTTTAAAACATCTGAGTAAAGGGTGGAGAAGTTTCTATATAGGTTTGGGGGTTTTTTTGTCTGTTCTAGTAACACCAAATGCTCAGCATTTAACAGCTGGTCAGATACGTGGTGCTTTTCGGAATCCTCTTAAAGCATTAACTGTCTATAGCATAACCTAGGCTTCACTCTAGCTGAGTGTTTAAAACCAGCAAAAAGCTAATCAGCTTTAGACCGGGGGGGAGGGGGGAGGGATGACAAGAAGTAGTTTCCAAAATGTTCCTCTTCAAAACAAAATAGACAATTTTGAAAGTCATGATCCTTTTCCTTGATAACAGCAATTAGGATTGCCATTAGTAGTTTTGGTTAAGTTGGTTAGTTTGTTTATTTTGTCTTTTCCTCTTTTAGCTGAAACCGGACACTGTAGTTCAAGTGTGGATGGCAAATAACTACGCTCGTGAACTGAGCAGGGTCACAGGAGCTGGGTTCACTGCTGTCCTGTCAGCACCGTGGTACTTAGACTACATTAGTTATGGGCAAGACTGGAAGAAATACTACAGTGTTGAACCACTTAACTTCCCTGGTTTGTCACTTTTTTATACGTGTGTTCTGTGCATGAAACTCCTTGGTTTATAGTACAGTGTAAATGGAAAGAATAGGGCTGTTTAGAGTGGCCATTCCATCACTGTGATTATAGTATCATCAAAGGAATTATGGTCAGCTAGAACTCTGAAAAACTCTTTAAAAAAAAGGAACTTTGCACTTCGCACAGGGAAAGGTATTACCTTCCTAAAGCATCTGATACTAGTGTTTTGCATAAGATAGACTGCTGGACTAGGTGGGCAGATGCTTTAGGAGCAGAGTTGTGCAAAATGGCTGTTCATAGATAGACACCGAATTTATTGTTTTTATTTACTTGATTCTTAAACATGTCTAGAAAAAGATATGTTCCCTTCAACTTTGTATCTAAAGTTGATACAAACATCTTATGCTTTCCATGGGGCTTTCATTTTGTGCAAGGGAGCTCTCAGACTTGTAGAGCTCATTAAGGACAATACCTGACTAAGTAATTTTTTCAAGGAATGCTCTCCATGTGATAGAATGAACAGTTCTTCTCAGGTTTTAAATCTCTGAGGAATGTCAAAAAGCTGAGGAATCTCTTCAGAGCATAAAAGGTAAAATCCTTTCTGACGGAGCAGAGAAATATCTTCTCTGGGCAAATGGCTTGGTGGTTCTCCCATTCAGTAACAAGACTACCAAAATGTAAGTGAATGCTCAGAATAGCTCAGGTATTTTATATGAAAACAACTGAACATCAGTCCTATCTAATTGTTGATATATGCCCATCTTCTGGACAGAGAAGAATGCTGACTTTCTGGTTTGAATTCAGGATCTGAAGAACAGAAGAAACTTTTAATAGGTGGAGAAGCTTGCCTGTGGGGAGAATTTGTGGATGCAACTAACCTGACACCAAGATTATGGTATGGACTGCTTTATCATTAGATTTTAAAAAGCCAGGTATAAGAAGCATTAATTAATCCCACAGGACTGTATGCTGTTGCTAACAGTGCTTTGTGCTGAACCTAAGCAGCTATGAAAAGTAATGCTTCTGGATATTGAAGTATTATATTAGACCTGGAATTAAAAATAAATTATCCATTCTTGGTTATAGACCATACCTACACTAAAACTTAGTATACCTTTACAGGCCTCGAGCAAGTGCTGTTGGGGAAAGACTCTGGAGCAGCAGCAATGTGACCAACTTGCAGGATGCCTACAAAAGGCTAACTAATCACCGATGCCGCATGCTCCGGTAAGATTTAGTTGCTACAGTATATCATGGTTCTCAGGTTTTATAACCAATGGAATAAAGGTACAGGCATAAACTGCTGGCTTGGAGATGAAGGGAAAAGAGCTAGCAGTTTAACCTGACTGTAAAGGCAATCCCATTTGATTTTGTATCCACAGAAGAGGAAGACAGATACATTAAGACAGGAGCTCTGGACAGTTTTGCAACTAAAATTTTCAGGACTCATTTTTTTCAGTGAAATACTAGGACTCTTCTGTGTTTTCTCTTTCCTGTAAAGGAAAAATGAACACCATGATTGACTTCTTTCAGACAAAAATTATATTAAAGGGTATGTGAGAGTACACTGACAGAAGGAAGAGCAGACTTCTAAAAAAAAAGGTGGTGTTACTTATTTGTTATAAATAATAATTAAAGACCTGCAGCAGGTAATCAACTGGAGCTGTTTGCATGGGAGTTGAGCTTGGGCAAGCTATCCTTTCAAGTGTTGCCTTACTTTAGGGGCTGAAAGCGGTGGGTAAGCAGTCCATGACAAATTTTAATTCATTTATTACTGACTGTGTTTACAGTAGTCATAACACATTCTTCTCCCAGTTCATTTCCTAAAAAGTACCTAGACAAGTTACTGGTTATTTATTGCTAATGTTGTTTTTGTACATTCACAGTTGCAGATATGAGTGATTTCTAGGTTTTAAGTCCAAGTTTGACTCCACTTTTGAAGTACACAGTCAGAGAGCTGAATAGTTGAACTGCAACAAGCATGAAACATACCATTTTATTTCTCTACAGAAATTTATGATAACTCATAGAAAATCTCAACTCTGTGTGGTAGTAGTTCAAGATAGATACAAATAATTTCTTTAAAGAACAGGATACATCAGCAGTTATAGTCAGCACTTGAAACTCAAGCTCTCTGCTCATGTTCATTAATAGGTCTTAGCATAATTATCTGTTGGAATCACAGAATCCCTAGGTTGGAAGAGACTTTAAAGATCATTGAGTCCAACCCAGCCCTAACACCTCAACTAAACCATGGCACTGAATGCCACATTGTCTTTTGTAAGGACATCCAGGGATGGTGACTCCACCTTCTCCCTGGGCAGGCCATTCCATTACTTTATCACTCTTTCCGTAAAAAACTTCTTCCTAATATCCAACCTGTATTTCCCTTGGTGCAGCTTGAGACTGTGTCCTCTGGTTCTGTCCGTTGCTGCCTGGAGAAAGAGACCAACCCCACAACCCCACCTGACTACAACCACCTTTCAGGGAGTTGTAGAGAGTGATAAGGTCACCTCTGAGTCTCCTTTTCTCCAGGCTAAACACCCCCAGCTCCCTCAGTCATTCCTCACAGGGTTTGTGTTCCAAGCCCCTCATCAGCCTCGTTGCCTCCTCTGGATGTGCTCAAGCATCTCAAGGTCCTTCCCAAACTGAGGGGCCCAGAACTGGACACAGCACTTTAGTTTAGAGTATATGTACTTTAGCCTAGGGTATATGTTTAGCTTGCTGTCACTCTTTAATCAAGAGTGACTGAAGGACTTGAAAGTTTTGACTTGGCTGGGTTATTTCAAACTGGCTTAAAATAATCATGTCAAGAAAATAGCTGTATATAAGTTGTGCTATCTCCCTCAGTCGTGAGAAAAATAGATACATTAAGACAGAGTTGACAAATACATGTTAAAACCTATATTAAGGGAATTTCAAAACTTATGTCCTATTACTTAGCAGGGTGGTGCATCTCTTGGTGGGGCTTAGGAAAACACTGCTACAACTGAGCAGTTAAGTGTACAGTGGCTGTACCACTAGGATTAGGGTTTTACAGTGAACTAAGCTATGCTGTTCCTGGACCTGGTTGACTCCACTGCTGCATCTGCATTGTCTTCCTTAACACTGGTACTTGTATTGCTGTAAAGGGAGCTGGTCCAGATAGCAGCAGCTGCTCTTCTAATGCTGGCATGAGAGATGCAGAATGCAGGGGCAGACTAAGGACTACTCCCTGTACTTGTTGCACATATTTAGCAACAGAAAGTAGTCTTAAGGAAAAACTGTTTTGCTGACTTAGGATGAACAATTCCTGTTAGAAAGTAACTACCTTAATAAAAAGATACGTTGTCCTGAAAATGACTCATTTTATACAGGCTTTGAACCAGAAAAACACTAGAGGAACAATTCCCTTCCCATTGAAGAAGTGAAAATTCCATGTGGCTGCAGTTACTGTGTTCCATGTATATGGGGCTTCCTCAAAGAGCTGACGGTATCAGGATGTTGTAGTCTTAGCATGTATACAAGGACTGTGTTCCTACTAATGTTTTCATTCATTGCATATGCAGTGACTCTGGCAGTTGTAGGAGGACAAGGGGCTTTTCCAAGAGAACAAAGAGCTCTGGCTTGCTCTGCAGCTGGTTACCAGGGAGCAAGGGGAATGGGTAGGTAGCACATGGTAACAGCTAGATCCTGGTCACTGGATGAACAGTAACTCTGCCTACTGAAGATCGAGGCCACAGCTCTTGAAATAGTACTGTGAATGTAGTAGGTACTATGCAGATCCAAAATGAGCTTCTTCTAGGCTACAGCAACCCAGATTGCAGAGGAATGATGATGGGAGGAAGGAAACAATAAGATGGGCATATATTCCAGAGACTTAGACACCAAGCCTTGTCTTTACTAAGAGTATGTCTTGCTCAGGGGCAGCAGTCATTAAGCTGAGCTATTACTCAGTTTCTTCCACTGCACCACTAAACATTAGTGGCAGTAGTATCCATATCCATATCTTAAACATTTGAGAAATAGAGTATTGTTTACAACTATTTTAATTCTTAAACATATTTTTTTATACTATCTAACTGCATCATCATAAGCCACAGGGGTTGGTTTGTTTGTAATGCCACATGAGAACAGAATAATTTATGACAGTGTAAGCTGAAAGAAACTGACTCTTCTCCCCAAAATAATGAAAATTATGGAATTAGAGCTGCATATGAAGGAAACATTGAGGCTGGGAGAGGAGAGGGAAGAATGTGTAAATATCAGTTGGTTCTTATTTGCCTTTCTTCGGACTTCTTTTCAATAAAAGCAGTAGATTTTGCGAAACATCAAAAGAACTAGCCCCTGAATTTAAGCTTTTCAACATGTCTGCTAATAGCGTGGTGGCTCTGATTGAAACAGAGGTTCAGTCAAAAGTATAATCAAAAGCAGAATAGGGCCCTTTTTCACTCCCTAAATAGTTCATCCGTTGTTTCCTAGGAGTAGTTTTGTTTATATAGTTATTAAAATAGATTGCCAGTATCTCTCTTCCTGCCTACACAAGCAGCCAGTTGTTTGATTATAGTCATACCCATTCTGCTTTATTTTAACAGCCGTGGCATAGCGGCCGAACCGGTGTTTGTTGGATACTGTGCCCATGAAGCAAGAGGGCCATAACTGCTGCAAAGACTTCTTGTCAACAGCCTGAAGTGCCTCTGGGGGATATGTATGTAAGGTTTTGTATCTGAATCAAGACTTAAAATTTTCACTTTTAAAATAAAATTATTTGACTGCCTTGTTGGAGTAAAAATTATCATTTTTAACCTTTCAAAAGCAGGGATTCTTCACTGTGAAATCATCAAACTTGATAGAGTCACTAATTCCATACTCTCTAAGGTTGAAGAAAATAAAGCTAAGACATTATTTAAATTCGGAGCAAACTATCTTTTTTATTTCAAAGTATCACTTGCCCCTTTTCTAGGTAACCAGATAATTGCAAACCATAGCAAATCAGAACCATTACAGTTTAATTTACTAATTCCAAAAGGTATATAAACAAACAAATCCATTCTTAATATACTGCAGGGTGGTAGGTAGGAATTAGTCCTGGAAAAACTGCCTTTCTTTTTTTTTTTTTTTGCACAGATCCTACTTGATTTGCAGAAGTATCCATTTCTTACTTGATAAACTTGGGTAAAAATTACACCCAGTCGTGAACTCTGACTCATAACTGGTTTCTACCAGTAGAAGTAATACCTGTAAGTTGTACAATATAAAGTGCTTAATAACCAGATCCTTTGTACAGCTGAAAACAAATCAAAATACAGAGTGCCAAAACTGTAAAGTTATTTCAGTGATAAACAAAACTTCCACAAACTTTATTTACTAGATCAGGAAAACAGTCCCAGTGGCACATTAAGGTAGACTTAGTGCTCATTTCTGTGAAGACAATTTGCATCACTTCTCGTTACAAATGTACAAGATAAGAATTTGCAGAGCAGCAATTTGTGGTTGCATCGCTGCTTTGCAATCATGAGGTTATGCCAGCAGAGCAGAGTCTCTTGAACCTTCCTCCCTGGACAGTTAAAAGCAGTCTGTTCATACAGCTGCTAACTCATCATTTGCCATCACCAGTTGGTCCCAGACGAACACACTGGCGTACATACGAAAATATTTAACAGGAGGACAGAAAACACTGTTCCTAGAGACTAAAGATCACACCAACCCCATCCTCCTCTGAAGAAGTGCACTTTGCTCTTGACTGCTCAGGGCTTGATAACTGGCAAGCTCCAATGTGAAGGTTGCTGAGCCTGATGTTAGAGAACGCAAAACTGTTGAGTAGCCCTGGACAAAATGGAGAATATAGTTAGAACAGGAAGCTGCTTAGACCACAGAGAGAGAAGAAAAAAGTGTCAGAAGTATACTGCAGTGTACTAGTAAGTTAACTTAGTAAGTGAACTTTCCAATACTACTGTATTAGAATTGCAACACATGCATGAGTCAGTAATAATCTTTTTTAAAAACTGTTCTCCATAAAACCTGCTCTACTAGTATTTACTAGTTCTCTAGCTTGCAGCTGAATACGTGCTGGTTTAGCAATTTGGCATAAATTTGACATAAAAGAAAGCTACTCAATTTGAGGACACTTCCTTCTGACCTTCAATAATTAAAATGCAATTTAAAAAATCCATTCTAAATTTACTTATCCATAACTAAGGAAAAGTAAACTGAAGCCAAATATCTTAAAGCATATAAAAAAGATCAGTTTTATCATTGGTAAGGTAATCACATACCATCATTTCTGCTAGTGGAACAGCAGCAACCACAACTCTGTTGTCTTGACGAGACTGGATTTCCTGAATATTACCTCTCCGCTGTGCAAGATCAGCAAGAGCTGCGCTGAGATGATCTTCACTTACTGTGATTTCTAGGTTCATCAGGGGCTCCAGTATTTGTATACCAGCTTTTTTCAAAGCCTACAAGGAAAGGAAGGAAGTTATGCTGATGTACTCCTATGGGCTTTTTTAAAATAAAAATGACATAAGTAATTGTATCACTGAAGCTGACTCAAACTCTCTACTTGCAAAAGCTGTAAATTCCCCAGCACGGGCATTCCTAGGACATTCAAAGAGGAACAATGACCAGATATTGATACACATGTATTCTCCCAGCAGATCATGCTCCTGTGTTCAGAGAAGCTTACAGTTTCACTGTACCTTTTGCAAGCAACGGGAGACGCAGGCTGATACCATTGTGTGCGAGGTGTCTGGGTGCACTGTCAGTGATTGCACTGTCACATCTATATCTTGAACTGGGAATCCAAGCAGAGGTCCTGGGTAGGGCCATGAAGAAGAGATAAAAGGGGGGGAAAAAAAAAACCAAGCTCATTTGTTTTCAGAATATTAAGACATGTGCAAAAAATTTTCAGAATTAACTTGAAGTTTCTCACTTCCTCTTTGCTCTTTCCTTTCCTGTCCTCTCCCCAGGGTGTGGCTACTGGTCATGTTCCTCATTTAGAGGTTTTGTCATTACCTAACTTTACCCAAAGAGACAAAGGAATGCAGACTGATACCTTCTTAACTCTCTTTACCAAAAGCATAGATAATTTTCTGAACCGGAAGCTCCTGAATATACTCATCCAGACAACCATTACCAAAAAGTTATTTTTAAATACATTATATTTTCTAAAGCAAGTCTCTTGAACAAGACATTGTTTGAGAAAGCAGGGAAACCTTTTGCTTAACCAGAAGACAGAATATTTTCTGTATTTTCCACAGTGCCTGATACTAACACATAACCAAAATTCCAGGGGTAATTCAATTCCATAAAGGATAAACTAGTGTCCTAAGGCAGATTACCTCCAACCCAGGACTCTCAACTAGACCAAACTGTCTTAGACTACATATGAGGCCTGAACTACATCTGAGAAAAGAAACATCACTTTTTTTTAACGGAGAACATGGCCAGGTATTTTTATTTTTTTAAAGCACTTAATGGCATCAATTTTAGTCTGGAGACAGTACAGTTCTGAAGTTTCTTCAAGAAGCATAACGAAAGCACATGGTTAAGACATTCTGCAGCCAAAGATGGGAGATGCTTTCGAATTCCACAGAACAAATACGAAAAATCACTTCATGCTGGTTCTTAAATTCTCCTTTGTTAATCCACAACCTACTGATTTTACTGTAAGGCAGTTTTTTGTCCACAAGTTACATAAGACTTCCTATTTTTAATTAAAAGTCAAGGACACTTTTAATTTATTCAAGGGCACTTTAATCCTTTAGAAAACAGACTTTCCAATTAGGTAAAGCTTTTTACTGAAAACTCATGGATTTAGCGTATTTGAAAATAAAAAAAATGCATTAGTAACAGTAATAGAAGTGTAATACATGCTGGCCTATGAAACCATTTCTGTTATATCACTATGGTTTACATGATGTCATGAAGTAAATGTCTTATCTCTTAAACCACATTAAAAAATAAATCAAAGTAATTCCAAGCTCACTGTTGAGTGACTGAGAAGACAACAACCTTAAAAGCAAACCAAAGGCATGCTGATTTCCATTCCAGGCAAAGAAAAAAAGACATTTGCCAATTTTTGTAGTAGAATTTTTTGTAGTTTTTGTAATTTTCCTTTGTACCTTACATATACATCAGTTGTACGTTTATGTACTATCTTTTTTTCAAGCTACCAAGCAGTTTTTCCTTCCAAAAAATGGATTCTTACAAAAATGTTAGACCAGTATAGCTGACATAACATTTTCTTTACCTTGAATGCATGAATTTGTGATTCCATTTTCTATAGCTCCTTGGAGTTCTTTGGGCAGTACTTCACTGACATTCTCAGCATAGCTGATGATGGGTTTTGTTGCTGCCCCTTCTCCTGATGTGGGCCTCACCTCTATCTCTGCAGTTACACAGTGTCGTTTATCACCTACTGTTTTGTCCAATATATCTGCAGGGGGAGGAAAAAAATAATACATAAAATTCATCTGAAAGCTACTCATGTGTCATTTAAAGTAAATCAAGCTAGAAAACCAGAAACAAGATGTGCCTTGCATTCACTCATTTTACCTGTAGCTTGGGCAGCATTTAAGATGGTTTCTCGGTATGCTATTTGAAGAGGTCCCAAGTAAGTCTCAATTCCATATTCACGTTTGATTCGGTCATGAATAATTTCTATGTGTAGCTCTCCCATGCCACAGAGGATAGTCTGGTGAGAAGATAATTAAGAGAGAAGTGGAAAAACATGTAAAACTCAGGTTTTAATACAAATTCTTTAAGCAATGACTTGCATGCTTCAAATTGTCTCTTAAAAATGCTTCTAATTCAAACGGCCGTAATACTTCAAATTCTAAGACATTGTAAATCCCTAGATATTGCTCTAAGTCATCTAACATAAAAACCATTTTAGTGAGAGTGTTGTTGCCAGTACTGTGCTCATCATAAAATGGTAATCTTACCTAACCTTAAAGACTACATAATTCAAACCTTTTAAATACAGAATTGTCAAAAACATGCAGAGCATGGGCTGACTTCCTCTGTTCTGTAAAGCACAAGTGCCAAAGACTCTATTTTAGTTTCATACACATAGGAACATTCAGAGAGTCCTTTTTAATCAAGAACACCTCAATATGCAAATGAACTAACTAAAGTGTGGTCTTAATGTTCTAAAATAATGTTATAAGATGAGCAATAGAAGATTCATCTTACTTGTCCTGTGTCAGGATCTGGCTTCACTTTTAAACTTGGATCTTCACGCTGAAGGCAGCTCAATGCATTATCCAAGTCTGTACAGAAATATCAAACATTTTATCTGAAGCGAATTCAGTAATTTGAAGATCAGAGTAAGTGCCTAAATATCACTTTCCTCAAAACAAGCAAAAGAATCCTAGGGGAGCATAGATTTTGACAAAAAAATTCAGGTCAAATTACAAGTAACCAGCAACTTCTAATTTTATCCCCCAAATTAACTGTGCTACAAAGTGCTTGAATTTAATTATTATACATGCTATTTTCAGAGTGATATTTTGTGTTTCTATGAAGACAGACTGGAACCTACAAATTATTAATGAAGCCAGTAAATAACTGATAAGAGAAATGTCAACTGTTACATGATTTACCTAAGTACTTCAAGATAACAAGAAATGGTCCAAATGAAAATGTAAATAATTTTTTATACATGGTTTTGGGTTTTTTTCTGATTCCCCATTATCTTAAATGCTGAGGAAAGCAGTAGAATGATGAACTAAGAGCTAAGACTGCATTCATCATACCTTACAGTCTTTGGGCGAAAACGCCACAAAAGTAAACAAACAAAAGCAAACTAAAACATCCAAACACCACAAAATCAGTAACACCTTATAACCCAGTGGCTCAGCCTGCAGACATGTTGCTCCAAATCTGTTTTCTACCTCACTCCATTCTGTCACACTACACTGGTACTTCCCCTCCTCCTCTTCACTCTCAAACAAGCTCAGCTTTGTTAGAACAAAGATACAGAATTTAAAGGGTATTTCCAAAAAGAGTCATATTACCAAGCCATCTGGTACAGGTACGTTTGAGAAAGACAGTAAGATTACAGGACTGTAAGGATGCAAAGATGAACCCTAACTAGACACAGAGAATTCTTGGTATATAAAGACTTTATAGAGTAAAACTGAGAGTGCCAGCTGAAAAAAACCCCACATGTCATATTTGTACTCAGGACACTATGTACAGCCCACCACTGTAACTGCAGCAAAACTTGGAGTAAGTACCTGCATCCTTCTATTTCTAAATGAAGAACTACTACTTTTCGAGACACAAAAACTAGAAAAGTAGTAGTACCACTACTGCTTGATGCAGTTATAGCAAAGGATATGGACAATCATGATCTGAAGTATACCCTCAGTATAAAAAACACCAGAAAGAACAATACTAGATCACTGGGCTGTTAAGTTTGTTCAACTCACTCATCCAGTTAGGTGGCTGCATCGTACCTTGTTGTCTGGCCATTGAAGGCGGTTCAATGGTACAGAAGAAGACAGGCTCAGGGATCTCAACACCTGCCAGCAGAAGACTGTCTACACCACTCCCAGACCTCTTCTTTTCCCCAGCATCCCTTCCAGCTCGGCGTGCTGCAGCAACAGCTGAAGCCTTTGATGACACTATGGTATCTCCAGTGGCACTCTACAGATCAACATAGGAAGTGATGTGAAAAAAAAAACAACCCCAAACTCAAAATGTATGCCAAAGCTGGTTACATTTTAGAAAATCTGTGTAAATGAGATTCATGCAGCCTATTCAGACAGTAAGAAATTATTAAACTAATAGAACCAAGCACAAAACATTTATTTGAACTTGAAACTGTTCCTTTTGGGTAACCAATTCAGACCATCATTCCCCTTCCCCACAGGAGGTCTCTTCGTGATATTACACTGTATTTTAAGAGTTACAGTATTAATATGAGCCCAACCCTAACAAAATACACCTTCAGCTTTCAGTACTTTCCAATCAGCACTGCAGTTTCCAGGGCAATTACCGATATTTGTAGACTGTGATATTTAATTTTAGGAGGAAGTACATCTAAATGCACTTCAAATAAAGCAAGTTTACATATGTCACCATAATCAAGAACATGAGAGATATGATATCATAGAAGTAGAAAGCACACTAGTGAAACAAGCTCCTTTACAGTATCTGTATTTTTCATTACCTGTTTTAACCCAACAGTCAGAGCAATGTTGCCAGGCATTAGTGATGGTATTTCAATCTGCTGATCAGCAAAAGGCAGGAGCAGCCGGCTCATTCTCTCTCTGAAAGTTAAATTCTCTGTTACTCAGGACTTTAACAGGCATTCCTATACTACATTGAACCACACCTCTATCTTACTCACGTGCAACTTTTGTTAATATTATATACAGCTGACTGAGGTTTCAATGAACCTGAGTAAACACGAACAAAAACTAGTGGTCCACGACATTTATCATGAAGAACTTTGAATGCCAGGGCACACAGGTCATCCTTGTACCACTGTCTGCAAAATAAAAAGCACAACAAAAAGCATACTTGTAGGATTAATCCACTCACACACACATTTATCTAAATTTTCACTCGTTTAAGAGGTGATATGCTTCTTACTGCAATGTTAGTGGACGCAGATTTTCAAAAATTGTAATTTGTACCAAAAAATAATAATCTAAGCAGTTCCACCTCCAATAGGACATGGTATGTAAGATGTTCTGTGATTCAGACAATACTAAGCAGGATTCTTAGATCATGTTTTTGTGAAATGACAATGTCCTCAGATTAAAAAAAGACTAAAGAACTCCAAAGTGCAAGTTTGACAGTTGGAGATAAATGCATCCAATTCCAGTAGAACTAACCAAAACAAGTTCAGTACTCAGGTATATTTTTCTGTCCACACATCTCTACTATTATGTAATACCTAAAGACAGTAAATATTTTTCAAAAATATGAATGCTTTGTTAATATATTTCATTTTCTCCTTTTGTGTTTTCCTACTTATCTTTTCTTCTATTTTCTGAATTTCGTTTTCTACCTGTACTTACAGAAACTCATATGAACGCTCATTAGGTGCAGGCAGGTACAAAGTAATAGCATCCAGTAATGGCTGCACCCCTTTGTTCTTCAGCGCACTGCCACAGAGGACAGGGACAGCCTTCTGAGCTAGCGTGATTCTGCGGATAGCAGACTGCAGCTGCAAAAAACCAATTATTTTCTGTTAATACTTGATCTACAATTTAGTTTCACTCCAGCTATTAGATACTGCTAACCAATCTCCAAAAAGCTAAAAAGTACGTTTGTAAATACAACATCACTCATCCAAAATCCTTTCACTGCTTTTAGCAAGCTCCAAACCATAAATCCAAACATTTAGATGCTAAAATAGAAGACACTGGTTTTAAGATTTCTAAACGTTTCACACAAATCTGCTGCTGTTCTTGTTATAACAATCCTTTGAATTCAGTATGTTGTAACTCACTGCTTTCAATATGCAGTATCTAAAGATCCAACCATTTCAAAGTAGCTGAGATGCTATTTTTGTTAGTGAGAATCAGCAGCTCAGTCACGAACTGCACAGAGTCTACCTGAAAGTTCCATTCACCTTTCCCTAAACTCTTTTGTAGCAGTCTAACTTTCAAAAAAAAAAGAAAACCCCACCTTCCTAAATAAATATACCCAACTTTTAAAATAAAGCCTAGCATGCCTAAGAATCATAGCATATCTTTATAAAATTCCTACTAACTCTGAATATATTGTTCTATATCCACACTACTGTTAATTTACTGCGTAAGATGGTGTGATCTCATCTTATTGAAAAACCTGCAAAATCATAATTTGCACGTGTCAAAGGAAGAATAACCCAAACCCTTGCAATAAGAACTAGTAACACTTGTAAATGTAAAAAATACCTTGTCAGTTGGTATTAAGTCAAAATTTTCACTATTTTCTCCTAGAACCAGTTCAGCAAATTCATCATCCAGATCTGCAACCTTCAACAGAATAGTTCTTTATTATTTGGCATACAGCAGTTTCACAGAAAAGTTACATATCTTACTCACTTAGAATATATAGCTAAACAGAGCAGAAACAAAGCCTTTAAAGACATCAGCAACTATAAACTCAGATCATATAAAATTATGGAAATTAAGGCTTCAAGAAAAGATGGAGAAAAAAACCCAGGGAAGCCTGAAGTAAGCAGCAAGCAACCTTTACAAGCCAACAAATACTGAGCTGGAAAAAACAGACAAGCATCATAGTATTTTGGCCTTCTTCATGTCAAGGGTTTGTAGGTCCAAGAGCATGTCTCTGTTTTCAACTTGTACCAGTTAGCTTGACATGTAACTTAACTCCTTAAACATCTAACATACATCCCTGCACTGTCACAGATTCAGGATACCCAAGCACAGGAAAGCACTTTGCCCTCTCTATTAGCTACACACCAATTGGCCAAATTTTGAAATAAATCCTTCATAAGCAACTAGAAGTCTTATCAAGTTAACAGTTAAAACACAAGAGATAAAGGAAATAGTTCATTTAATTAAGTGAAAGTAACGTGTGCAAAATGGCCAGTATTCAAAATGCTACAATTTACAGGGTTTTGATAAGGAATATTAACAGCATAGAAAGCATTTCAAAAAATGTTTTACAAATACAAGGTTATCTCAATTATCACACTACTGGTACACCCCTTCCTCCTTCAGGAAGGGCCCAGAAAACAAAGGGGAAAAAACCAACACTTCTTACAAACCTTTCTACCTGACAAGACATTTCTTAAGAAAAAAGGCTGGGTATTAATACTGCCATTTCAAAACCTACTAAGTTTGAAAACCAGATTGTGTATATGTTCTACTGAACTTAGAGCAATATAAAATAGATCTCTCCAATCTCAAAGGAAACAGAGCTACCATAATCTGTCTATGCACTTGCACAATGTTATTCAAAGTTTTGTGGAAGGCAGCCCTTCCAACAAAAAGGATCGATTTATTATTGCATTGAGCTGCTTCTAATACAGCATTTAGTGCCATTTTGACCAGGCTGCAACATCCCATCCAGCTTTTAGCTGTCATTTCAGAAGAGTATGGATACTCTGCAGGTTTCAAGTCACATCTGTCATGTTTCATGCCAATGTACCAAATATATTTTGGCATCTAAGACACTACAAACACCGTCTGCTTTTAGCTTCCCCAGCACAAAAGAGACAGACAAATTGTAGGAACTCCATTGGAAAACCACTAATGGGGCTGGAGCGCAGCTGTAGGCCCAGAGAGATGGGTATGTCTGGCTTGGAGAAGCTAAATCAGGATGCAAACACTGTCTCTTACTATTTGAACTAGCAGTAGTGGCCCTGCTTCAGGGAAAACAGAACCAGATTCTCCTCAGAGGTACACAAGGAAAGCACCAGCATGGCAGTCCCAGCTTGCACCACAGTAAAATCCCACTGGACATAAAGACATTATGGTCAAGCACTGGGACAGGCTGCCTACAGAGAATCATCATCCTTTGACTTGAAAACTCAACTGAACAAGCCTGAACAAGTCAACCTAATGCTTTAGGCAGATCACTTAACCAGACACTTCCAGAGGTCTCTTTCAGCCTACTTTTCCTACTGCTCTGAGTAATGGTTTTAAATATATTATGTATTTACTTTAGAACTTTACTTGTTCTATTAAGGTATTTCTTGCATCCTGGACTTCTTGGAACAGGTTTGGATCATCAGTCTCCAGCAGCAGCTTTCGCTCAAAATTTTTTCCATCATCCACATCAGAAGTAGGTTTCCAAATTATTTGCTCCTTAGTCACAACATCAACCAGTCCTCTGAAGGTCTTGGCTTCCCCAATAGGCACCTGCAAATCAAACAGAGACTTTAGACAGATGCAAAAAAATTAAGAAAGTAGTTCCGTTCAAAAGAAACAAAACAAGCATTTAATTTCTAAGCTTACCTGTAACAGTAAAGGTTTTGTCTTCAACTTTTGTTTGATGCTCTCGACAGCATACGTAAAACTACAGAAAAAGATACTAAGTTAAACAAAACTTTATGATATTAGTATGATAGGCTCACCATTCCCTATTTACTGCAAAAATTACTCCTAGAATTATACAATATGCATTTCCATAACCAAAGAAGTATATAGTATTAACATAATTGGGTTGCTCTATGCTTAATGGAAAATGATAGACATGCTCTTTTAAGCTCCTTAACAATGATTAAAACAACTGCCTGAATACCTTGCCCTGCTTTTGTCCATCTTGTTTAAAAAGCAAATTCTTGGTATCTGGTGTTTGTCCGCTTGTCTCCAGACTGTCAAAGTTTGTGCCTAAAGCAAAACACAAAATGGAAACATTAGTGTCAACAGCTGCACTACATGCTCCCCAACACCACTGAAGGTCTGAGTTGAGAGTAGAGAAGGGAACTGTGCTGTCTATTGTGACAATCCCATATCTAGCATCACAGGTGAACTCCAAAAGCAGCTTTGTCTTGTCTCTCAGCTGTTGTCATTTCCTTTTCTGCACTAAGGGCATGCAGGCATAGTGGCAAGGGAATGTGAAGATATACTAAGCATTAGGGGGGGCATATATGGGGAAAACTCTGTAATGTAGTGACTTTATGCTTTACTGCCAAATTACTTAGGCACACACAGGCAAGCATTTCTGTGGCAACACATACAACACTAAAAACTACAGTGGTTTTAACAGTAATTTGTGCACTGCTGGGCCATTTATCATATGTATTTTTATTTCAAAATTAAAGCAGGTATATAGAAACATCAGTTCAGATTCAGTAACAGGCTCTTGCCACTACAATGAATAATGCAAGAATTTGCTACAGAGTTTTAGAAAAAAAACAAAAAGATCTAATTGCTTTGTTTTTGAGGGTGGAGGCTATTACTCAGTTCAGGTTCATATTTAATGGCACCTAAATGTTTTCCAGTAGGAAGTTAAATAATGTGACTTATAGTGATTAAGAGTTCGCTCATCCCTCATCCAGGAAAAACCTATGTCCCATGCACAAGGGATTTCACATGTAACTCTTCTACAGGATTGAACTACTGAAACATTTCATGCTGTAAAAAGTTCAGTTCTAGCTTGCCTCCACCTTTTCTGCGCTCTATTAAAAAGGCCACTGGGGAGGCAGAAAACCTGCCTGAAAATTATGTATTTTCTACATGAAATGTGAAAATGAGAAATTGGCCTATATTAATTTCATTCCATTTGTGGAGCTAGTCAGAAGCATTCACCTCAATCAACAGTTGTAAAAGACAGTAACAAAATAACAAAACCATTCCAAACTTATAATCACACTTGCTGTTCGTTACCACGGAAATTCCTGTGCACTACATGATTTAAAATTAAATGCTCAGCTTCCTGAAGCTGAATTTTTATAAAAGCATTGAGAGAGCTAATACAGAGAAAAATCTCTGTACATTATTTCTGCCTGATTAAAGTCATTAAACACTGCAGGAAAAGTAACTGAGTGACTGGAGGTAAAATCAGAGAAAACTGGGAAGGCACATTCACCCTCTAGGAGAATTTGTAAGTGTGGAAACTACAGGCGAGATGCAGTTGCTATTCCCCAGATAGGATGTGGTCAGCATGCCTGACTTCCCACACAATACATGCTGAGCAGAGTGAAGACACTGTGTCCAGGTTCTGTTTAAATCCTTGCAAGAAGGGGAACTCAATGATACCTTGTAGCTGGTAAGCCACACAGCAGCTGTCAACCAACGGATTAAAAAATAAGACTTCTTGCTGTTGAACCAGGAACTGTGGCAAGATCACAGACATACACCTCCATCTTAAAGGTGATGTTAGATGTAACAGTGATATTACCCAGCTAGAAGGTACGACCACCCCCACTGAACATGATGCATGAATAGTATTAAAATAAATTAAAAATGGGGAGAAGTTGGCTCCTGGGAACTTTTGGGATCAGACAACAGGCTGAACTTGTCTTCATTCCTACAGCGACATCTATTGGGTAAGAACTGTACTCTATCCATGCTGAATGACTACCTCAAGCCAGATTTGGTTAGGGATTAGAGCTGGTTAGTATACTGCTTTGAAGACACTTTTGCAGCCAAATGCTATCACTAGATGTCTTCAAACCTTAACCTGTCACAGTTTTCAATTACATTAATGAGGAGTGCTATTCCATAAACTGTTAAGTCTTAGTCCTTTAAGGGTGCTAACGGTTGCTAGCAGCAGGTAACATACTGCACTGTGAATGCCCAGGGTCCCTCTTAACCTGTTGGCATGTCTCCTTGCATCTTTCCTGAGGCACCTACAGACCAATTAAGGATCCTTTAGAAGGGTGTCTTTCTGTTTGCATATGACCCTGAACAAGGTAGTTGAACCACACTCTCATCCAGTGGATTGTTCAGTGAAGGGTCCCTGGGTCCCCATAATAGAACTGAAAGAGTAATCAAACACAAATGGTTTGAGAAAATCTCTCCCCTTTACCATGACAGACTGCATACACACACACACACAAATATAACAGTTGATTTTACCTCAACACCAGCTGAAGCATCAAATACCGCTACTGCTCCATCTAGGACTCTCAAACAACGTTCAACTTCCACTGTAAAGTCCACATGGCCTAAAAAACAATCTTCCTTTTATACCATCATAATTCAAACAGGTACCATCAATAGGTCCTCACACATTTAAACAACATTTTTTTTCTTTCAAATAAAGTCAAAACAACTTTTAAACCAATTAAATTTTGCACCACATTTAAGACAAAGATGCTCTGTGACACTCCACCTCACCCTCTCTCCCTTAATAACATGAGTGCAACTAAAGAACAATACCTGGGGTGTCAATCAGATTGATTCTGTAGTCCTTCCAGTCAAATGTAACAGCAGCAGACTGAATGGTAATACCACGTTCTCGCTCTTGTGCCATAAAATCTGTCACTGTGTCTCCATCATCAACATCTGCAAACAGAAACCAGGACTGGGTAGGTAATCAACTCAAAATCTGAAATCATCTTTGAATAGAGATGTCAAGAGAGAATTGGAAATAGTCTCTCTTACACATATATATAAAAAAAAATAAAAATATATATATATATAAGCTATGAAAATTAGCCTTTTTGAAAACATTACAATGCCAGGTTATTTACCCAGGCTTCCTTTCCTAGGAATAAATGCCCTGCAAGTGAAAGACAAGCTATTCCAACAACTTTTTTGTTGTTCTTCTTAATCCCAGTAGCACCATGTGCATCCTAGAAACTAAACAAAGTCCAAAATCATGAACAAACTACAACTTTAAAAAACCTGGCTGCACTCACTGCATGGAATGTGACTGACATTTTGAAATTTGGTAATCAAAAGGTAATTAAGTCAAAAGTAAAGTACAAACAAACAAACCACCAAGTAAGAGGTTGGGCTTTGCTTACTTTTTAATAACAAGAGAAGCAGTTCATATTTTTAAATTAGTGGGATCCCAAGTTCAACTGCTTGACAAGCTGAACATCTTCTATCAGTCATATACAGTTGAGAACAGGGTATAAAACTTAAAATGTCAAAACAAAACACACACAGAGGCTGCTGTGACCATTTCACTCTTGAAGAATTCTATTAAACTTGCTGTAGCAAAGAAGTCTTTCTGTGTCATGGCTTTCAAAAGAAATGGATACTTTTTCTTACTCTGCCCTCTTCACAGGTCAAAAGAGAACTCAACAAACTCCTTTACCAGAATGGCCAATTAGCAACCAGCAAAATAAGGAGATTCCGCAATTAAATGTTAAATAAAACAACATGCTGAAAGTAAAAGAAAAATATCAACCTATGATATCTGAAATCAAAACTGCCATAGTGCAAAAAGGAACATCAAATTCAATTAAACTGCAGCACAACTTTGGAACAACTGCCTCTTACATGAGGTATTCCATCAGCAACTGTACTGCACGTAATTGTACACTATAAATTTCTTAAACCTATTGAAATACAAAAAGCATTTCTAACCTCCAAGTGTTCTTATATATCCAGAATAATACAGCATTCTCTCTGTTGTTGTAGTTTTGCCTGCATCAATGTGGGCCATAATGCCAATGTTCCGGATTCTGCATTAAGTGAAAACATTGTGGTTAGTGCAGTAATTTTTTAAGCCTGTGATAATTCTTATTTGTATAGTTAATATTCCCCAAGAACAGCACACCAGATTAATAGCATTGTTTCTCTGCTGCATATCTGATATAGTGTACACTCTAACACTGAAAAATGTCAGTATTGATATGGTGGATTTTCTTCAAATCAGTAGTACTGAACAGTGTTGCAACAGGCTTCCAAGCTCCATTTCATGGAAGGCCCCCTCTTGGGATCATGCTCACCCATCTGCCCTCCTGACAAACAGAAACAGCCCCTCCTCTCTCTTGCCCATCCCAATCCCTGACACCTGGTGCTCTAAACAACCTATTGCATATATATGCTTTACACCCCAAATACAGCACACCCAAGTTCCCATGAAGCTGTCCTGGATCTGGTTCAGCCTACTCTTCCTTCCTGACGTACCTCACCCGCAGCTCCCAGAACTGCTTTGCTTGCTTTGCACAGCACAGGCTTGTGATCAGCCCCCATGTTCACCACTAATGCTGCCTTGACCTCACCCTCAGGTACACAGTACCCTTCCAAGGGAACTTCAGCCCTGAGGCACTCCTTTGGCAGCTTAGCCCCTAACTGCCTTGCCCTCATCAAACGTGCCATGAAAACAAAGCACACAGCCCTGCCCACTGCAGCAGTCTAGCTGCCAAGACATCCTTCCCCCTTCTCCACCTCCCAGCAATACCATGGATTTGGAGCTTCCCTAACAGCCTGGCTTTGGTTATGATGGTGCAAGCAAGGGACAACACAGGACCTCTGTGCCACCAGCAGGCACTCTTTATTGAAATGCCACAAGGGTAAAGGTAAGCAAGTACTCACTTTATATCAAACATGCACATCAGATAGGCATGGCAAAAACCTACAGTTCTTTATCACATCAACTGTTCTGACTGAATTTACATGCCAACAATAAACTAGCTTCAGGTACCTGGATATATGAGGATTAATGACAGAATGCAGAGACTTAACATCTCCTGGAAACAAAAAAAAAAAAAAAAAACTTTTCAGACAGAACCCAATGTAGAAATATATTTAAGAAAACTTCTAAAAACCTTATTTACAAAAAGATTCAGAGCCACAAGTCATGACAATCTGTAATCTCTACCACCTCAAATTTCTAAAGAAATTAACCTAATTTTAAATAAACCTCTCCCCATCTCAAAAAAATAGAAATGGTTGAGAAAACAGCTGTAATTTAGAAAAAACAGAACAAAGGCAACACAGGAAAGTATCATCATCTTACTCTACAGACACCTACTTCAGTTCAAGACAACTGTAATGCTGACATTCATCTGAACTGGTGATTACATAATCAATTTAAAAAGTTATTTCTTCTTTAAGCCTTAAAGCTATACAGCATAATTCTCAGGGACAAAAGGCAAGCCGACCTGTGTTGAGAAAATATGGGACTGGGAAGCTTTAAAAGCTATTTTCTAGCAAGATACATTATTTCTCACATAGCTTAACTATAAAATAAGTTATCAAGGTAATTTTTTATGAAACCAGCCCAAAGTCAGTTATTCAAGCCATTGAAGTTGTGTTTCAGGAAAAAAAAAGTATAGTTCATCCTTGATAGGCCACACAGAATTCAACAACATTTAAGCTAACATTCCTTCACCACCTACAGATCATCTGTCTCATCAGAGACACACTGAAGCAGCATCTTACAGGAACCCTTAATGAGGGGTTCCAGCATACTTCACAACTGACCTGACTTCTTAAAACCTGTACCTTTGCTTATTATTGCTTTCTAAAGGTTTTATACTGTGAATCTACTGAGAAAAGAGCAGCAACACAAAACTCTTCAGTCCTTGAGCTAAGTGCTCTATTTATGTTTCATGCATTAAATTCTATAAAAAATGACCAAAAGAATACAATAAAACAAAAAGTGTACAGAAATAGAAAGAATTTCTTATTTTTATTCACTTTTAAATTAATCCTTACTATAAAGAAAACAACATAAACTTATACCTGGTGGAGAACTGTAATTTCTCAGACTGCAGTTTTGCTGTGTCACACCCATAACTCTCATTTTTGTATTTCTGAAATACATGTACTTGAAAGAAAAAAGAATTATAGAGAATGTTAATTGTTACGATGAGGTACTTTGTAGCCACATTTTTGGCAGCTGTAGAAAAATAAACTAAAAAAATCTACAGGAACAGATATTGTTGCTAGGTATTTATAGAAGGTCAAAAAACCAACTATTTAAAATCAGATGCTTGAAGTTGATGTCTACATTGAGGTTTAAACCAAAGTTGATTCAAATAATATTTGGGATAATCAGTAAAAATTTATGGCAGCATCAATATATTTTTCAATAGCCAAAAATTTTTAAATATGTCTAATTACTTGTGTAAATAATTTAACAATGACAAGAGTTAAGCAGTCAAAAAATTTACACAAAATTTACAAATTCAATTCCCAATTCTGAAGTCCCATTCCAAAATGGAAGTATGGATTGTCCCGAGGCCAACTGTTAAAGATAAAAAAACCCAAACAATAACCAACAAATCAATCACAAAAACCTTACTCAGAATAACACAAGTATTTCCCTTGCTCACAGAGGAAGTATCAAAGCTGAGGTAAAGCTCACCTTACTGCACAAACTTGATGACTTCAATGCATTCACTGAAAATTTCTCCAGAATTCTCAACATTCTGCCCCCCATCTCTAAAGCTGCTCCCTGGCAAGGAAAGTAAACATTGTACAAAATGTTGATGACAGGAAATACGCTAACCATGTTCCTCTGACATAACTCAATCACAAAACTTCATTCTTTTTCATGGGAAATCAGGTTAATATTTTTCAGGTTATTACTTTGCAAGTTAAATCAGTGTCAGATCCGTAATAATAATATTATTAAGCCTTAATACTGCAGCATAAATGCACGACCACAAACACTAAATATATTTCTCATGGAAATAATGTATTTCTGCAGGAAACATTAAAGCAGAATAACGAAAATTAGAGTTTACACTCACTCTCAGATAAGCTCCAGAGCATCGACTACCGATGAGCAAGGTGCAAACAGCTTTTCTAGTCTTGAAGAACGAAGGATGGCAAGACAAAATACCTGTTTAGGTCAGAAACAATAGAAAATATTAAATACTATGACCTTTTAAGCATAGCCAAAAGCAGCAGCGTCAAAAGCATTCCTAGATGGCTGCTGGTTATTTGAGGAGACATCACTGTCCAGCTCCCGTGACTCTCTGCTTCGTAGTAGTTTCACAATGCAGAGTAAGGACTCTAAGCACACGCTCACCTCCACTCTCTCATCTTGGAGCCGCACACGTCTCCTGGTGGTGCCGGCGCAGTTTGCTGACCGGGGGAGCGGGAAGGGCGCGCTGCCTTCACGTTGCCCGTGACGAGTCTCCAAGCCGAGCCCAGCCGAGTCCCGCCAAAGGCCGACCCCCGGAGGCTCACTGCAAAGCGACACCGCCTTCCTGGCCGCGTTCCGAACCCCCGGGGCGTTTCGTGCGCCGGCTCCGGGTCACCTTCTGCTCCCGGACCTCCCCCTCGGCCCAGCCCAGGACCGCGCCGGACCTGCCCCGGCCAGCGCAGCCGCCGGAAGGCAACCTGCTTCTGCCTTCCCCCGCTACCTCACCTCCCTCCCGCGTTCCGCTCTCCCGCCACAACCTGACAGACCAGGCAGAAAAAGCGCCTCTTGGACCACTCCCGCTCTGTTTCTCCCCCTCTCCCTGGCCTCGCCAAGCCCGGCGCGAAGCCCTCGAGGGGCGCGGACCGCCGTCTCACCGCCGGGAGGAACCAAAGAGGCGCGCGGAAGCGTTTCCATTCGGGGCCACTTCCCAGCAGGCCCGCCCTTTCCGCCGCGGAGCAGGCCGCGGGGCTGCCGACATGGTGGGAGCCGGCGCTGGGGGATGCGGCAGCCGGGGGCGCGGGGCGCGGGGCCGGGCGGCCGGATGCAAACGGCGCTGCGGGGGAGGGGCGGGAGGCTGCAGGAGGCCGGGTGGGCCCCGCAGTGAGGGTACCGCCGTCGGGCCGCCGCCTCCCCGCGTGTGGCGGAGGAGCCGTCACCGGCCCCTGGGCCGTGCCCGCTGAGCGCGCTGCCTTTGTGCCCACAGCCGCAGAACGAGCACATCGAGCTCCACCGCAAGCGCTATGGCTATCGGCTGGACTACCACGAGAAGCGGAGGAAGAAGGAGGGCCGGGAGGCACACGAGCGGTCCCGCAAGGCCAAGAAGATGATCGGGCTGAAGGCGAAGCTGTACCATAAGCAGCGGCATGCCGAGAAGATACAGATGAAAAAGACGTGAGTGTCTGCCTCCTTTCTGATACCGTCCCGTCATCTTGACGCTTGAAGGATGAGATAAGGCGTTGATATTGCTGCAAAGAGCTCACTATTGCTTGAGTCACGTGTTATGGTCTTTAATAGAGATCGCGCTGTAGAAGGAAGGGGGCTTTGCCGCAGCAGACACATTTCAGAGTCCCTCTCTTTTAAATGAATGTTAACAATTTTGCTGCTAGGAGTACTTCCTGAGACAAGTGTTGATGAGCAGTAACAGTGACTACTGTAATCATGACAAAAAAAGTGAACGCAATTATCTGGAGCTTTTAGATCAGCTGCGTGTTAGTGTAGCAAGAGGCAGTATTTTTTAGTGGTTAATAGCAAATATACAGTAGCATACAAAGTATTTAAGCAGAAGATGAGGCCTGTCTGCAAGGATAAACAGCAGTGTCGAGCATAGACGATAAAAGCATTTTTCTGTAAATTTTATCTGTTATCTGGAACTTGAAATCAAAGCTGTTAATAATGCCTGAAAACTAGACAAGAAAACAGTACTCCGTAGTGTGAAGCCTGTAGGGCAGGTCTTTGTTTATTCGATGCTGGCAGTGAGGGGGATAGCAGCACCACAAACTCACCTGTCTGTTCTTTCCACAGCACTAGCTTTTTTGCTTTTCTTACTTAATGTGCACATTACACTTTCATGGCCTTCATGTTGCAACATACTTTCTAATTACATGATTATGTGAGCTCTTGTGTGTAGCACATTGGCGGTTTCTGCACGCATGAGGTGGTCGCCAGCCTCCTGGTGGTTGTTTTTGATGATGGCTCCTTAGTCTTCCACAGGCTTGAACTTTTCACCGCAGTTCCTGCACATGCTCTGTAAGATCGTTTGCTCAAGTAGCCAGTGGTTAGCTTGTTCTGCTAAATTTACATGTTATTAAAACATGCTTCATTCACATACCCTGCTACAAAGTAACTACTTCTTTCTGCATAGCTCTAGCTTTTTGCATAGCTCAAGCATTATCTTGTTGCCTCGGCATCATTAAGTCTCATTCATTGCTAATAAACTTCATACCTATCCACCGTGTAGTTTTTGCTGGTTTAAAAGTGTAGATAGTTGTTTTCCTCTGCTACTTTTAAAGGTGATGGGTTTATTAACTTGTTATTAGTTTGTGGGTCTTTTCTTCCCCTCAGTAAACAACCTCAGAATTAAAAAAACTTGGCTCCTCTTGCAAACACACATTCCTCACATGTGTAAGCATTGCCATCAAATCTCAGAAGAGGAATAGAATGGGGTTTTTTTGTCAGCAGAGAGGAAGGCTACCCTCTCTCAAAGTGCTTGGCTGTTTGATTTGGGTCACACAAATTCCTTAAAGAGGTGCATGACTTTCTTGTGTTCCTGTCCTGGTAGGAAGTGACAAGATTAAGTGAAATTAATAGTTTACCTTGAAAATTATTTAGTATTATTCCTTAAATATAAATACATAATACTTCACAAATACCTCTTAAAGAAAATTTGAGCAGGCACAGGCTAAGTTAAAATGGTATATCTAAAAATAAGTCTTTTTTCTTGTGCTGTTAGTATTGGTTTTCTTTCTTTGCAGCATTAAAATGCATGAGAAGAGAAATACAAAGCAGAAGAGTGATGAAAAGACACCCAAAGGAGCTGTACCAGCATACCTGCTGGACAGAGAGGGCCAGTCCCGGGCCAAGGTCCTCTCTAACATGATCAAACAAAAAAGAAAGGAAAAAGCTGTAAGTAAATGTATTAAAGTTCAGATACCTAAAATTACATGTAAAAACAACCACTTTATATTGCTGATGCCAAGGTTATGTAACAGCCTCCAAGCAAAGACTGATTAAAACATGAAATCTTGAGTGACTGAACAGTTTAGAACAATGTGAGCATATGCAGTATCTTGATTTTTGGAACTTTTAACTGCTAATTAAAGTAAGTGGCTATGAGTTGCATAACAACTATGGTCTACCCCTTTGCTTTCCAGAAATTTGATTTTATGCTTTGGTTTTTCCCCTTTCATTTAAATATGTGACAGGTAAGAATATTGACCTTTTTTTTTTCTGTTTTACCCTCCTTCCAGGGGAAGTGGGAGGTGCCTGTGCCAAAGGTTCGTGCGCAAGGAGAAACAGAAGTTTTAAAGGTGATTCGTACAGGAAAGAGAAAGAAGAAGGCATGGAAGAGGATGGTTACAAAAGTTTGCTTTGTTGGAGATGGCTTTACTAGGAAGCCTCCTAAGTACGAGCGATTCATTCGACCAATGGTAATGTTTTAGAGCTTTAAAGAACATTTAAGTAGTAATTCTTTTGACTTACTGCTTTGATTTTCTGTGTTAAAGAAACTTTCTTGTGTGATTATGCACTTGATCATTACTCATATAGAACATTCCTGTTAGTTTCCTTGCCAAAATATAAACCTCTAATAGCATGGAGGGTGGGGAGATGCCTCTACAGTCCCAGTCTATGTTGAAATTCCTGCTTTTATTCCTATAACTCAGATGATGCCAGTCAGTTAAAGCTACGAGCTTTTGAATTAGCGTAGGAAAATCTTTATCAAAAATACTTTACATATATTTTAAAGATGGAGGTGTCTTTTTCAAGCTGCACTGATTCTCCGAACTGCAGAAGCCCACTCTGTTCTAGGACTTCAGAAATCCCTCCTTTTGGCTTAAATAAGCTTGAAGCACGGTTGTGACTGTGAAGGGAAAAGCTGTGCCTCCAGCCCAGCCTTTACTTACACGGCTGCAGGAGCAGTGCCCGGGCGCTGTTAGCCTGGCAGCACATAGGCAGAAGAGCTGGATTCAGTGAGATAGTGTTGGTTTTATATAAAGAGCCATTCCTGTTCCGTTACAGGACTCAGCAGTCACTGTGCAGACTGCCCATTGAATTGTTTTTCACTGCTAGTTTGACAGTCTTACACAGCAGCCTTGGAAAGATTTTTTTGACACAGAAAAATTTATGGTACATAATGGTAAAGGACCCTATATGAAGTGCAGGTCACTAGATGAAAAACTGCTTTAGGAGATGGGTATTTCATATTTTGTCATACTTTTTCATGGAACAGAAATTGTCCAAGGCAACAAGTATTATTGTTGGGCAACTACTAAAAATTGACACCCTGAAAACATACATGGAAAGATTTATCTTTTTATTAACCAGATTTTAAAATAAGTCTGTCAATCTACAATAGGCAGATGGCATTCTGTATTCTAAGTTGTTTCATTCTTCCTAGTCTTTCTAAACATATAGAGATGAGGACATAATTCCCAAAGTGTTTAACTAGATCAGTTGTGAGAGTTTAAAGCAAATATTAACTCATTCTAACAATCTTTATGCAACAGGGCTTGCGTTTCAAGAAGGCACATGTGACACACCCTGAACTTAAAGCTACTTTTTGCCTGCCTATCCTTGGTGTAAAAAAGAATCCATCATCTCCTTTGTATACACAGCTGGGAGTAATTACTAAGGGTACTGTCATTGAGGTGAACGTGAGTGAGCTTGGCCTTGTGACACAAGGGGGCAAAGTTATCTGGGGTAAGTAAATTTAACTAGTTATACTGCTGAACTACTTTTTAAAGTTTTTAATCTTCCTTGCATCATGTGTTGTCAAGATCTCGTCCTCTAGTCATAATTGATGGATTGTTAAAAGTTAGGTTTGGGCTGTAGCAGAAGCAACTAATAGCAACTCTAAAAATACGTTCTTTAAGTGTTAATCTTACGCTTTCCTTTCACACTTGCAAAATCAAATTAGATAAAGTTCAGAGCAAAGACTCAGCTTGCTTGCTTGTATATCATATTGAGCAATGCCACAAATCTGTTACCGTGTGTACCATGAACAATTGAATTATTCTTGCAGTGGAAGTTCTATGTAGGAGCCTCATTAACAGATTCTGCACCTGGGATGGGGCAGCCATGGTTGTATGTATGGAGTAGGGAACAGTAGGCTGGAAAGCAGTGCCATGGAAAGGAACGTGGAGGCCCTGGTTGATGAGAAGTTGAACATGGTCAGCAGTCTGGCAGCCACGAGGGCCACCTGTGTCCTTGGCAGGCATCAGCCAGGCAAGGGTGGGGATTGTCCTGCTGTGCTCTGCTCTGGGGTGGCCTCACCTCGAGTGCTGGGGGCGGTTCTGGGTGCCATAGAATGAGATACAAAACTATTGGGGAGTGTCCAAAGGAGGGCCACAAAGATGATGCAGGGTCTGGAGGGGAAGCTGTTTGAGGAGGGGCTGAGGTCATTTGGTTTGTTTAGCCTAGAGCAGAGGAGACTGAGGGGAGATGTCACTGTGGTCTTCAGTGTCCTCACAAGGGGAAGCTGAGGGGCAGGTCCTGATCTCTTCACTCTCATGGCCAGTGACAGGACTGGAGGTAACAGCACCAAGCTGAGTCAAGGGAGGTTTAAGTTGATATCAGGGAAAAGGTTCTTCACCTAGGCTGTGGCTGAGCAGTGGAACAGGCTACCCAGGGAAGTGATCACAGCACCAGCCTGACAGATTTCAAGAGGCATTTGAGCAATGCTTTCAGGCACATGGTGTGATTCTTGGGGGTGTCCTGTACATGACCAGAAGTTGGACTCAATGATCCTGATAGATCGCTTCCAACTTAGCATATTCTGTGATTCTGTGATCTTCATAGGATCAGGCAGACTTCATTTAACAGAGGAGTTCCCTTGGACAGTAGGAAACCTGAGGTTTTTTTTAATCTCAGAATTCTAAATGATCCATTTATAAAAAAGGAGCTTTAATATAATGTTTAGAGAACATAAGTTTGCAGCTCAGTAGAAGGTAGATTTAGATTTCAAAATGCATTTGAGTCCCTGTGCTTTAGAGACTTGTTGATTGAATTTGCCGATATAGAAAAATCTAATTTATAAGAACTGCTTCCAGGTTTTGTACACATGTAATTCCCTTTTCTCTCTAGGGAAATATGCCCAAGTAACTAATAATCCAGAAAATGATGGCTGTATTAATGCAATTCTACTTGTTTAAATTGGATACCAAGTGTTGGATGTGGACACCTACAAAATAAGTGGACTATACCCAAATCTACAAAATCTTTGGAAACTTCAGCCATTCCAGAGGAGTGACCCTACAAGCTGATGAGGAACTTCAGCCAGAAACAACTGCTCACATTTTTATATTTATGTTTGCTCAGCTGAACATTGTCCAAATAAAGAGATTTAATTTTTATTTCCTCATGTGGTATGGATTTGATCTAAACCTTCTTGGTGTTTTTACAATAGCAGTTTCCTTGCTTAAGTATGTTGTACCTAATTCAGGTCACATTCCCATATGGGAAATACAGCCACTATCTCACACAATGTCCTGCTGTAACAATTAAGGTACAGAAGTGGGTGCTAATTTGTATTCGACTTCTGGGAAAGAAGACCTGGGAGGCTGCAGCTGGAATCTTACTGCAGACTGACATTAGAAACTAAGCACCAAGTTTGATACCTGCCCCTGCAGAATCATGGGCTTGGGAACATGTGAGCAGCAATGGGGGTGTGTGTTACAAATGAGTGTTTGAGATTGCTTAAAAAACCACTGGCAAGGGCACCAGAAACAAACATTTAATATTAAGCAACAGCACAACAAAGTTCATTGGCAAGATTTGCTCTACTTCTGTGAGACAGTTAAGGCACACTTAAGGAAAAAGCGACACAACAAACCGAAAAACAAAATCTAGTAAATTAAAGCAGAAATTAACCAAGAATTACCAAAGGGGTATATGTGTGTGTGTGTGTGTGTGTGTGTGTACAAAAGGATAGAAAGGGCAAGGATAAAAAAGAAAACACCCTATAAGCGCAGCAGCACTCATATGTAACCATGTTTAACTTTTAGCTTAAACTTCACTCATAACTTAACTTATAACTTAGCCTTAACAATTTAACACAGGAATAACATTTAACAGGACTTAACCTAACTTGTATCTTAACAACTTAGCAAAAGAGCAACACTTGACAACGTTTAACTTAGCTTGTGTCCTTACCTTACAGGCCTAACTTAGATACCTAAGATGCTTAAACATCTAAGAAAGCAGAATTTCTCCTAGATTTTCTGTAGCATGTGTGCACATGCATGCACACAAAGAATTAGTGCAAGGTACCTCTGAAACATTCCCCTCAAAGGTAGTGAAATGCTCACTCTGGATGCTTTTGATGTCCTCAGCAGCCAAAGGGTTGGGCCTCAATGAGTGAGGGTATCCTTGTTTAGCAATCCTGTGTATACAACAAACAAGGGTTAGCTGGCTCTGAGAGGCCCCACTCAGAAGTTGCTAGTTGCAGCCTGCTGCAGCTCAGGAGATCTTATTTTTGACCTCTGTTTGTGGGCCTGAGAGAGTGGATTTCAGTCACAACTGTTTCATCCTGGCCATAGTTTGGCTCAGCCAGTTTATTTGAAAGTGTTAGAGCAACGATGTTAGGGCAGTCAGGCAAGAGAAACTGTTTTCAAGGCTCTTCATTATGAAAACAGGAGCTTGTTATCAGTTGTTTCTGAGAGCAGGCAGTGTTTCTGATGAGCCCTAGAGGAGCTGAGCCCTGGTGCTGTTCAGTCACGGCTGAGGCCCAGCAAGCTTTTGTCAGATCACAGTGGTGCCTGGAAAAGGAGCAGGGGATGCACTACTACAGAGCAGGGTGAAAGATAACCACAAGGGCAGCTGCTCTCCACCTGCCCCCTTACCTCCTGCCTTTCTCCCCTTTGTTTCCATGACTGCATTAATGGAATTAATTAATCTAGGAGAGTGTAGCACCATAGTTTCAAGCAAGAGAACAGTTTCAGAAGTTAAAATGTATTAATTTAAAAGGGCTTAAATATGTGACCTTTGAAAATGGTTTGACAGTCTCGATACTACAATTATTTGTAGCAATTTTGGTGGCTTTAAGAAATACTGAAGAGAAGCTAAAGGTCACAAGCTTTAGCTGATCAATATATATTTAGCTTGCATTCTTGAAATAAAAGAATCAAAGGCTACTTCTAAACTGGAAGCTTTCAGCAATGTTGCAACTGAATTGGTAATCTTGCAGTCATGGATTTAGTGGTAAACAGAAATATTTTATCACTATAAATATCCACACTCACCACTTTATATTCTTATTCTTAAATAGTACTTCACTTCTAGCTAAAGAGTTTTTAGCACCAGTTGCAAATCAAACCCTAATAAATTTCCTTCAGTTTATACAGTCAGTAGTCACCTACAGCAGATTTGAGTATATCCAGGTGTAGAGATTCCACCACCTCTGAGCAACCTGATCCAGCATTTGACCACTTAAATTTGACCAGTTTAAACTGGTTTTTATTTAAATAGAATTTTCCCCAACTGGGCACCACAGGATATCACAGTTATATCCTGCAGTGATACCTGGCCTCTGCCTCCTCCATAGATCTCATTAGGTTTTTGCCTTGATTAATGATTCCTGCACAGTTAAACTCCCCTTGAGCTTACCAGAAACAGTCCATAAACAGGAATTTCTGATGCCTAACCAAGGAGGGGCACAGGAGATGATTGCCCATCCCCAATAGTCTTACTTACCTGAACCATAGCCAGTGGAACGGTATTATTATTACTGGACTTTTGAAGAATTCCAGTAATTACTTACAGCCAGGATGATGATTAATTGATGTCTTAAGTCAATCAACTTAAACAATCCTATAAACAATGTTCCTAAGTGAGGCCCTTCTAACCCTCCTGGGCCACAGCGGGCTCCTCTGAGTGTGACACTTCCCACAGCTCACCAACTCAAGAGTTTGCAATACTCAGAGGACCCATGTCAAAAGCTGAAGATGGGACCTGAACTGATAGCTCCCCATACTGCATAAGGCTCAACCCTCACTCCTTCAGAAATGCAAAGGCCTTCAATATGAGTATTTCACTGAACTTAAGGGGAACTTTAGTAGGTATCTTTATCTTTGTACGTATGCACATACACACACACATATCTGTGAGTTGATTTAAACACACTGTAGCAAGTACACTATAAGCTTTCCATCTCAGATCTGTAATTATGTTATACTGTTGAGTAAATCCTATTGAATCTCTTCATAAATGTTAAACTAGTCAATGACTGAGTGTTGCCAAGTCCTTTACAGATAAACCACTGACGAAGTCCAGAACTATGACTGTTCTCAATCATGCTCTGTCAGCAGTTTGGAAAGCTGTGGCATCCCATCTGTGAGGAGAAGGAATCATCCAAAATTCATATGTGCTTGTGGTTGAACAGAATGATAAAAGTCAGAGAATCCTCAAAATTCCATACTTAGCATGGAAATTGGTATGTTAGTCCCTGATCTCCTAGACTCACCAGTGGAGTTTGGATAAAGGGTAGGGTGAAAAGGAAGAGAGATGAGGGAGGGGGAAAAGGGAAAGGAAAATCCAGCGGATGGGGCGTCCAGGTCCTGGGGCACATGTGCACCCGAGCTTCATGGAGTCATGGAGATACCTCAGCCCCATTCCTGTGCCTGCACTGTACTGTGTTGTGCTTTATTTCCAGAAGCCAGAACAAGGATGTTTGTCCTGAAAAAGTGCTGCCCTACCTTTGTATGTCCCCATCTCAATCCATGTCCTGCTCTTGCTCACTGTGTAATTACCAACAAACCTTATCTTCTATGCTTCTACAAAAGTAAGGGGGTCCTCTTTGAATGTCATGACTCAGCAGGAGGTCTCCCTAACCTTTTTGCATTCCCTATCTCTGTGAATAATTTCAGATTGATTCTAATTCAATTTTCCTTTGTATGCTTCATCTCTCTAGTAAGTAATAGAGTGAATCTTGCCATCAAACTTTTTAAAGTCATGATTTGCAAATTTATATTAAACCTGCTTTTGCTAATACCTTTGACAGTGGTCCATTAAACAACCTAAACTACTTGTGACATACACTTCCATTCCACCAGGTATGTGTACACAAGGTTAAGACTCTCCTGAGCTTTCTCTTCTCCAGAGATGAGATCTCTTCTATCACAGATGCTTCTTGTCTCAGATTTCAGATCTGGAACTCTGGCAGGAAGTCAAGCAGCTGCTTTTGTACAATCTTTATAACTTCTCTTATAGGATCCTACAAACACAGTAACTGTAACCATAACCTGTTACTATTTTATTAGTTTGACACACTGCCCCACTCTAGACTTGGTAACTTACAAGTATTTGAAAGTAAGAGAGGGTAACAAACCAGTAAGTTACTTGCTTGAAGAGAGGGCATTTTGTCAGAATAGATAAACCTGCATTTATTTTTATAAACCAAAATTCTTGTTGCTTTAGTCTTTGCTGAACATTAACAACATGAAAAGAATATTTTAATTTCCTACAGCTGTCTTGAAAACCTTTACTATATTTAGTGCTATAGATACATAACTTGTTGGCTGAATATCACAACTGCACTTAAGACATTTTAATGTACCACACTGTGGGGAGTGTGTTACAGCATTTCTAGTTGGCTTGTCTATAGCAAACTATGTCAATAACTCCTAAGTTTACATCATGTTGCAGAACTGACATAAACAGCAGAATGCATGCCGTAATGCTCAGAAGAGCCTATTTTGCTGCTTTTTAAAAATAAAATCTGATGCAAAAGCTAAAGAAAATTATTTTCATTGATACAAGGGTTTTTAACTAATAATTTTTGATTTCTTAAAAACTCCTTTACAGAAGACGGGTGGTAAAATTCATGTTCCAGTGCATTGAACCACTTTAAAATGTTCTTCCTATATAATAGGAAAAGGACTCAAATATTAAGAACCAAGCAAAAAATAATCACAAAATAAGAGTTTATTACTACTTCAAAACATTTCAAAAGCAGCCAAGACAGTACTAAAAAAAAAGAAAAAATTAACACAGTAACAAGACTAAGGTACAATACTATGCAATAGCAATACATCTTTCATAAGATTTATAAACAGGGTATCACCAGTTTAGAAAACAGCTAACACCACATTTGTGGAAATAAATTTAAAGTGTATCCCCATAGTAATATTTTAGAACAGTCACTTAGAAGCAAGGAAGCTGAAACTTAGGCCAATTTGTTGCTAATAGTGTCAATGACATTGTAAATGATCAATTTGATTACTGACATTTACAAAAGAAATGGTACAAAAAAGCAGCAAGGTTGGACATCATCTGAAATAAGTTAAAGCGCTTTTGAAATAAGATTTTACACTTTCATGCGAAGGACTGTGAAACAGGAGAACAGCAAACAAGAATTCTGCATTAAATTAAAATGGATCAAGAGAGAATATGGGAGAAGCAGTACAAGACAGACATTTGAACAAATATGGGATTCAAGTACAAAACCATTTACCATTTAAGTGCAAGGCTGAAGTCACAAATTAATGTTCTTTAAACTCTATTCCTAGACTAAATAAAGCTCAAAAATAATACTGCCTGCTTTCACTGTACACACATAGTTCCACAGCATGTTGTAATAACATTTGGTACAAACTTGTATAAAGTTGATCTTTTAATCTTTCGTTGCTGGTGCAATAGGATCTTTAAAATTGTTTAAGAGTTTGATATTAATAAGACAGTTAATAGTCCCCATGGTAAAGCACTCCAGTCAATATAGTTGTCAAACACGTTCCCTTATATAAGTGTAACAGAATTAATAAGGTATTGAACTACTGTTCCTGTGGGACAATCAGTACAGCAATAAAAACTATTTCTTAAAGTCAGTATTTTGATTTTGCTACTCTGCATTTACTGGAGAAAGATTGATGCCAAAGAAGTTGTAGAAATAAAACGTGTTCTTTGGTGCAAAGTACTGCTGTGATCACTGTTAGAACAGTGTCCATCTTTCATGACTGTACTGGTTATTGGAATTGCTAATTGCACCACAACTGCCGACATTCTGTTTGCAAAAGTCTACTCATCAGCTATTACCCCAGGCACCCCAGATTTATAAAGGTATCTACTCAAGGGTGTACTTTTAACATGTGAATTTAAGTTCAGTATTTAAAACTGACTCACTGAAATGAAATTATTTTATCATTCTCAATAGAAACGAAAACTATCCTAATATCATAATCTCATAATATTTATGTATTTACTCCGCAAATGTCTCAAAAGAAAGATACTAATTGAAATCATTCCAACTTAGCCATGAAAAGTAAAATCTGGGTGAGTGAAATTACTTCTCATGAACAGTTTTCCAACCTCACCAGGAATATAAGTGATAAACATACATATCAAAAATCCACCTAGAAGTAATTGAAATTACGGGGGCTCACAAGTAAAAGAGTACTTAACTTTTTCAGAGTGGATACATTTGTATCAATTGAAGGACTCAGAAGATGAATCTTCAGTAAAGCTTGCCCTAAAAATGGAAGATGAGTTGCAGTACACTGTATACAACCACTCTATTTTTTGAGGACCACCAGTCCTCAAAAATCCCCAATTCTTAGCAATGCAATAGATGTGTTTTCTAGCCACTTCTTTTTTTAAAAGAATTAATCTCAGCAGTAAAAGAGAAACCATACAGAAAATATCAAAAGTTTTGTCTTACATGCTTTATATAAAAAGCTTTATGAGTTTTAGAAATGTTTAAGGTTTACTTGAATATGTTTATACACAATCAGGAAAGATCTTGAATATTTATCAATCATGGGGTTCATAGTGAGTACCTGTATGTATATTGATAAGATACTATAGCTAGATGCAATAGTTCAAGAAACCCTTACTTAACTCAGTAATCTCACATACCCTGAATCTAAAGTTAACACATTTTTTTAAGCCGCCTTTTTTTTTCCTGTAGATTGCTCTTAACAGATTAAAAAGGAGCATGGTACTTCATCACATGAAAAATAAAAAGCATGAATATATCTTAAAAAGTTAAAATATCATATAAATAGAGTTAAACTTTATAAGCATAAAATCCAAAACCAGATTCTTACATTAACTTCATAAAGGGATAAAAGTTAAGATAGCATTGCAACTATTCAAGTGAACTTGTACCTCTGTTTTTGCAACACTGCAAAAGACTAGTTCACACATCTTGGAAAAGGCATATGCAGGATAAAAGGTGTAATTTTCTGTTCTCAGAATCATTGTTCTTTTATTTCTGAGTTTTTAGCCATTACAAAAGGATCTGCATTTACTAGAAAGAAACATACAGCAAACTAAGGCCAACTTAGGTATGTGTGACAAGTTAAATACACAGTTTGCCAAGAGAACCTCAGAAGGGAAATGAGCATGAAAACTCTGTGTTTATTTCTGTTGGCATACAGTGAATTTTGGTTGCTGCTTTTAAGAAAAGTCATCAACTGGGAAGCTATCATCCCAGAAATTACACTCAAGTTAGAAAACAAATGTGGGAATTAGAAGTATTTGCAAGGTATCACCCACTAACTCCTAAAGGCATAGAAGTTTGGCAAGCAAGCATTTGCTGAAATACCCACTAATACACTAATGAATATCACCACCACCTGAAATGTCAGTGCTCACAGGAGTCACACACCTGGAAGACACAACATTTTAGTAGTTACCCCACAGCACCAGCCAATTATTTGGAAACACAAAGAACCACTTCCATTCAGACCAAAACAAGATCAAGAGTAGTCATATCTTTTCCTGTAATGCAACAAGGAAGCAGCTCAACACATGCAAGTAGTTAGGAAGGCAGTTCAAATGATTCCACACAGAGGCTCCATTCCATATACTCTGGAAAAACACGGGCTTACCAAAATGCTTGCTTTGGAAGCTACAAAGTTTACTGCGTTTAGGCATCTCTTAATCTTTGCTCAAGAAATCCGTTATCAGGAAGTGCTGTGGCAGACACTGCACTGCACTCTACCAACTCAGCTGTTTCAAGGGATTCTCATGAAAGAGAAGTGCTGCTCACGTTGCATTGATCTACTGAGCTACGCCTTCTTGTACATTTTGAGACCTAGAATGAAGAATCTTACATTCTTTTAATCTCTTAAGCCTGTGGGAAGGGAACAAGAAACAATGAAAGATTTTTCTTGTTCTGCTTTTCTCCACAGTAGAGAACACAAAGTTATTAAAAAAAATTATCTCCAGTCATGTACAGTGACAAGGAAGTCTATAGCAATTTAAGGGACCTTGACAGGGCCAGGATTTCACACTGCATTTTTCTTCCATGACTACCACCTCAAATATACAAACTATTCAATTTGAAAGCACAACTGTATTTATTCATCATGTATCCTTTATAAAGGGAGGAGACTGGCTATTTACTTTCATACTGTGAAGAAGTTCAATTTCTAGTGGTTAAATTTAAAAAACAAATCAAAACTTGAGGAAAGGTGATGAACACAAGAGGAAATCCAACACAGAATTTTAAGCACATGTGTCCTGTGCCAGATATGGTGCAGTTACACCTTAACGTTTTACACAAAATAGCCTTGTTATAAATAGATAAATTATCACTATTTGATTTTTAAGCTGGCTTTCCTTTTTTCTTGGGTGGACCTTTGTAGCCCTTAGCCTTTCTTCGCAAGTTTCTCCGATCTACAACGGGTACCTCAATTTCTGCTTCCTCAGAGCTGCTGTCAGCAGCCCGCTCTGCCACTGTCTGCGTGTAGTGATCTGGCTGCTCTGCAGACTCTTCTGAGGGCTCTTCCAATTGATTCTTCTGTGCCTCCTGTCCAGAAGGCTGCTGAAAAGAAACACCCTCAAGTTCAACCATTACCAAGGAGCTCTGACTCAAGGCAGCAGGGGCCTCCTGTGAGTTGTGCCCTGCTTCCTCATTTTGATCTTCTAATGAGGAAGGTAGGTTTTCAGAAACAGATTCTTCTGCTGCTTCAGTCACCACAGAGTTGGGCAGGCCATTGTCAGAGGGCTCTTCCTTTGATGCCACAGCAGCTGCGTTTTCAGTGCTGGCCTTTTCAGACTCTTGCTGCTCTTCAGTGCCCTCCTTCTCTACTGATGTAACTTCTTCAGTCAGCATTTCTGAATCATTTTCATTTAAAACCTATGGGTGGAGGAAAACAATCAAAGGGACAATTAGTTGAAGGTAAAAGACACTGAACAACTACTGCCTCTTGTTATTAACATCAGAGGATAGTTTGGCATTCAGCAGGTTTTTAATTCTACACGCATAACTTGAAAAAATAGTCCTCCTTTTTGCACAAGACTATTTTGTGATCTGCATTTCATATCCAGAGTTGCTCTCTGATTTTCAAATTGTTCAAAAGAGTTGAATAATTTGAGGTGCAGGAAAAACACTCTAATATTAATCCCAAGGGAAAAAAAAATAATTTAGACAAATACAACTATTGTTTTGCTAGCATATAATAATCTGCTTTTGCACTATAAACAAGAAAACAGTAAAACCTGTGTTCTGAAAGCAAAGGCATTTTAGCAGTAGTTAATTATTTGTACACCTCATCAGGCACAAATTGCTAGACAAAACAAGTGTGTGGCTTTTCACTCTTACCAAACCAGTATTTTAGTGAGAAACAGCAGTTTCATGACTGTCAAGGCAAACTGCTGCAAACTTATCTTTCTTTTGGGTATCACATGCATATAGGTCCCACTTCTACACATTGAAACAGAAATGTTAATGTATTCTCCTTATGGATTTACATCATCTGGCCTAATAATTGCTTCTCCTAGTAATTTCATACAATGTCAGGGGCTACTTTCTGTTACTTAACAAAAGAAAAAAAAATCCCTGCAAGATAAATACACTTTGAAGTAAAAATGACTTCACATTTTGTTTCAGTTCTCTCACCTTCTCTGATTCAGTGTCTTCTGGGGGTTTTGCTGGAGCATCAAGGGTTAATGGAACAAATGGTGTTACAGGTTCTTTTCCTTGATTCTCAGATAGCAATTTTGATTCGCCACTTGGAACTTCATTTGCCATCTCCCCTTCAACCATGAGTGAGGTCTTACCAGTTTCTTCTGCTACCTCACCATTAAGAGGTTCTGATGGCATTTCCTAAAAAAAAAAAGGTCATATTTGTAAGTCAAAATTATGCCCAGCTATTGTTGCCCAGCACTAATGGATGTACATGCGATCTAAATTTGCAGCTTAATGTGAGAAGCAGATACCTGAGATATCTAGAATTGTGTACTAAGAAGACAGAACTTAATGCAGATTGGCCAACTTAGCCTGAGTATTAGTTTGTTATTGTCACTTGTACTAAATATATGACCATAGCTTACAGTTAGGAGCCAGGACAAGAAGTTTTCAATGCATGTCTCATGCCTCCTGCAATCATTCCTTGAACCTAACATACACAAAGTCCACTTTCTCATCCATCAGTAAGAACAAAAACCCCTGAGGCATTGCTAGGCATAAAGAATATTCAGAAATTTAAATTCAAGTTGTTAACAAGGTGAAGCTAAAAGCTGGATTTAAAATTGAATTTTAAATCCAACAGGCAATTTTTAAGTAGAGAAGTAAAAAGAACCAACAGAAGTCACTGAAGCATACCAGGTACTGATGTATTGAAAAAACTTTTCTTTAAGATTAGAGATATTGGGTCAGATCTTGATCTTATCCCAGTTCTCTGGAATTTCTCATTAGGAGAAATCAATGAAGAAAAGTAGGATGGTAGACAAGCTAGAAATTCATCTTACTGAAGATCCTATAAACTCTATTGTTCAAAACACATACAGTGAAATATTCCCTGAAACTAATTCTGTACTAGCCTTCAGATATATTTCTTCAGATACATTTCTTAATGAAGCACTGGTGCAAAAAACCAAAGAACTGAGAATCACATGGAGCAAGGTAGCAAGCACCACATTTAACAGAAACTGTAGCTGTATTCCAAACCTATCTGCTATTGCTATCCCATCCAGCTCACCTCCATCTCACTTTGTTTCTCAGAGGGTGATACATGCATTTCCGCTTCTAATACAGACTGGTCTTCATTTTCAACAATTATTTCCTCGTCCTTCTCAACAGTATCCACCTTAGGCACTTCTGCTAAGTCTTCAGAGCTTTCAGATGCATGGGCAAGAAGTTCTGGCCTGTAGGTATTAAGATATATCTTTTAGATTAATACATAATTTTGGTGATCTCAGTGGGGAAATTCTTTCATGACCAATTATGTAGTACATACTTGCCATAGGAAACACAAATCTAGAAAACTAAGTGCATCTAAAAATGGCTAACTCCTCACTAGGAAAAAAATAATAACAACTAGGCAATTATAAAATTATATCTGTCTCACTTCCATTTTACGGGAAAGAAATCTGAAATTTCTCTAAGCTTGTTACTTTAAATTTAGAAAGTAGTGATGTATTACATATTTGAAAGCTACAAAGGGTTAAGAAAAGCAGCAACTTCTTTCCCCCCCATCCCCACTGTAGAAACAGTTTCAAATAATGGAATTATGAAAACAACTGTATTCGTATAATCACTGAAAATACAGATGTTACAAAGACCATGACTGGAAAGTAACTCAAGGTAATAAACACATTATGAGTGAATAAGTTACCATCAGCTAGAGGTTAAATCAGCAAATATCTAAAGATGAAGCCGTGGTGCACTGCCACTACTGCAGGGTAGTAACAGTAACTCAAATATTCAGTTCTCATTTTCAAGATGATAAAGTTTAGATGAACTGAAACTATTACATACAAGCAAAGAAAAAAGTGCAAGTAATAGATTCACAGTAGTCTACTTTGTGATCTCATAGTAAAGGCAGTACTGGAGGGTTTTATCCTACATGCCAGTCTTGAGATGAAAGTAGGACTCAACAGGAAAGTGCACAACAGAAGACCCTCTTTCATTTGTTGGTGTGCATGGAAAATACCAAGCCCATATGCTGTTCTCATGCCTTCATTTTAGCATTCCTCTTTAGCTCTGCTTAAAAACACCATTAACACATCTTGTGTAACAGCAACACCTCATTGCCTTAATTTTGCAAGGCCCAAAATTTGACATTCAAATTGGGTTAGTTTAGTAACCAAGCATATCAGGTTAGTCCTCTCACATATGAACTAGCCAATTATTAGAAGTAACAGCATTTCTTAAGCTGTAGCAGCATCAAGTGTGCTGCTTGACCTGTTTGAACCAGCTTAGGGCAGTGCACTCACAGTGCAGCACAGCAATACACTATCTGTAATTTCACAGAGCAATTTAAACACAAAAATTAGGCACTGCTTAGTGGAAGGCCTCAGCTGCGCAAAGAAAATCCCCACAATAAATTCTGTTTAAAGAAGCTTCATGTCACAAGCTTGAGTGATTTCCTGTAAGATAAACAAGTTATCTTCAGTTTGTCTAAAGAGGCTTTAGGGGTTGAAGTGGATTTCTTTGGAAGAGAACAAGAGGAAGACATACACATGGAGCAGGGTGGGGCAGGCACAGTGCATCTATGAGGGAAGAAGGGGCTACTTATTTACTTAAAATAGATATTCTGAATGGAAAGCCAGTACAAATTATTACTCCAAGCCCTGTCCTGTAAGAATTCTTATGGCACACAAAATTACACTACTCTTCACATCCACATCTGATGATTGTTACACAGGTTAACATCATTTAAACCGGAAATGTTTTTGGGTTCTTTTCAGGATGTTAGATCAGATATGATGGTTTAAAATATTGTCTGAGCAAAGGGCTTTCCTTTGAAGACATGGTCCCCCTATAACACTTGTTATTAGCTGACAAGCAGTAACCAGCTCCCCAGCTGAACAGTCAGACCATATTTTACTGCAATAAAGAAGTAACAAGACTAACAAGAACTGGGGAAGGGATACATCCTCAAAGACCACACAGAGTATTATGGATATAAGTCCAGATATATTATCTCAAGAAACTGTGCTGTGAATACAAATATTTTTACTATTGTACAGATTCAGTTCCAACAGGACACTCTCAGCCTTCACTGTTTTCCTATTATTTCTAATATCTACTGAGCTTTCACAGGTACTACATTTTGGTGCAATCACTCTTTAAATAATGTCTCATTTTTCTCTCTTGCCATCTTGCATTAGACTTTACTTTTAGTAACCTTAAAATCAAGCAAGTAAAGTAGGGAGAAAGGAGAAGAAATACCAGTTGCACATCCTGTGACACTAATGTAGTTCGTGGCTGCCCAAGCAACAAAATAAAAAAACAGTAATGGTACCTGCTTTTGGACATTTGAAGAGCATTTTCCTCATCTTGTTGGGAAGTTTCAAGTCCAGGTTCCTGTCTATTTTTATTTAGCCTCTGACGTTTTAAATGACTGCTTCGTGTCCAGATGGAAGCATGAGTTGCATTAGGGTCTTAGGAGAATAACACAAAAAAAATTCAAGTGAACAAATTCAGACTAAGATCTACATATGACCTCCCCACCAAAAATAGTTCATGAAAGAAACTGAGTGCCACTAAAACAGCATTTTTTTGTGGTACTTTTTTTCTGAATAGTGTCTTTACCAAGACTCATAATTATATCTGAATTCCTCTAAAAGGTATAGGAGTCGAATCTCAGCACCTTGGAGGAAAGCATGTTTTTACATCCATTTTACAGATGAATGAAGTAAAATGGAAAGCTGTAAAATAGCCTGCAAAAGTATCCATCTAGAGTAATTGCAATACTGATAATCAAAGTTATTTTTACCTTCAGATGTGCTTGCATGGACATCTGTTGATTCTTTACCTTTTTGAGAGTCGGCCTGTGGAACAAAAGCAAAGCAAATGTTATTCTAAAATTTTCTGAATTTATTAAAATACTTTCATCATCCTACCTATGGTTGCACCTTTCTAAAGCACTCATAGTAATGATCCTATAAAACAGCAGCTAAAATAATACTTAATTTATAGCTAAGTCTTCTGTCTCATCTCAGCAAATTTTATCTTTTTTAAAAGTTATCTTTATGTCATGGATGACTAGTTTTTCTGTGTTTTACTTCTGGCCTCAATGTAGACGATAAGATTTCAAAGTGACCTGTCAACAATACTGCCAAGATTTTTTCCTAACAGTTCTACTTATAATAAGTGCCCACACAATTCAATTATAGGAGCCTCTTTCTGTTTGTCTCCCCTATCTGTATAAACCCAAGGGACTATACTGCAGTGGTTGGCAAAATTTATTTGCAAAGTCTTATTTTTATACTTTTATGCTATTCTATAGTTTTATTTTTATCATGACATCCAACAGAATATGGCAATCCATGTAGAAAATAAGAAAAGCCAGAACTTGGTGATTCATCAGTAATGCAGCTTACATGCACAGTCAGCACAGGAGGCTGCTCAGCTCCCTCCTCCTAGAGCTTTTTTTGTCTCCTGTTTCTCCACACCATTCCAATACCTTAATTTTTTTCTGCAAGTTAGCTGAGGATTCAGTACTTGATACAGTAAAGTGAGTACAAGCTGGACACATTAAAATAAAATTATGTACATTGTTTTTTCTTAGCTGCTAGTAATAATCTGGAACAGCAATTACCAGCATCCTGGTCCACTTTTCTAGTCTCACTTCCAATAGTGTGGAAGAAGGCTGGCAAAAAGTGGCCATGTCTACATTCTGCTATTTGAAGTAGTGTCCTAGATTACAAGGCAACGTATATTCTATTTGCCATCTGTTAGAAGTGTGGCAGTTATCTTCTGTTAGGTGGGCAGTTTATCTCTTCCACAAACCAATCTTCCCTCTGGGAGACAGCTGCTGTTAATGGGCCATCGAGTGTCACTGCATGACTGATAAAATTACAGCATCCCATTGTGAGATGTTCCGCCCAGAGGGAGGAGCCAGGCATTCCTACCTGGATATAATCTGTGATTTTTGGGACACCAGAACAGCCTTTCCACTGGATTCCCAGAGGAGCAGCTGCCTTTTCCACTGGATCTCCAGAGGGAGACTACACTCTTCTACAGGATCACTCTCCAACAGAACCATATCTGCCACTCCAGAAGGACTGCAGCTACAATTTCAATTGGACTGCTACCAACACAGTGTCAGGTCGAATTCTGACTCTGTCAGTGTCGTTTTGTATTACTGCATTGTTTATTTTATTTTTTATTTTCTTCCCTAATAAAGAACTGTTATTCCTGCTCCCATATCTTTGCCTGAGAGCCCCTTAATTTCAAATTTATAACAATTTGGAGGGAGAGGGTTTACAGTTTCCAGTTCAGGGGAGGCTCCTGCCTTCCTTAGCAGACACCTATCTTTTCAAACCAAGACAAGTAATTTCAAGTGAGTACTAAATACATAAGAATTGGTAAACAACAAATTATTCTAGAATCAAAATGCACAAAATGGGGAGCACTAATGGAAACGTGAAAATTAAAGTTGGGAGATGTTTTTTACATGGTTTGGGGGAGGGTGGGGTATTTTACTTTCTTAGGTGATCCAACAATTTTCAAACCATTGCAGAGATTAAAAACATAACTATTTTTCCTGTTAATTTTGTTTTGGGAAACACTAATTTTCTCAATTGGGAAAACTTGACTTGAATTCCAAATCTAAAGTTTAAACATTAATATCTGAGAGTATTGATTTAGCCATTATTTCCCATTTTTAATTAAAGCACTGACTTCTATGAAAGCCTGTCAGCAACACAGACATTTCTTAAAGCATGCGAATCCATGCTCACGGTATTTGGAGCTATGAATGATTGTCAAGCAGATTTGGTGTGGCTTCAGAATATAAATGAAATAAAGGAAGAGCTTCATAATATTTAATGACCCAAACATATTCATAAACACATGCCCATGAGCAGCTGTAATCTGGTTGCTGTATCAAATACATGCAAAGAAAGCTGCGGTCTTTTTGTACAATGTCTGACTCTTCACCAAACTTAACATCAGCCATTGTACTGAACTGTGACATGGATATGTACCTCTAAAAACCCTCTAAACAATTTAATCTCAAGATATAGTTTAAATACTCTCCTTTATGTAATCTGCTGGTAAAAGGCTCAAATTGCAGACCCTGACAGCTGCAGCACAGACTCTACATGCATGGGGAAACCTGTCCACAACAAAAAAAAAAAAACCAACAAAAAAGCCAAAAGCAAGAACCAAACCAAAACCAAACAAAGCAAAAAACAAACAAAACAAAACAAAACCAAAAAACCACCAACCCATCTTAGACATCAGCATTACATCACTGGGAAGCATTACATCCACACAGAATGTAACGAGTAAGCAAAAGTAAGTAAAAATAATTTCTCATAACTGTTTTTCCAGTAACAATACACTCAAAAAAAGAGGTAACAGACTGTGTACCTACACTTAGTTGTGTTTCTACCTCAGTCCTTGGTCCACCTGCTTCAGATACTGCAGACTGACAAAAATTGTCCTCTGCTTGCAAACTCTTATTTTCCTTCTTTGAGGTCTCTGCTGTGAAGATTTAAAAGAGTAAACAGTGCAAGAGAAAATTAGTACCTTTATGTAACAACTGTTTGTCCTGCTTTCAGGTGGGATAGAGTTACTTTTTCTCCTAATAGTTTATACAGTGCTCTGTTTGAATTTAGTGTAAGACAACACATTGATGTTTTAGTTGTGCTAAATAAGGGTTACCCTAATTCAAGGACTTCTCACTCTCTTGTGCTGAGTGAGCAGTTGCACAAGAAGTTGGGAGCAAGACACAGCCAGGACAACTGACCAAAGAAATATTCTATACCACATTGTTAATCCCAGTACATAAACTGGGAGGGGCTAATCACTGCAACTGCATTGTGTGCATTTTCTGAACAACATCACAGACAACTGGGCCAAAGACCATGGCACTGAGTGGGAATATCACATTGTCTGTCATGTACCACCCTCCAGAAAAATGAAATGATACAACAATCCATTTATCCCGGAGCAGTGGGCGGCAGGACCTTCAAATATTGGGACACACATTTAGCAGAAGCCACCTGTTAAGTAAACACAAGGGAATCTGACAGTCAGTCTGACACAGCACAGTCCAAACTTCTACACATTGTAGAAAGAGATAAGTTTCCCACAGTGTGCTGAGGGAAACAATCTGAGTTATTCCTGCTTCAGGAAAAGGCAAAACGATTTGTGGAACTGAGTTTGCTCAAGCACTTGGCTCCACTTAGCAGGTAATACTGGAAGATGGGGAAGTCCATTGCATTCCTTATGGGGATTTGATTTTGGGTGTGAGTAGCCAATAAATTAAATTGCATGATGTTAATTGCCATATAACACTTTATACTGTCTCTTTCATGGTTATATGCCTATCACTCAACTGGGTACCTCACAGCACCTGTTTTCACCATTCTGAATTTGGGGATCAGAACCCAATTCCCATTCAATTGCCATGTCAAGGGTATTACAGTAAAAATCACCCAGACCAATGAAGAAACAACTTTGCAAAGCCAAACAAGTGCAGTGGTGACAGAAGAAGAACTGGTTCCAGCATGCAACAATCCAACTTGATGCAAAATCTTTTCTGCCCTGAAAGACTGTTGCAACAGATGGAACTCAAAGTTATGGACTAAAGGAACTCAACAGACATTTTAGAGGGATGGCCCACAGGCAATGATACATGTGTGTGATGCATGTATATATATCAGAAGACAGGAAAGGTAACAGCATCAGAGTAACTGGTAACTGCAAAGAACAGAACCTGGGTATGACATAAAAGATGCAAAAAATAAGGAGTGGATATCATCCCACTTTCTGAAGGGATAGAATTATTACTGTCCCTACTAGCTGGCACAGTGCTGCATTTTGAATTCAGTATGAGAATAATGATGCCACACTATTTTCATTGCTGCTGAGTGGTGTTTACCCTTTCTGAAGGACTTTTCAGTTTCCCATGCTTTGCCAGTGAGCAGGTGCACAAGAAGATGGGAGGGACCATAGCTAGAACAGCTGACCTGAAGTGGCCACAGGGATATTCCGTACCACAGAACATCATGTTTGGTATACAAACTGGGGACACTTGGCTAGAAAGGGCTGCTTGGCAATTGCTTCAGCATCTGTCAGCAGGTAGTGAGCAACTGCACTGTGCAACACTTCTCTCTCTTGGGTTTGATTTACCTGGTTTTGTCTCCCTTTTCATTATTATATTTTATCTTATTTAAATTATGAAACTGTTCTTATCTCAACCCAGAGGTTTTACCTTTTTTTTCCAGACTCTCCTTGCCATTCTGCTGGGGGACGAGAGGGTGAACAAGCAGCTGCATGGTACTTAGCTGCCAGGTGGGGTTAAAATATGACACCATTCCAAATACGATCTCAAAGGTCTCTGGACAAATAGAAATCTTTCTTCTAGTTTCTACACAATGTTCACAGAAGTCACTCTTGTATAGTATTTGTTCAACTTTTACAAAGTGTTAGAAAACAACAAAACAAAGCATCCATACCTGCAATTTTGAGATTTTCATTTTCATGCACTATAGACATAATAGACTTTCTCTGGAACCAATCTCCTCCTCCCTCCACTTGCCACAAAAGGTTTTTATCCCCAGGGTACTTCTCAAGGTACTGCTTACAAGCTGAGCAAACACAGGAAAAAACACTATGTTATAGATACCATATACTCAGCTATACCTCAGATTTAAAGTTTATCTGAAATAAAACTATTTTGCAATCTACCATCATACACAAAAAACAACAGAAAGAACTGTTTAACAAAATAGTCAAGTCTGAAATAAACTTTGCTTTACCCTACACATCTTTCCTAATTAACCCTTTGTGAATGTAAGTTTAAATAATTTCCATTATTATCTTAAACTGCAAACAAAGATGAATGGGATTTTCTTCTCTTCCTAGTACCCACTTGAGATTTTTGCAACCTCACTAGTTACTGTTCCTACCAACTACAAAACCAAACTCAGGACAGAAGGGTTCTTAAGCAGAGGACGTAATCAAGTGCTTTTTGTCCCCTCACACTCTCTAGGCATCTGTGACAAGCACTCTCTGGGAGTGTTAATATGTTACCATCGAATGGTTAATCACTGTTCACTTCCAGAACATTTTCTGCGCTGATGTCCTTCCACTTTTTTTCTCTCTATACCTGTATCAAACATACAGGTGAAGGGGCATGCATGCTCTGACACAATTCTTTGGTCTTTGCTAGAAAAAGCTACTATTTTTCACCGGGTTCAATACTGATACACAATTTCAGAGCAGAAGATCCCCACTGTGTAATTTCTTGACTACAAAAATTAATTAGTCATTAAATTCTGCGCAAGTAATTTTCCTCATTGAAGCCTAACAATTAGGTCTTATCAGATCCAGTGACAGTAGTGCTTCAAAAAGCAGAAAGTTTCTACTGGTTAAGAAGGTCAGACAAAAATGTTCATAGAAGAAATACTGGTAAATGGCTTAAGAAGAAGCATGCCTTGAGAAACAGGGCAAAAGAAATGTGCTTCTTGTCTGAACACAGTCCCAAGAACATAGTTTCCAGAATCCATGTAATTTCCTGCATGATATAGTTCTCTTAGGTTGCTAACAGAAGAACCGTATGTGTTTTCCTTGTGTTTTAGAACTGCCCCTTCTGATACGCAAGTGAAAGCAGAGCCTAATATGTCCTCTTCATCAGAAGTTCAGAGAAAGCATGAATTAAACAACCTCGTGAGGTTTAGGTGTGAGCAAGAAAAAGGTGATACAAGGCAGATAGACTTTAGATCCCATAGAGAAACACCTCTGCCCATGCTACAGGCTTGGTGGGGGAAACAGGACAGTGGTAAACTTCACAGCAGCAGCAAGCCAACAGAGTTCAAATAATCTACTTTTACATAGAGGATAAAAAATTGAATCAGGAACTACTTCATCTTACACAAATCAGGATTTTTAGCCTCCACCAAAGTGCAGAAAATTTAATGCAGAGCCTGAGGATAAGGCCACAAATCTGGAGGTTGAATGACAATACTCATTTGGACATGAAAAGAAATCACAAAAAAGATCAGAAGAAAAAATTAGACAGCTTGCCTGTATACATGAAAGATGACAGTGGATATCGTAGGCCAAGAGACTCTTCAGTAAAGGAATCCACAAAGTCTTCCAACATGATTAACCCAGAGTCTTTCCCACGATGTTTCTTTCTAACAAACATTGTGTCTAGCACTGGCAACTTATACTTCTGATGAGGAAGAGAGCTACAAACACTTCCTGAAATAGTCAGAGGGAAAAATATCCATCAGTATGGATCACATAACTGTATGCTGACTGACATGCTGCAGCATGGAATTAAGCATATTTAAATTAAGACTTTTATAAGTTATAAAAAATCCAAACTATAGAATAGTAAGTAAAAGTAAGTAAAGTTATAAAAATAATTTATAGCTTTATTAAAAATAAATAATTTCTATTAGTCATTTATTAACTTTTTTGAGCAAGCTTCATAAGGTTTCCAAGATACATCAATAGAATAATGTAACAGCAAAGCACCAGAAAAGAATAGACAAGACAGAGAGGAAAGGCTCACTTTGAAATCTCACTATACAGTTCTATATGAAAACTAGTAAAAATGGAGCTGAAAGATGGAGGAGGGAATAGGAGAAAACAAATTTATTTAATTACACTTTTATGCTGATTACATGACTTCTCATGACAAATGTGAAAAGTAATTAAGTTCTTGCTTAAAGACTAAAACAGTGATCCAATTTTTCAAATGAAGATACAAAATAATGTTAGGACATTTTACACTGAAATTCTCCCTTAAACAATATATTATCCTAAATTAAACAAACATGGAACAGATGGTGACAACACATAGGTACTTCAGTATCAGAGGATTCAAAGGGTAGCTATGAACTCAGCAGTGAGAAAAGGATGGCATTATAATGGCATTAAAACAGTCCATTAATAGCCAATCAGTTTTCAATGAATCTGTGAACAATGGCAAAGAGCTGCCCTCTTCTCTAACAAGGCCAATGAGAAACAAAGTTGTCTCTACAACCCTTTAGTTAGTCTTTGCAACCTTGTATTTTTTAGGACCCATGAACATACTTATTTTTGGGCCATGAAAACAATCAGAGGGCTGGTTGAGGAAACATGAGGAAAACTGGGGTTGTTCAGCCTGGAGAAGAGAAGACTCTGGGGTGACCTAATTGTGGCCTTTCAGCACCTGAAAGGAGCCTACAGCAGAGCAGGAGAGCAGCTTTATGAAAGGTCATATAGTGAGTGATAGGATAACGAGCAGTGGCCTTAAGCCACAGGAGGGTAGATTTAGACTGGGTATTAGGAAGAAATGTTTTACTGTGAGGGTAGTGAGGCTCTGGGACAGGTTGCTCAAAGAAGGCGTGAATGCCCCATCCCTGAAAGGGGATGTTCAAACTGAAGTTGTGAATGCCGCACCCCATGTTCATGCCAGGCTGGATGGAGTCCTGGTCTAGTGGAAGGTGTCTCTGCCCATGGCAAGGAGGGTTGAAACTAGATGGTCTTTAATGGTGCATTCCCACCAAAATCATTCTATGATTCTATTATTATTTTCATTTTTTAAGCAAGGGAAACTTGAGCAGAGAGACTACATTACTTGGGTACCCTTTGGGATGCTTGAAGAGCTCCACCACTCCTCAAAACATCTGCTTACAGAGTGGTCTTTTCCACACAGGCTGCTCATTTGGAGAGCACAACACACACTCAAACATGGGTGAAATTCTGAAAATTTTTTGAAAGAAAAGCCTTCCATTTTTGCTAACTCAAGCCTTCCATTTTGCTAACTCAAGTCCAGTCTAAGTAATCGTGCTAGAGAAGAAAAAAATGCTGTCGAGTATATCAAGTTTCTTAGTTTTAAATAGAATTTGTAATTAATGAAGAGCTTATATTGCTAAAGCATGTAATTATTTCAGCTAGAGATTTTAACAGCCTGATCTCTTATGACTGCAGAAAAACACCAATTCAACTAGGCCTGCAAGGCTTATAAAGCCTACTAATACAATATTCTTCAAACAAACTATCTCCTCCCCTTTACTTCCCAAATCCCACAATCCTCAAATGTTCTACCTGTAGGTTTAACAGAATAGAACCCAATAGCCTCTCCTTTTTTCCACATGATCTTAGCATAATGGCTGCTACCATGACAGAGAAATGGGATCTCATTTCTTTCCATTTCTTGTGTTCGATAGATAATTCGATTTAGAACATAAAGAACAACTCTCTCTCCAACAGACTTCACCTGAGGGAACACAGAAAAAACATTTCAGAAGATTGGTCAGATTAGTTAATACCCATACATGAGAGACCTTATTTAACACAGCTGCAGACAGATTTCAAGGGAAAGCTGTAAGTGCTAGAGCAGGGTGACTCTCTGAGGTTTGTTGTAAGGCAAGAAGATGCTCAGAAGTTGCAATAGGTTAAATACAAATCACAGCCACAGAGGACATTTCATGTCTTCAATGTCACTCCCAATCCAATGTGAAAAATCTGTGAGAAGAGCAGTGGAGTAAGAATATTATGATCTAACTCAAACCTATACTTGTACTTAAACATTTACCAAACACAACAGCAGTACATCAGCCTCAGAACTCCCGGGCTAGCAGGTAACTGAAGTCTTACAAAGGAGAAATGATGAGCCTCATTGTGGCAGGACTTTTGCACACTCAATCACTCCTGATAGAGTGGCAGGCAACAGGACATGAAGCAGTGAAAAAACTTGTTACAACAGTTTCTGTGGCATGAAATAAGGAATTAAATATCCTTTTATCTATCCTACAGGGTTCCTTTTGTATATGAAATATGAGTTCACCACTATTCTACTTATTGTGAAGGAAGGAGGAACCATGATCTATTCCAATGCTTAGTCTCAGCTAGCTCCCTTGTAAAAGACTCGGCTTTCCTGATTTTCCTACCATTAAGAATTATGTAGAAATCCAGGCTACATGCCAAACTCTCAAAAGAAAATTTTAAAAATCACAAAAATCAAAGACAAATGCCCAGATTCCATGAGTAGATAAAAATTACACTCCTGGAAAAACACAGATTTCCAGTTTTAGAAAACTCCATGCTACACAGAGTTAAATAATGGTAACAGAGGTCAATGATGGGCAATAAAGTAGACACCAGGCAACTTACTTTTCCAGACTTCATGTATTGCCACTGCAAGCCTCCAGCTCCAACTTGCTTCTGTCAATACATTCCTGGCAGTATTTTTGGTTTACTAGTCTCCTGATAAGATCAATAGGTACTGCTATGGTACAATGCACTATTCTACCAAGATGTTTCAACACAAGCAGATCACAATATTCTAAAGAACAAAGAAAATAGATGGTAACACAGCTAACATCTAAGCAGTCTACATATGAAGCTGCTCTACAAAGGTCATTCTTGCTTAAGACTCTATCTTCACATTGAGGTTCCTTTCACCCTTGTACCTATTCCTCTATTCCCTTGCAACAGCCCTCTCATTTCCAAATTAAATTAAAATATGTAATATCTTGCACACTATCTATTTGCCATTATCTTGGAGTATAGGATTAATTGCTAGGTGAATGTTGGAGTGCTTTACCTGATGAAGCCCCTGTCTAGCAGGGACAGATGTTCTCACAATGTCATCAATTGACCACCATTGGTCAGCAAGATACAGGGCTACAGCTTGAAAGAAACAAGGGAAATACAAAGTTAGTGATTCTTACCATTCCAAAAGAAACATATTCATTAAAGTTGCTAAATACCCAGGAATAACATTATAGTAATCACATCAGGCATTTTCTAGATGGCACTATATTAATGTAGCTCCTACTACCCTAGCACAACCAGTGGGGCACTGTACGTTCCACCCATATAAATGCTCCCTAGTCCAAAACCTTTCTTGGTAACTGAGACTAATAAACACTAGCGGGGGGTTGCCTGTTTGTTTGGGTTTGGGGTTTTTTTTGTGATACGGTATACAGGAACTATTTTTCAGACATAAGCACTACCCTTCAACACTGTGCTCTAACATCTACTTCCACTAAAAACTGCCTGTCAAGGTAAGTCTCACTCATACATGCATTTTACTACTGGGTGGCTAATAGATATTAATATTGAAACTGTGCAAGTTTTAGGGAGTTAGATGAATGTAAAAGTCTGATAGCCATTTGAGCAGCAGTTAGGAAGAGTATGATATATAGGCATTTGTGGCATACTAGGCAATCATATACATGGCATTAAATTGAAGAAGGAAATGTGGAGAGTTGGAAGGGGAGGAAGAAGGGAGGAAGAATGGGAGGAGAAAACCACAAAGACCATCATCTCAGCCAGAGCTATGCTAGGACTTCAAGCTAAAGACAAATTTACACGTCTCTGATCAATCACTATTAATAAAGAGCATTTAAATTCATGTTCAAATTGATGGATTCTAAGAATGTTCAATTAATACCTTTTGGAGAGGTGAAGCATACATAAAAAGATCAAGAGATACCTGTTGTACTATGGTCCAGACAAGCACCAAATTATTTTGTTACTTATCATTTTAATTCAATGGGTCCAGTTCTGATCTGATTAGTGTGCCAAGTTCTAGCACTTGTGTGTATAAATATACAACAAAAAATAATAGTATGTGAACAAAAAGATGGGGAACAACAAATGTACCATGGAAAAGTTATGGGTTACAGTAGCATGAAATGAGAACGGGCCTGGGTACATGCATTTTCCACCAAAAAAAAAAAAGAGGCAACACAGAGATAAAAAACTTAAAATGAAACCTGTGAGTGAGTCCCATGGTGCAAACAGTGCAAGGACTTTGTTTGTCTGCTCTTCACCACAAAGAGGAACAAAGCCCACAGATGTCAAGGTAATAGGAACCTGCAAGAAGAATGTACAATAATTCAGTAGACTTTTGCCAAAACAACAGTAGTAAACTATAGTTCATAAAGGTAAAAAAGAAGGATATTAAAAATCAAGTCCTTAACAGCTAGCTGTAAAAGACAAGCCTTTCTTTCAGTCCTTTCTTTAGACACATTTCCACATCTCCCTAAAGACAAACTGCATCTAAAGAGCTCTGACTCTCAAGCTGTGGCAGAGTTAGCTACAGTAATTTGTACAGCTCTTTGCTGCTGACAGTTTGCATTTGTGTGCACAACTGAAGTAAGGTGTGCAAGGGGCCAGCATTATGTTCCCTTCAACAGTCCCAACTGCGCAAGTTGTCAAAGCCAACAGAAGAATGAGGCAGTCAGTCAGGCACTGAAACAAGCTGGCACAGCAAAACTGTGTTTGTTAACAAGTTCTAATGTGCTACAGTGGGAAGGCAAATTCAAAAGGGTTTTGTTTCCAGAAGTTACACACATGTTAGAAATTCTGAAGTTGCCTACTTGAAATTCCCCCTCAGAAAGAAATATGGGAAGGGTCAAAAAATCTTCTTTTAAGGAATCAAGTAACTTTGTGGAAATGCATTTTGATATTTAAATTCACATGCTTCTATTATTAAAATAATGTATACAAAACTTGACAGACATGAATGGTGTGGTAGACAGACTTGCTTAACAAATTTAAGAAGATTATGACGTGCCATTGTCACAAATGAGGACATTAATACAAGCAACCATTTAGGCATACAGCACTTGCATAAATGTAGGAAAGTAGTCAAGACTCTGATTCTGCCAAGGAATCTGTGGCACTGACCTTTAGATCCCACAGAAAATTCTCTCAGCTCACTTACTTTTCATTAAAACTATACACACTGCTGGTTTTATTGGTACTATTTCTAATACCAGCATTTGTCTGGACAGAACCAACACTGACCAACTCATCACAAGGGAGAAGTGTTTAAAACACAAAAGTGGCACATCTATTCTCTACTAGAGATCAGTAACAGCACAGACTATTTCAGATAAGGAAGAAAGAACCACTTTCGAAATGAGTGAAGTTACTAATCAAAACTTGAACCCAAACATAAAGAACACTGAAGGACTGAGATAAAAAAAGAGCCAGTTAGCTTAAGTAAATCATGAACCCCTTAGTGATGACAGGTTTTTGAGAGTGTATGAGGTTTGATCCATCAGTTGAAAATTCAAGGTTATAGTCAGGTTGGGGTTTTTTAGGTTTTTTTAAATTGCTCATTATATACAGATCCACTACCTAGAAGCAGCACATAGTAACCGAAACTCAGATTTAAACCCAGTTACACAGTGAAAAAAATTTGAATTTGGAAAATATGATAGCTTTGGTAAAATCGTTCTGAAATTCAATAGGACTGGATATATTAAATCTTAGATCTATAAGGATATTAAGAACACCAGTACTACAGTATTTGCTGGTTTTTACCTTGCGGTGGTCTGGCAGAGAAAAGAACTCAGGAGCATTTGGATTCCCCCACCGAAGGTCAAAGAGGTAGTCCTCTGCTGAGTTCTCCAAGTCCTCATGACTGTAATTGTTCAATATATCCACAGGGAATGACATGCTCTTGAGAAATAAAGCAAGACTATTAATGTGGGTACTTTGAGACATACAACGTAGATGAAAATAAGACTGTTGAACAACCACACTCTCCTGTTGAACACCCACACTCTGCTGTTGACTCTACATCCATGACAGAAAAGAGAAATGCTCCAGCATTTACAATTAATTAGGATGGTGACCAATAACACCCAGTCTGTAAAAAAATCAAATCTGTGCTCATAAGCAGAAAAGAATGCGATTAGCCTATAGATCCCCCTAGACCTCAGTTGTGGCAGATTTCCAACATACAAGCCCCATGTTTGCTGCACAAGTACATGCTGCTTTGAGGTGGCAGACTTGGTTCTATCTCCCTCCCAGATGATGTTTATGATGTCACCGGTCACGTTATAACTAGGTGGTAAAAAAAAGTAAACCACCAGATGATAACAAGATGGAGTTAATTTGAGATGTTGCATTTAAATCCATGAAGAAACCAAAACATTGCTTAGGATTTTTCTCATCAACCGGCCAGTTTGTGTTCTTAACAGATGGTTGTTTCCAAAAGCATTTCAGCTGTGAACAGAAACTTACACAAGCTCATTAAAAACAAGAGCCCACAACAGACTAAAGAGAGACACTTTAAGGAGGTGACGAGATAAGACTATAACACTGAAGCCAAACCATAGTGGCAATAACTACTTAAAAGCTCTTAGATTCAAATTTTCCTTGTCAAAACAGTGTGAAATTAAAATGAGCAAGAGCTCCTGGAATCCACTGTGTGGTCTTCAGGTAAGGTTCTTCCAGGTCTATAAAACTATACACAGAAAGATACCCCACAGCTGTTTTAAAGATATGACTCATACTCTCAGAAGCATGAAAAAACACAAAAACAAGTTCATGAGAACCTACTCCAGTGTTCTGGAGGAACACAGGTTCTTACTCTGTCTTTCTCAGCTCCCATGAGCCCATCACACAAGTTTCTGAACACAAAAGTTTTCATACAAGCTTTATGATTCCTAGTCTTCACTATGGAGGCTTATTTTTCAATTTCATTTTAAATTTTAGTGTGCAATGATTTTTTTTTCCTCTTTACCTTCAGTCCCCCTATTTTATCCACAATTCATTATTCTACTGACACAGGTAAATCAAGGGTGAAAAAACATCTTATTCTGACTCAATCAGTAGAAATTAAAAGTCTACATTTTGAAGGCTTTTAAACAGCAAGAATATGCTACTACTAAGTTGATTGGAGAGAAGAGGCTGCTCCTTCTACAGAAGAGATTCTTTTTCTCCCGTGTTAAAATGGAACTTGGACATGACTTCATTGGCATCTCCAACTGTTGCTCTTAACACTGTTGCTGATGAAAACACTAATGTTTTCCATGAATGCTATTGTTCAGATATAGACGTGCATTCCTCAGAGTCATTTCCTTTCCAATTCAGGTAATTCCTTCCCCTCAACTGTTATTTGCATTTTCTCCTGCCTTCCTCTCCAGTCTCTCACATTCCTTCTACTATTGCCCACTGACCCTATCAGATACTTTGCTGAATCTTATAATTCTCCACCTGTTTCTTCCCACGTTTCAGGGCTGCCCTTGTCATTGCTAACAATCAACTCCTTTGGCTCCTCCTGTTTGCAAGCAAACTGATTTGCAGAGCCAAAGGTGAGGTGTGCATGCTTTTGAGTGCAGCAGCAATGCACAGCAGACGGAGGGGCTGCTGTCAGGGGTGAAATTCACCCACCACCAGCCTTCTTATCTCTAGCAGATATAGCTTGCCTGCAGATATGACAGTTCTCAAACAGACCAGCAATACTGCACAGACTGTGGTGATAAGCATGTTGCAAGACAAAACAAGGAGGAGTGTAAGGTCACATGACACTACTTTTACAAGAGGATGAGGCTTTGCCACCATGTTAACTGCAACAAGCAAGGTAAATTCAGCTGTGAACGAATACAGGTATGTGAAAAACACAAATTTAATTTTCTGTATGCTGGCAGAAAGGGTAACCCCCCTCTATTACTAAACAAATACCTATGTGCTTAGATAACTCTGCTATTAACAAAGAAATTGAGCTGAGTTTCCATTATTCCATGGCAAAGAGAAAAACAAACCAGAAGCCATAACTTTAAGCCTCTAGGTAATAATTCCTGAGATTTTTTTTTAATAAAAAAATGAAGGAAGAAAGCAGAAAACATGCAATAAGAAATTCAATAGATTATCTGAGTTCCAACCACTACATCACTACGAAAATAAAAGCAGCAACCATATCTTTGCTTAAAAGCAAAAAAGGCTAACTACTGCATTCATTAAACTACCCTCAAAATCACTCACAGATCTCTTTTCTGTTTGCTATTTGGGCTATCTAATTTTTCATGGCATACTTAGATTTTGTTTGCTCTCAACTCCCAGTAGTCACTTTTGACTTTTCCTTTGCAGCATTTACAGAGAACATGTTATGCAAAAGAAAGCAATACAGAGAAATTTTCAAGACTGAACTAAGGAAAACCTACTCAGCACCCCTTCTAAATAAACATTAATCTTTTTTACCATGCAGCAGATTAGATATGTAAAGTCACAAACTCTCATACACTTGTGTGATGTATTTTGTCTCTGCGCTGAAGAGGTTGGAAATAGTTCACATTTAAGTTCACTACATCCCTGAAGAAATCAGTAACTGTTCACAAAGTTATCAAGTTATAATAAAAGCATTAAACAAATGATGAAAGAAGAATGTTCCATGCTAGTCTACAGCAGAGCATAAGGAAGCAGATCACAATACAAAATGCAAGCATCTCAAATTTGAAATGCAAAATAACCTACCAAAGATAAATGAAATGTCTTCCAACAGTAATGAATTAATATTAGTCCCTCATTAAAACACAGTTGGTTTGACAGTATGTATGTTGAACAAAGTAAAAATACAGATGGCTCCATATCTAGCCAGTCTCAAGTAAAACAGGAAAGAGAAAAAGGACTGGAGAAAACCACTTTTCAGGTTTTTTTGACTACAGCATTAACACATTTTTATTGCAGAGGCAGCAGGAACAGCACAGGTCTCTACCATGCAGTTCCTCATGTCCCTTTTTGTTGCTCTAGACCTCTATGCACTGCACAACTGTAAAACTGTCAGGTCAGATCTTTGTCATACATTGCACGACCACGCTCTGCTCATGGGGTGCCATTCCAATTGGTTAGCACACAGTCAGGCTGACTGAGCACATGCAGTGTAGCCCTGGGCAACCAAACTCATCATGAGTACATAATATGATTTTATGTACATTTGTCCATAAAAGCATATTAGGAGAGTGTGTTTGGAGGGGAAGGAGGAAAATTAATTTTATTTTTTTAAATGAGACAAGAATTTCATTTTTCTAGTGAAAGAAAATAAATCTTACACTCCTCAAAAATGTATCATTTCACAAAATAATATTAATAGCTTTGTGTCATAAACTCACATGAATAATATTTGCTTTAATGTGGAATTGTATGACTTTCTCCCTTGTCAGCATTATGCAAGCTATTACACGAGGAATGGCACATCCTTTTTTAGGAACAGCTGCAGCACCAGAGGGTGACAGATCAATTAATGGAATGCCAACAAAAAACACCTTTAACAGGATGAGTGAACACATTCCTGTGCAACACAGGCACTTTATTCACAAAATCTTTATTACTATTAGCACTAAGGTTAAGAAAAGCCGTGGAATAAGTGAGCAACATTGGAAATTAATTATAAATTATATCTACAACTCCTATTTCATCTCAGAGTGCATGAGAGGTGCACAGTACACACAGCTTCCAGCTTACATGTGGATTTGAGCAGGAATCAAGAGATCTATTCATCCACTTGCAGTTCCTCAATAAAGAGTGACACAAAATTGCAGAAGGATAATAACCCAAAAGCTATGTTATTTCTTACACTATGTCAGAGGGCTTAAATACAGCTCAAAACTGGGTCTGTGTGCCTTTATCTCAGGGGAAGTGGAGTCTAACTGGTTAGGCTAACAGATAAGGATTTAGAGAAATTTCCAGCTGTAGCACAGACTTAATGTGAACACAGACATGTTATGTGATCTGCCTGAACTCCTCTACAAAACACAAACAATCATTACCTGAGAAGGACCAGCGTGAGAAATACTTTACCGAGATCATGAGATATTTGAACATTGTATCAAAAATTGACAAGTACCAGAAATAAAGTTACTTACACTGCACAGCTTACCTGAACAACTCATTCTCCTTAAAAAAAATAAAATAATAATAATAAAAAAGAAATTATAAAAAAATAATCCAAGACCTTTTCAAGATAAGATAATAACTGGGACAAATAATCACACAGCTGAACAATCTTCAGGTTTAAATTTGTTTTTAATAATAAATAATTCCAATTTAAGTAGTTGTTTGGGGTTTTTTAAAATAGTGATTTGCAGTTTAGAGAACAGATGCCAGGGTGCTCAAGCCATGACCTGCAAAATTTCCTCCTAAACTAGGAAAACCAACTTGGACCCAGCCTGCAGGATACAAATACAAGTCCAGTCCTGTGATGAAGCACCAGCTCACTCACACAAAAAGTAACCTGCAGTAACGTCTGACCCACGCTTTGATTGATTTCAGTGAGTGCAGAAGCATTGGATGACCAAACCCCTCAACGAGTGACATGCATTTCCTATGAATCACACACCTTAAACCAAGCTCTGCTTTAAAAATACAATCTATGATCCTACCACAACTTCCCAGACTAGCTGTGAGCTACACCTGGGGTCACATCATGGGCAGAGACATAAAAACCAAACTAAACAGATATATTTGTCCACACATACACCAGTTCCAGAGAAAGCCAAGACAGGACTGCAGAAGTCCCAGGCAAGGCTCCAGGGCCAGACTGATGATGCACCAAAGCAGCAAAGACCTTGATCAGAGCAGCAGGAGCATCATTTCCATTTTGCTTTGTTTGTTTCCTACCTTGCAGCATCCAGTTGCTGGTCTGGTGAAAGCTGTGAAACTACATAATGGTTGTAAGAAAATTTAAAATTTTTTAAAAGTAGTCTTTTCAGTCTTCTGGCTTCAACTACAAAACAAAACCATCACATCTGCTACTAGAATTGTTAAGCTGTCTTATCAGTTATTGCATTAACAGACAAATTACATGAATGTCTCTTTGTTTTACTACCAGCTGTTATATACACACAACATTTTCATTTTTTTTTCTTCTTTATTCAACAACAAATATTTTAAACTGAGTTAAGTTGTTTTTAAAGTATTTTTTTATTTCTATAAATAGAGTCTCTGAAATACTTATGTTTAAAAGTTCATAATTTTCTATTATAAAAATAAGTAAATTTTAAACCTCTGCTAAGATAATTAGTCATTTAAATATGTTTAAGAGAGTACATAGTTGGTTTATCATGAGTCAACATAATTGAAATACATAGAGAAAACCTGTCTCATAATTACCTATGTAGACCACTATTGTAACAAAGCTTTTGAGTTTTATAAACATTCCCATCTCTTAAAACTCTATTAATTTTAATCTGTAATGTTATGTACATTGGCTGTAGGAAAAGGAACACATTTTAGGGAAGAGGTGTTAAAATTTTAAACAACAGAATTTTTATTAGGATTTCTTGAAAACTGCACCAGCTTGAAGGAGCAACAATAATACACTGATCTGCCACACTGAATAGACAACTCAAGTCTTTCTCACTCAAATAACTACTTATTTAGAGGTAGCTTTTTTGGGGGTTGGACAACAAATCTTCAAACCATGATCAACATATTAGCACTAAGGCATATTTCCCTGCAGTATAGCTTTTGTTCACATTTTTTGAGAATATAAGCTAATAAAGTTCTTGACAGCTCAGATAGATTTACACTGGTTTCTTTATTTTTTTTTCTTTAAAGACAAAGTAAGATTTTTTTGGTTTTTTGTTTGGTTTATAGTAACATAAACCCCAAACAGTATCTATTCATACCCAGCAAAATCACATATTGAAAGTCCTTAAGGAAACACACGGCAGTGTCTAGAAATTGCTGTCAACATCAACCAGGACCTCTGGATTAATATGCCAGCCACATTACCCATAATCTCCTTGAAGCAGCTTATGCAACTCTGGTTTTCTATCAGACACACAAATCAAAGCTGTTGATTTGAACGCAAAGAAACAAACAAAAACAGCAAATCCTTTCCATTCATCAATTAGCCACACAATGTAACTTACACGTATAGCACAGAATTATGAAATCTGCATACAGGATTCAATTTCCCAGCAAGAATTATGGTCAGAAGTTCTAAATGCTGGATTTGAGCACTTTCTTATCAGATGAAACATGAACAAGGACAGAAAGAGGAAGAGTCCTGCACATTAAAAAAAAACAATCAAACAAAAAAACCACAAAACCAACAAAAAGCAAAGTAACAAAAAATCTTGCATCTGGTTTCTTTAATTAAAAGTGACAGGGTAGTATCACAAGACATGCAACTTCTCTCTCAAACCCACCTTAGGCAGGTAAGGTTGTGGGTGACTTCAACCTACCAGACATCTGCTGGGAACTTAATACAGCAGTAAAGAGTCAATCCAGGAAATTCCTAGAATGTATGGAGGAGAACTTTTTGTTGCAGCTGGTGGGTGAACCTACCAGGGAAGGGACTATGTTAGATCTGCTGTTTGCAAATAGAGATGGGCTGGTGGGAGATGTGGTGGTTGGAGGTCGCTTGGGGCAGAGTGATCATGAAATAATAGAGTTCTCAATATTTGGTGACGTCAGGAGGAGCACCAGTAAGACCCTTGCATTAGACTTCCAGAGGGCAGACTTTGGCCTGTTTAGGAGACTTATTCAGAGAGTCCCTTGGGAAGCAGCTCTTAAAAACAAAGGAGTTCAGGAAAGATGGGCATGCCTCAAAACAGAGATCTTGAGGGCACAGGAACAGACTGTCCCTGTGTGCCGAAAGATCAGCCAACGGGGTAAACGTCCAGCCTGGCTGGGCAAGGAGGTTTTGGAGGAACTTAGGAATAAAAAGAGGATGTATCAGCATTGGAAGGAGGGTCAGGTCTCTAAGGAAGTATTCAAGAAGGCTGCTAGAGCATGCAGAAAAAAAATTAGGGAGGCCAAAGCTCAGTTTGAATTTAGAATGGTGACTTCTGTAAAGGATAATAAAAAATGTTTTTACAAATACATTAATGCTAGAAGGAAGGGTAAGACCAGCCTTTGTTCTTTATCAGACAAGGGAGGGAACTTAGTATCTGGAGACGAGGAGAAGGCAGAAGTGCTTAATGCCTACTTTGCCTCAGTTTTTAGTGAGAAGATGACGTGTCCTCAAGACACCTGCCCACCTGGGCTGGTTGATGGTGTCAGGGAGCAGAATGGTCCCCCCATTATCCAAGAGCAGGCAGTCAAAGAACTACTGAAATGCTTGGATGTTCATAAATCTATGGGACCAGACGGGATCCACCCCAGAGTAATGAGAGAGCTGGCAAATGAGCTTGCAAAGCCACTCTCCATCATCTACCAACAGTCCTGGTTGACTGGTGAGGTTCTGGATGACTGGAAGCTGGCCAATGTGATACCCATTCACAAAAAGGGTGCAAAGGAAGATCCTGGTAATTATAGACCAGTCAGCCTGACCTCAGTACCTGGCAAAATAATGGAACAGTTTATATTAAGTGCCATCACAAAGAATTTACAGGATGGCCAGGGTATCAGACCCAGTCAGCATGGATTTAGGAGAGGTAGGTCATGTTTAACCAACTTGGTCACTTTTTATGACCAGGTAACCCGCCTAGTGGATGCAGGGAAGGCTGTAGATGTTGTTTATTTGGATTTCAGCAAGGCCTTTGACTCTGTCTCCCACAGCACACTCCTAGACAAGCTGGCAGCCCGTGGCTTGGACAGGAGCACTCTTTGCTGGGTTAGGAACTGGCTGCATGGCCGGGCCCAGAGAGTGGTGGTGAATGGTGCTGCATCCAGCTGGCGGCCAGGCACCAGTGGTGTCCCTCAGGGGTCTGTGCTGGGGCCAGTTCTGCTTAATATTTTTATTGATGACATGGATGAGGGTTTAGAGTCTTTCATTAGCAAATTTGCAGATGACACTAAGCTGGGAGCATGTGTCAATCTGTTAGGAGGACAGAGGGCTTTGCAGAGGGACTTGGGACGGGTGGATGGATGGGCAGAATCTAATGGGATGAAGTTCAATAAGTCCAAGTGCCGAGTCCTGCACTTTGGCCACAATAACCCCCTGCAACGTTACAGGCTGGGGACGGTGTGGCTGGACAGTGCTCAGGTGGAAAGGGACCTGGGGGTGCTGGTTGACAGCTGGCTGAACATGAGCCAGCAGTGTGCCCAGGTGGCCAAGAAGGCCAATGGCATCCTGGCCTGTATCAGGAATGGTGTGACCAGCAGGAGCAGGGAGGTCATTCTTCCCCTGTACTCGGCACTGGTGAGGCCACACCTTGAGTATTGTGTCCAATTCTGGGCCCCTCAGTTTAGGAGGGACGTTGAGATGCTTGAGCGTGTCCAGAGAAAAGCAATGAGGCTGGTGAGGGGCTTGGAGCACAAGCCGTATGAAGAACAACTGAGGGAGCTGGGGGTGTTTAGTCTGGAGAAAAGGAGACTCAGAGGTGACCTTATCACTCTCTGCAACTTCCTGAAGGGTGGCTGTGGTGAGCTGGGCGTCGGTCTCTTTCTCCGGGCAACAACAGACAAACAAGAGGACACAGTCTCAAACTGCACCAAGGGAGATACAGGCTAGAATTAAGGAGGAAGTTTTTCACAGAAAGAGTGATCAAATACTGGAATCATCTACCCAGAGAGGTGGTGGAGTCACCATCCCTCGATGTGTTTAAAAAAAGACTGGATCTGGCACTTGGTTCCATGATCTAGTTGAGGTGTTAGAAGATGGGTTGGACTCGATGATCTTAAAGGTCTCTTCCAACCTAGAAATTCTGTGATTCTGTGTGATTCTGTGTTCTTAGTCATATGCCAAATTAGCCACCTGTGTAACACCACTGGCATTTTACTCAAGTGATTTAAATTAGATAATATATTAACTAAGTATACAAACTACTTAAGTATACCAACTACTGACCTGTTATTTACATTCTTCTACAGTCTCACATTTTAATGAGATTGTCTGGTTTATTGAAGAACACTTCCTTCAGTAGGGAGTTTTGGAAACTAATGTGTACAAGTGTTTCCTACAATGAAAATGTGCCAGTCATATGCTAAATTAAAATTCTGTGTTTGAGACTGATCAAAATAAACTCAATTAATAAATTTGGAAAACTAGTTTTTCTTAAAGAAATCTTTCATGCCTTCCTTTTCAACTTCTCCAATTCAAGGCGACTATATCCATACATAAAATGAAAACCATTCTAGTTGTGTTTGAAAATAATTAATATGTATAATTAACAAGACAGAAAGATACAGCCAGGTGTGATTATTACTTCATTAATCTGCCACTCTCTGACATATATCTGATCTTTCCACTGCTCAGCACTCACTCTACTTTCTAATTTCCCACTTTCCTCTACCTCCTCTTCACTACATGACAAACCTGTTTAGGAGCTAGGAAAGAAAATCACACCAAACTCCACACAGATATCCCCAATGACCCACCTTTCCTCTCTGGTCACTACTCTTTCTCCCTTCCATGCCTTAGCAGTTTGAAGCTGTTGATGTGCAGTTCTCCAGCTCCATCCTCAGTACCCTCCAATTCTGCTTCTGCAGTTTATGCCTTACACCATCTGCCCCTAAAGACCTTAATGACCTTCTTATAGCACTCATCACTTAGAGCCCCCACAGCCTCTCTCCACAGGTGGCTGATGGGCCACCTGGAACATACACAGCCACACTACTCTTACTGCTGCTCATCTGCTATAATTTCCATAGGTTTACCTCCTACTTCTCCAGGCACCTAACAAGGCAACATTCTGAAGCTTAATTTGCTGCTTGATATCAAAAGATTATCTCTTACTCCCACTTGGAACCCACACTTCTTGGCAACTCCTTCCATTTTCAAACCTTCATATCCTCCTCTAACATTATCCCACTGGTTTGCAAGAGCCATCTCATAAATACATCTAGTGATTTCAGAGATAAGGACAATAAAGAAAGCTCTTTTTTTAACACACTTAGGAAAAAAAAAAAGAAATGGACAACAAAACCCACCGAATCTGGGTAGACAGCTGGTGGACTATCAAGCCTAACATCACTAATCTAACACCACAGTGAGACTGTTGCAGTCACCCTATGTCCACATTTGCATCTATTTTTAAAATGCTTGGCTGCACTGTCCTATCCCCTATCCCCACAACTGGGGCAGACGTCAAAGCTGCACAGATTAGATTAGCAATCATAGATACATGTTAGCAAAGTCTAATGAGTTACTTCTCATCAGCCAAAGAACAGCAACTCTCTCTGGCTGTTTCGAGGATATTCCACATGGAAATTCAAGTGATGGTGTCTATGGCTACTAACAATGAGGAGGAGGTGATTAATCTTTGCAATCACAGTCTCCATACCCACGGAGTTACTAAAACAGTTGTCTGAACTACAGCTATGGCACATGAAGTCTGGCTTTCAGCAGACAAGCTGTAGGAAAATTCAACAGTTAAGTAGTATGCAATCTCTTTTTTCTTTTAAATTAAATTTAAAAGATCTTTAAATTACAGTTTAAATTATCTGTAGGTGGTTTTGCCTGCTTTTTAATGTCATTTGCAGCAGGTGACCTACAGCTAAGAAAACAGCACACAACTAAGGAAGCAGCAACGGCCTTGGTTTTGTGGAGGATTCAAATGAAAATGCAGAAAGGGGAATAGGAATTACCATGAGATGTTCCTGGACACAGGATTGCAAATAAACAAGGCTGCAACAAGAGATCCTTGTCAGCCAACCATAGAACCTCCTTGAAAACCAGAGATGTTCCAGACTCTCATTGTATGCCCCTATGGGCCATTTACAACTGCCTGAGGATCAGAATTCTGAAAGCAGTAAGACAGTAAATATAACTCATTTGGAGCAGTGAGTATTTAAACCTCATCATAGATTAAAAATTCCTATTTTTCCCAGACAGTGAATAGGCAGCTATCTCCAAATTCTTGATCCAACTCTAGTATCTTGAAGATACTACAAGTATCTTCAGAAGATGACAGATGCCTAAAAAACTACTGTTTAATATGAGCAAATTCAGAATTTTACCTGCTACTTGTGCTCAGTGTCCAACCATAGCAAGTTTTTCAGTTTCTTTGCACAACAAATGATGAATTACAACAAGATGATGAACTTCACAGGCATACTCACAAAGTAGTTTGTGGACTTACCAAAACAGTGTGGGATCACTCCAAAATAACTAGAGATGCAGATAATTAGAAAGAATTTTACCTTGCCTTTCTCAAAGGAATGTTAAGGTGAAAATCATATGCCAAGATTATCACACACATCAAAAACATTTTTGCCTAAAAACAAAGGCTTTTAGACAACATGCTTGGGCCACAGACCAGACAGGGAGTCATTACTGAATCCCAGTCTGAGCCCAGTCATGTTAGGAATGAGATATTACAAGTTATCATCCCAGGTGACAGAGACAATTCTCACAAAAACAGTAATAGCTGTAAGTGGCCCCATATGTCCACACAAAACAGCACCTTTACTTCCTCAGCTTTAAAAAAGGCCACAAAAACTGACTGTCTCTGTCTAGCTCTGTCAGTTGTAGTCAGCAGCAACCGTGTTTATCTTCCTCATCCCATCTTCATAAGAATGGAAAAAAGGGACACATGGACTAAAACTAGAAAATTAGAAGTAAACCCTATCCTCCGAAAAGCAAGCAAGTAACAAAATAATATACAAGCCTTGTATCAATAGAATTAAAAAGCTAGGAAAGAGTCAGACATCTTGTAAGCTGCTCCAGCTAGTAGGAAAAAAAAGGGTTAGGAAGGTCTGGTATTTGTTTGTGTAGAAATCCTGCTTCCATAACAGAGGAAGAATAAAACATCAAAAAGAATATTTCATTGCCCAGAATCAGAATCAAGAATCTGTTCTGACTGACAGAATCAACTGACTTATGTCTCTCTTCCCCAAAATGAACCTCTTCTCCCCAGTGTTCATACTTCCTTGTCATCCAAACAAATATTTGACAAAATCCTTAGCAGATTGATTCCTGAGCAGCTCTGTGTTTGCCTTTTATTTCAGTAGTCTTATACTGGTGGATGGTTAATTTTTGTTTCCCACAACTGTCTGGGTATAGCCACTGCTGGTTTTGTTCAACCCATGACAGCCATGTTATAAAAACCCATCCATTAATGTGAATCCACAAGGTATCACTAAACATGTTACTACAGGACTCAAGATCTATGCCGGCAAACTTTAGCAAGAATGTCTCTAATAGCAGAAAGGAATTACACACAACCTCCTCCCTGGTGTCATCTGTCCTCATCTCCATCAGCAATCATCCTGACATTCCAAGAACTCACAAACTTCTGTCAGCACACTGCACTTCCCCTGCTTCTCACTATAATACATGCTTGCAAGATTGGAACTTTTAAGATACATCTTCTAGTACCTAGGCTATCCTGTTACAGATGTACTTGAATTTTTGAAAAAACAAACTAATGAACAAAGTGCTTTAAAAGCTTCAGTTACTTGTCTTCTCTGGAAATGCAGACATTGCTTGATTGTTAATGGTGGGTTTGGATAACGTAAGTAAGCTACTCATACTTCTGAACATACCACCTTACAGTACTGTGTTAAAAAGCAAACAAAACTCCCAACCCAACAAGCAAAAAAACCCCAATAACAAAAAGTACTAGTATTAGTAGAAAAAAGTATTCGGTCTCCTGACACATTATACTACCTTAAATCAGTGCTGAGCTTAAGAAGGAGTTGCCAGGAATCAGCTTATTATCCCCTGTTCCTTCAAAAAACTCCTTTCTGCAGCTTCAGACTAAATGTTAGCAACATAAACTCCCAGTGTTGAGGTATCAAAAGAAATAAATCATTCCAACATTTTAATACCCTATAAAGTTGTCTGTGCTGCACTGTAGTAACATTTACATTGATACTGTTAAAATCCCCCACTATTTTATCATTATCAACTCACAAATTATTCAAATTCCTCAGTTATGGTTATTGGTGCCTAACTCTACAACAGCTGTGAGAAGTATTATTCAACCTAGGAAACATTTCTATTTGCAGAATATGCTGGCTGCAAAAGAGCTAGACAAAAGACTGGTCTTCCAGCAAAGCACTTGCTAACTGAAGCACACTTCACATTTTTACACCTGGTGTTTTAGGAGCATGAAGGCAGTTAGGGTGAAGACAGCATTTCATACCATTTGAGTTCAGCAATTCTCTGCGCTGGGGAAAGGCTGGTGCAGCTGCAGGCTCACAGCCATTGCCGCACCAGAACTTCTGAACTGGGTGTACTCTTCTAGCACTGCCTCAGGGGCTACTGATTAGGCAGAGACCACACCTTTACTGATTATTCTTTCCCTTCAGTAATCCACAGAATTAAAGAAACCTAATTAACCACCTTTATTTTACATGTTTTGATGAAGCTTAGAAGAAAGGATAACAGTGAATTCAATTCATCCTGGTGCATAAAAAATTTCTAATCATAAGCAGTGGCAAGAGATGCCAGCCCTGTGAATACAGAGATGCCCTGTCCTACAGTATTCTGACACAAAATGTTAATGTGCACCAAAAAAAAAACCAAACTAAGAGACAGCTCAGATTTGAAAACAAAACAAAAATCAAAACTATTACTTTGAATAACTGTACAACATACAGTTCAGTATACAATTCAGAGCAATGGATTTTCCTAGGTTTTCAATTCGAGGAATCATTTGGAACTTATAGACTCATCATTCAAAACAATAGTAGGTTTTCCAGTTCACTTTGAAGGCAAAGAAACAGATATGTTAGTCCTGATAGTTCTCACTAATTTTATTGGGATTTTAGTAAAGATTTGAAAGCTCATGACTCTTTTGGGACAGGAATTTTTACATATTTTAGCAAGCTATTTAAAAGCTTATCTGGAATCTCAGAGTCACTAGAGAACACCAACTAAATTTATAATGATTAAATAAATATATGCTGTCACATCCCATTGTTCAGGAAAAAAAAAATCAGCAATAGCAGACAAAACTGCAAGAGTATGAGAGAATAGCTACAAAGACACTGCATATGCCATTTTGGTTATGTTTAAAACAATGTAGTAGAGGAAATACATTAGAGCAGGCTTTTCCACTCAGACTTGTTTAATCCACGCTGCACCACTTGGAAGCATAAGTTTGAGAGGAGGGTTGAATTCTGATTGAATTATTTTTTTAAACCCGTTTCTATTGTGAGAAATTTTTTTTTGTTTTTCAACAGGTTACAAAACGATTACCCGAGAGACATTCACTGACAAAAGCAGTTCCAAAGGGAAGGGCACACCTCTACCACTGCTGCCCCAAACATCCACAGACAAAAGGATGACAGTGGCTTTCTGGAATGTATAGTTGATACAATGTGATGGATAAGTTACAGCCTTGAGAGTCAGGAGTAAAGTATTTATCTGCGAGGAAACAAGAAGCTGGGATTTTGCATGGAAAAATATTTAAGTATTTAATATTTAAAAATATTTAATATTTAAAATAAACCTTAGCAGATATCACTTCAGCTCTAATGCCACATTTGTACTTGCAGTTTAGAAACATAATTGGCAACCACTTTAAATGATCATCAGTACTTGATATTCATTGCTTGATAGAAAATAGAGAGTGATATCAAATCTTACCATATCTAAGAACGTAAAGCAATAGAAGAGCTCCTCTAGTCTGATAAATTTCTCCAGCACCATCAAATCTCATGTTTGTCCTTTAGTGATTTTGCTAGCCTTAGTACAGAAATGAAGTTCCTCTGTCTTCCACTGGCAAAGACCCTGCACTGGACTAGATATGCAAGTACAACTATTTAAAACAAATTGTGCTTATATGAATTGCGGATAAGAAGAGCTTTAAGATAATTTTGAATGGTATTATCTTTACAACATTAACAGACATTAAAAAAGGAAAAAACCTGCACAAACACATAAACCTCCGCCTTTTTGATTATTAAATCAAAGAAATATTATCTACCTTGATGTGCATACTGAATAAATTAAGAGTATTTTCCAATTCAGTTTGTAAAGAGTCTAGTTATGTAACACTCCAAAAAGAGTTCTGGATCATGCATTGCTAAAGAGATATTGTAAACGTACAGTAGAATCCCATCTTAATTACTCATCTTGCACAACAGGAAAGAAAGACACTGTATAAGATTTGATTCCGCTTAAAGAAAATGATAACAAACATCAGACTGGAGAAGGAGAAACAAGGAAAGGACTTAAAACCTGCCTATATTAGCGGCTCTAAAAAAACAGTGTTGAAATTTTGATGCTCGCTGACATTAATAACACTTGAATTCGAACATTAGTTTTATAAACCACTCTTTGCCCTAACATTTTTCCACTATGAAAAAGGTGATGAATGTTTTTTTCACTGGCCACCAAGAGAAAAAGCAAGAAGTTCTTCAGTACCTAGAGGAGGTCAATTAAACAAGAAAAGGTACCAATGTGGTTGAGGAAATGGAGAGAAGATGCACTCGGTTCCCATAGAGTTTGATGGAGGAGGAAAACCACAGTCAGTCTAATCGGCAGCAATCTTTTATAGGTCCTCCAGTGAGGCAGCACTAATTTTATTATAATGATCACTCTGACACAATACTTATTCCCCATACAAACTGGTGGGCTCTGTACTAGGCTATGACCAATGGTACAGCCCAATGTATAAAATGAGTAAATGCAATTATGCAGAACAAGAAAACAGTTCCCTCCTCCTGTGTGCATGTACACAAAAAAGCAAGTATCAGCTGAACAGTGTCTCCACACCAAAGGTTGTTTCTAAATTTCTGATTATTAATAACTGAAAACTCCACAGCTCAGAAGAGCTTAAAGATAATTCTTTAATCGTTTCCTCTAAATAGAGCATTAATACATATATTAAATTGGTGAATTAATATATTTTGTTTTCCATTAATGCTAGTAAAACCTTTTGCTCTAGCTCTCAGTGCAATCCACTTTCTCAGGCTGCATTTAACACTGATAAGCAGGATAGCAGTGCTACGTCAATGGATATCTTAGGCAAGATGCTTCCCTATGTTTTAAGAGGAATGAACCAACCCTACCTCAAAATAAAATTGCAGAAGACTTACACATCATATGTAGGAAAACAGAAGAGTGTGTGTGCATGTGCAACTGCGGGTGTCCACATGTATTTGCACACGTACACACAGCCATCTTTGTGGGAGACAGCAACTGTAGCATTGCAATTACTGTTTTCATACATGCGTAGAGGTGTAGAGATGTATAAATGGCTCTTACACGTGCGGCTGTAACACGTAAAATTCAACGCTACAATAGAAGACCCCACAAAAGATGGCTGGTCCTGGCCAACACGGAGTGGCCTGGGCCAGAACTCAGACCGAACTCGGCGTGCCGCAAGCTCCGCCAAGGCCGGGGGAAGCTCGGGGGATCGAGCTCGGCCGGCCCCCGCCGCGGGGGAGCCGGGCCGGTCCCACCGCCCCGCCGAGCCGCGTCCGCCCACCGCCCATGGGCCCGGCGCGGCACGGCCCTGCCCGCCCGCGATGGCAGCGGCGGGGTCGGGCACTGCCCCGGGGCGGGAGAGCGCGCCCGGGGGGCGGCGGCTGCGGCGCGGGCGGGGATGCGGACGGACACCTGGAGCCCGCGGCGGACGAGGGGCCGCGGGCAGCGGCCAGCCCAACCCGCCCATCGCCTCCCGCCGAGCGCCCCCGGGCCGCCGCCGAGCGCTCCCCGCGTCCTGCCCCGCCGGGCCCGGCTAGGCTGCGGAGATGCGGGACGCCTCGGCAGGTCACCGCGACATCCCGCCGCGCCTCACCTCAGCCGGCCGGGCAGCCTGCCGCGGCGGCGCGGGGATAAACGGAGAAGGAGGCGGAGGCGGCCGAGCTCCCTAACAGCATTCACAGCACACCCCCACTCACCTCCGGCTTCGCCCGGTCCTGCTGCCCGGCGCCTGATATCATCTCCCCCGGCGGCCTCTCCGCCCCTCGCCGCTGACGCACTCCCGCTGATACGCCTGGAGCCGCCGCCGCTCGCCCCGCGCCGCCCGCCATGACGGCTGCGAGGACCCCGCATCGCCCCCCCGGCCGCGGCGGGGTGTGGTGCCCCGGCCCCGCTCCCTGTGCCACGGCCCGCAGCCCCGCTCCCTGTGCCATGGCCCGCAGCCCCGCTCCCTGTGCCATGGCCGGCCTCACGGGCAGACGAGGTACCCACGCCATCGCTCAGCACCGCTGGGCTGGTGGTACCTGTCCTGGGGCCCTGGCATACAGAGGGAAAGCTGTCTCAGAGATCTGTGGTACTTGCAGGGAGAAAGGAGAAAGGCCACGCATGGTCTCCTGGTGCTGGGTAGCTCACCACAAAGCTAGGGGTGAAATATCCCGTTTGCAAGAAAGGTGTCCTCATGGACTCGGGCAGTAAGGATTGCTTCCGCATTTCCAACAACTCACCATGGACCAGCCCGAGCCCTCACCCCTCCTCCTGTTACCAAATTGGGGTGCTGATTGAGCTCAGTTACTCAGTTACTACTCAGTTACTCAGAAGCCTATTTTCCAAACAGAAACATTAGTCCCTGTTCCCCAGCACTGACCACCACTGGCCACAGCACCTGAGTACCCATCCTCAAGAAGACCTGTATGCCAGGAAGCTGAAGAACACCAAAATCAAATGAAGGAGTTGGTGAGAGGACAGCACTTGCCCTTGACTCTGGCTGTAAAATGTACCCTCGTTTTACAGCTACAATGCTTTGTCCTGAGAATGAGAAGTAGTAGGTGCACATCTGTGATAACATCCATGGAACAAAGGAGGCGGGGCACAAACTGGGGTCACTGCCCAGAGGCAGCCGTCATGGTGTTGTCAGTGTTATTTGCCAAAGACAGCTCTGTAACACCAGGGACCAGAGGAGCAAGTATTCAGTGTATTAATAATGATTATATGCATGTCCAAATGTATTGGGTTGGTGTAACAAGGTTTTGGTCATGGGGAGGCTGCAGGAGTGAGCTCTCTGAGAGGCTGCCAGGAACTTCCCTGTGTCTGACAGAGCACATGCCAGATGACTCCAAGTTGGACCTGCCCATCAGGGATTATGGTAGCACCTCTGGGATCATATATTTGAGAAGGGAGAAAACAACCTTCACACCTCCAGCTCAAGAGAGGAGTGAAAACATGTTAGAGAAGAAGACTAAAGCTATTAGACAGCATCCAAAAGAGAGCAACTAAGATGGTGAAGGGCCTTTAGGGGAAGGCTTATAAGTAACTCCTGACATCACTTGGTCTGTTCAGCCTGGAGAAGAGACTGAAGTGAGACCTCATTGTGGTTACTTCATGAGGGGAAGAGGAGGGGCAGGCACTGTTTTCTTCTCTGTAGTGAAGAGTGGCAGGACCCAAGGGAATGGCCTGAAGTTGTGCCAGGGGAGGTTTAGGTTGGATATTAAAAACAGATTCTTCACCCAGGGTTTGTTGGTGACTGGAAGAGGGTCCCCAGGGTAGTGTCATAGCACAAATCTGATAGAGCTCGAGGAGGGTTTGGACAATGCTCTCAGGCGCATGGTGTGACTCTTGGGTATGGTCCTGTGCAGAGCCAGGAGTTGGACTCCATGGTCCTTGTAGGCCCCTTCCAACTCAGCATATTCTGTGATTCTGTGAGAAACAGCTCTGCAGACACTGAGGACTGTGAAGAAGGAGGTGGAGGAGGTGCCACAGGCACCAGAGCAGATGTTCCCCTGCCACATGTGGTGAAGACATAAAGGGGCTGTGCCCCTGCAGCCCATGGTGGAAAATGAGATCCACTTGAACCCTGTGGTGGATCACTCATCGTGGAGCAGGTGAATGCCCAAAGAAGGCCTATAACCCCATGGTAAACCCATGTTGGAGCTTCTGCCATGACCTGTGGACTTCTGTCAAGATCTGTGGACCTGTGGAGAGACTAGCCCGTGCTGGAGCAAGTTTTCTACCAGGACTTGTGGTCCCAGGGACAACACAGCCTGGGGCAGTCTGCTCCTGAAGGACTGCACTCCATGGGAGGAACCCACTCTGGGACAGGTTGTGAAGAACAGAAACCCATGGGAAGAGCTTATACTGGAAAATAGGGAGGAGTGTTTTCCTTAAGAGGGATCCCATGCTGGAGCAGGGAGAAGTGTGAGGAGTCCTTCCCCTGAGGACACAGCAGTAGAGACAGCATATGGTGAACTGTCCACAACCCCCATTCCTGTCGCCCTGTGCTGCTTGGCTGGCGGAGGTAGAGAAAATCAGGAGTGAAACTGAGTCTGGGAAGAAGGAATGGGTCGTGCTCCTAAGATTTGGGGTTATTTCTCATTATCCTACTCTGACAGGATTGATAATAAACTAAATTAATTTTCCCCAAACTTAAATCTGTTTGGCCCATAGCAGCAATAGGTGAGTGATCACTACCTGCCCTTATGTTGACTCAGAAGCCTTTTTGTTATACTTTTTCTTGCCTAAACAGATGAGAAGGGGAGAGACAAAACAGCTTTGGTGGGCACCTGGCATCCAGGCAAGGTGAACCCATCACACTAAAATGATGAAACTTTGCTGAAATAGATTACAAGTCAGGGGCTGGGATGAAGCATCAACAGAACTTTTTTTGAATGAGCAGTCATCTTAAAACTCCATTTATGACAAACTTTGACAAAGTTCTCTTAGCTAGAGAAAAAGGGTCAATGTTTATGCTCTCCTAATTTTTTCTCCTAGTTAGAGTAATACTGATTATATTTTACACTTGCATTTCAAAGGAAAACATTTTTAGTGCAGTGTTATGTAGTGGAAATTGTTCTGCAATATGTAGTATGCAAAATAAGATATCTTAAAGGAGTAAGATTATGAACTAAACCTGGCAGGAAATTCCTAAAATAAGTTCCTTTGCTTCCTGTATTTTTTGCTTTCACAACAAATGAATGAACACAGAAATTGGTGGTAGTTTTCTACCTGCATTGTTGCTAACAGTTTCATCAAAGAACCAAGAACCTTTGGACTTTGGAGAAAAACTTTTTGTCCATGGTCATTTACTAGACATTTTAAAGGAGACTTGGACGTGCACAATATAATTTGATAAAAGTATTTACCTTCTCAGTTGTTTGGGATATGGACATGCTATTAAAATCCTCTCATAAAATCTTTAAGAGGAAATAAAAGGCATAAAAATTAATTTGTGCAGAAATTCTCCAATAAACTACTGCCTTTGCAGGTCATCTCCAATATTGCTTAGAAACACATTTGCATGTAAATTTGTTTTTAAACTATTATTATTTATATCATGCCACCTCTTGTATCTGGAAGAATCTCCATGCAAACCCCACAAATAAATAATGCATTTTCTACTGTTGTGAGAGTTACAGAGATCTTGACAAAAGATTCTTATTTAAGACTAGTGCTTTTTTCTGGTAATCATATTAATCTCACTGTGGGTTTGTCTCTTCTCTTCTCTTCTCTTCTCTTCTCTTCTCTTCTCTTCTCTTCTCTTCTCTTCTCTTCTCTTCTCTTCTCTTCTCTTCTCTTCTCTTCTCTTCTCTTCTCTTCTCTTCTCTTCTCTTCTCTTCTCTCATGCTTACATTATAAATTTTTAGAAGCATGTTCAACCTCACTAGTACAAGTACCCAGACCAATAACATGAAGTGCAGTGGGAGACCTTACAGACTACAGTACATAGTGCTAGGATGATCCTCTGAATATATGTGCTGTAAATCACAGAAACACACACATACATTCCCATCTGCCACAAGGAGACTTTGGATCTCTTTCAACATTTTCGATTCCCATGGTAATTTTTACCTGGAAGACCATACACCATGACATTCATGGTAGTATATAGAAGAAGGTTATGCTCCCACAACGAAATGGTTTGTCAAACCTTTGCATTAAAAGGATAATGCAGACCTGGAAGGTCTGACATCTGACCCTGTATTTTCACATCTTCTGCCTCTGGTATCTTAGCACAATTGATACCTTCCAAGGAATGTCAGACTGGAAGAAACCCCAGTAAATAGGCTGGCACATCTCACTGTCAGATGTTTTTCTAGGCTAATTTTTCTTAAATCTCTAGTGACAAAGGTGCCTGCAGCTTGCCTAGGGAGGCTTCCAGATTTAAGGTTTTTCCAGTAAAAGCAACTAAAAGGAAAGGCAGCAAGTTCTAATTAGCCACAGTCATGAACAGTGTCTGCTAAATGGCAAGCACACTGTGCAGCATGCTCAATAGGAGTGTGCCAGTGTAGCTACAAGACCTGCATCTGAACATGCATTCAGCATAACTCCTGTGACTTGTACTCCAAACATTCATTCAAGTGACACAGGTGCTTGGAAACACAGAATGACAGAATTTTTTGGGTTGGAAAAGAGCTTTAAAGATCATCTAGTTCAACTGCCTCTGCTTTGAGCAGGGACGTCTTCCACTAGACCGGATTAACCAGGGCTGTCTGCCTTGACCTTGAGCATTTTGAAGATGGGGCATCAATAACTTCCCTGGGCAACCTGGTCCAGTGTCTCACTACCCTCACAAAAACCAAAACCGAACCAAACCAACCAACCGAACAAAAACAAAAAAAAAAAAAAAAACCAAAAAAAAAAACAAACAAACAAACAAACAAACACACACACACACACACCCCCCACCCCAAAACAAAGTCATAGAAATATATTAATTAATAGACATAACAGCTAATGATCATGAGACTTCTCAATAGAGAATTTAACATGCAAATTACTGGGTCAGGCACGAATTGTTGGCAGATTTTGCTGGGTGGCTCTGATGTCTATACTCCTGCTGAAGGACGCAGGTAGGGCTAGCAGGATTTGGCAGCCAAATCATTTATTGCTAATGACTCAGGAGTGCCTAACCCATGTAGGAAAAGGACAACCCTGCTCTTGGCAAGATTTATGTAACAGACCAAAGCATAACAAAACAAACATACAAAGCATGCAATATCATAGCTACTGACCACTTGTATTTCTTTCCTTTCATCCTCAGAAAATGGCAATTCTAAGGATATTATTAAATTTTGTGGAAAGAAAGAAAGAAAGAAAGAAAGAAAGAAAGAAAGAAAGAAAGAAAGAAAGAAAGAAAGAAAGAAAGAAAGAAAGAAAGAAAGAAAGAAAGAAAGAAAGAAAGAAAGAAAGAAAGAAAGAAAGAAAGAAAGAAAGAAAGAAAGAAAGAAAGAAAGAAAGAAAGAAAAAGAAAGAAAGAAAGAAGCATGCATCTGCAACTTCCTTTTACTAACAAGTTCTTTGAAAGCACATCAAGCAGCTATGTCAGGTCCAACTACCCTGCCCTCCTTTCTCTTCCTTATCCTCACCCACCACCCTCCACAGCAAGAACAAATGCAGCATCTGCACAGATGTGTTCATTCCAGAAGGAGTGATGTTACCTCTTCATCTTTATTGGTGATATATTTCCACCCATGTGATTTATTAGCAAAAGTCTGTATATTCCACTGTGGTGGGTTGATCTTGGCTGCTGTCACATTCTCACCAAGCCACTCTACCACTCCTCCTTCTTATCTGTACAGGGAAAAGAGAATATAATGAAAGACTTGTAGGTTGAGATAAGGACAGGGAGGGATCACTCACCAATAATTGTCAAAGGACAAACAGGCTCAAATTGGGGTATTTAATTTAGTTGATTGACAAGCATATCAGAGGTGAATAAAAGGAAATAAGAATAGATCTTAAAAACACCTTTCCCCTTCCTCTCCCTTTTTCCCAAGCTCAACTTCATTCACAATTTCTCTACCTTCTTTCCCAGAGTATCACAGGGGAACGTGGAACTGGAGTTACAGTCAGTCTATCATGCATTGTCTCTGCTTCTCCCTCCTCCTCCCACTCTTCCTTTGCTCCAGTGTGGAGTCCCACACTTGGGAGAACAGTCCTCCACAAATTTCTCCACTGTTAGTCCTCCCTATGAACTGGGGTTCTTCATGAACTGCTTCAGCATGTTCTGTTCAAGGGTTCTCCAGTGGAGCTCTGCGCTTTGCCTGGGACCTCCATGGGCTACCTCACCGTTGTCTTCATCACAGGCTACAGGGGAATCTCAGCTCCAGCATGAGATTCATCTCCTCCCCCTGCTTCTTCACCCTCCTCAGTGTCTGCAGAGCCTCTGACATTTTCTCACTCCTCTCTCATAGATGCTGTTACTCTTTCTTAAATACACTATCACAGAGGCACTGTGATAACAGCTAAACACCTCTGATGTTTAGCTCAGCTTTGGGCATTGGTGGGTGCATCTTGGAGCCAACTGGAACTGCCTCAGTTGGACATGAGGGAAGCTTTTGTTAGCTTCTCAAAGAATGGACATCCTTCTACCAAATCCTTGCCACACAAACCCAATACAATCACTATCACACTACAAAGTTTGTCTCTCTCTTCTTACATTCCTGTAGCAAGGCTAGAAACATCTCCCTTTCTGGTCAGTTTATTTCATACATGAAAGGATTTTTTTATGTCTCTTCAGAAGTTTCATTATCCAATGCATGCAATAGAAATAGCAGTACCTCAGTTAACATTTCTTTTCAATTTCCAGTTTCATACTCTGAAATCTCTCTTTTCCGTTCAAGTTCTGTAGGAATTTTACTTTCCCTGCCTGACCTTGTTTTGCCCAGCCCCTATTCTCCCAAAGACTCCATATTCTGCCTTCCAGTATGAGAACATTTTTGTGTGATTATAACATGTTTTACCAGGAGGTGAAATTTTTGAAACATTTTTGAATTATTTAATAAACTTTTGTCTGCATCTTCCATTTCCTGACAAAAGCTTCTTATTCCCCAAGTACAGAATGGGCATTTATAGGTGAACCAAAGGTTCTCTAAATGAGCCAAATAGAAAGCTTTCTTCTGTAAAAAAACTGTGAAGCTGAGAATAAAATCCGGACAGCTCTTCCTTATCTTGTGTTGAGGAGTCACTTCATACATTTGGAGGTCTTCTGACCTCACACAAGTGGAACTGGATTGTAAGTCACCAACAGAGACTCCCTCTTGCACCATGTTATGTTGCAGTCAGAGACGTGGCTGCCACACAGGCAAACACATTAATGTGCACAGTGTGCAGGCCTTTAACCAGGTCAGCTCTTTTATTCATAGCAAGAGGGTATTAGTAATGTAAAGACCCATGACTGTTTTGAAAGGTGCCCCATGGAATTGTCAGTGTCTGTAGGGGAGGTCCATCATAGTGCAATCCAAGAGAAGACACTTCACAAAGCCTTTAAAACATCTTTACCATTCTAAGACTGGTCATTTTTTTTACTCAGACATGTAGGTTCATTTTTTTTCATTTCATCCTCCACATCTTCCAATTAGGACTGCCTGCAATCAGAAGCCTGACTTCTGCAGGATTTATATGCCCTACTTCCCCATTCTCCAAGTACAATGGTCTTATTATGCACCTAATTTGAAACCTGGCCTTGTGGCTCCTGCCCTCTTGCTGGCCCCATGACTTACTGTTCCTTCTGGCTGCAAGACTTAGGGCTCCTCACAGCTTTCCTCGTGTGAAATGAAATATGGCAGCAGTCCCATCTGCTCTGTGCGGGAGAAAGTCACCGAGTCATTCAGTAGTCGCAGTCTTTGGGAATTAGAGAGGCCCTTATCAGGGCACACATGGGAAGAATCAGGGAAAAGACACAAATGAAAAAATTAAAGTAAGCTGAAAAACTTGGATCTAATTTGCCATACATTATTTAAATGGTAAAGCGCAGAAAGCATTAAAGTAAGCAAGGTCAACCTATCTCACTATGTAGTGACAAATTCAGATTGAGCTCAGAGGGTTAGAGCAGGGTGTTAATAGCACTGAGGTTCAATCCCTGTATGGATCATTCATTTAAGACCGGGGCTCAATGATCCTTGTGGGCATTTTCCAACTCAGAATATTCTGCAGCAATGACAGGAGCAAGCTGGTCTGAAACAATTCTTCATGTGGGTTTAAATAATCTATAGCAACTACCTGTGAAACTACCTGTCCTAGTTTAGGTCAAATCTGGGAGAAAACCTTCAAAGGTGTTATTCTAGAAAGCAGATTTAAGAGGCCCTTTCCCCATCTGGTTTGGGAAAATATTTATTTGGAGAAAAGTGGAAAAAACCTGTTTATTTAGCAGGCAAAGCATTCACCAGCACAAGAAACAAACTATATTAAACAATAAAACCTCTTGCCAATCTGAAGAGATGACAAACTCAGAAAGTCCCCTTGGTGGGCCGTAGCTTGGCTCACTCAGTCTCTGATCAGTCCCTCCAGCGCTGGAAGTGCCACGGCCCAGGCCAGGCCCGGTGGCCACAGGTGCGAGCTGCTGGTTCTCCGCTGGGTGCTCAGTCCAGAGCAGGTTTGAACAGCTCCAATAAAAAGAGAAACCACAGTCTAGGGAACTTCTCTGCCTCAGCTAGCTAAAAATTAACTAAAAAGCAGAGGAGAGCTCTGTCCCGCTGTCTGTCTGTGTGTCTGCAGACAACAGAGTCCAGGAGCAGGATGCAGGGGAGCAGGTGCAGGTTCTGGTCACAAACTGCACGCTTCTTCTCTCCCCCCCTTCAATCTTGGAACCAGTCTTAAAGGTGCAAAACTTATTTCTGGGCTAAACAGACAAATGGGGATACAAGCATCATAAAGTCACTCCAGGACACTACCTTTACCCAGGTTTGAATAAGGTGACTAAGGGAGCTACCCTTTTCATAAAAAAACCCCAAACCAAACTACTGTGCTGTTTCCCTAACTTCTGCAGAAATACACACATTTTCCTTGCACTTACATGATTTTTTTTGTAAATATCAAAGCAGTTCCCCATGACTCCCTTCAAATCCTTTCTTAATGCATCTTTTGTTTGTGTTAGCTGCAAACACCTCATAGATGATGGTTAAGACAGACAACTCATAGCCTTGGCCACTCCTTGTCAGATAGGTCACTGTTGTGTCCCTGTTGCCTCATGCTTCTTCTGTCAGCCCATAAACCTCCATTATTTCCTTCCCTATCATGAGACTGTCAATTCTTTAAACAGAAACCATCTTCTGATCATTGATAAGATTCACTTATGAGAGGATTAAGATTCTACAGTAGAGAAGAAAAAAGGAAGGCCTTTAGGCCTTTGCCCTAAAATACCACAAACAGATTACCATAGTCAAATGATAACCCTGAAGCCAGGATTTATCCTGTAGCTTCAACAGAACCAGAAGACCCATAGATGTTTGTGCACATGGCAGGAATGTGGCTTACATCATGTCTTTGAAGATAAAAATGTCTCACTACCTCATCTTTTCACTCACCTAATATGGTGATTTTAACATGGATAAGTTTGTGTGTGGGTTTTTGAAAATTTTTAAAAGAATATTGAAATATAACTAACTAAAAGGCAAGTTGCTGTTATACTTAATTTTACAGTACAGAAGTAAGCGCTGCGATGTAGGAGTCTGCAACGTGGGAAAGAATGAAAATGAATGCTCTAACTGAGCATACTTTTAGTATAAAAGAGCTGGAAAACATCAAACTCTTGGTTTCACCCTCAGGTTATCTATGTATATTTATTACTACGAAACACAAGTTTGCTTGCTTGTTAGCACTTCAGTGACTTTACCTACTTTATCAGAAAAAAAAAATTAGTTTTTACTCCCCAAATTCACAGCAAAAATTGCTTTAAAATTCTCTTGCACCATGTTTCTATACATTGATTCCCCCATTGGTGCAGAGGGTGTGCCTGTTCATCCTGATGCACAGGACAATGGTGACATTGGCTGTCACTGCTCTGTGGCTGTGCCTACACTCTCACACTCCAGAGGGAATGTCCATGCTTCTGCTGTGTGTTTCTGAAGTGAATATGTACAAATCTCAAGTCTTAGTTCTTGCAGTCACTATCAACTAGCAGTCTGTGTGAGGAAGAGGGATACTTCAGCGTCAGGTGTCCTTTGGGGTTTCCTGAGAAGCAGTCTGCACAGATAGGTAGGAGCTGTGGGCTCAGTGACCTAGTCTTGAAAGCGACACTTGAACTCCAGTCTCAAATGTACTCTTATGTTCCATTCTCTTCATATAATGCACAGCCTTCAACATTTCCAAACTCAAGCCTGAGATTTTCATCCTGAAAAATCAAGAGGATGAGCAAATGAAAATGTAGAATAAAATGAAACTGTTGGCTAAGTGAATCTGACCATGTATTACCTTAAAATGCTACAATACCTGTAACCTTAATTCAGGTATTCATTTTTAAAGGATAAACATTTGAGAAAATTTGAATAGAACCTCCTCACCTGGGCAAAGGCAGATCTCAACACTTGCCAAAGAAAACATTTCAAGTCTCTGAGAGGAGTGATCTGCAAGAACTGTTCTTCTTTGAAGCAATTGTGATCAGGAGCCCTAAACCTCAATTTGTCTACAGACAAAGGAATTAAAGATTATTCTTTAAAACAAAGATAATCTTTAGTCATAGGTGTTATGTAGTCAACCTTCATAACAAAACAAAACAAAGCAAAACAAAACAGAAAACAAAACCCCCAACTTCTTTCTTGATTACTAGAAGCAAGTATAGGATTACTACCTATACTTGTACGTAGTGCTTAGCATTCTGCTTGTTCAGCATTCTGCTTGTTCAGCATTCCGCTTGTTCAGAGTGAAAACTGTTAAGAAATTTAGTACTTGTGTATGTTCCTGCAGGTCCAGGAGCTATATTTGTTTTAATTTTTGATGTTATATTCTTTATATAAATGACAGAATGACAGCTATATTATCCAGGTAGAAAAGTAATGATTTCTTGTTTTGCTTTTCTGTACACACAGCTCTTGCTTTGCCTACTAAATTGTCTGTACTTATGTCCCTAAGTTTTATCACTTGTACCATTCTGATCCTCCTGTGTCAGAAAGAATGGAGGAGGAGGGTGGCATGTGAGTGAGCAGCTGTATCAGGCTCTTCTGCCTGCTGTAGATAAACCATAAACTACGATAAAGGTACTGGGAAGAGCATTTGGGGATTATTTAATACTGAATTAGGGTTGGTTAGGGGAGAAAGCAAGAGATTAAGATGTTTTAGGGAGGAACAAGTGTGGGAAATGGAAGGATAAGAGGATAAAAGGCACAGTGACATTTAAACATATTCACTGCTGCTCTGCTTGCTTCTCTGGCCATGCCATGTGCCTGGTCACCACACTCAGGTGGTGTTGTCTTCCCACTAAAATCCATTCCTAAGCAATTTCCTGGGTGAAGGACTGTCTATTCTGTGTGCATATGCAGGCATGGGTGTCTGAGGGCCAGCTGCACCGATGGCCTTGCACTGTTTCCTTCTCTGGCTTATCAGGATGGAGCAGGGACCATGCGTCACGGGAATCCTTTCCATCTATGGTGCCAGGGACTGGCATGGGTGCAGGTGTGCAAGCTGGCCACTGGAGGCATTGGGAGGCCAGGCCAGAAAGAAAGGGTTGGGGTCACCTGGAAGACCTGTTTCTATCTGTCTGTACGTGTCTGTCTGTGTGAGACAGCCAGAGACAAGAGGATCCAGGTGACACTTGGGGAGTCATAGTGCACTTATGTCCATGAGTAAAGCTGCAGGCACTGGGAGCATGTGTGCAGATGTGCCAGTAACCATGTAAACTAAAGATCCAGGAACATTTAGAGTGGGTTTCAGTTATTGGCGCAATCTATATTTTGTTTGAACATACAGATATGTTTCCCATCAATTGACCTTCACCCTGATGAGCCAGAGAAGGCAGCAGTACAAGGCCATTGGTGCAGTTTGTGTGAGTGGTGCATTTTTGTGTCTGACTCCATCAATGTGGCCAGCTGTGTGCATATGTATATATGTGTGTGTGTGTTGTATACAAGTATCTGAGTATATAGGTTATCTTATGTATATTAGTGTGTAGTCTTGGAAGGGCCTGGCAGTGTGGAGCTGCAATGGCTCTCCCTCTGTTGGACTACCTGATACACCCTCTCCATTACTAGGTTTTGATGTCATCTGAATACAATTGCATTGCAAAGAGTTTTTATTTTGTTTGTAATTATAAACTCTCACCCCAGGCTCAAATTGGAGAGAGGTATTTTGGCTTCTTGTTTCAAATTAAAAGAGCAAGAACCCCAAATACAAAATATTTAATGGGGAAAAAAGAATTCCTCATTACATGCATTTCTGAGGGTCTCTGGCATTTCCAGAAAGGGTAAATAAATTACTAGAAATTTTGCATTAGTATATACTTGTTAAGCTGTATTTGAAATAAAAAAAAAGGATTGCCACAGGTTGAACTGAGCAAACAATTCCATGGTACAGTTACCAAGTCCTGGTATCTACATTGACAATAATTTCAAAAGGCCCAGGATGACCCGAGGAGAATACCCTCATTTTACCTCAATCAGTTATGCTGCAATTGAAAAGTTGTTGTCCTAGTTCCACTGCAATTAAAACTCTGCTCATTAGTCCCAGTGAAAATATCTTCTCTTACAACACCCCTTGTGTACTATAATAAATGAGGAGCAGACTGCTCTGGTATTGTATTCCTGTTTAATGGGCACTGATACACAATGGGATGCCCAATATCCTCCTGGTGCTGCTGAAGTTGGAGGATTAAGCCACTGAGAACACAAGCAGCAGTTTAGGACAAGTGTCTCCTGTCCTGTCCTGTTGAAATTGTGTGCCAAAATTTAAATAGGCAAAATCAGCCATCCAGACTGGTAATACAGTGGACCAGAATAAAAAATCCCTGCTTGCTTTTTTTTTTCCTTCCCATGGAAGATCCAGAGACATCTAAAAAGCTTTTGTAAAGGCTGTCCAAAAAAGATGAACTTTACTTCTGCTTGTAGACTTTAGATTTTTCTGAGGGCATCTTAGTTTTCTGAGGTATTGCGCAGAATTTACAATTAATTCAGGCATAAAACACAAAAATCACATGTGGTAAACTAACAATTTGAGTTTACCATTTAATGCTGCATCTAGAGCTCATCTTGAGTCAAGATAGGGTATCTAAAGAGGCTTATTCAAGAAGATAATAATAATTTTATTAATTAAAGTATATTACAAATTGGATCTCTACAACCTGATAAGTGATAAATTCTGTCATAAGCTTAAATTTAGCTTGGAAAGTTCAATGTTGACCAAAATAATCCTTAAAATCAAAAAGTCAAAGGTAACTATTAATATAAAATACTGCCCTTGCTTGACTCTATGAACAAATATGATCTTTTTAAGTAGGTCCATATCATGTATATTGACACTTTATTTATGATTCATATTTATTTATGATTGAATGTACTGTGTTCTCAACACTATAAATTGAGATCTAAACCTAGGCTTTCAAATACATATGAATAAATATGACATAATACCTGCATATAGATTTTGTTGATTTCAGTATTTTGCTGATCATTCCATCTCCTTAGCTGTGCTCCCAAGAAATTCCCAGAGTTTCAGGATTCAGCAATGCCTGTAGTGTGATAAGGTTTTATGAAATTCCTGAGGCACAGCTCACTGGTCCCTCTCTTCTTAAGAAGAGCAAACCTATGCAGGATTGTTCACCGTTGTGCTGGAGCTCACACTGTGCCCAGAAGCCAGAGACTGAGTTCTGCACCTCCCAGCTGACTCCTGTTGCCCTGTTCTTCTAAAGTTCTTCTAAGCCTTCTGATGTCTACATTTTTGTAATGGAGCTTCTCACCACTTTTCATGTAAATAATGATTGTTTTGCATTCCCTTCTAGAAGAAGAGAAAATTAATAGACTGTTAGTTTGACCAGTGTGGTTGGAGAAGTAACAATTTCATTCTCCAATCCATGGTCACATTTAAAATTCTATAAATATCAAAGTCCAAAAATAAATAAGCCTTTTTTACCTTAGACATCTCAGCATGTGAGCATCGTTCATTTCATGTTGTATTGTGACAGACTCCTGCAATGACCTCCACTAAAGCAGTTTGGCTGGCAGAGGGGAAGGAGCCTGAAATGTAGATCTGACCAGTGTGACAACTGAAATTGTTAATGTCTTAGAAATGCAATGGTGGTCCATTATGGTCATCAGCACCTAAACCAAAATAAAACCACAGTGAATTGTGTAAGCCCTCCAGGTTTGCATAGGTCACTTTACAGTGTATAGAGAACTGTGTAGGGAGGGAGAGAGAAGTTAAAAGTGACACAGAAAGGAGGAAATTACATTTTCACATTTCTCCTGCTCATTGCTTCTTGCTATTCCCAGCAGAGGCTCTGGGTGGAGGTCTGTTGGACTCATATTTCTCACTTGTCAGCCTTGTGGCTTCAGAGTCTGCATATCAGCTATCATACAGAAAGCACTGCTCCCTGTTTACACCACCAGCCTTACTCCTGGATGTGTACCTGAATATGTGTTTCATAGTGTTTTCCTCTGGGACTGCCTTTCACTGCCCAAGAGACAAGCTGGGCTGTTTGCCATCTGACAGCGAGGGGATAATTTTTTGCACTGGTCTGAAAAGCAATCACCTTCCACCTCACTCCAGTGTCTCAAGGCAGGAGGGAGCTCAGGGAGAGGTCTTGTCTATGTCTTGCTCAGTTTCCTTAGATAAACTTGCAAAGTGCATGCAAGAAGGAAGTAGCTGCAGCCTTCATTCTGCTTTTCCAATATCTTCTCCTGTTTCAGAGCAAGCCAGACATGCATACCTTGTAACAGAATCCAGACATCTTAACAGAATTGCTAATCGCACTCTTCTGTTTGCTCATCTTCTAGGAATTTCTGCTGTACTGCACTGTACTCCATGCACCATCACTCACACTGAAAGTCCCCTAACTGTAAAAAGACAGCCTGAGTGGTTGCTAATGGAAAATCATGGAAGAAGTTACCAATAAAAGGCAACATATTATAGTGCTTGTTATCTCCCTGAATATCTCGTTGTATATTGATGGGACTAGTGCCCCCATTTCAGGTCTCTCTAAGCCTGACATGGGCACACTGCCATGAGGATGTTTGAGCAGGAGAATAACAAATTCATCACAGGAAGACATGCAAAACAGACACTGTCAGAGGGATCATTTTGTCATCTGGGTGCAGGGCAGAAGTCACACAGGTCACTTTCTGCTACTTAACAACTGCTCTCCTCTGCAGCCAGTGAGCCACTGCAATTACTCTCTTGCTTTTTATAAAAAATATTTATTTACTTAGTAACTATACATCTAGCCACCTAAGAAAGGGCAATTACTTCTGGAAAATCTTTGGGTTGGGCATAGCAATTAGATAGGATTCCTTCAAAATGTTTTTGCTTCAGCTGCAGCAAAACTGATCTCCAGTCTCTTATTCTGTCTGAAGTCCATGTTGAATTCACTGTGTGTTTGCATATTGTGAAATTAAGATTATATTCCATCACCAGTGGAACATGAAGGGTGTTGCTTTTTTAGGCAATCTATTCTTAATTCTGTATGCCATGGTTTATTAGCTGAAGCAAGCATAACACACATGACTGACAGCAGTAAAAGTGTTAGTTGAAATCAGATTGGCCCTGGGTTTAGTTTTAATCAGATTTAGCAAAGACAGACAGTTTAGAGTGGAAATGGGGAGGAAAAAAATAAAAGGGTGACACTGATTAGAGTGTTAAACCAAACTGCTTCTTCTGTCCCTGAATGAAAACAAAAGAAAGTTTTGTTGCAAGTCTCTTGTTTGTCTTCAATAATGTAACATTTTGTGGAAGAGGTGGAAGACAATGGAATGCACATAAAATTCTTCTGTGAAAGGTCAGGCTGAGAGTCACAGACTCAGAAGAAAAACAGAAAAAAATTGCAGCATCAAAGAACAGGCTTGAAAGCTAGGAATGAGTGTCAGCTGAGATTCTAAATGAGTTGATACACACAGTAACTATGGTTTCTCATAATGACTTATGGGGAAAAGAAGTTACGCTGGGAATTACACAATCTCCTCTCATTTGTAAAAAGTAGTAAAGTAAAGAGCTGACAGTATTTAGTGACAGACCTTAAGATACAGAAGGATTATCTGTTTTTTTTCAAGGTACTATTTTAAGGCAAGGCAAAGCAAAGCCCACATGGAGATCTGTGTGACTTAATTCTTGAAACACAGCCTGGTTGATGAGAAAGCAGAGCATCTTGTCCTATCGCTGTAGTCAGCTGCTTCATCTTCAGGCTAGGTTTCATCTGGAAAGAAAAGAAATTAGTCATGTCTCAAGAATTAAAAAATCTAGGAGGTAGTATAAGGAGAGGTCTTCAAATTAGAACATAGAAAAAAAACATTAAATCAGAACATTATTGTAACTGCAAAATAAAAGGCTGCAGCAAATCATTTTGCTGCTAGGAAAATCACTCTAGCACTGAGCAAAGCATTAGCTAGCCCTCAATTAATGTGGTATAAATACAAAAGGCAAAATGTAACACTTGACAAGAACAGTATAGGCAAACCTAGATATTTATATTTATATTGAAATTCTACATAATGCCAAATATAACATTTCTAATTTCATTATTCAAATGATCCTCTCAGGTTAATAATTAGCTGGTTGTCAGCTAATTTTCAAGAGGTTTGTGTGTGCTTATTGATAATTTATATGTGATAACTCACTGATGTGGCAAATTTTGTCAAAGGCTTAATCTAAATCATGTGACTATCTAGTTGCTATCTCCTTACATGTGTTCAAGTGAAATAAGCGTTCAAGTGCTGTTCTTAAGAAAAAATTAAAGTGATACAAGGTGGGCAGGTTCATGGAGCATTTCTCACTCCTCTCTTTGGCTGCAGTTGCTGCTGTCCAGTATTGCTTTCCCCCTTGTCAAATGCATTACACCAGAGGTGCTGCCACCATTGCTGATGGGCTCAACCTTGGACAGTGGCAGATTTGCCTGGGAGCTGTCTGGAACTGGCTCTGTCAGATATAGGGGAAGCTTCTGGCAGCATCTCATGTAAGTCACCCTCACAGCCCCCTGCTATAAAGTCAAAGAAAATTTTTGTTTTTCTGTTATTTTCTTTGTTAGCTCTAAGAAAAATCAGGTTTCAGATGAAGGCTTCAGAGAAAATGTAAAATTAGTTTAGTTTGGGTTGTGGGCTACTATCCCAGTTGGCCTTCAGAGCATGCTGACATGTCCCTGTGGTGAACATGGTGTACCCACACTTCTACACTTACAAACATCCCTATGCTGGTGTCATATTTGGCTCACAGTTAACACGGGATACTTGAAAAAACGTGCGTGGGTGGTATTCTGTTGCTGCTGAAGCAACAATTTGGTAATGGTTAGGAATACTTTAACTACAATACCAGTTAAATTATAGTAGTTTCAGGGAAAAAAAGCACCTTCAGACATCTTTGAAAAGCCAAGCCATTTGAAATGTTTCCAGGAGATGGTGCTATTCTCAAGCCTTTTGCTTGAGCCTCTGCCTCTCAGGGAAAAGATTCAGAGGATCACCATCCTTGCCCTGCTAAGATCCAGGTTTGCATCTTTTATAATTAAAATAACGAATTTATCAATTAATATATCAATTAATAAATTTATTTGATTCCTGAATTGAATTTGAAGTGTCTACACTGCTGAAATCCCCTCAAGAAATGCCCTGTGCCATCAGCTAGGGGATGGAGGAGGCTTCCTGCACCCACATGGAGGGAATCAGTCTCGACTAGAAAGGGACTCTTAAGAGAATGAGCCTCCGGGTTTTTTTAGCTTCTCTTTTCCAGAATCAAGCCCTTGGGTCTTATTCTAAACAAGAAATTTAAGCCCAGATCTGTAACGTGAGTCGGCCACTCAGTCTCATAGCATCACCTCTGCAGAGAGCTGCCTCCTCAGGTCCCTGTTCAGTTCCCAAACAAATGCCAGTGGGAATAAATGGCTTCAAACTAGAAACCATAACAGACAGTAAAAAAAAGGGAGTTGCTGAAAATAGCCTGAAAAGTTGATGCCTGTGCAAAGGAATGCCTCTCAAAACCTTGCCCACATTAAGCCTTCACCACCACACTGTTCTATAGGTCTTTTCTGTGCCTCCAACATAGCTCCTGGGGCCAGGACTGCACCCCCCTTTCAATGCCAAATGACTACTGCTCAGATGAGTTACAGGCTACAGAAGAGACAGCTGCTATTCTCACTTCTGCCTGACAATGTTCAACCTCACATATCTCCAGAAAGTGTTATAGACACCTAGTAGTCCATTTTTCAGGAGAAAAGCTGGTTTTGTATGCCAAGCAAGAGCTGTGAGAGAAACTAAAACTAAAAGTTAGGGAAATCAACTGGAAATTAGAGACTCAATTATCAAAATTGCACAGGTAGGATTTAGAGCCTGGATGCCCATTCCCAAAGATCTACATTTGGCTGTAGTTCTCCATAATTCTACATTTTTTTTTTTTTTGCTAACAGCACGGCTTCATGTGGAGACCTCGGTCATTTTCCCCAGTTTGTCTTCAACTCCATGGAGCCTGTGTCCTGATGGTTACAGCAAATCTGCCAGGCTCACGGGGGAAGTGAGGTCAAACCTCCTGGTTCAAGCTGTGAAGAGCACAAAGGTCTTGCCTCATCCATTGCTCTGGACAGAGGAACTTCCATTTAACATGAAGACCCGTGCAGCAGGTCTCTGGGCACGTGTGACAAACGGTCCTTTAAAAAGGCTGAGTGAGGGATCAGCAGGTTTGTGAATCTTGACAGGCTTAGTCTTCAGCTGCAAGATGATCCATGCAGCAGCAGGAACAAAGAACCTCTAATGTGCCCAGGAGAAGTCCTTCAGGCATCAAGGGAATGTCAACTTCAAAGTTTCAGACACTGGGAGGCTCAGACAGCAGACAAGGGGGCAGGTAGACTTTGGATAGTACTGCTTAAATCTTCTGATCTCTCAGAGACTTGGTCTTTTGGCTGTAAAAAGGAAAGTAATGTTTATCTTAGGGTTGCAAGACATGCTTGAATAATATTCTAATTCTACCAAAGTCACTGAAATGCTCAAGTGAATGAGGTGACAGAACTGGATCCAGATTCTGGGCTTGGTGGGGAGCAGAGATCCAGGAGTTTCACTTGCCAGCAGCATTCAAGTTCTGAAGGTGAGTAGTATGTAGTCTCACCTAAAGATGAAAAGTCACAAGCATTAGTTTTGCTAAAGGAAGACTATAAATTCTAAATCCACAACAATCAAACATCAACAGATTTTTTATAATAAAAGTATGAGAATTTTAATTCATGATTGTACTTAAAACAGGCTAAATTGTAATTTTTTAGCTGAGATTTAACAGGGCCCGGGCATTAGAAGAAAAATTCTGAAATATGCACTGTAGTTCATGGGCACTCATGGCTGAGCATTTCTGGAGAAACAAACAAACAGAAGTTCTAGTGTTCTCATGGTCAGTTTTTTCTTATATTTGCTGCATTTTTTGCTACTGCTTCTTTTGAATAGGTAAGAGAAATTCTTGTCTTCTGTTTGCCTAATTATAAAACCACATCAAAGAATTCAATACATTTTATAATTGTAATTTGTCTTCTTATCCTTTTGGTTTCTAGACAAACCCTTCTGGTTTTGGTACAAGTTTAGAAAAGCCTCTTTGCTCTGGGAAGATATATAAGCATACACTCCACTTTTAAAATATATTTGGGGTTTATTGGAGTTGTGATCAAACACTTCCCTGATTATTTCAGTGAAAGAATTGATTGGGATATTCAGTTGGTTTTTGTTTTACTTAGCAGGAAAGTCTGCCACAAGAAGCTATAAACTGAACTAGTGAATCAATATTTTAGACCAGGAAGCTGCTCTGAATTACATTTTTCAGCTTTTGGAGTATTGAATTAAGCTCTGAAAATTAGTCATGGGGGGAAAGAGTGGATCATAAGAATCCATTATGAATATATTAGCTACATTACATTTTAGTCTTGTAAAAGAATAGTTTCCCTGCTCAGCTGAAGTTCTTACTGAAAAAAAAAGGATACAAAGAAAAGAAGCATGTTATGTTGCTCCATGACTGTTTACACCATTTGTGCATGTGCAAACAAATGATAAGATTGTTTTGTGTAATTTGTTCAACATGCATAAATTTATCCACATAGTTGTTCCACTTAAAAATAAGGACTGCATTTGGCTGTGTATCAACAACAGAGAAGTGGGTAAATGAGCAGAGTTTTGGGGTTTTTTTTCCATGTTTGTATGGAGTGGGTTGTTTATTATTGATGTAGTTAGCAGATGGAAAACATTATAGCCATTCTGCATGAAGTCCATTTATGGTACTAAGAAGTAGCAAAAAAAAATTAATTAATGTCTCTGTCAAAGAATCTCTACAAAAATGACAATTGTATTAAAAAAATAGGATTTGCAGCAGACATCTGTTAAATCTTATATATAATATTCCCGTGCAAGCATTGCAGCTCCAGTGCTGTAAAGCACAAGACTAAAGGGAACAGCTGCACCTGCACAAACTTCTCAGGTCACTGCACCTGCAGAGTGTGTAGGTACAGCAAAGGCATAGTGCCTGCCCAGGTTATGGCCCCTACCTCTTCCCTTCTGACTGGGAATTTTTTTCCAGTTTATGCCAATTTATATATTGGTTTAATAACTAAATAGGACTTTTATTAAAATAAGGATATCCACTGATGTGGTAGCTACCAAGATATCTCCCCTTTATGGCAGGTACTACCCTTTAGGCTAGAATATCTTTGCAAATCTGGCCCTGTTTTCACTGAAGATTCATAGAGATTCAGGCTTATCATCCATTGAACTCCAAAATAATTAAGATCCTTTGAAAATTTCAGATTTTTCCGCTGATAGTGGAAATAGTTTTCTAACTGCAGATTTACAAGAAAATAGGTACAAAAAGTTCCATTCAAGAAATCCACTACTCCTCTAACCCAAGGGTAAGCTGAATACTTGTGCACCTGAATTAAATCAGAGCCAGCCAAGATGTTAAAAAAAAAAAAGTCTGTATTTTTAATTATTAATCTTCATTGAGTCCTGACAGGATCCTGTTTATTAGTTCCTTAAGTCAGGTTTGCACTTAGAAACTCAAAACTGAACACAGACATTCTGACTAGTGCTGCATCTGAGCTAACTGAGCTAGTCTTTTCATGGCCTAGAAGGAAGTGCTCTCCCAAGTCACTGGAGGTCCTGTCATTCTGCCTTGTCAGTTCTTGTCAAGGTGGAGCCACCCCTGCCCCTAAACCCTTTGCTCCATAGTCATGGAGGCCAGCGCTCTCCTCTGATGGTCAGCATTTGAATGTAATGTTACACAAGGAGACAAAGGCTCCATGAAAAGCAAGAGATATTGTCAGCTTGCAGTGCAATGCCGAGGTTTGGCAGCCCTGGCTGCACTTGGAATTTTCCCAGAGCAGAGCTCCCAAGACACTTGTACTGCTGGCTCCAAGCTCAATGCAAAAAGTTGCCGTAAGACTATGCCTCACATCAGCTGAAGCTCCAATACAGCTTATATCTATTGCATGACTGGAGAAAGTGTAGCAGAACATTATGGATGCTCTCTGGAGACCAGAATCCCTGATACATATTTGAGGATTCTCGAGCCATGCTGAGAATACCGCATGTAGGGTAGAAGTATCAAAAAAGTCTTTAAGCAGTAGAATATGATGGAGATAAAACACTCTGAGACATAAGGATCACACAATTCTCTTCTTGGATTTTTTCAATCTGTAGAGTTTTATGGAAAGATTTGATCATTCTACACAAGCAGTTTGAACTGAGTTTTAACGTATGAACTACACTTCAACAACAGCCTCAGCTCTGTAGGTGCTTTAAAAAAGTCACACATTTTCCCCATCTCTAGCCTACTGAAGCTGGGCAGACCTTTTCTCTCATTAGGACTAGGAATATCATACAAGACTCACTCATAAAGCTCCTTTTAATCTCACCTCATGAAGTTATCGCTGTGCTCAGATTGCCCGCCAGGCAATGCTGCCATCTGTTCGGCTTTGCTGCTGCAGAAATGGCTCTAAGCCAGCAGGTGGTGGGGTCTGAGTGCACAAGCTCAGCCTGACATCAGGATGCAGGGGAGAGGGAGTCTCTGTGCCTCTCCTGCCCTCTCAGAACATTGTTTTGACAAGTTAAGCAAATTCAGCACTATGTCAAAATATCAACTATTTACTTCAATAAAAACAGAAGCTGCTTTTCTAGCTGTCTCCATGTTTCATTGCTTTCATCTTTCACTGCAAGCTTGTGTGAAAGGGCACCACACAGTCTCTGGCACCTTTCTGGAAAGTTAGGCCTGAACAGCTACAATCTTAATTGCTCTTAATTTCATAGGACTCCTGTTAGGCATCATGTTTTATAGCAGAAAATATTTTTAAGTGAGTTTGTATGCTTTCTCTGATGAAAATCAAACCACAAGTCAGGTCATAATTTCTGATAGGGTGACAGAAGTGGTAATGAGTGTACTGAACTCAGAAAATGAAGTAGCTGCTAGGGGACAGGAGAAATCCTACCATTATGGCCTACAATAAATAATATTTAGTGTAACAGTGTGAAGAGATGTTAAACTCAAATACATTGTTGTATCTCTTTGGACTGTGATATCTCTCATTTTGTCAGGGAGCTGCCCATCAAGTTTAGTTATTTGTGTGGTATAACTAAAAATTGTTTAAGATACTGGAAAAATATGCAATAATGAATGCAACAAACCTTTACAAAAATAACTTTAAAAACTAACTGTGCTTAATTTAATCAGAGACAAAATTCTTTCTCACTAACCACCTTTAGAGAAAGAGACAAATTACTATAAACTATTAAGTGTAAATTAAATTAGTGTGTAAATTCTCAGACATGGGAGCTAGAGTTGGATTGCAGAAAATAAATCAACATTATCCAGACAGAGTGAAAATTTTTAGTGGCTTTACACAGAGTAATCTGAAGATGTTTGTGAACTGAAGAGTTTTTACAAGAGTCATTCATCTAAACTATTCTGTTGTCTCATGCTGTTTTTATAGCAATACACAAGAGATCATAATCTCCTGATAAGAATTTTCAGCAGGTTACTTGATTCTATGTTCAGAATTGAGATGTGTTTTTATCCATCAGAGCAGAAAACCTGAAAAGGACACAGGTCCAAGGGACATAGCACAAGTGTAGTCAGAGGATGGAGTTATACTCTGAACTCTCTTTCTCCAGCTAATGCAAATCTGTTTGCCTGCTACTGTCCAGGCCCCTTCCTCCAGAAAGGAGCTGGTCTGGCGTTGTTCAAGGCTCTTTCCAAAGATATGCACTGGCCAAGGTTCACATTAATTGATGAAATTATTCATTTCCCTGTAATGAATGTTTAAACAGTGGGGGCTTTGCTAATGCATTTTGCAACTGCATACTAAGATCAGTGCCAAGACAATACCACAAACATAGTCTGAAACCAACAGACGATAAATAATCTATTGCTGCTCTTGTTATCAGATATTGGCTTGCAATCTAATAGCTTTTACAGTTTTCCATTAGACTTCCTGGCCATTCATTTAGTCCCCGTGAAGAAGTACTATGCAAAATGGAGGAAGAAGGATGGTCTGGTCTGGACAGTTTCTCTTTTATCAAGGAAATTTAGCTGCCCAGTCTGAGCAGGCGGCTCTTGATGAACAGCGCAGCGGAGCACACTCACCAGGCATTGTTCAAACTAGTCATCAAAGAGAGTAAATAAACACAAGACCTTTTTGCCCACCACAGGTTCAAGACTAAAAGCATACCTGTTTCCTCCTAGTCACAAGAAGAACGGCTTAAATAAATTGTGATAGAAAACAACAAGAAAAGGAATAGTTAGGCCTGCTTTCTGATTTGGGGGCCCTCAACCTTTGGTATTTCAAGTCTTCCCACAAAAGTAGGAGGTTCCACACCTTTGGGGCTTTAATCAGGACAGCAGTGAATGACCATTTTGCTATCAGTTTAAATTAATGACACTTCAAAAATTGTTTTAAATTTTTTATAGAGTGCATACTTATATGTAATCTAAATTAAATCTTATTTTTTTTCATGGAATATATTAAAAAAAGTCACTTTTTCTTATAATCATAGTTGTATGAATTTAACCTTATCACAGTATACTGTATCACAGTATGAACTTAACATTACCAGACAGATTGTAATGAGTAGGGAATCTCTGACAAAATCCTGATATGATGCTGACATTAAAGACATTTTTGAAGGCAGGGAATTGACAGGTGCAAGAACTGCAGCTCAACTATTTTGACATCAGACTGTTGGAGTGCGTCCAGAGGAGGCCACCAAGCTGATTAGAGTGATGGACCATCTCTCTTATGAGGAAAGGCTAAAGGAATTGGGATTATTCAGCCTGAAGAGGAGAAGGGTTTGGAGGGACTTACTTTCTGCCCTCGGTACCTGAAGGGGTGACCTACAAGCAAGATGGAGCAGAACTTTTTACAAGAGCATGCAGTGACAGCATGGTGTGGTTTAACCCCCGCCAGCTGAAACCAGTGCTCAGGACAAGGGAAAATGGCTTCAAACTGAAGAGAAGAAGGTTTAGATTAGATATTAGGAAAGAAATTCTTTACTCTGAGGGTGATGAGGCCCTGGCACAGGTTACCCAGAGAAGTTGTGGATGGCCCAATCCCTGGCAGTGTTCTGGTTGGATGGAGCTCTGAGCAACCCAATCAAGTGGAAGGTCCCTGGCCGTGGCAGGGGGGTTGGCATTAGATAAGCTTTAAGGTGTCTTCCAACTAAACCATTCCATGACTGTGATTTTCGTGGCCATCTCTCTTGCTCCTGCCCCAGCAGCTCTCAAGTAATTTGTTATTTATAAATCCCCCACACCTGTGTGAAAGCTGCTGCTGCTGCAAACTTATCATTACATATAATATAAGGCTTATCTCAGTGAAATGTTTGATCTTGAATATGAACCTTAGATGCCACAGCAACGGATCTTTGATGTTTTCACAGAGGCCCAAAGTGACGCCAAAAACAAGTACAAAGATTTATCCAGAAATACTGAAAGCAAATAACTATTGCTAGTTTAGACATAGGTAGGTTCTCCAACTGAATAAAAAGTATATGGCAAAATATTGCCAAAAAATTCCTTGGGTCAGCACTGTTTTTCATTCAAATAAATTGTATGGGCAACATTTTTTATTGTTCTAAGAGCCTCCATACAACTTGCTTTCACTGCAATAAACATGCATACAGCTGAAGTAAAATAATCCTCCTAACCAATATCTCCATCTCATAAAAGTTTGTACTTTTTGTGAATAGCTTCCCAGAGAGAGACAACTCTCTGGGAGTTCCTAAGTTCCCTTGTGCTTTTGAAAACATCTACATCATCCAGAAAATAGGCACAGGAAGATTTCCTAGCTCCAAGGATATTAGGCAGCTCTAATTCACTATATTTGGAAGAGGCAATGGGAATTCAGATGTGAAGGCTGCAACATGAACACCAAGAGCTTCTTGATCTACAAAATCTAACCCTACAGACAAAAACAGCAACTGGATACACCATAACCATGGGAGAAGGATACAGGAAGGGTGTAAGAAACATCTAAAGGAAGTGAGGGGATTATATATGCACTGAGGTATTGGGAGGCAAGGAGCATTTATGTGGGAGGGGGAATAGAAGCTGTGGTATGAAAATGAAACCAAGGGCATTAGAAAACTCTGGCTATGCTCCTCCTGCTGAACACAAGACCTCAAGCTCTCCTGCAATGATGAGCATGTTGGGACATTGGCAGCATCCTTCCTGTTTTTTCAAGATATTTATGCTGAGAGCTTTTCCTCTTAAGACAAGCACATTCCTGGAAGACAGAGTCTAGAGTAAACCTCTAACGCTTGAATAATTTTCCACATGTGAACACTACTGAATTTTGAACTGTTCAGGATTAATTTACCTTCACTATGAACATGATGATCTATAGTTAAGATGCTCTAAGAAGTTCCTAGCAACCAGTCTCATTTGATAAATGAAGCATCATTCCTTCATTATGGTGCTGAAGATTTTGCTGTACACGTGAGTCAACCATTAAGCCTTGCTCTTAAAAAATCAATAAAGAGAATGACCATCATTGTGGTAAAAGACTCAATCCTAAATATATTGATTCTACAAGCAAAATTAACCCTAACTCAACTTTCTTTCAAGTTAACTTTGTGGTTACCTATTTCATTTGTCAACTATTTTTTTTATAGTAAATATAGTGTGAATGATACTAGAAAATGTCTTTAAGTGTCAGAAAAGTGTTTAAATTTTAAGTGGAATGTCTCAAGATATTTTAGCCTATAAAGAGTGTGCAAAGCCCAGATATGCTTTCCTTTAGGCTTAGATTTTCTTACACAGAAGAAAATTGACAGAAAATCTCTCCCATTACCATATGAGATATAGCCAGGCACATCACAATTGTTCATGCACTCCTTTTTCTGTGTTTTCCTCTGCATCAACTTCCAAAATTTTACTTGAAATTTCCTATCTTCTCATCTAATGTCTGAAAGCCATTCAAATTCTCAATAGAAAAGTTCTTTTAAAAAGCTCATCTTTGTCTTTTGCCTTCATGGTAAAACTTATGTCAGGTGACCCCACCAGTGAAATTTTTGTGCAGGACCCCAGAAAAAGGAAACCTTATTTATATTTTTAAAACTCTTATCATAAATTTCAATCAGAAACACAGATTCAAAAATTATTATATGATCTCTTCTACAATACAGGGTTCTGCAAATTGCTAACAACACAAACATTCCTTACTAAATCATTGCATATTTTTCTAAGCATTTCCCATTTCAGTTTGCAGCTCGCAGATGGGCATAAAAAATTCGATGGGGAGAGAAAAGGATTACATTAGGTTCATTTAACAGTTAATTGTACTAAACTGTAAGCCATCAGTCCTCCCTTCTCTTTCCTCCCCTCCTTCCTAAGTCTTTGATGGTCACTTTCAGCCCTTGTTATTTCAGCCCTTGTTACAAGCTGGCTGTTAAACCCTTGCCCTGCTCCAATTGTTAGACAAGTTTGATAATGCTAATCTATTTTCTACCACATGACTTGCATTGCATGTCTTTATTGCATGTTTTTTATTAAACAACACATGAAACCTCTTTATGAAGAGAGTTCATTTCCCTAGAAACCTGACATAGACTCTTTAAAGGCATGTGACTAATTTTCTGCCTCTCTGCAGTTTCAAAATTAATTTTTTTTAATGTACTCAAGATTTGAGTAATTATTCAGTAGAGATCAGCCTGTCCCAGTGTCTAATAGTTCTTGTGAGATAGTGAAAATTGTTCATTTCCAAGGACTACAAAAGGAAGGCTTCTGTTAAACATTTTACAATAATTGAGTATTATCTCTATTTCAAATGGACTTAAAGTTTTATTATTACTTGCCTCTTTATGAAGCTTATTCAGTTGTGATTAAAAGGTCATTGAGATCACATTGGATGTATCCACGCTCAGCAAGCACAGCTGTGTTATCTGTGCTCAAGAACCACTTCTGCACATACTTTTGATGAAGAGAAATTCAATTAATGAAAATAATCTAAAAAACAAACAGAGGAGAAACATCCAGACAATCTATGTAGTTTTTCCCTCTTAGTGGTACAATTGCAGGTCTTCTAATACAATTGCCAAGAACCTAATTCCTTTCACCCTGGTCATTTACCGTTTTCAGGATTGAATTTTAAAGCCAGATGAAAGATCTAGATACAGAAACACTACTGACTGGCAGAAAACCTTATGTTCTGACCATAAATCCCCCAAATGCTTCTGATGCCTCCATGTGTGCAGTTTCTCTATATCTGAAAAAAGAGCCAGTAAATCAGAGCATCAGCAAATGACAGGTCGGCAGTGAGTCCCCAGACACATTGTAGTATCTAGTGTAGTGTAGTGTGTAGTGTAGTTTGTACGTAGTGTCCAGCTCCTGATAGCCAGCTCCTTGTCTCTGACTCATTTTTGCAGGCTGACTACCTACCACTTCCTGCCATCTTATGGAATAATGTCAAAATACTGGATTCTCAAAGATATCTGTCCCCTAGGTCATTCTGTCTGGCCATCACATCTGTGGATGTGTTTAGTGGAAAGGGCATGTCACTTTTTTCAGTGGAGGACGTTGACCTGATACACGATTGGGAGAGAAGGGCACAAGGGTCCTCCCCCCTCTCTGGGGAGATCACAGAGGAGTGTAAGATCAGAGGAGACTGTCAGAGCCAGCCACACACGAGCACATTTATGAGGCAATTCACTCAGAAGAACTACAGCTATCAGGCATCCACTGTGTCCATTCCCAGAAAGTTCTAGACACTGCCTAACACTTGTCAAAGATGACCTGAAAGGAGCAGAAGCATAATCACGTGAAAGTCAACAGGGCTTAATCTCACACTGACATCTTGGTTTAATATCACTAGCCCACAGAATAGATTATCAGCATCTTGGTACTCCTAATCTCACAACAACTCTCAAAGTGTGTAAGGTTTTTATTTTAAAAATGAACACATTGAGATGCTGACATGCTGGGTTTTGCCTATGCTGGATTGCACCATGGTTTACAGAATGACAGCACGGTTGGGACTGGGAGGGTGTCACTGTCATATTTTCTCAAAAATCCCTTCGCCAGGATTTCTTCTCCTGGGAAGATGAGAAGCTTCAGCTTCTCCTGTGTTTGCTGCTTTGGAATGTGGTCTGGAGATTTTTTATCCAAACATGTGAATTGTTTTTACTTAATGACCAATCACCATCAGCTGTGTCAACTCTGAGGCATCAGTCATGAGTTTTCATTATCATTCTTCTTAAACCTTCTGTCTGTATCCTTCTCTTTCTTTAGTATAGTTTTAGTATAGTATTCCTTAATAAAATATAAATATCCTTAATAAAATATTTATATAAATTTATTATTTTATATAAATATAAAATAATAAATCGGCCTTCTGAGAACATGGAGTCAGATTCTCATCTCAGCTCTTTCTGGGGACCCCCGCAAGCTCAACAGGAGAGGCCTTTTGAGGTCATCTTGACCAGACCCTCTGCTCAAACAGGGCCACCT